>NC_064925.1:190257615-190882615 GCF_023897955.1 Schistocerca gregaria | reverse complement strand
CCCGGTACGCCACTCGTGGCCTGAACACGGAGTGATACATATTCATCAAATGCATCATAAATTTTCCGCTTATATCACAGTTAACATGACGATACCGTGTTAAACTGTCCTTTCTTAGGGGCTGCAGCCATGGACTGTGCGTCTGGTCCCGGCGGAGGTTCGGGTCCATAAGATAATTTAGGTTAAGTAGTGTGTTAGCTTAGGGACTGATGAACTTCGCAGTTAAGTAAGTCCCATAAGATTTCACACACATTTCAATTTTTTTTTTTTTTTGTGTCCTTTCTTATGGAGAAAAGGTCTATCAGGAAATAACGAAATTATTTTTGCTTCCCACGTCAACAACTGCTGTAATGGGTCACTTTAACATAGCATGATGGATATACATCTAAAGAATCGAAAACCACGATAAAAGACTTTTACCAAGATGTATGAGTAAGGCCCTCTTAGAAATGAGCATCTCAGTTACTTAATTTTTAATTCGAAATAATACCTCGCCAGGAAATTGAATGTTCCTAGGCCTCTGAGAGAAAGTGCTTAGAGAAAGTGTCTGGAGCTGTTGCAGACTAGCACCAGGTGATGTAACCGTCCTCCAAATTGCTGGGACGTCCCAAAATGCCACGGAGCGCTCACAGCCTCTCGCATCCGTCCGACGCAGATGAGCAGTTAAGCGACGAGTTTCGCTGCCACCGGAACTCCGCTACCGGAGGTCGCAAGTTCTGATGAGAAGGAGCGCCTGGCTGTAACAACCTCGTTAACAATCTCGTTAAAACACTTTCACCTTCTTGCTCTCGCCGTAAATTCTTGACACATCGGCAGCGCCGCCTCACGATGTGCAGGATGTAACCGATGATTGTTTTCAGTGTACCACAGTACAGTAAAGCAGGTCGAGAGTATCAATTTAACATTTGGTACTCTCGGTCTAGCAAGTCTGGAAAATATCTTAAACTGGTTTACAAAAACCACCTAATCTACAGTGAATGCGAGCCGCGAGAGATTTCCTACATCCTCTCACTATCTACTCGAGAACTGTTAGTTCGAGACAAATAATATGAGCAAGACTGTTCTATAGCAATACCTTGTACAGTCTTCACTGACTAGGCTACTATGCGGCTTTTGTAGGCCAATTTCATGTAATTTCCCGACTTGATAGACGACAAGTGTCCTACATCAAAACGTTTCTGCCTTTACAACAATGCGAAACGCTGTAAATAATAATCTTTTACACCTATAGAGTAGGCGAAGCGTTTGAAATATACAAGACTAACCGAAAGCTCGTAAACCGAACTGTCGGAGAATCAACGTAAAAGTGAGATTTCCCTTTCTCCAACAGCAGACTTATATTCCTAACATTAAGAGAACACCATTATTACACACAATACAATACAACGCTACCAGTCACTATTGTAACGTTTCTAAACACTATTACCTCTCGTTTATGCTAGCCTATAAAATAATTGCGAACATAATAATCGTATATAAACATAGGAGACACTCCTGTTAGAACATTGTGTGCTATTTTGAATAATTCAAACACAATATTCGCTGTGCAAGCTGTCTGTTCCATTTACTATTGAGAGACTTCCTTTTAGAGTTCTATTTGCCGTAAACAGAGAAAACAAACTGTGTATTGCTTCGAATAGTCCAGTGAAAAGGTGGTTTTCCCATAACGAAGCCGCGGAATTTTTTTTCTCAGTGAGTCTGTAAGTCCGAATTTCGTGATTTCTGCCTCGTAGTAGGTCAGCTTCTCAACGACAAACGTAAAAATTTCACAACGTTCGTACTTTTTTCCCTTTACGCTTATGTCTCGAAAACTAAGCGTTTTATGAAGTTAATCACTCCGTAGAAAATTAAAGTAGGCTAAAGTTCCTGCAAAATACATTAGGCAAGTTTCTTTTTCTGAGGAGCGGTATGGGCTCTAGAGCGCGGTAAAAAGCAGTGATTATTTGTCCCTTTCGCGAAAACATCAAAAACGTCCACTCCCGCTCCCTAAAACTCCAAAAATGTACTTGTTACCAACAAAAATCCTTGCACGGCGTGAAAGTACATTAAATTTTTTGCAAGTGGCGTTGGTAACATTTAATTTTTTGTCTTACTTCTGCGTCTTACAGCCAGATGACTCCTGCTTCCTGTCTATCTCTCATCGGCACTATGCTTTCGATGTATTATCCATAAAATAGCTTTTATGAAAACGTTAACAAATTAGATTAGGTGAATGACAACGAATATGAATCTGAATGTAGTTATGTACATGTGTCGTGAAATGAGTGAATGTCGAGCCCGGGATTGGGTCGTCACTTTGAGTAGGTTCTCTATCTGGAAAAGAATAAAGGCATTTAGTGCCAAAATACGGATATAAAGAGAGATAAGTTGTATGGTGAACAATCGATGTACGAAGAAATACTTTTCTTGATGTAATGTTCACAGTTTTTTGCTCGTTTCTGTTTGACTGTTGGTAACGCAGGCAATGTTTATTGGGCACTAGAAAGTCAAGGTGAAGGGTCTTGGGCAATAGAAGGTCTAGGCAAAACTCCATGGGTTGAACAGTGATTTCTTGCTGTTCTTCAACTGAAAAAAATTGTAATTGAATGATTAATGTCACGAAACCGAAAAGTTAGTAGAAATGCATAATGCAACAAAATCTTACGTGAATTAATATCTTTTGCCGCCTCACCTGCTTCAGACTTCGGTACCCCAAGGGGCTCGTTCAGGTCGTCTTAGACGTCTGTATCAAAATTGTCGTTGACGTTGACCCTTCACACTACTGGCTCACTTTAGTGCAGAACAGTGCTGCTCGCTTATACCCACACTGACCTTGTCAATCTGTCTTGCATCTTCAAGATACAAATTGAACAAGCCTCTAGGGAGCACGGTTTTTCAGTATATCAATGGGAGCCAACCTACATTTTTTTGTCAACTTCCACCCCGATTGCTCTGGATGCAAGTAGTTCTGATCCACTGCTGCACCTGCCTGAAAACTCTGAAGGTGTATTGTTGAGCTACGTCTTCATTAGGAGTTATAGAAGCTGTCTTTGCCGATGCTTTGTAGGCTGAAATCAGCTTGTTGAGTATTGTCGTTGGCTGACCATAACAATAAAGGTCAATCAGGAATTTCTGTGCAGCAGCTGCTATTTATTTAGGATAGGCTGAAAGAGTAAATTTAGTAATGTATGATTCGAGATCCGATTTTTGGAGAGGGTCGAAGAACGCGGACGTAGTGGCAAGCACTTACTGCGTAGAAAGGGTTCAAATGGCTCTGAACTTCTGAGGTCATCATTCCCCTAGAACTTAGAACTACTTAAACCTAACTAACCTAAGGACAGCACACACATCCATGCCCGAGGCAGGATTCGAACCTGCGACCGTCGCGTTCGCGCGGTTCCAGACTGTACCGCCTAGAACCGCTTGGCCACCACGGTCGGCTCATTGCGTAGAGGAAGAACATGTGGATGGCAACGCTCTTCCATACTGCTCTCCCCAATTGGGAGAAGGTTATTACTATTTGGTATGTCCTGCATGATAGGTCATTCAGGAAGTCAGCGGTAGCTCACGCTCGGCCCCTGACAGAGGTAAATCGCAGCAGGCTTACGCCATATGTATTCATGATTCCAAAACGTTCTGTCATAATCATTCTAATATTCCCCCTATCGTTTGCATAATGTGGCAGGCAGCGACAATTCTTTGCAAGAAATCCTCTTCAATCTCGATAGACGTCTGTAACACAAGACTTTGCTCACAAGGCGCCACAAGACGAAATCAAGTGAGATGAGATAAGGTCCACTTGCTAGCCACGAAACAGGACCACGTTTCACTATCCATTTTTCAGAGAATGTCTGATCCAGGCGTTCACGAACCCTCAATCCAAAAAACGATGGGGCTCCATCATGTTTGAACCACGTTTGTTGACTAATAACAAGTCGTACATGTTCCAGTAACCTGTAAATCTTAATAACAACAGTACTGGTACACGTATTCCAAAGTCAGAGATACAGTAATGATTACATCTTACAATTTTCTATTCTGTCGTTTCCAGATCAGAATCCCTTGACTCACACTGAAACATTTACCCTTCTCCACCATCCCCCAGTCTGGAATATCATCATGGAATCACCTTGTAAATCACTCTGTCTAGTAGTGAAAACTGTATTTTAATCCCTACAGTAGCTCCTAAATTTAACCCACATATACAATCGGAAAGTGTACCAGGGCACTTTAAGTAATATATGCATAGACAAATAGATTACAAGGCACACATCTACATCTCAAGTACAGGTAGGCTTTGAAAATGTAAATTAAAATTTCTGCTCATTCAGAATGGAAGTTAAAAAGTTTAATATGTTAAGATTAGAGCTGTTAAATTCTACAAGGCTACAAAACTGAGGCAACATGTCACATGAAGAGTGACAAGGGTATCAAATCAAAGTTGTCTTTCCCCTACTATTCATGCACATGAAATAATTTTACGTTCATTATATTTTCATTCAGTATATCATATTCACTTTCCTAACTTCTTCATAAGCCACACCATTATTTATTTTGTGAGAAAATTAGATCAGTTTTCCCTTAAATTACCACACTGTAGAAATGAGATGTGAAAATGAAAGTATTGCACCATAAGTATGTGATGAACGTATTTGGACAGCAGTAAATTCAATCTGTATGAGTAAACTGGAGAGCCACGTGTATTCTCTTTGTCATTTGTCATGTAGAATTTCTTTGTTGTGATGTGTCTGTGCTTTCTCTTCCGTAACAAAAGCACTTCGATGAGCGAGATGACTGTGTCTTCCATTTTACAATATAGAAAAAAGAGAAGTAGCTTATTTTTCAACCGATACTGGAAAATCTGTAAAATAAATTAATATTAAAGTTTAAAAAATTATCCTTCGTGAGAGCCACTAGTAGTTTTTCTGTACAGCTTTTAATGAGAAACATTGTCGGACAGTTTAATCTGATATGTGATTTCTTAAATTAAATATTAAATTTGTTCACTCTCTTCCATGTTTTTCTGGGTTATATTCCCAGACGTAAAGTCTTTATGACCCAATAAGAGACTTTTGAAACATTAACCAGGCTTGCGTTTCCCTCTGTTTTTGTAAGTACTTTCAGTACCTTGTGCTATGTCTTGTCTTCTTGCTGAAGGGGGTCTTGCATAATGGAAAATTTCCATATATTTTCATACATCGCAGCATTCTTTTTCATGTGTGTATTTATTTAAGGGGAACGCTACATTCTGTGATGTCAAGGTTGTTTTAATGACTGACGAGACTTCACAGATTTTCTGTTGCTATATTATATGACAATTGTCACAGGGCTTTGCAAACACATAGAAAAACTCAACATGGTCGTTTTGACATACTACGGATGTTCCAAAAGTTTTCTCCCCCCCCCCCCCCCCCCTATTGATTCTCAGATATCAAGTCGAAAACCAAGTTCTTACGAAGAGCGGCTGCAACCATAAAAAACATTTTCAGTTTTACAGTATGAATGTTGAGATTTGTGACAATATGCCAATTAATGTAGCTGCGGTAAATTTATGGAATTGCTTCAGTCATTTATAATAATCTCGAATGTAATACCGGACCTTCGTGTTTCACACCTAGAGGCTATTTTTATTTTCTATTTCCATTTCTTTTGTGGATTTATACAATATTACACCACAAAGCTAATTTAATCAACAAAATAATGTAGTATCACTACGTAAAGTGGAAGGACATGTAGAATATAAAGCACGTGTTCAGTCTCACTAATTTCAGCTCTTTGAATACGGCCAAAAGGATTACCGTATTTGTCTTGCAGACGTAAGATGCCCTTTCTAATAACTAGTTTTGTTAGATGGAATGCTGTTCCATAGCAGTTCCGCATATTGTAGGACATAAACATGAAAGATACTTCCGTAAATGATATGCAAATGAAATACGACACAACGGCGCAAATCATTTACGCAAACGGCATGAATAGTATACAGGACTGTGCAGCACAACACAGCAATTTCCGTGACCAGCTATAGAACAACATCTCCCTCACTCAGATTACTGGTGGTAGTTCATACGAATAAAGTTGTCCCCTAAAGGCAATTCATCTCTAGCAAGCACAGGTTTCTAAAAAGCTAGAAAGATTCCCGATGGATTTCGAGGAAACCAGTTTCAAACTTAAAGAGGGATCTGTATACGATTGCAAAGTTTTGTGGTCAAATGAATATAACGTCGACGCTTGATTCCAGTCCTGTCACGCTATAGAATTTCCGCAAGCTTTAGCTTGAGCGCTTTGAAGTCGTCTAATTTTTAACATGGGGACAGTCTTACGACTGGATTATCTGACAAACGGGAGTACGTTAACTCTAATTATGCTTACGTAACATTGCGAACAATGGCGTGAGCACAGCTCCAAAAAGTAAACGTAAAATGTAGCCTTGTTGTATTCATCAAGTCATTGGAATACTAAAACATCATCTGCGAGCTCATTATGATCATCAAGGAGTTTCCCATGATGGAGTTTCCCATTCATTGATGTGGTCATCCGCCTACAATACAATGGCTCACTGTGCTCAGGGCGCTAAAGAATCAAGCGATGGCCGCCTCAGTTGCAGAAAATCCGTAGTAAGATAGCAACACTCAGACAAAGTCTTTTTTGAACACACTGGTAAGGTTCGTATATACCAACGTACATAGCCCTTTATGAATTAAAACAAGGAAAACCCTAAGCAAAAATTTGCAAAAGCGAAACTTGCTGAGTCAACGTGAGTTAGGAACTAGACTGTCGGAGAATAATACCAGAATGTCCATACGCCCTTGCAAACCCGTTAGCAGCAAAGCAATTATCGGCACATAGAGCAATCGGAAGTCGATATCGAGTGGAGAGAAGCCTGCTTCCAGAAGTGCGTCACGAGGAGGATTTAAGCAGGCTTCACTCAGAAAACATTCTGCCCCTGGCGCTTCTGGTCATGGCTTCTTTTTCGGTTTTTAACTTATTAGTCTGCCATGCCAAACTCTTCACCCGATAGTAGCACTTACACCTAAAGACCGACATTCTTCGTCTGGTATATTCGAATCCCTACGGTTTTTGCTCTCTGCAGCTCCCTAACACGACATGAAAGTTATTCCTTGATATCTTGACGCATGTCCTGTTCTTCTACGCACCTGCATATCTATGGGCTTCTAACGTGGATTGTATCTGCCCTGCGTTTGTCTCTGTCCAGTTGCTGGGAGATCAGAGGACGCTTCACGGGAGGAGAGTGTGCGTTGCAGCGGCCGACGCGAGTATACACTACTGGCCATTAAAATTGCTACACCACGAAGATGACGTGCTGCAGACGTGAAATTTAACCGACAGGAAGAAGATGCTGTGATATGCAAATGATTAGCTTTTCAGAGCATTCACACAAGGTTGGCGACACCTACAACGTGCTGACATGAGGAACGTTTCCAACCGATTTCTCATACAAAAACAGTATTTGACCGGCTTTGCATGGTGAAACGTTGTTGTGATGGCTCGTGTAAGGACGAGAAATGCGTACCATCACCTCTCCGACTTTGATAAAGGTTGGATTGTAGCCTATCGCGATTGCGGTTTATCGTATTGTGACATTGCTTCTCGCGTTGGTCGAGATCCAATGACTGACAGCAGAATACGGAATCTGCGGGTTCAGGAGGGTAATACGGAACGCTGTGCTGGATCCCAACTGCCTCGTATCACCAGCAGTCGATATACAAGCATCTTATCCGCATGGCTGTAACGGATCGTGCACCCACGTCTCGATCCCTGAGTCAACAGATGGGGACGTTTGCAAGGCAACAACCATGTGCACGAACAGTTCGACGATGTTTGCAGCAGCATGGACTATCACCTCGGAGACATTGGCTGCGGTTACCCTTGACGCTGCATCACACACAGCAGCGCCTGCGATCGTGTATCCAACGACGAACCTGGGTGCACGAATGGCAAAACGTCATTTTTTTCGGATGTATCCAGGTTCTTTTTACATCATCATGATGGTCGTATCCGTGTTTGGCGACATCGCGGTGAACGCACATTGGAAGCGTGTATTCGTCATCGCCACACTGGCGTAACACCCAGCGTGATGGTATGGAGAGCCACTGGTTACACGTCTCGGTCACCTCTTGTTCGCATTGACGGCACTTTGAACAGTGGACGCTACATTTCAGATGTGTTACGACCCGTGGCTCTATCCTTCATTCGATCCCTGTGAAACCCTACATTTCAGCAGGATAATGCACGACCACATGTTGCAGGTCCTGTATGGGCCTTTCCGGATACACAAAATGTTCGACTGCTGCCCTGGCCAGCACATTCCCCAGATCTCTCACAACTGAAAACGTCTGGTCAATGGTGGCTGAGCAATTGGTTCGTCACAATAAGCAAGTCACTACTCTTGATGAACTGTGGTACCGTTTTGAAGCTGCATGGGCAGCTGTACCTGTACACGCCACCCAAGCTCTGTTTGACAATGCCCAGGCGTATCAAGGCCGTTATTACGGCCAGAGGTGGTTCTTTTGGGTAATAATTTCTCAGGATCTATGCATCCAAATTGCGTGAAAATGTAATCACATGTCGGTTCTAGTATATATATATTTGTCGAATGAATACCGTTCATCATCTGCATTTCTTCTTGGTGTAGCAATTTTAATGACCAGTAGTGTAGCTCTGTGCTAGACCAGGGATGGTGGTGACTTGCTGGGAGCGATGGGCAGCTGAAGGTTCGAATTTACTCAGTACGTGTGAGCGCATTTTTTCGGCCAAACGTAGCTGGCAGTGGCCTGGGTTACAGAGTGTTCCTGTCGCCATCGCGTTGGCTGGGAATTCAGGTGTCTGCTTCCCAACACCAAAAGGAACCAAGCCTGCTCGGTTAACCATCGCCTGCCTGCTTTAAAGTAAAAGACCCGTATGGTTGTCTGTATTGTGGCGATCAGGGTGCGTGGAGGGGGATCTGTTCACACATGAGAGTTTCAAGAAGCCATTATTCATAACGAAACAGGTATTAATCAGAAATACAGGATTATGTTCCTCAGCCATTGGCAGCTCAGTCGAACCAGTGGTGTATGAACCAGTCAACAACAGTGGGCGCGCCTTCTGGCAGTAGTGTTCAGTCGACGGCTTCCATGGCCGCCATTACGTGACAGCAGCAGACAGCAGCCTCTGCAGACAAATCTCCGAAGCACTCTAACCGAGGACGGTTGCCAAGGAGATTCACCCTCCAGTCCAGCCTGCCTTACTTGTTATCATGTAGAATTCGAACGGCAGCCTCCAGTTATGAGACAGAAACTGGCAGCGTCAGTGTCGGTTGAAGGAATGATGGGAGCAGCAATGGCTGATAATGTACAGCTTCCTGGCTCTGCTGATCAAGCCTCCAGTAGGCCACCAGAATTATGGCGTACTTTGCACTACGTCAGTGGTAACTCAGACAGTGGCGCTTTCAGTGTCAGCGTCACTCCAGTGAGACTTGTGGCTCGTTAGGTGATGGTAAGCGATTAGGCGCCCAAAGGGTCGTCTGAGAAAGCCTCCCCCCCCCCTCCCCACCTGTACCACCTAACAGATCCAGCTGAGAGTGAGATTAGGAAAAGCGTACATTAACGCTAGTGCTTTCCGCGCACTTTGCTGCAGTGGAGTAGCATTGACATGCGTGGTTAGGCCTCCCAGTGGATTCAGACGTTCATAACTTCATCTTTCAGATGCTCTTTTCCACTGCGTCAGTAGCTGAATAGTTAGTTTTGCATTATAACTAGGTTTTCTTATGGCCCTCTGTTCTGTTATCACTACGATAGTATCTTTCTGTCGCTACGATGTTACTGTGCTTCGTTTGGACCTGCTCAGCATTTCCTGCTAGCTCGCAGTTTGAGGGTCACTGACACAGACAGCTTACGTCCGGTATCGCCAGTGAAGAACTTAAAGAAAATTCCGGGGTGCAACAAGACTATGGTGACGTCTTTTGGTAACAGGCGTTAAATCTGTTCATACCTGTCGACTACTGCATCCTGGTTTCTTTCTCGCCTACTTGATGCTTACTCTAGTATGGTGTCGTGAGCTAAAGGCGCTCGCATGTGTTTTGATGCTCGGCACGTATTTGCGATTTGTGGCAAACGTGCATTAAGTTTAAGAAAAATTTGTGTACTCGCCACATTACTGAGTAGTGTGGCTGGTTTGAAATATAGAAATGACGTGCTTTCTGGTATATCATTTCGTAGATTAAGTGCACTGTACTTTTGCGTCATGTTGTCTAGTTTTCTTTACGGTGTTATGAATTTTGTTAAGGCTGTGTTCAAGGCACTTACAGTTAAGATTAACTGTACTCTACCTCCCTTGAAGTTACGTAGTGTTTGGCACTTTATCAAAATAGCGTTTATTTAATATTCGTTAACCTTTTGTTGGTTTTGGAATTTCACTGGAGTACTGTTTCGTTAATAGTGCTTGCCCAATTGGTTTTATTTGTGTAGAATACTATTTCAGCTTTCTGTGATTGTCAAACTTATTTTACGCATTGGTTATTAATTTAACTACAAAGTGTTTAATCCTGCCAATACATTTGTGTTACATGGAAGATTAGCTATTACTGAAAGCGTTATTTATCAGGGACCTTACCGTATGCCTTAGTCGATTCAGTGACATGCACCAAAGAGCTTTTGTAATATGTCTATGTAAAAGGTATCCATTTTGGTAAGGCAGCTAGCTAGCTGATTACATCAAGTTCGTGTTGCCTGTTATGTGTTACTTTTCTAACTAGCCACCCCTATGATAATTATTTAATCATTTGCTTATTTATAATGCTGTCCTCCAGGATTTCTCCGTTTTGTCTGTGTATTTGCTCAGTTACTGTTACTGTCTACTTACCTGTTACACCTGATGTTAAGCGTCCCCCCCCCCCTCTCCCTTGTTTTTTTTTTTTTGTTACTTAATTGGATGTAATCGTTTCTGTTAAATTCACCTACGACCCCCACCCCCAACCAATTATTTTTAGTAAAATCCAAGTAACACTGCCTACAAGCTACCTTCACTGTAAATTCAGCATAATGCTTTGCTTAGCCATTGGGCCGTAAGGCTCACTGTGGTATTTACTCATGAACTTCATGTGTACTAACCAAATTTCAGGCATATTCTAAAGCACCTGCACAAATTATTAAGTTCCGTGATATGTATTCGCAGCTGCGAATACGAACTGCCATGAGCTGTATAATGGAACAACGACAAATAAAATTCGTGCCGGACCAGAACTCGAAAGCGGGTTTCTCGTTTTCGTGAGGGTTCGCCTTACCACTTGGCTATCCGAGCATAACTCACGGCCAGGCACAAACTTCCATACGTCGTCAACCATGTGTGTATAGCCTCGGATTAACACAGGCAATGCAATATCGTAATAGTTAAGCTTATTGCATGGCCGTCGGCCTTAATTCAGATATCCGGTACATGTTATCTTGTAAAATACTATTAAAGCTCCTTGTATGTCAAATTTTAGTACCTTAAAATTTTTTAGCGTTTTTTTTTCATTGAGACTTAAGCCGTTCGTGTAATTGCTAAGCGTAATTATTGGTTTTAGTGTATTGATGTTCTTCACCTATAATTGCTTACATACCCACTGCAAATGCTCGGTACTTTTAAATTATTTTTAACCATACTACGGTAGGCCTTTATTGTTGGGTCTTAAGCCGTTTGGGTAATGGTTAAAAATAATTTTTTGATTAGTATTGACCTGCATATTTGCTAATCGGTTGTACTGTACCTGTCTGTACCTGTTCTGTTAACGAGCAACGCCGCAGAACGATTAATAATTTCGTAGCAATTACTGAGCTCGTGAATATTTTAATTGCTTAATTTGGGCTCTCCTATGTGTTTTGACATTGTAATTCTGTCAGAGACAGCAAAGGACTTGGAGGAGCAGTTGAACGGAATGGATAGTATCTTGAAAGGAGGATATAAGATGAACATCAACAAAAGCAAAACGAGGATAATGGAATGTAGTCGAATTAAGTGGGGTGATGCTGAGGGAATTACATTAGGAATTGAGTAATAAAGGATTTTTGCTATTTGGGAAGCAAAATAACTGATGATGGTCGAAGTAGAGAGGATATAAAATGTAGACTGACAATGGCAAGGAAAGTGATTCTGAAGAAGAGAAATTTGTTAACATCGAGTACAGATTTAAGTGTAAGGAAATCGTTTCTGAAAGTATTTGTATGGAGTGTAGTCATGTTCGGAAGTGAAACATGGAAGATAAATAGTTTGGGCAAGAAGAGAATAGAAGCTTTCGAAATGTGGTGCTACAGAAGAATGCTGAAGATTACATGAGTAGATCACATAACTAATGATTAGGTATTGAATAAATTGGGGAGAAGAGGAGGTTGTGGCACTACTTGACAAGAAGACGGGACCGGTTGGTAGGACATGTTCTGAGCCATCAAGGGATCACCAATTTAGTATTGGCGGGCAGCAAGGAGGGTAAAAATCGTATAGGGAGACCAAGAGATGAATACACTAAGCAGATCCAGACAGATGTAGGTTTCAGTAGGTAATGGGAGATGAAGAAGCTTGCGCAGGATAGAGTATCATGGAGAGCTGCATCAAACCAGTCTCAGAACTGAAGACCACAACAGCAACTACCATGTGGGGCGATCTATGTTGATTCCTAATTGTCATTTTACTTATATCCATTTCAAGGACTGGATCTAGCTGCATCTTTTCCTCCCATTGCAACGATTTTACTCATTTTTAATAATAAATTGTAGTTACTTTAAATAATATTTTGTGGCCCTAGTGCCTTAACACTCCACAAGTTCGCTACGGTAATTCTTATCAGCCCACATAATTGTCAGCATGCTTCCAGAGCACCATATCTCAAATGCTTCGGTTTTTTTCTTCTCCAGTTTCCCCACGGAACTTGATTTACTTCCACGCAATGTTCGCCGCAGTGAAAAGGCGAAGAGGACAAAGGGAGACATATCGATTATCAGCTGCTGTATCGCAGAGTTAACGAACCGGTAAGGGGCCCTCATTTCAGTGGATCAAGGGCCATGCTGGGACAATGGAGAGCGAAAACGTCGACCAATTGGCCAAGGAAGGGTCGACGACTGGCATACAATAGCATGAATTCCCTCGGAAGATCAGGTTCCTGTAATTAGAGACTTGACCAGATATGACCGGCACGAGGCATGAGAGACTGAAATCTGCAACGAGGGCACCTAGTACAGCTGAATCCATCTGCTTTTACCGAAATCCCAGTGATCTGCTGTAAAGGGGACTCTGAACTGAAGTTTACCTGGTACAGCGACCGCGGGACAGTTTTCAAGGATCATTGCCAGGTTGAAATTCAACCACGGCTGCCACCACAACATCTTTATAAGCTCCACCTCGCTATACTGCGACTATGCGTAACAGTGGGACATTAGTAAGATGTTCTTCAGCTACCTTTGATGCAGGAGAGAATCTGACTAGCTGGTGACGGAACTAGTCTGCATGCATTAATAACTTCCTTGTCATGTGTTAAACCTCTTATTTACGAAGGATTTAGATATTTATAAATTTAAATTATAACGGCATTTGTTTTCAAAGCTGGAATTATGTTAAGTTTGGCTTCGTGTCGTGTGTGTGTGTGTGTGTGTGTGTGTGTGTGTGTGTGTGTGTGTGTGTGTGCGTGTATGTGTGTGTGTGGATGGGTGGGTGGGTGGGTGGGTGGGTTGGTGTATGTATGAGCCTCTGAAAATGTGCTGTTTCGCATGGTTTTAAATCTGGTTGGTACCTTAAGAGCCCCTGGTTGGTAGCTTAAGAGCTCGAAGTACTTATTTCAGTTTTTCTATTATTTTGCACGTAATTAAAGTTTCTTTTTCAAGTTTATAAAACACTGTATGTTTGGACTGGATGAATCGCTGGAACCGAAGATAAATAAACACAGAAAGCTGCCCTACAAACTCACGTTCTCAGAAATTACTTCCTCGCGTTAGGGTCGTTGTTTGATACTAGTCATAGGGGGCTGCACATAACTTCATGGGCATTTCTCTATCATTTGGATGTCATGAACGCGAAAGCGCCTTAGTACTGTTTGAGATTATAAGTGCTGTGTCGTCAGAGATGCCGTGTCGCCTGCAGGCTTGCTTGGACCATCTCTGCTCTGTAACATGAGCGGGAGCTGATGTGTAGTGCTAATCGGGAGATGAGGAGACACAGTGGTCGGCAGTGGTGTGTCATGAGTAGTGGTGCGCCATAGGCCGTGTGGTATGTCTGCTCCTATATTCAGAGGAAGTGGAACGTGTTGATTTACTGATAAATTATTTGAAGTGAAGAAAGAGACTGAAGCATTTGGAGAAAAATATTATATTTTCATAATTTTGATGAGTTATAGAAGAGGATTTATTTTAAGGTAATTGATTTTGTACTTTATTGCAGCAGCTAGTAGTTACGCATCCTCGCTCAGGCATCCAGTGACTTGTGCATAGGGAAAGATAAACAACCATGCATAATTTTCAGTTTGAATTTGGAGCAGGAATAATCGTTGAACATTTGATGTCATGTCCACGAGTTCCATTTTTGAAAAGATCTCATTTGATGTTAAAGACAACTTACGTTTGTCCAGTCAGGAACTGTAATTTTTTTGTGCATTAATGTTTTCAAAGCAAAGAAAGACATAATTTTTCAATAGAGAACTTTTCATAATCAGCAAGCTAACTATATTCGATGTTATAAATTATCTCAAGCCACTGCCCGCATCCAAAGTCCATGCCGAAATATGAGTTATCATTTTTACTTATTCAATTTTTTTAGGAACTACATATGCCTTGCCTTTTCTAAAAGAGAGCCATTGCAACAGGCCAAATCCATTAGCACCTCAGCAGTTAGCTGTAGCTCAACAAATGCGATGCACTTTCAGGACAAGGGCAGCGTCACGGTGTTTCCATTGTGCAACAGGTAAGCCAAAATACACTCCTGGAAATGGAAAAAAGAACACATTGACACCGGTGTGTCAGACCCAGCATACTTGCTCCGGACACTGCGAGAAGGCTGTACAAGCAATGATCACACGCACGGCACAGCCGACACACCAGGAACCGCGGTGTTGGCCGTCGAATGGCGCTAGCTGCGCAGCATTTGTGCACCGCCGCCGTCAGTGTCAGCCAGTTTGCCGTGGCATATGGAGCTCCATCGCAGTCTCTAACACTGGTAGCATGCCGCGACAGCGTGGACGAGAACTGTATGTGCAGTTGACGGACTTTGAGCGAGGGCGTATAGTGGGCATGCGGGAGGCCGGGTGGACGTACCGCCGAATTGCTCCACACGTGGGGCGTGAGGCCTCCACAGTACATCGATGTTGTCGCCAGTGGTCGGCGGAAGGTGCACGTGCCCGTCGACCTGGGACCGGACCGCAGCGACGCACGGATGCACGCCAAGACCGTAGGATCCTACGCAGTGCCGTAGGGGACCGCACCGCCACTTCCCAGCAAATTAGGGACACTGTTGCTCCTGGGGTATCGGCGAGGACCATTCGCAACCGTCTCCATGAAGCTGGGCTACGGTCCCGCACACCGTTAGGCCGTCTTCCGCTCACGCCCCAACATCGTGCAGCCCGCCTCCAGTGGTGTCGCGACAGGCGTGAATGGAGGGACGAATGGAGACGTGTCGTCTTCAGCGATGGGAGTCGCTTCTGCCTTGGTGCAGATGATGGTCGTATGCGTGTTTGGCGCCGTGCAGGTGAGCGCCACAATCAGGACTGCATACGACCTAGGCACACAGGGCCAACACCCGGCATCATGGTGTGGGGAGCGATCTCCTACACTGGCCGTACACCCTTGGTGAACGTCGAGGGGACACTGAATAGTGCACGGTACATCCAAACCGTCATCGAACCCATCGTTCTACCATTCCTAGACCGGCAAGGGAACTTGCTGTTCCAACAGGATAATGCACGTCCGCATGTATCCCGTGCCACCAAACATGCTCTAGAAGGTGTAAGTCAACTACCCTGGCCAGCAAGATCTCCGGATCTGTCCCCTATTGAGCATGTTTGGGACTGGATGAAGCGTCGTCTCACGCGGTCTGCACATCCAGTACGAACGCTGGTCCATCTGAGGCGCCAGGTGGAAATGGCATGGCAAGCCGTTCCACAGGACTACATCCAGCATCTCTACGATTGCCTCCATGGGAGAATAGCAGCCTGCATTGCTGCGAAAGGTGGATATACACTGTACTAGTGCCGACATTGTGCATGCTCTGTTGCCTGTGTCTATGTGCCTGTGGTTCTGTCAGTGTGATCATGTGATGTATCTGACCCCAGGAATGTGTCAATAAAGTTTCCCCTTCCTGAGACAATGAATTCACGGTGTTCTTATTTCAATTTCCAGGAATGTAAAATAATGAAAAAGGGAAAAATAAATTTTCCAGTGTCGGTTTACAAGCTTAAAAGTTAAATAATTCACAGTTGAATTGAGACAGTGTTGTTGTCTTTACGAATGCGTAAACAGACAGGGAACCACACTGGCACTTTCAAGTTCCTTTCTCGTAGTCAGAGTTTGCAACACATTCTCACATTCTGATTCTTATGTTCAAAGTTTACGAAATCGTATTTTGAAAGTTTACGTAAGCTTACAGATAGCTTACACTGCCAGCAAGCAAAACTTTTAATAAATAGCATGTAGTAAACTTCTTTTTTGTATAAACGCTGGCATCTTATGCTACGAAGTCCCCTTTCTTTCATCCAATGCGTGATATTTTGCTTCCAAGGTAGCAGAATGCTTTCACTTCGGCTTGATTTCTGCTAATGTAAAGGATAGCAATTAGTCTACAGATTCCATAATGTATTGCGAATCTAGATTTTAACTATGACATAATTACTATCGTTGCATCGCTCCTTGTACGTGTTATATATTAGCCGTCTTCCACAAGATCTCTCACGTATTTTCCTGAGAATTTCGAACCTTAAACCATTTCACTTTCTCAAACGTTTTATTCTGGTCGAAAAGTCCTTAATTTGCTTGCATTATCAAGCACAACATCATTACTGCCTCTCTTGGGACTTGGCCTTTTTTAAAGTCAAACTGATCCTCATCTAACAGATCCTCAATTTTCGTTTCCATTCTTCTGTATATCATTCTCATTTGCTGCGGCTTATGAAAGCAATATGCCCTGCTGGCGGCGCGATCGGGTAAGGGACCTGAAGTGGTGCTCGATGTGAGTTATTGTGCCCTGCAATCTCTTTGGCGTGATGGTATTGATATCGTTTGCTGCGGAATCGTCGCTGCTATCCAGCGAGATGGAAGAGTCGTCCGCATAAATGGCTATAACCAATTTCATATTTTGCGGTCTCACAAAAAGCGAAGCCGGAAGCTTCCTTCTCCTTATTTATCTTGAATTCATCCCAGGTCTTTACAAAATCGGCCTCTTAGTCTGTATTTGGCTATTCTACTGGTAGAGGAAGGCCGGATGCGACCCTTTCGTTAGCGGTAATGAGGCAATCGACGAATGAGACTACGATTTCGATTAAAAATGTAAAATATCAAATAAAACAAATGATAATTAATTGGAACCCTCAGCTTCTGACATGTGTTGTTGATATACCTCGATGAGGACAGCTGAAAATGTGTGCCCCGACCAGGACTTGAACCCGGAATCTCCTGGTTACATGGCAGACGCTCTATCAATCTTTTTTTTCTTTTCTGTTTTTTTTTCATTTTGTTCGATATAGTTCGTTGCGTTTGGTCTGGACGGAAGTCAGAAGACATCGGTTCAAGTGGATCGTTGATTCCTTGACTCAGTGTTTTTGTTAGAGAGAGCACGCGACCATCTGACCGAACACGCTGAGCTACCTGGCAGGCTGAATCGCGAAGGACACAGATGAATAGCACGACCGCAAGGACTTATCCCTTGCACTCTTCCCGTGAGACCCACATTCCCAACTGTCCACAATCTATATGTAATGATCCTGACAGATATTTTCCAATCCACTCATTACTCGCGCATACTAAGGTGACGATTCCCGTAAGAGTTAGAGCAACGTGTGTGCATTCACACAGACGAAGGTCAATGGCTGGGTAGCCTTAAGTCCTTGCGGTCGTGCTATTCATCTGTGTCCTTCGCGATTCAGCCGGCCAGGTGGCCAGCGTGTTCGGTCAGATGGTCGCGTGCTCTCTCTAACAAAAACACTGAGCTGAGTCAAGGAATCAATGATCCACTTGAACGGATGTCTTCTGACTTCCACCCAGACCAAACGCAACGAACTATATCGAACAAAATGAAAAAAAAACAGAGAAGAAAAAAAGGATTGATAGAGCGTCTGCCATGTAAGCAGGGGGTCTCGGGTACGAGTCAGCCGGCACGGTAGCTCATCGTGTTCGGTCAAAGAGTTAGCTACCCTCTGTAACAAAAAAACTGAATGAATGGATCAACGAAAAACCTAAATGGGTGTCATCGGACGTCTGCCACAGAAAAAGTCAACGAACAATATCGGACAAAATAAGAGAAGAAAAAGAAGAAAAAGCAAGATGGATAGAGCGTCTGCCATGAAAGCAAGAGATCACTGGTTCAAGTCCCGGTTAAAGTACACAGTTCAGCTGTCCCTATCGAGGTATATCAACAACACCAGGCAGCAGCTGAGGGTTCCAATTAATTATCATTTGTTTGTCCACTGGGAGATGGTTCAAAAACGAAATCTTTTTTCTCAGGCGGTATGTTTTTCTTCTCTAATTGTCATCTTCTGGTGTAAGAGGATCCGAAGGCGCCAAAGGCGATGGAATGCGTCACGCATCGTTTCCTCACGGGAATATTTGCGGATAAAATCTTCTCGGTCACGCCGGATATTGTTATTCCGAGTTTCGTGCGCATCTTCAGACCAATAGGCAACGGGAAAACTTCAATTATCAGATATCTGTGCGTCAAAACTATATGGAGTGATGTCGGCCTTGGGCGTTATTGCAGAACATTGTGCTTTACTGCACGATAATTGTCTACCGTGTGGCACTGTCGCACGGTAGAGAAATGACCGTCCACTAAATACGATCAAATATGCACACGCAAATATATTTGAACTTGTTAACCATCTATTAAAGTAGTATGAGAGCCATTCACGAAAGTGGAAAAATTTTGTAGCCAACGATTTTGGATAACATTGGTAGTAGTTTAACATCGATATACGCCATTATGCTGATTAAAATGTTATAAACACAGCTTATGGAGTGCTGCTTGTCTTATACTATTCGAACAACTGGACAGGACTGGTATCATACAGGAAACAGAGCACACAAACAATGTATGATAGATGTGTCGTTGTGCGATTCAGTATTCAACGGCAGCTGTCTGGGATGTATCACATCGACTTGTGACTGGAATGCCACCACAGCACTGGACAAGTACGCTCCAATGCCACCTACACAATATTTCGCAAGGCTAAAATCGGAAAGCGCATCTTTTTCCATCTCTCTTCTATTCAGGATTTGGAGCAATTTGGCTCACTGTCCGCCACGCGAACATCTTTTTTTTTGTTCTTTTTTTTTAATTTTAATTTATTGACCTTTTGTTCGTAGCCGTTCAGCCATCTCAGTAATGGGAACACCACACGACAGCGTAATGGACACGGTTTCCTTGTCAGTTACGACGACACTAACGCGAGAACAGCAAAACACTCAGTTCCACAGCGGAGAAACTCAGCTACTCGGCTGGGAATCGAACACAGACCTCTTCCATTAGCAATCTGTTACGTTGACTGTGCAGCTACCAAGGCGGACCTGCGAACGGATTCGATCGAAATCTGACGCGGCCCCCTGAATCTCGGATATGGCGAGCTTGAGGCCCGCGGCTCTGCTGGCTGATTAAACGGGAAGCTTGTTTGTTTCAAATTTTGTGACTTATCGATGGGGAAAGTTAGTGAACTTCTGAACAGTCGCAGTTAAATCAGTTTTCAAGCCCACCGCCCATATAGGATAATCTAGGATTCAGACTGTCTGGCTACCTTGTTAGTATGGTCGCTATTATTGGAGATTAGCATTACCGATAAACTTAACATCAAAATTGGGATCACGATATGGACGAAGGGACTGAATGCAAAATAACACAAGACGGATGGAGGGGGATATGAGAAGTTGATTAGCACAGACAATGAGAGTATTTCTGGTTAAAAGGAGTCTACTAGTATCCAAAATCTGTCTTAATGTGAGAAACAAATCTTTGAGAACGTTTCGAGAGTAGAGTTGTATGTATGTGAATCATGGACTGCGGGGAAAAGGGACAAGAAGAGACTCGAATCACTTGAGATTTGCTGCGAGAGAAGGATCTTTAAAATTAGATGGCCTGCTAAAGTAAGAAATAAGGAGTTTCTCCGCAGGAGAGGAACATGTGAAAAACATTGAAAAAGGGGCAAGGTGACATCAAGACGTAAGACGTAACGAAGAACTGCTGCGGAACTTAATGGAGCTCTAGAGGGTACAAACTATAGTGAAATACTAAGACTGGAACATACTCAACAAATAATGTAGCTCCCTACTTAGCAATCATATACAACCGCTCGCTCACCGATAGATCTGTGCCTACAGATAGGAAAATTGCGCAGGTCGCACCAGTGTTTAAGGAGGGTAGTAAAAGTAATCCATCAAACTACAGACCTATGTCATTGACGTCGGTTTGCAGTAGGGTTGTGGAGCATATACTGCATTCAAACATTATGAATCACATCGAAGGGAACGATCTACTGACCGGCCGTAGTGGCCGAGCGGTCCTAGGCGCTACAGTCTGAAACCGTGCGACCGCTACGGTCGCAGGTTCGAATCCTGCCTCGGGCATGGATGTGTGTGATGTCCTTAGGTTAGTTAGGTTTAAGTCGTTCTAAGTTGTAGGGGACTGATGACCTCAGAAGTTAAATCCCATAGTGGTCAGAGCCATTTTTGGAACGATCTATTGATACGTAATCAGCATGGCTTCAGAAAACATCGTTCTTGTGCAACGCAGCTAGCTCTTTATTCACACGAAGTAATGGCCACTATCGACAGGGGATCTCAAGTTGATTCCGTATTTCTTGATTTCCGGAAAGTTTTTGACACCGTTACTCACAAGCGACTTCTAATCAAGGTGCGGGCCTATGGGGTATCGTCTCAGTTGTGCGAGTGGATTCGTGATTTCCTGTCAGGAAGGTCGCAGTTCGTACTAATAGACGGCAAATCATCAAGTAAAACTGAAGTGATATCGGGTGTTCCCCAGGAAAGCGTCCTGGTACCTCTGCTGTTCCTGATCTATATAAATGACCTGGGTGACAACCTGAGCAGTTCTCTTAGGTTGTTCGCAGATGATGCTGTAATTTACCGTCTAGTAAGGTCATCCGAAGACCAGTATCAGTTGCAAAGCGATTTAGAAAAGATTGCTGTATGGTGTGGCAGGTGGCAGTTGACGCTAAATAACGAAAAGTGTGAGGTGATCCACATGAGTTCAAAATGAAATCCGTTGGAATTCGATTACTCGAAAAAAAAAATACAATTCTCAAGGCTGTCAATTCAACTAAGTACCTGGGTGTTAAAATTACGAACAACTTCAGTTGGAAAGACCACATAGATAATATTGTGGGGAAGGCGAGCCTAAGGTTGCGTTTCATTGGCAGGACACTTAGCAGATGCAACAAGTCCACTAAGGAGACAGCTTACACTACACTCGTTCGTCCTCTGTTAGAATATTGCTGCGCGGTGTGGGATCCTTACCAGGTGGGATTGACGGAGGACATCGAAAGGGTGCAGTAAAGGGCAGCCCGTTTTATATTATCACGTAACAGGGGAGAGAGTGTGGCAGATATGGTACGCGAGTTGGGATGGAAGTCATTAAAGCAAAGACGTTTTTCGTCGGGGCGAGATCTATTTACGAAATTTCAGTCACCGACTTTCTCTTCCGAATGCGAAAATATTTTGTTGAGTCCAACCTATATAGGTAGGAATGATCATTAAAATAAAATAACAGGAATCAGAGCTCGAACAGAAAGGTTTAGGTGTTCGTTTTTCCTGTGCGCTGTTCGGGAGTGGAATGGTAGAGAGGTAGAATGATTGTGGTTCGATGAACCCTCTCCCAAGCACTTAAATGTGAATTGCAGAGTAATCATATAGATGTAGATGCGTACAAATACTACTGTGGAATGAAGAGATTAGCACAGCAGGAGAATTAGTAACGGGCCGCATTAAATAGCCAGGAGGCTGGCCTGCTGTAACACGAAACGTCATTCATACGACCAGACGATACGTGCAGGGTTCCGTGTCGATCATCACCTTCCCGCCGCAGTCTTAATTGACGATGTCGCTGGCCCAGAATTGCTATAGGCTGCGGTTATCTGCTGCGATGTCCCATTTTCAAGAATATGCACTTAACGGTGAACCCTGAAACACTTATGCTTGCCCCAGTATTATACTCTGTCAGATTTGCCACAGATCGCCTCTTAGACTGATTTATAGAGCCCCTTCTGTGATGAGGCGTAAAACCTCTAACACTGGGACGGCCATGGCGTTCCAAACCTCACACGTGTAGCGTGTGCATTCCACGGGCTGGTCAAGGCTCGCTCTGTCACTCATCTTTTCTCAGCCCTTCTCGGAAGAACGCTCGTTAACTGATGGGAACAATTTTTCTATTTAAAACTCATTGCTATCGAATTTATGAAGGAAATAGTAGTGCAGGAACGATAATTGGAATTTCCAGAAAGGTTTGCAGACGTTGCATTTTAAATGGACTTGACTGCACTCTGCTGAGATTAAAACATCGTTTGCTAACTTCTTTCTGATTTGATGGGGATGCACTTAAAAAGAAAATCGCGTTTTAGAAGAGAGACATTCTGACAAAGACAGGTCTAGTTTCCTAATCTCACTTGCATTAAAGAGAAAGCGACGCTCAGAGGCATTCATTATAGCCTTGCAAGGATTAAAAGAATAGTCTTACACTTCGGTTCGAACTGTTTCGAGACCGTTTGCCATTTCAGTTGAAAGCGCCCCTGTGCTTGCAGAGATGAAACTCACTGACCTGCAAGATAATTCTAGTTTCAACGACAAATAGTTTTATGTTAAAACTGTCCAGGAGGTCTACATTGCTTTCCTGAGGTACATTTTCGAAGTGTGAAAGATCTTCTTTCGACTCTGAAACTAAATAAGTCACGATAACGTGGCAACCTGAGTGTGAAACTCTATGAAATTACTTGCTGAGCCGTGGGTGGGTCATGTTCCCACCATCATGTACTTTACACCCTATTTCTAACGTACTTTCACCTCATTACGTTAATTTAAATTACTACTGTCAATGAATTGCTCTTTTGCCTGACCGGGAGAGGCGCTAGCAGCCTGTATCAATATATCCCCTCTGGTAGTATCTTTGCTCGACTGCTATTACTTCCCGGTCTTTGTCTCTGTAAGCCAGTTCTCTTGGCGAGTTCGAGCTGCCACTCAGTTGGAACGTGTCTGGAGCGCAGTCCGGACCTGCCAGTCAGGAAGTTGCAATGCGGCACTAGTGCAGCTACGTTGGAGTAGTGAGGTCTGCATAGACATGCCCCCCCCCCCCCCCTACCATTGCCGACACACATCACTTGAGCCGGGCCACGGTCTTGGTGGATCATCGGTTGGTCGTCCTAACGGACGACGCGTTTTGGCAAACCGATAGTTCATGAGTCGTGTGTGTGTGTGTGTGTGTGTGTGTGTGTGTGTGTGTGTGTGTGTGTATCGACTCCCGATTTGTCTTCGTGTGTTCTTGTGTGCTTAGGTGCTGCTGGGTATCGTCCAGGTCTTCTTGCAAGTGTTTGTCAGGTTGAGTGTGTACTTGGCGTTATTTCTACTGACGATGATTTTAGATGTTGCCGGCATTCTGAAGCGAATCGGTCGGTTGGTGAGGGCCAGCGAGGATATCTCCGTGCGGTGCAGTCGTCTGGGTCCACTGACGGTCCCTGCGCAGTGTCTCAGCGTGTGTAGAGCTGTCCGATCGCTACGAGCTTAATGGCTCACCAAGCCAAAACGTCTAGGTTCAGTGGTGTCTTAACTACCCAAGCCACGTCCATTCATGTTGTGTGGTTCGTTGTTGGGGAGGGTTTCCTGTGAGGAATCCGAGTGATGGTATTGCGGAAATTTAGCCGCCATGCGGTGGAATTAACTATATTGTTTGACTACAATTCCAGTGTACAGCGGAACTTTCTGTCTTGTGGCCGTTAGTGTTCCTGTTACCTGCCCTGTCCACTAACGTATATATATATATATATATATATATATATATATATATATATATATATATATATATATATATATATATAATATGATATAATATGATTGTGGATAATTACGTCCGTAACATTTTGCATTTTGTGTTAGAGTTCTCATGTACCGATTGGTGGCAAGCAAGTCGTTTGTCGATCGGTCTGTGGCTGTCCCTTGGTTGGGTTCACCACCTGTCTCACCTAAGTGAACGAGGGTAGTCCGACCCCCTGGAGGCTTCTAAGTGCTGTTGTCTTTACTGTCTTTCTCACCGGTGTTTAATTGTGTGTTTATAATCTATCATAGCCAATGATAAAAGAAAAATTATTGGTTTTACTGTGTTTTATCTAAGTAACTTTGAATTCCTGCAAGTCGATATTTGCTGAAAGGTTATTGCCGTTGTGTTGTATTTTATTTTAGTCTGGTTTTACCTACTCAAAACGTAAGACTTATGGTTATATATTTTTTTTATTTTGGAAAATTAATTGTTGCACTTCAGCCTTCGAATCTTATTCTTAAAATTATCTTTCAAGCTATCTTATTTTTAAATGTAACTGCATGTTTTCAGTCACTTGTAATTTACCTTGTTGATTTTTAAGATTTCTTGTTTGGAGGCCTTAAGCCGTGAAATAATTGGCGCTTGAAACTCGTAGTTGTAAAAGTTCGGCTATGTGCCGCTTTAGTTGTATAGATGTTATTAAATTACAATAATTGAAGTGAATCTGACCGATACTTTATTTGGTTGGCCCTATCCACAATCCTAGTCACCTGTTCTGCCCAGCGGGCTTAGTGTGGGCGTCTCACCTGCGTCTGTCCATATGCTGACAGTCGGTACCAGATACAAATTATTTTATAACCTCTGGGTGCCAAAAATAATTAATTAGTACTGGAAACGCGTTGACAAATGTGAAATATGAAACCGAGTCACATGCGGTGCTACTGTACTGCAATTTAAATACGTATCGTTAGCAGTTTCCACTCTTCCCTTCCTTGCGCTCAGACGGCGTACCGTTGTCGAGGGTGGGGAGGAGGGGGGGGGGCGAAAATGCGCCAGCCATGCACAGCTTTCGGGGCCGGGAATGGTCCGCGAGACGATATCTTGCCCACTCTTGCTCTAACACGTTATCGCCTACTCGTACTTTCGCCGTCCTTCAACCACTTTCCATAACGGTTATTTGTATGTATGGACCCATAGCAGCTTCGAAGTTTTTGAAGAGAGTCATTGTCCTCCATGCCAGTAGCGGCGCTTAATGTCAAATCGCAAAGCTAACACTACTAACACAGATCCTGTAGTCCACAGTCTGAACATCATTTCTATAAAGTTTAGTGTCCAAGCGGTAAATAGATTTCCCTGTACACTGGCCTAAGTAGCGAGAATTTAATTATAACCACCCTGTAGTTTCCTTACCACGTCACGTTTCACAAGGCCACCAGGCGGCACTGAATCTTTATTCTACTAAATTTCTGACGAAAGACTATAAACACAGTTACTCGAAGAGGAATATGAACATAATCCATCTCTCTTCGTGCCTTTTACCAGACGCATTACGTCATTAAGAATCCTCTGCAAACTTTTGTCTGCCTCGTTTCGACGAATGTCATAATCCACTCCTTAGCGCACAAAATTTCGCTTCGGAAGAACGTACACACGGTTCTTCCCTCTTTTCGGCTTCCTTCTTTTTCCGGCAGCTTCTGCTGCCGCAGCAGGAAAAAGCTAATGACCACCAAGTGGAAATTGCGTGGCCCCTTTCAGCGATGCAGAATGTGTATCGCGGCATATAGCCTCAAAACAAAAACAAAAATGAAAAATCTTGCCGGCAGTCAGAGAGTAAAACGCATGAAAAAATTTATATACACACTGTTGATCACAGACCACTGAAAAGACAATTATTATCCACATGCGACGTACAAACAAACGATTAAATTCACTTGTTCTGCTGTTGACGTAATTCTGATAATGGGCACAGGTGAACAACAGCAGAACCTGTCTCAAAAGAACGTACCCGGTTTCGATTATACGTCATAAATTCCAATTATTTAAATTTGAGGTCAAAAACTTTTCAACCAGAAATTATTGTTTCATTGCATGAGATGAAGGCTTACAGAAACTGGCGGAAGAGACGTTGTTTCATTTGTCGTTCAGCAATGTTACATGGAAGACCTGTGCTCTTTTTTTTTGCGTACGCTCTCACACCGGTTTTTCATTGCAGTTGGATTTAATGTTGCATTTATTATTCCCATATTTTTTCATTACTGCTTAGTTATTCCAGTAATGTGACACCGAAACTTTACTTGAAATAAACCAAGTTTTGTCTGGCATAGTTCTCAGTACGTTAACGAGGGGCTATTCTTACAGCGGTGTTACAAGAGTATTATACCACTTTTTTCTGGTTACGTGCTTCGGCCTGCTAATATGTTGCCTTTGTATGAATCGGATAGTTCCCTGTATTCTGTAAGTCTGATGTAGTTAATATGTGACGTTGATCTAGACACGAAGGATAATTATTTATATTTGATACAGAAATACAATTTCAAATAGTGAAATTTATTCCTGAAATTCAAGTTAAGTGTATGGGTATAGATGCAGTAGCTAAAAAACATAGTAAAATTTCTGCTGGACCAGGACATGAATCCACATTTCCCGCTTATCACAAGTGGTTGCCTTCCCTCTGAGGCTATCCGAGCATTCTTCCCACACCGACTCAAAGTTCCATATGTCACACACCTATTTCTTCTCACAGATCATTAATTTAATTACCAACACTACATCTCGTGATTAACGTGATGTCAGGAATGAACCTCAACATTTGAAACTTTAGTTAGCCATCAAATACAAACAAATAAAAGACGAAGATGGGGGTAAATTACATCCATAGTCTATGACTACTCGTTTTCTTGATACTAAAACGTGCATAGGGATCAAGAGATGCGAGAGTGTGGGTAAATAAATTAATAATCTGTGAAAAGGAATTGACAGGTCTGTGACATATGGAAGTTGAGATAGGTCCAGAGAGCATACTCAAATAGCCTAAGTAGAATGGCGAACGCACGCGATAAGTGGGAAGTCTAGATTAGAGTTCCGGTCTGGCACACATTTTCGTATGTTTCCTTAGATACAACATCTATTCCTTTTAGAGTTAAGCTGAATTTGAGTAATAAATTTCAACGAATGGTAATTATTGTGTGCATGTCCTGTTATTAACGTCGCTAATTTATACCTGATGATGCTCAGACCAAGATTAGCTGTTTCAATAAAATGAAATGCAGCTTTTGTGCATAATAATGATTTCTTTTAAATTTTTGTCAAAGATGGCGAAAGTCTACAGGATTACTGACCAGTACATGGCAGTCAGCGTCAAGTTGCAAAAACATTTATCTGCTTAACCTCTAGTTTCACTTGCACTTGTTCATAAATGGACTTCATCAAACTTTTTAAAATAATTTTATTAGGCTCAACAGTCAATCTGACAAGCTGTGTATCAGTATTTTTTTTCAAACTGATCGCATAACTGTTTAAGCCTTTTCTCCAAACGATTTCCCAAAGTACACTAGGTGATTCAGCTGCCCCTACCGGTGGTGGTTAATGCAGTCAGCGCTACATCTGTGTCCGGAACGATATCCAGACAGGTGCCAGCCACGTAATCGATGTAAGTTCTCTTTGAGTTTTGGGCGACTATTACTAAGCAAAAGAATATTGAACAAAATGCAAGTGTGAATTGGCGATATGAAAAGGACCAAGATATACTTCACCTCTGCCATACTTATCCAAGTGTGTCCAGTCTTTCTTTGTGTAATTGGCGGTGTAGCGATACAGGTTTTGGATGACTCTGTAAGTTTATTCCGCTTATAGTACCTAAGTTTTCATAAATGGTTGAGGAACGTTTCCTTCTAAAGTGCTTCACCATCGGAAAAGGAACAGGGAATATCGAAATGAGAAGTGTTAAAGTAATAACTTTCTAGTATACAACTCAATGAATAGATTAATATACGACTCGTCATGTTAATGTGCTAAAATAGGTTCATAAACAAAATTTGTACAATAGGTCTAAGATGTCTACGTACACTTTACCAGTTATTCTGTGGCATTTTGATGATGTGCTTCACTTCTCCAGATCAAACTGGCCAACAACATTGTTCTACACACTCTATCTACACTTTGTTTACAAGAATTACGACCTTGTTCATTGCAAACTTGCTAATGCGACTAAACTGAAGATCCATGCTGTCAACCTGTTCATTGTTAGTCACACATACTTCAAAATAGGGAGGCGGTGGCCCTTTCGGCCGGAGTTACGATAACCAGCCTACCAAATAAGAAAGATGAAACTTACTAATTCGACGAAATATATTTGCATAAATAGGTTTTAGCATAACGCTGCATTATAAAGTCAGATCCAGTTCATTATCAAAATAACTCTGTTTAACGTATCAGCCAGTAATTCTTACAATAAAACACTGTTTTATGTTCTCCGATGTTTCTATCGTTTTTGGCTCGAATCGTGTTTTATGTTAAAAAGAGAACGGATTGCCTGCATGACCTAGACGTACCTGGTTTTGATTAGAATTACCATTCCATTTAATGGTTCAAATGGCAACACGTTCCCCGTCACCAACAGTCCAATTTCGGTGTTGATGGGCCCAGGCGAGGCGTAAGGCTTCGTGTCGTGTAGTCACCAAGGGTACACGAGTGGGCCATCGGCTCCAAAAGCCCATATCGATGATATTTCGTTGAATAGTTCACACGCTGACACTTGTGGATAGCCCAGCAGTGAAATCTGCAGCAATTTGCGGAAGGATTGTACTTCTGTCACGTTGAACGATTCCCGTAAGTCGTCGTTGGTTTCGTTCTTGCAGGATCTTTCTCCGGCCGCAGCGATTTCTGAGATTTGATGTTTTACCGGATTCCTGCTACTCACGTTACACACGTGAGATGGTCGCAAGGGAAAATTCCTACTACATCGCCACCTCGGAGATGCTGCGTCCCATCACTCTTGGGCCGACTATAACACCACGTTCAAACTCACTTAAATCTCGATAACCTGCCATTCTACTCGCAGAAAGTGATCTAACAACTGCGCCAGACGCTCGTTGTCTCATACAGGCGTTTCCGAACGCAGCACCGTACTCTGCCTGTTTACCTATCTCTTCCCTGTATTTAAATAAACATGCCTATAACATTTTCTTTGGCGCCTCAGTGTAATACACCGACAAAAAAATTCGCATAACCAAGAAAGAGCTATGCGACTTGAATGAAAGTTGGCAGGAGTCTTTCTACATCTGAAAGATGTCTGTTCAGATTTGGGCCAGACGCATGAGAGTGGCGCTAGTGACGCTAGAAGCGCCACAATGAGGATGCAAATCAGGTTTGCATTAAAAAAACATACTGAAACAGCCGTGAGCGTTAGTTCCCTTTGAGATATGACGGGGTGAGTTGATTCAACAAGAGTGCCTTTAAGAAGACAAAGACGCAACCTCACAGAGTTTGTACGAGATGATGTTAATTGTCTACGGGGAGATGAGTGTTTCTTCTGCGATATTGCAGAAAGACTTGGCAGGAACGTAGCCACTTCACGTGACTCCTGACAGCGGGGTCACGTGAATGTACGGTCGCAAGAAGTCTGGACTCCACGTAACACTATCGAGAGGGAAAGCCATCATGTTCGGCGTATGGAAGATTGTACTGCATATGCAGCAGCAATTGCAGCAACAGTTGGCGCCCCAGTGACACAGCGTACTGTTACAAATCGGTTACTTCATGGACTGCTCCGTGCCAGACGCACTGTAGCGTACTTTTCACTGTCACCCAAACTACCGACATTTGCTACTTCCGTGGTACCAAGCAAGAGTTTCTCTGGAGGGCGGGGTGGGTATCTCTTGTGTTTTGCGATGGAAGCTCAGCTTGCTAGACACACTGGATCTGCACCAGGAGTTACGGTATGGGGTGCGAGTTCCTATGACAGCAGGAGCACTCTCCCATGCACGCTGACTGCAAATTTGTACGTCAGTCTGGCGACCTGTTGTGCTGCCATTCATGAGTAGCATTCCAGGGAATGTTTTCCAGCAGGATAACACTGCTGCTGTAACACGACATGCTCTACAGAGTGTCTGCATGTTGTTTTGGCCTGCTCTATCGCCAGAACTTCCTCCAATCGAGCACATACGGGACATCAGCAGATGAGCATTGCAGCGTCATCCAAAAACAGATTTAACAGTCCTACTGATACGTGCAATAGGCATGGAACTCCATCCCACAAACTGACATCCGGTACATGTACAACCCAATTCACGCACTTTTGCGTGTTTGCATTCAAAATTCTGGCGGTTACACCAGTTATTAATGTAGTAGCGTTACACATCTGCTGTGCTTATCTCTCGCTTACATTAACCCGCTATGTTGCAATGTTAGTCACTGAAATATATTACCTAGACGTATGTATTTCTGGAATAACATTGCTTTACATTAATTACTTTTTGGTGCTGCGACCTTTGTCCATCAGCATCTTCACGTAGTGTTGTCATTTTCTGACAGCATAAAACAAGGAAATCGAAAATGTGAATAGAAGATGTCTCGATAGCGGGAAACAAAGAGGTTATGTAACTTTGAAAGCAGTAACTGTCACAAAAACGCAAAGAACAATGTGTTAGTATCTTCGTGACAAAATAGTAACGTTACACACTCACCAACAAATTAATATTGGATTACAGAATAAATTTACACTCTGCAGCGGGTTGCGCGCTCATTTGATACATTGTGACAGACTGAAACTTTCAGACCGATCAGGACTCGAACCCATAGCTGCTTGTGACGGACAAATGCTCTAGCAGCTGAGCGATCCAGACACAAGTCGCGACTCAGCTTAACGTCAGCCAGTACCTACCTTCCAAACCCCTCAGTAGTTCTCCTACAGTCCTAGCGGGACTATCACTGATGAGTGAAAGGATATTTCAGAGGAATGTGTCATCCAGAAGAAGTTGGATTGGGTTCGAGTCCTCGTTTGGCACACGGTTTCAATCTGGCCGGAAGTTTCAGATTAGCAAACGCTATGTAGTAGACTGAAAGTTCATGTATACTTGTACACTCCCCTTGTTATTGGCGTATGGGTGAGGATATATAGGCCTCGCAGGTATCAGCAATATGGGGTTCATAACATCCTGGCTCCAATAACAGTGATTGGGAAAAACGTGTTTTTTCCAGTCCCGAGCGTATAAATGTGTAGGCGGCCGTGCACGACACGTGGACTGTGAGGGAATAGTATAGGCCTGCGTTACCGTTCTGCTTAGAACTGGAGCCTATACACTGGAGCAGGGTACGGATTTCCAGCCCACAACAACGTCGAGGACAACGCGTTGTTTTCCGTTACTTAAAAAACGTGTTAGAGCCACTCGCGTATCTGGGAAGCTATTCCGCATGCTTATACCTTCGCTTACTGTCGACAGTATGCTACCGCCTCAATCTAGGAATACGGATCACGTCTCTTACCCTTTATTCCTAGCTAGCAGAATATCGTGTGAGAAAAGGGAAAGCAAACTTTCGTATCAGCGATTCTTTCTATAACCGTACTGATTTGTGAACGGAAGCTTTACCGTCTCAAGAAAATTTGTTATATTCGAAGTGAGAATGTAATCAAATATTCTGCAGAAAACGGATATTAGGGATATTGGTCTGTACTGTGTGATAGTGGGCCATTCTCCATTGCATGATCTCCATGTGCAAAGGGGCACAGCTGAGTAGTGGAATTGGGGAGAGGAGATGAATAGAAAGGGGGAGGATGAGGGGGTCAGAGAATAGAGGGAGGACGATACGGTGAAGGGAGGCGGGTATGAACACAGAGATGAAGAAGAGGATGGAGAGGATAGTGCAGGAGATAGACAAATAGAGAGAGAGGTGGAAATGGAAAGAGTTAGGAGGAGATTTATATACAGAGTTTATGAGATGGGCGACAACTGAAAGGGAAGAGGTGAACACAGAGAGGGATCGGGAGGTGATATGGGTAAGATATGTGTCAAGGGCATATGTGATTGGAGCTACAGACAACAGGCTATTTGCGAAATAGATTAATAAAAACATGTCAGGTTCAAATGGCTCTGAGCACTATGGGACTCAACATCTGAGGTCATCAGTCCCCTAGAACTTAGAACTACTTAAACCTAACTAACCTAACGACATCACACACATCCATGCCCGAGGCAGGATTCGAATTGCGACCGTAGCGATCACGCGGTTCCACACTGAAGGGCCTAGAAGCGCACGGCCGACGGCGGCCGGCAAACATTTGAGAAAAGGAAAGATAACATTACGTGTGTGTGCCTGCACACAATGATTCTAAGTCAAGAAACTAAAACAATAAAGCATTATTCATAAAAACCATTATTTGTAATAAAAATTGTCACAAACATAGAAAATACACTACTGTCCATTAAAATTGCTACACCAAGAATATGACGTTCTACAGAAGCGAAATTTAACCGTCAGGAAAAATATGCTGTGATAAGCAAATGATTAGCTTTTGAGAGCATTCACACAAGGTTGGGGCCGGTGGCGACACCTACAGCGTGCTGACATCAAGAAAGTTTCCAACCGATTTCTCATACAAACAGCAGTTGACCGGCGTTGCCTGGTGAAACATGGTTATGCCTCGTGTAAGGAAGAGAAATGCGTACCATCACGTTTCCGACTATGATAATGGTCAGATTGTAGCCTATAACGACTGCGATTTGTCGTATCGCGACATTGCTGCTCGTGTTGGTCGAGATCCAATGACTGTTAGCAGAATATGGAATCGGTGAGTTCGGGAGGGCAATACGGAACGCAGTGCTGGATCCCAAGCAGTCGGGATGCAGGCATCTTATCGGCATGCCTGTAACGGATCGTGCAGCCATGTCTCTATCCCTGAGTCAACACATGGGGACGTTTGCAAGACATCAAACATCTGTACGAACAGTTCGACGATGTTTGCAGCAGCATGGACCATCAGCTCGGAGACCATGGCTACGGTTATCCTTGACGCTGCATCACAGACAGGAGCGCCTGCGATGGTGTACTCAACGACGAGCCTGGGTGCACGAATGGCAAAACGTCATTTTTTCGGATGAATCCAGGTTCTGTTTACAGCATCATGATGGTCGCATGCGTGTTTGGCGACATCGCAGTGAAAGCACATTGGAAGCGTGTATTCGTCATCGCCATACTGGCGTATCACCCGGCGTGATGATATGGGATGCCATTGTTTACATGTCTCGGTCACCTCTTGTTCGCACTGACGGCACTTTGAACAGTGAACGTTACATTTCAGAAGTGTTACGATCATTCGATCCCTGCGAAACCCTACATTTCAGCAGGATAATGCACGACCGCTTGTTGCAGGTCCTATACGGGCTGCTGCTCTGGCCAGCACATTCTCCAGATCTCTCAGTAATTGAAAACGTTTGGTCAATGGTGGCCGAGCAACAGGCTCGTCACAATACGCCAGTCACTACTCTCATTGAACTGTGGTATCTTGTTGAAGCTGCATGGGCAGTTGTACCTGTACTGTACTTGTACACGCCATACAAGCTCTGTTTGACTCAATGCCCAAGCGTATCAAGGCCATTATTACGGGCAGAGGTGGTTGTTCTGGTTACTGATTTCTCAGGATCTATGCACCCAAAATTGCATGTAATCACATTTCAATTCTAGTATAATATATTTGTCCGATGAATACCCGTTTATCGTCTGCATTTAATTTTAATTGCCAGTAGTGTATTATCAGTTGAGAATAAAGAGCAGCAGAAGGTTCCTCCCCTTATGACGTCTGTGCTCCATGAAGCTTCCTCCGGCGTGAGTCGGAACCCGGAGGAATGCGCTGTGAAAACCTGTGGGCGGCACGAGTTATGCCTGCAGCGGACGGCGGACGGCGGTGTCGCGTATCCGCAGTGAGCCACGGCGCATACCGGCGCACGCCACCCAGCGGGATATTGCGTCGTCGGCGCCGGCGTTTTAATTACGGCCGCCTCGGGCGACGCGGTCAGCACGGGCCTCGCTCTGGCCGGCTCTTGGCCGCCGCTAATTCGCGCTGCCGCACAGATTCTGCGGGCGGGTCCGCACCTCTGCTGGAGCGCTGCATCAGTCATTCGGCGCATCTGCGTGTCTGTTTCAGTCGAGAGCTGCGCGTCTCCTCCGTCCTCTGCTTTCGGTCCTCGCCCTTCATTCCGCATGACGAGACACACTCGCATACTCTCGACGTGCACCTGAAGCGACGTAAGCTTGTTTGAACAGCGTCACATCATGAGTTAACATGTTCTGATGTCCAGCGATACCACAGCTTCACTGTTAATCTACCGGGTGATCACAGAGTTTCCGTTCGAATGCCATATACTCGAGAATCGATATACCAGTCAGGCAAAATAGCCATGAGCATTGAGACAATCATCTCTCCGAGGCACCAATAATCAGGTTGAAGATACCCGCTTGGTACAACACTTTGTCCTGCTGCCTGACGAAATCCATAACTGCCTGCTGCTATACATGCTCGTCCGACAAGAATCATCAACGCTTTGAGGTATTTTTTAAGGGACCGGAGGCCAGATAAATACCATGTGGAGAGATCATGACTACAGGGCAGGTGCTCAATGTCGAACTTGACCAGCAGGGAATGCGGTGCACCAGTCCACAACGGTGATTTTCGACGGACATGCTGCCCCGTAAACAGTTTTCATACTTTGGTGATTGTCTGCCGGTATTTGCCCTTCAGAAGCCAAGAAAAGAGTATCAGCACATTACACCAAATGAACTCGCAACTGCAATTAAGGGCAGCCATGAGCTGCAGAAAGGAACGACGGCAATGAAAATTTGTGCCGGCCTAAGACTCGAACCCAGATTACCCGCTTATTGCGAGCGGTCGCCTTACCATTTGGCTCTTCGGGGACAACTCACTGCCAGAGCCAGATGCATAGTTGACGACTTGTGGAAATCATAAGAAGATGAAAACCAATTGCAAATTGATTTAGACAGGTATCTGTAGGGTGCAAAAAAATGTTCAAATGTCTGTGAAATCTTATGGGACTTAACTGCTAAGGTCATCAGTCCCTAAGCTTACACACTACTTAACCTAAATTATCCCAAGGACAAACACACACACCCACACCCATGCCCAAGGGAGAACTCGAACCTTCGCCGGAACCAGCCTTAGACGGCTCTGCTAATCCCGCGCGGCTGCATGGTGCGGAAAGTGGCAACTGGTCCTAAATTATGAAAAGTGTGAGGTCATCCAAGGAGTGCGAAAACCTGGTTCGCAGAAGAGCTTCTGTAAAGTTTGGAAGGTAGGAGACGAGATACTGGCAGAAGTAAAGCTGTGAGTAGCGGGTGTGAGTCGTGCTTCGGTAGCTCAGATGGTAGAGCACTTGCCCGCGAAAGGAAAAGTCCCGAGTTCGAGTCTCGGTCGGGCACACAGTTTTAATCTGCCAGGAAGTTTCATATTTTCATGTGTTTGACAAATTTTTTGATAATCTCTCGAATAATCCGAAACTACTGAAACCAATATAATTCTGGTTTCGTGTCTTCAACCATAATGGTTTTGCATATTTCACGTCAAATATTTGACTCATTAACTCACATGGCAAGTATAGCTGTTTTATAGACAGGAGTTCAACTCTGTGAATTGTCGGCGGCAGTGGGTCCGGTATGCTATTAAGCAGTCAACTTGCTACTGTTCTTCCAACGTACACCTATCTTTGATCATTTGAAGTTTCACGTCACGCGGTTTACAACATAAGAGATCTAGTTTAGCGTTTCTTAACACTTTGGAAACATGGAACCCTTTTAAATTCACACTTTTAGCGTATAGCACCTGATGTACTTCTGAAGTGTATTCGCAAACAAATCACCACTCTGTAAGCGAGTCTATTTGTACCAAAAATTACAGTGTGGTTGTAGCCTTCTTTATCGAGAGCGTGATAAACAAGTGAACAAAATGTTATAATCTGATACAAGGATCACATAAATACTACTTTATTTTCGACAACCGGTTTCGACAGATTTTTCTGTCATCTTCTGGTCTTCAGAACTTTATGTTACAGGATCAAAAGGTGACAGCATTGCTTGTAGAAACTGGGTGTCGAAAATAAAGAATTATTGCCGATATCTTGGCTATAGAAAGCTTTCACCAAGTAAAACAGATCTCTCATTCTCATTTCTCAACATGAGAAAATTCAACTAAAATTTTGTCAAGCTAGGAATAAAACTTCAGATTTCAAGAATTTCCTGCTTCAATCAAGTTTTGAACTTCCTTCATTGTTAAGTTTGTCGTCAGCAAGGTTGTCACCTGACCCCTGATAACACAGCTGTCACATTCGTACTGTCTATTTTCAACGTCCCTTTATAATCTTTGTGCCCTTTGTTCTCGTTTTAGAGAGATCACTTTACAAATCTCTCTTGCCATGCATGTGTTAATGCATTGCTAGTCTACACGCCTCTTATATGATTGAAATATTTTTAGTCTAACTAAAGATACTTGATCTTTACAGTCTGTCTATAAGCTTTAGTGTCAAGAAATTTCCACTCTCCGTAATTGTCCTGTGATATTTCTTACTACAGAAGAAATATGAGTACGAGCATATGAATCCTTAAAACATTTACCTTTCAGCAGCAACTTTCAGGTGTCCTTCTGGCTATTTCATTCAGTTTAATTATGTGTGAAATTGTTACAAAATTCTGGTACCGATAAAAATTTGTAACGAAAGGGAAAAGGATCATCAGAGGATCAACGCTGGATGCAGAAACGTGAAATCAACCCTAAACATGAGTAAATGTAACGTGCTGTGAACAAATAGACGGAATGAACGTTATTTGAAGAACAGTCATAAGAACTGTAATCACAGTTGAATTAGGAAAGCGATTTAAAGTGAACAATTACATGAAGCTACTGAGAGGAAAGGTAGGTGATAGACTGAAGTGCAGTGGAAGAATCCTCAGGAAAAACGTGAAAGAGGAATCATACATAACTCTCATTTGACCACTTACTATTTCCCGACAGTATAGGGTTTTTAGCAGGCTAGGAGTCAATAGGGAAGGTGCAAAGAGCTACATTACATTGAATCCCGGGGTCGTTTAGTACACGGAGAACAGCACGGAAATATTCATCCAAAGCAATCTGCAGGCGTTTTAAGATAGGTACTGTGTGTCACGGTGAGGCTTGTTTTTATAAATCTGAGAAGATTTTTTCCAGGAAGAAGTAAGCAAAATGTTTCTCCCTACCATACACATTACACGGAAAGGCCATGATGGGGAAAAGCATAGAAGTTTGAACTCATTCAGAAGCTCCCCAACGATTGTTCTAACCGGTCACTATTCGCAAATGGGTGATGAACGATGGAAATCATAGTGTTGCTGATCTACCCCCAAAACACGCACTACAATGTGGCTTGGGTTGTATACCTGTAAAAGTAAATATATTGGCTGAACTTATCAAAGCGTGCTATGAAGTTGTGAACCCTATACTTGAGAATTTAATGCAGAACCACAAGTTTTGACGAATCTAGATTCTTCAGAATTTAAAATAATAAATATTTTTATATAGAGTGAAGTACATATACGCTGTTTGTATACATTCATAAAAATGGTAGACTGTTTTGCCCATATACTATAGCGTCATACGAGATCAGTGTTTAAATCTATTTACTCATTTATTAACAGCTTTCTTCTTCATCACACATAAATTGGAATCAATTTATATATGATTATGCTGTACTGAAATAAACTTATATGTGGGTGTAGAATAAATTTAGTGCGAGCCGGGTTGGAACACGTTGAGAAACAGTAAACTCATGAACGTAGACCCAATGTCGGAATTTCTCTCACTGAGAAGGCTCTGCTTCTTTAGACAGTGTTTTAATGACTGGCAGCATTTGTTTCCCTACGCCTCGACGCCATTGATGTTGTACGAATTAGGCGCCAGCGTCGTTAATTAGATGCAGCTTTTATCAGCAGTATTTTGTGAATGTTCCTAGACAGATATTTGTAACGGTAACGTGACCCTGAAACAAACTGCTGTCTGCAGAAATCCATTTAACTATTATTTTTGCGTAAAGTAATACTATTAATTTTTGTTGTAGCGCGATTTCACATAAGAATGGCATTGATATAGTACCTTTTTGTGATTTGGATAATTCGTATTTGTTTACTAGCAACATTTTTTGCTTATAGATTTCCTCTCTCACCATTTATTTGCCAACGAATGAACTCTGTTGCAGACTCTGCCGTTTCCATATTCCCGCTCACTGCAACGTAATTTTGTTTCGCATTAACTTCACTATTATATCCATCTGTTACACGTACATAAGAATTAATGTTGTCTACTTTTCACTGTCATTTAATACTACGTCCTGCTGAATAATTTATCACGTCAGCACCCGTCTTCGTAAGAACATCAATCACTTAATATTCCGGTTCCAACAGTTCTCTTTATGGAGACCGAGTGTTGAATAAAATATAATCCAAATCAACGTTAATATCACACACTTCTTGAGGAAAAAAAGAATCTATATCCCCTTACCCTCCCAACTCTCTCTCTCTCTCTCTCTCTCTCTCTCTCTCTCTCTCTCCCTCCCTCCCTCCCTCCCTCCCTCTCTCTTTCTTTCTCGACACACGCACACACACACACACACACACACACACACACACACACACACACACACACACACAGAGAGAGAGAGAGAGAGAGAGAGAGAGAGAGAAACAGAGAGAGAGAGAGATTCAGGCGTTTAAATATAAGACGTTAAGTTTTTACATCGAAAATCGTCTCAAAAATTAAATTAAATAATGGAGTTACTTTTAAGACTTCCTTTGGTTGTAAGATTAAATCCAGTACTTAATATCTTCAGTCACTAGGTTCTGTATTTCCCTTTTCTCCATCTCAAGCTCTCTCGGATTTTGATGAAAAGACCCCCCTACTTGTTCAATGAGCCGCCGTATATGTGTGGGCAGGAAATGAAAAAGACAAAAGCATGATACATTATTAACTGAATAATTACGCTCATGTCTTGATATTTACACACAATAACTAGTGGTAGTTCTTTCATTGTTTGACTTATACATTGAGAAGGTGTTAGGCAAACGAGAGATAGGCCCAAAAGATATACAGGGTAAGCTGCTGTCGCTACCAAAGGCGTTTTGCGCATGCAGCACTACGATCGTATCAGGAACGGTACCCAGACAGGCGACAGCCATATAATCGATAAAAGTTCTCTCTCAGACGTTCGGACGACTCTAAGCAAACGGAATCATGCTGTTAAGTTATTATTGGCCATAATTTGCAGGGTATTTTTGGACAAAGACATGTCTTACGTCTGCCACACTTAGCCATGTGCCTCCAGTGGTTCTTTGTGTAATTAGTAGCATAGTCATAGAGGTTTTGGATCTTTTTGCAAGTTTATTCCGTTTGTAGTACTCAGTCTCTCGTAAATGGTTCAGAAAATTTGCCTTATAAGCGTGTTTGATCTTCAGAAACAACGAAATCAACGGGTTATATCAAAAGGTGAATCGTGTAAATAATAGCTTTCTGGTATAACCCAATGAAAAATTAATATACGACTCATCGCGATATTGTGCTAAAGTAGTTTCATAAATAGAATTTGTACAATAGATCAAATATGTCTTCTTATAGTTTACCAATTATTCTGCTATTGTGCGAGGTATGCAACAACTTGGGCCTAATGAACTCTGCGTGGGGCATAGAGATTAATATCGGCAGTGGATTGTTAGCAGGTGGCATTATCGGATTATTAAACCAAATGACAGGTCTGATAATTTGAGCGAAGCAGGTCTACGAGGGACTGTTGTGTCAAATAGTCAACAAAAAGGAGAAAAAATAGTAATTAGATTCTCTAAAAGTACTTACGCACTGTTCTGTATCGCTACATTTACCGCACGATAATTTAGTAGAACTGTCATCTAATTGATTGAACATTCCGTTGCACTAAGCAGTGGTCAGATTAACATTTGGAATATTGGATACCAAAGAACGATCATTACTGACCTGAATGTGCCCCAAATTTCGTGAGATAGTGAGCAGTGACTTGATCGGTTAGGGGGAAATAGAAACACAAGCACACACACACACACACACACACACACACACACACACATACACAGAGAGAGAGAGGGGGGGGGGGGGGGGGGTCCAGATGTTGCAAGCAGCACTGTCATGGGGTAGGCCCTTTTTATGGACATTTCGTGGTAATGGAAACGTAATACACTTTGACCATTAAAATGACAACACTGCAAAGTATAACAAATAATGAAAATTTACTAATTGTGCTTATACAGAATGCTCGTTGCAGAACGAATACATCATTAGTTCCGTAGGTGATCTGCAGGTATGCAGTGTAGGAAATTCAGTAAACGGAGCCGCAACTTCTGGCAAAAACAACGCCTACAACCTATCTTCAGTAACAGACACGAGTCAGTCGTTTCATGTAGCTTCAATTATGTACCAGAGCTCAACATCAGTAGTGACAGAGGATGGTGACGTGCCTCTCTCTTAACAACATATGACCACATTAACTGCTCTGAAGCCATCATACTACCTTCTCATGAATGTCTCTGATAATGTTATGCCACCAGTTGTCAAATGTGCTATTTTTAACAAAACGTTATCCCATCATCAAATGCTATAAATTCAGTAAATCGCAATAATATATCTATTGACAACCACACAAAATTATTTACAACATCCTACAGTACAACGTACCTTAAAGCTTCTACCATTAGGCACCGTCAAAAGTAAAAATACGGCGGCAAATAGGCGTTGTCGAATATTAGATCCTTCTCAGAACATCTCTTGGCGTATTATAAACTAAACGAACTGTTGTAGACTAAAAGCAGCCGCTTTCACATGACAAAGATAGTACTACCACGTATTTGTCACAGACCCCAACGATGCTACTGTCTGCCACAAAATATGTGAACACTATACGCCAACTCATAGTAAATTAAAACCAATGTTTCAAGGTGTGGGTCCATATAGAATGACCATTTAAAACATAAAACACAGTGCCGCTAACTCTAAGAAAGGAATGCCTGTTTCCCATGGAGACCATCGCTGAAATGAGCCCAGAAATACCACTTGGACACAGTGGTCCTGCCATTTAACATGTTGAGGCATTCCTTTCTTAAGTCGGGCAGTACCAAGGCATTTTCCATAACGAACATTACCAAAAAAGGACGGGGGGGGGGGGGGGGGGGGTACCTTGTGGCAACTTGGCAACTCTAAAAAAAGAATTTTAATAAACAAAATTTGTTAATCGTTGTTCAGTTATGTTAACAGTATAGTTTCTAGTGAGGTACTGATTAATAAGTAGAGTTCAGAACCAGAAAATACTTTTTCGTGGACTCTAAGCACTTTCAATAACGTTTACTACCGACTTTAAGAGCACCACAAAAAGATTTAAAAACGCAGATTTCGTTCGTTGTTGCAGACTTTTACTCTGAACATACGTTTTAAAGAGTTATGGATGTGCAAGTAATGCCCTGAATCTCGAAATATTGAACACTACATTCGTGGGGAACATGTCATTGCTATTGAAACTTAAATTTTTGGGTGAAGTATAACTGGAAAACTTAAAATACATCTGGTAGAAGAAATTATTTATAACAATAAGTATTTTTCAGATTTTAAAATAGAAAGTAGCTGACTAGATTACTACATTTTCAAAAGGTAGGCGTAAAGTATATCCCCCTCCAGTTGGTGCTGCGAGTGTTAAAGCAAAAAATCTGCACTTCCCCTAAATTTTCCAACAACCAACTTTTTCTCATAGTGCCAAATCCTAATAGTGTCTGTGATGTTACCCAACGCATGCTGCTCACTCTTGAGGCGCTTCCCAACAGCCGATGAGGCATTCTATTTGTTGTTATGCTCTTTATACCTGAGCCTAAAGGTTTCCCCCGTTTCTCTCACAATCTCATTTCATAATCCTCACACTTAACTCCATAAACTCCCGCCCTCCTCATCCAGTTCTCCCCTGTACCAGTCTTACACTTCAGCATCTGCTCAAGATGTTGTCTGTCCTGAATGCAATTTTCACGTCTTTGTTGACAAATAAACTTGTTAATTCACATCAGAAAATACACCAATATGGCATTACACTATATTTCTGCGGATTTTTCTCGTTTCGTTGATTTGTGTGCTCTACCGCTGCATCTACCTTATTTCTTACACCTGCGTCAAAAACATTTTCTACCGCTATCTGCCTAAGTGTTTTCATTTCTTCATTCTTGTTCTGAGGACTTAGCGATAGGAATTGACCTTGTGTACTGCGTTTTGAAGAATGGTAACTTATGTTTATGAGGGTGACATGTTGTGTTATCAATTATCGGACCTGTGAACGGTGCCTACCTAAATACTCCTATCTCAAGCTTCTAACGCTTATTCTCGATCCTCAGACCAAAATAATATGAAACCTTGTTTTGCTCTACTTAAATACTAAATTCTTATAAATTTTGTTAACGTCACTCGCCAGTTAATTTACCCCCAATGTATTGTAAACACATCGTTCACATATCTTCTGTACATGTGTGTTTTATCGAAGTACGTAACTTCCCTCTAAGGAGCTGGTTCATATGTTTTCACTGTGGTCTGGAGCCATAAAAAAGATATAATCTCCATTCGACTGTACAACAAGTTTTATTCCACAAACGAGATTTCGGCCTTAGGCCATTTTCAAGTGTTATAAGTATCAAAAGTCATGACGACTTGTGTTCTACTCAAGTCTAATTATTTTTGATACTTGTAACACTTGAAAATGGCCTAAGGCCGAAATCTCGATTGTAGAATAAAATCTGCTGTACAGTCAAATGGCAGTTATATCTTTCACAGGTCTTTCATATTTGTTCAAGATGATGTCCGTCGCCTCCCATGCTAACGCACAGTACATTGCTAAACCATTCTCCTACACATAAATCTTACCATAAAATTTAAAATTGTTGAATGATAAGACATCAATGAAGTTAAGGAATTCTGCTACCTAGGCAGTAAAGTAACCAATGACGGACGGAGCAAGGAGGACATGAAAAGCAGACTCGCTATGGCAAAAAGGCATTTCTAGCCAAGAGAAGTCTACTAATATCAAATACCGGCCTTAATTTGAGGAAGAAATTTCTGAGGATGTACGGCTGGAGTACAGCATTGTATGGTAGAGAAACATGGACTGTGGGAAAACCGGAACAGAAGAGAATCGAAGCATTTGAGATGTGGTGCTATAGACGAATGTTGAAAATTAGGTGGACTGATAAGGTAAGGAATGAGGAGGTTTCTACGCAGAATCGGAGAGGAAAGGAATATGTGGAAAACACTGATAAAGAGAAGGGACAGTATGATAGGACATCTGCTAAGAGATGAGGGAATGGCTTCCATAGTACTAGAGGGAGCTGTAGAGGGCAAAAACTGTAAAGGAAGACAGAGATTGGAATACGTCAAGCAAATAATTGAGGACGTAGGTTGCAAGTACTACTCTGAGATGAAGAGGCTATCACAGGAAAGGAATTCGTGGCGGGCCGCATCAAACCAGTCAGTAGACTGATGACCAAAAAAAAAAAAAAAAGACATCTTTTATAATTCTATAAATTCATCTATTTCTACTTGAGATATTTTACCGTGATGACGTAAGCTGTTTTCTATAATGTTTGTCGCTTCCTCATCTGTCACAGATGTATACAAATTAGCTACATCTAATGAAGCTAACCTTTCCACATTCATATAATATGCAACCTTCTATCAGTTGTCCCTACCATTTTTAACGTAAAAGGTGTCAGTGTAGCTATACCATTTAACAGTTTAATTAATTTAATCCAGACTCTTTCTGCCATTGACAACGGGCATCACTGGTTTCCTGACCTCGTGTCTTTATATATTCTAGACGTGGTCAGTCTGGCGGTGACTTCCATCGTATAAGTGAATCTTATCACCATTGCTTTTAATTTCACTGAAGACTGTTTTGGCTTTTCTGGCTGCTGGGTCATTTCTTTTTCGATTTCTTCGATTTTTTCACGCAGCCATTTCCACTTAGCTCCACTGAACTTATAATTTATTTATTCTTGAATTTCCCTGCGTTACCCTTGAAAAAAGCAACTGATGTATTTTATGCATGACGCTTCATACGACAGTAGGCATACCTGGCACAAACGTTTTATGAGCAGCAGATTGCTTGAGGGATTCCAGTGGCATGTCTTCTCTGTTTACCTGAAGTTAACCCTCTATGTTTGTGGCTATGAAACCATTTAAAGGCACACCTCTTGCATAAAATATCTTTTTAGCGACCTTACCTTGTGAAGTCTTTTTCAGTTACCATGTGTCTTTATCTTACCATTGAGATAGGGATCATTACCATAAGGAGTTCTATTTCTTTTCTTTGTAAACAAAAAATGAACTACTTGAAAGCTATTAGTATAGTCGGACCTAGCTTCTAAGATTCCGTTTTAGAAAAGGAAACTACTGACTTTATCCATGTAATCATCTTTCTTTTTTCCAAAACGGTAACTGTGTGTTCCTTGTCCCCTTTCAGTGGCGAGATATTGGGAGAAAGTGCTGGCCAGCCAACTGCGAAAAACGTCTTCACTGATATGTCAGAACACCATAGACAACGTGTAGTCTTGAATTATCATGCTGAAAGTTAACATCATTGGGACTATGAATGCAGGCATAGCCGCCGGCCTTAAAGCGCTAGATATGTAACACCTGAAGTTCGAATTACCGACTACGTGAAGAAATGGATATCACGTTGTGTACTGAATGGCATCCCATACCTCCACACCAGGCGCTGTGACCGTATGACGATGACCCATGCTATATGGTAACGTTCTTATAATCAAATGCTTCCCTGAGACATTTAAGTCCCTTTTTATTATCTACGATAATAATCGAAACAGACGAAATGAATTAAAAGATGATAGATAATAAAAAGAGACTTAAAGGTCTCAGGGAAACATTTAATTATAAGATCTATAAGATCACCAATGGTACAAGGACGTCCCATTACGTCCAATGCTGGGGTGCTTGCGAATATCGGAGAGCCCTGGCAATATGTAAGGGAAAAATGAAGTTTGTGTTGGGAAGGGCACTTAGCTTAGGTAGTTCGTGAAGCAATGTTGCCCATCGTATTGCGGTGGTGCAATGGTTAGCATTTCTGCCCAGCAATCAAGAAGACCCTGGTTCGAGTCTCAGTCCTGGCACCAATTATAATTCATTTCGTCTGTTTCGATCATTATGGTATGATTTGTTCGCTTCTGAGCCTCTAAACACGGAATTTTACATCCCGATGCTGTACGCAAAACCGAGACTAGTTTGAAAAGAAGACATGGTGGCACTCGTGTGTCCAGTCTTTTCTTTGGCCATTGTACCATCGACGCGCCCCTCTCTGCTGCAGACGTACAATAGTCACCGTGCTGTCAGCCGGTGATGTTCTCGTCGTCTCATTGTCCGTGTGGATATTTATTTTACTGTAAACAAGTCCTTTCCTGATTCAAGCAACCTGTCGTGTTGTACGATCCTTTGTGGTTCAGTGAGCAATACGCCTTCGTCGCGTGCAATAACTGAATAGGGCTGCTGAGATCATGCGTTGCGTTGGGTATGACCCTCATGACTGGTATGATGCGAATTCCGAGTTCGAATCTCTGTCGGACACACCGTTTCAATCTAGCAGGAAGTTTCATCTCAGCGCATACTCCGCTGCAGAGTCAGAATTCATTCTGGAAACATCCCCCAGGCCGTGGCTAAGCCGTGTCTCCGCAGTATCTTTTCTTCCAGGAATGCTAGTTCTGCAAGGTCTTCAGGAGAGCTTCTGTGAAGTTTGGAAGGTAGGAGTGGAGGTACTGATGGAATTGAAACTGTGAGGACGGGTCGTGAGTCGTGCTTGGGTAGCTCAGATGGTAAAGCACTTGCCCGCAAAAAGCAAAGGACTCGAGTTGGAGTTTCGATCTGGCACTCAGTTCTGATCCGCCTGAAAGTGTCAGTGTTATTGTTGCTACGTTATGTACTCAGAATTACAGTATTATGAAATAGTGTTAACATTAACGATCTTCTGTAGATGTTTGACTATTGTAACCCAAACACAATTGATTCTTCTGTTTTATCCCTTAAAAAATTATACATTACCTGTCAGGCGGTAATTACGCGCAGGTTGGGAACCCTCCTCTATTGTCACGGAAGTACGCCCTGGCGTCTTAACAACGTCTTATTATTGTGTCCTTTTTTCTTTCAGTTTTTACCGTGTTTTTCTTTCTTCACTGATTCTGCGGAGATCCTCCTGATTCCTCATCAGTTCCCCTTGGTTAATGCGTCCTTACTATCGTCTTTTTCCATCTCTCACTCTTATACTTTCATTTGGCATTTTTAGATGTTGTATTGAATGGTTAGAATTAAACTCTCGCTGTTTAACCTAGTGTGGGCGGGGAACTATTTGCTGCGTGGGACCCACCTTTATGGGAATGATGACCAGACTGTGCGCTGCAGGATTTGCGTTGCTAGTGGTGTTACTGGCGCGACTTCCCGTAAAACACCGGTAATGGTACGGTGACGTAGGATTGAAACACAAGAACATTATGCATTACGGTTGCAGACAATCAACATGGGGTCTGCACAAGGCGAATAGGGCTTCAATCGCAAATCAATAGTGCTGCTGCTCCTCGCCGTTATCGACGCATGAAAGAAATACGGGAGGACCTCTTTCCGCACCGCGGTTGAGGAACGTGATTTGGTATTTCGAATTAACTGTCGATCAGGCAACTGCTGCCGGGAGATGCCCAGTGCTCATTGCGTCACAAATTTCAGAAGAAGTTACTGCTGCCATGGCTGAGAATGCTGGCCGCAGTGTGTGATCTCCACGCAGTGCACGAGCTGTGGCAGGACAATTGAACGTTGATGGTCCACCGTTGTTTTGCGGTAGAAGTAATCTCTTGTGCCGTTGTTGGCCGTCGTGGATGCAGATGGTGGCCACAATGAACAACACTTGTAACCTGGAACGTAAACTCATATGCAACTAACAAATATCACCGTTTCATTTGGAAATTCAAGTTCATATCTCTGCCGCGTCTCATTACAAGCGTTTCCAAGAAGTTTCAGTGTCCTACGACAAGTTTTGTCATACGGGTCAATCAAGTACCGAAAGTTTGATTTTAACTAACCTTACGCTATTCACCTTTGTCTGTACTTTCACCACAATCTTCTAAGGGTTGTGAACATCTTACTCCACTTTACAATGTCGAAAGCATTCCGTTCGTACCCTCTGCTATGAGGTAATCTTTATTTTTCGGTCTTCCTCCCATTATCTAGCGCAGAGTCATAACTGATTTTCTGCTACCTTTTCCCTTCCTGAAACCGTACTTACCTTCAGCCAGTACATTTTCAGCTGTTATATTCTTTTGTATACAATTGTAGTGAGCAGATTGCAAGCACATCTTGCGAGACAAATCGAGCAGTAATTTTCATATTTATCCACGTGAATGTTCTTTGATGATGTTATTACAATGACTTTTTTCAGAAAATCAGATTATACCTCAGCTGTATCATTTATTTTCAATAGCGAAGATGAGCTGAGGGGTATCGCTTTGGTAATGCTCTCTGCTATGTCAATACGTTCACAGCAAAAAGCAAAAAATCGTATGTAAATCTATGTTACTGACATGGGCCAGTATAAATGTAGCGTCACGACTACAATCAAGCTGAATGAGATTATCACGGCATACTGCTAAAGTGACTGTGAGAAGTAAACTTAGGGACAATAACACGAGAGCAGGAAATACAGAGACCCAAAATTTTATCTTGCAAAGAATGAAAGAAGTTATGTTTCTATAGAACGACTGTTTTTTTTTTATTTATGATCCCAGTGGAAGAGAAATGTTTGCTATTTTGTTTATGCTGTGTAACGAGTGGTGATCTGTACATGTTCGATATGAAGAAAGACAACTTCTCAGCCAAGATTGCATTTGAAATACATTTGTTTAAGATTATCGGTTTCAGTAAGCACAGTTACCACCATCTGTTGTAAGTATAACGCATAATTGAATTACTGTTAATCATGCCTCAGTACAAGTAAATACTATGCCCAGACTGAGCTAAAAATATACTCCATATCTTAATTACCTGGACAGTTGATGGAAGATGCATTGACATGTCAGTATTAAAACCAGTATCTGTAATATGTTCAACGTTAAAACTAGTATTTACACAATGTTGCACGAAGTGCAGTCGTCCCATATTATACATCACAGACTACATCACTGATGCAAGAGCGCCATTAACTGATACGCAGCGATAGTTACTTGAGAACATGATGGCATTAAGTGCTGTTGTAGGCTGTTTGTGTGTTAATGTCAACGTCAATTGTAAATATAAATATGCAATTTTAATCAAATGTGGCAACTCGTATATAATTACGAAATTATTTTGGTAGCAGGTAGAAGCTAAAAGATTTTCTAAAAACAGAAAGAACATCCTGTCAAGTGTTTTCCATTGCAGGTGTGTGGCGGGGACCAACCAACCAATGAGGTTCTATACCGTGCAATCTCGTAGTCAAGTAGTTGTCTGTTTCGAAAGTATATTGTCAATAAATGTTATGTGCGTTTATCTTGTCTCATTTCTGACATTGTACTAAGATGGGACTACAAACTTAGTCGCATATAAAAATACTAACGACATGCAGTATTTTTCGGATTACTATTTTACCTCTATATGGTAACATACGTTCTCTCTGATTTTATAACATATTTTAGCTTCTGCTGCTACAAAAAAATTATAATTGCATATCAGTAATCACACTTTTATTAAAAATCACGTATTTATACTTGCACCTGACAATGATATGAACTCACAAGCGACCTCTAGCGGTACAAAAGTCAACATTCTCCATTAATTTCCGCTGCGCGTTAGTTGAGCGCTGCCGGAAATTACGTTAGTGGCCAGAGCAGGTATCAACACTAAGGGCCACAAGGCAGAAAATACCACGGGCGCACTCAAATTGTAGTCAACCAATATAGTTAACTGCACCGCATGCCGGCTAAATTTCAGCAATAGAAACACTCGGTGTTGCTCACAGGAAAACCTGCCCAACAGCGAACCACCGAAACGAACCACACAACATGAATGGACGTGGCTTGGGTAGTTGAAAACACTGCTCAACTTTGACGTCCTGGGTCGGTGACCACGAAGCTCGAAGCAATCGGACAGCTCCACAGACGCTCCGACACTGCACAGGGGCTGACAGCTGCCCCAGCCGACTGCCCGCGCGGAGATAACTTCCCTCGTCCGCAACAACCGACCGAGTCACTCCAGACCCCCTTTCCGGAAACTACATGCACCAAACCAAAGATGGTACACGGCGCAAATATCGATAAACATCACTGCTGCCACACGTAGAAGGAAGAAGAACCTCGACGAAACCACGACAAGGGCGGAAAACCACAGATAGACAACGAAGTTCACAAAAACACATAGTTGGGAGAGAGCACGGCACAGAAACCTTCACGTACCGTTCGGTAGTCACAGTGCCATCAGAGAATATCGCACCAATTATTCCGTGACTGGACACTCCACCTCACACAGTCACCCGTTACAGATGAGGAGACTTCTCGATCGCGAAATGGGGATTCTCAGTCCCCCCAAATGCACCAGTTTTGCTTATTGTCGAACCCATCCAAATGAAAGTGGTCTTCGTCGCTAAACCAAACCATACTAATTCCCACCATGTCCTGCGGCCAAGCGTGCAGTTTCAACGTCCTAACGCAAACCGTTCAGAAGTTACGACGATTTTACATATTTCACATAGTTCAATAATTGCCACCTGTAGATGCAGATGCTTTTTTAACTTTGTCATGCCAGTGCATCTTACGTAAAATGTTCAGCTAATTGAAGTATGGAGTCTATTTATAGCCTAAATAGAGCATATGTATTAACCTGTGCTGATGTATGTGTAACAATAGTTCAGTCTATACATTATACTTATGACGCGTAGGCTAGTTTTCATAACGTAGTATGTCTTACACATTATTATAGGAAACAAAGGTTTTACAAATCCGATCTTGGCTGGGAAGTCGCCTTCCTTCAAGTAAAAAACGTTTACCGACCACATGTGAGATGGAGGCACCAAGCTCCAGTTGTTTCTAAATGTCACGTCCTGTGGGGAAAAGAAGTGGAAGTGATGTCATCAAACAATTTGGTGACATTTACACTACATTCAGAATTTCATCCCACCCTGAAAATGGACATATACGTACAGAGAAAGAGAGAGAGAGAGACAGAGAGAGAGAGAGAGAGAGAGAGAGAGAGAGAGGGAGGGAGGGAGGGAGAGAGATAGAACAGTAGCATTTAAGTATTATATATTTGCGTTACTCTGGACACCCTAACGTTTTACCAAGAAAGGCAGCGATGTGCTCAAGCGGTTTTACTCCAGACATGTATATTAGCCTGGAACACTGCAGCCCAACATCAGCACAACGTCCACGATAGAGGCTGATCGCATAACGAGATGGCGCCACTCTCCGCGATACAAAGCCGACAGCAGCATCCTGAAGCGCAGCGTGGGCCTTACCCGCGCTTGATGTTTATGTGTGCGCCGGCCGGGTGTGCTCGTACAAATATAAGCAAAGCGACCGCCAGGCCGTAACGATGTAGATGGCATCTGCCGCTAACAAGGGACACGTAGTTAGCTTTTACCGGCTTACAGAGGATCGGCTAAAACAATAAAATTGTTTGCCCACTCGTGTGGCAGCAATGGCACCGCAGAAGGACACCGAGCGGCCAGCTGCCATTAATTCGGCGCAGTACCGCATACCACACCACGCAGGCCCAGCAACGTTATTCGGTGGCACAGTGGTGCTCTCTATCTGGCTGGCTGCGAAACTATAGTTAAAAGGCGTCGCATTTGGCCGTAATCGTTCTCCTATGTGTAACACGTTGAAGAGCAGCCTGTCTTCCCATACAATGTTTACAGCTGGTATCACAATTTTATTCTTTTGCACGTTTCTAATAAACTATTCGTAGCTCTTTTTTACAATGCAGTTAAAACATCGTGCTTATCAGATGCTACACACGTTATTTCTGTAGTCTACTTTGTGTACCGCTTTTCAGGCTCATCATTGTACCAGATTTTCTCCCGCGTGTTTTTTTCCCATCTACCTGCAAGAAGAATAACTGTAGAAATCATATCGGTCAGTGATTAATTTTTCCACTTTTAACTGCTAAAACCATTACGCAAATGCGTCTGAGAAGCTAATAATAAAACTTTGTAGTTACACACACTACCAAAGTTGCGGTTCGGTAGTTACGATATAGTACATCTACATCTACATCTACATCTACATGACTACTCTGCAATTCACATTTAAGTGCTTGGCAGAGGGTTCATCGAACCACAATCGTACTATCTCTGTACTATTCCACTCCCGAACAGCGAGCGGGAAAAACGAACACCTAAACCTTTCTGTTCGAGCTCTGATTTCTCTTATTTTATTTTGATGATCATTCCTACCTATGTAGGTTGGGCTCAACAAAATATTTTCGCATTCGGAAGAGAAAGTTGGTGACTGAAATTTCGTAAAAAGGTCTCGCCGCGACGAAAAACGTCTATGCTGTAATGACTTCCATCCCAACTCGTGTATCATATCTGCCACACTCTCTCCCCTATAACGCGATAATACAAAACGAGCTGCCCTTTTTTGCACCCTTTCGATGTCCTCCGTCAATCCCACCTGGTAAGGATCCCACACCGCGCAGCAATATTCTAACAGAGGACGAACGAGTGTAGTGTAAGCTGTCTCTTTAGTGGACTTGTTGCATCTGCTAAGTGTCCTGCCAATGAAACGCAACCTTTGGCTCGCCTTTCCGACAATATTATCTATGTGGTCCTTCCAACTGAAGTTGTTCGTAATTTTAACACCCAGGTACTTAGTTGAATTGACAGCCTTGAGAATTGTACTATTTATCGAGTAATCGAATTCCAATGGATTTCTTTTGGAACTCATGTGGATCATCTCACACTTTTCGTTATTTAGCGTCAACTGCCACCTGGCACACCATACAGCAATCTTTTCTAAATCGCTTTGCAGCTGATACTGGTCTTCGGATGACCTTACTAGACGGTAAATTACAGCATCATCTGCGAACAGTCTAAGAGAACTGCTCAGATTGTCACCCAGGTCATTTATATAAATCAGGAACAGTAGAGGTCCCAGGACGCTTCCCTGGGGAACACCTGATATCACTTCAGTTTTACTCGATGATTTGCCGTCTATTACTACGAACTGCGACCTTCCTGACGAATCCAGTCGCACAACTGAGACGATACCCCATAGCACCGCAGCTTGATTAGAAGTCGCTTGTGAGGAACGGTGTCAAAAGCTTTCCGGAAATCTAGAAATACGGAATCAACTTGAGATACCCTGTCGATAGCGGCCATTACTTCGTGCGAATAAAGAGCTAGCTGCGTTGCACAAGAGCAACATAATCGACGAAGTAAATGGTATTATTTTCGGTAGTATTGGTAGGGACAGAAACATATATTGAGTTAAACTGGAGCCGACGCATGTTGTATGGTAACTTTTTTGTCGGTTTATTTAGTCGGTTGTTTTGTACGTAATTAGAGCCGGACATAAGTCAGTGTTAACCCAGAGTGTATTTTATCAGAATGAGAACAGTTTTGGTTCCGAAATTATTTAATATCAATGATGCGTTTCATCCTTTTGGGGCATTATCAGCTTGTATCAACTTGTAGCTGGATATGTAACCTATCCATCATAAAGCCATATAAAACAGCAAACATACATAACGATAATTGGATATACACTCATGCTTATAAAATAAGGATTATGCTGATACATGGTGAAACAACGCTCCGGTGGGCGGTTTGCGGGTTTAAATCACCTCATGGTATGACCATGCGGTGCATTTGACCTGCGGTCGTCGCACGGGGGCGCTGGCAGCAGTCCACATACGCAGAGGTTTGTTGGTGCATGTCAGAGTACGGTGCAACGAGTAAGTGTGCAGTCGTTTTCAGACGTGCTAATGGTGAATGTGTGTCGAAAATGGCTCAAAGAACACATATTGATGACGTTATTAGGGGTATAATACTAGGGTGACTGGAGGTTTGTCAAACACAGCAGGTCGTAGCACGGGCCCTCCGTGTGCCACAAAGTGTGATCTCAAGATTATGACAACGATTCCAACAGACAAGAAACGTGTCCAGGCGCTACAGTACGGGACGTCGACAGTGTACAACACCACAAGAAGACTGCTGTCTCACCATCACTGCCCGCAGACGGCCACGGATTACTGCAGGAAGCCTTGCTTGGGACCTTACCACAGCCACTGGAACAGTTGTCTCCAGACACAGAGTCTACAGACGACTGAACAGACATGGTTTAGTCGCCCGGAGACCTGCAAAGTGCATCCCACTGACCCCTGGTCACAGGAGAGCCCTTAACGTCTGGTGACAAGAACACAGTACATGGTCATTGGAACAGTGGTTCCAGGTTATGTTCACGGACGAGTCCCGGTATAGTCTAAACAGTGATTCTCGCCGGGTTTTCATCTGGCGTAACCCGGGACCAGGACCAGCAAAATTTTAATTTTCTGTGTTCCATATAGTTAAAGATCGAATTTAAAATCTTAAAATACTGTCTTAATCTACTCATTAAGAAATACATTCTTACGTTAAGGATTTAACATAACAGGTATTAAAGTAAGAAACTATGTACACATACCGAGGTAACGTTATCTCACGGCGTAGAGATTACCCAGAATATATTCATCCAGTGTTTGAGAAGGAGAGCACTGAATTACTTCCAACAAATTTTACGCATACTTTCACATTTGTTATGAACTTGTTGTCGTTGACATTCCCCACAAGGTAATGAAAGAAGAAAAGTTAATCGCTTACTACATATATCTGTTCTTAATGTAAAACTTGAGCATCAGTCATAACATTTAAATTTATTACTTATTTACAACTAACTCTTTTTGCAGCACATTTGCATACAGTGTTCACATACACCACTAAATGTACCAACTAAATTAGATCATTGTACGACATACAGTTCAGCACATACGACGTCATAAACAGTGAGGTAACTGCGAAACTTGATTTTCTCAACAATCATTGGTTTTGACTTTATGAGTGAATAATCCGAAACTTATGAAATCAGTACAATTTCTTGCATCTTCAACGATAGAGGTCTCAAACGGTTGACCTAAACTATTTACTATTTAACACATAAACTCATTTGTAATAATTTTTTCTGTGTTCTTTTATAAGCAGGAGTTCCATTCTTAAAATAATAGGGTAAAAGGTATACTCGTAAATTTTGAAACTAGAGATACACATATCTACGTAAAAACCAGCATTTCATTTTTTAAAGTAACATACTGTAGCCATAAGCAAATGTATTTGCTAAACAAAAGCAAGCCAAGAAAGTGAATGTAATTACCATGTAAATTTTAGTTATTTTAAATTCAAATAGCATAACGACCCGCAATGTGTGTTTAACAAATAAAGTTCATGTAACTGCCCACAGTTATACTGCCGGTTCATAATGTCCAACGGGCACAATATTTTGGCGATCAGACATGTCGCTGTGATAAGGTGCGCTGACGAGCTGAGCTCCTGGGTCGCGCGACCGACTAATACCGTTGCTCCCGCGAGCCGTTTCCTCCGCGGTCCGTGCCTGCTTCCGCGCGTCGGCGTTCGCAGAGACGCTAGCGTCGCAGTCTGTGATAGCGTTGGTGTATGTTCTCCGTCCGTCATGGTCACCACATCGTACTCCATCCCGTGGTTCACGCACAAATACCTAGTGCTCTGTGACCGCTGACTTGTTGGAATAAATCAGTCAAAAATGGCTCTGAGCACTATGGGACATAAAATCTGTGGTCATCAGTCCCCTAGACCTTAGAACTACTTAAACCTAACTAACCTAAGGGCATCACACACATCCATGCCCGAGGCAGGATTCGAACCAGCGACAGTAGCGGTCACGCGGTTCCAGACTGAAGCGCCTAGAACGAATGTGCCTCTGGTGCTCTTGGCAGCGATCTTCGAAGGTGTGCACTGTCTGTCCAGCATATATTTTCCCACTCTGGTATACGACAAAAGTACAGAATACTAGGTGCTGGAATCTTGGCACAGACTTCCAAATACTGGGACAGTGTCTTTAGAGCTGCCACAGAAATTCTTACCAAGAAACCAGCACTGAGTTTAATTAAGACACCTCACAGCAAACACGACTACCTGACGAGCAGGGCAGACGAGAATCTACATCAACGCTATCACAAACACCGACGCTAATATCCGCTGACGGAGCGACTCACGCGCCTTCAGAAGTTCAGTTCGTCTGCGCACCTGACGATGGCAACATGTTCGAGGGCCGAACACTGTGCTCGTTGGACACTATGAACCGGCAGTATACCCGTGGATTGTTCGATCAACAATTACGGCTGGAGAAACTGATGCATCACAGTAATAAAGTAAATTGAACAACACTCAACTGTGTTTTTGGAAGTCTGAAGAAAAGGACATGACTTGGATAGACACAGCTAATGTTTCAAATAACTACGAAATAACGTCCAACGTTTCTCAGTTTAAGGTAGAAGCGAAATTTACCCTGACGATGGTGGACGAGCACTTGATATATGTCGTCTTTGAACTATTATTATGAAATTCACATACAGATACTCTGTCTCTAGCTCGTCTTTTGCGTGACATTCAGAATAAGAAGACATGATCTCGGAAATCCAGTTTAGCATAGATCTTCCGTTGGTTTAATACTTTTAGTAGACGTAAGACATATCTAATACACAAACATCAGCTGGAGGTAAGCTTAAGCCGTGAGTTTTTGAAACAGAGTTGTGAGGAAAATATTCTAGAAAAGTTTGCTTTATATAAACAGTATATAAAATATGTTAAATTTGTACTTGCATTTCAAAGAAGTGAAATATACTGTGTGTTCCGTGGATGAATTACGTAAACTCCGACTCATATATCAGGTGTATTACTACCTAATCCACCCAGTCGGTCGAATACAAAACGAAAGTTTTCGATAATAAATTTATGAAATTAATACTTAAGACATTCCTATCTAAACTAGCTTTCTCCTGGATTTGTTTATCATCTGTTCATTATATACATCCAAAATTTTGCAAAATGACTACCCGTATGTAAAAGTGTACCATGGTTGTTTCATAGAGGAATTTACGCTCTTTACTTAGCTTACCAATGTTCCAATTACAATCTGAAGTTGTAATTTAAACATGTAACAAAATGTTAAAAGAAAATTACAGGCCTTCTTGCAAATATCCATGTTTCCTAATGTGAAAGCACGCTTCATTTAAAATTACTGAAGGCAACAAAACCTATTTTTTACCTGTTGCAGCTGTCAAAAATTGATTCACTTACTTCATAACACTCGCACAAAAAAGACACAATTAACAATATCTCCTGTCTAACAACCAAGTTTTTAGCCACAAAAAAAGACTTACGATCTTATCTTTCTGTCGTTTCTGAAATGTTACGAAATATGACTCAAGCCTTTGGCAGATTTCTCCATCATCACAAAATTCTCGGAATATCGTATATGGTATATCAAATGGTTCAAATGGCTCTGAGTACTACGGGACTTAACATCTGTGGTCATCAGTCCCCTAGAACTTAGAACTACTTAAACTTAACCTAAGGACTTTACAAACATCAATGCCCGAGGCAGGATTCGAATCTGCGAACGTAGCGGTCACGCGGCTCCAGGCTGAAGCGCCTATAACCGCACGGCCACACCGCCCGCCCCATGGTATATCATATAAGGTGTATGGGATGGTTAGGTTGGGTGAAACAAGCTTTATTACACAAGTAATCAAATACATCAGTGTACACAAAACACAGCTCAGTTACAGAACGTGCAATTCAGAACTGTGTAGCTTTCAAAAGCATACATTCTCTCTTTTTCTAAACAACAGCAGCATGACTTCCCAAAACATGAAGGCTAATAGCGTAGCGTTGGATCATATGGACAGCTGAATAACATATCATAGTCTCTCTATATATTCTCTACTTCTTCGGCACTGAGTTACTGTCCTCTTCAGCCCGCACGTAAATGTGACCTTGTTCGCGATGCCAAACGCCTTCCGTGTAGCATCACCACATTCCAACACTAACAGTCGCGGCACTAAATGCTGTGGAAGTATTATCGTCTGACAGTTGAAACGACACTAGCACCCCTAGCGGGAAGAAAGCCAGCTGTAAGACTTATGTTTGTTTGTAACTGCGTTTCTTCTTAATGAAACAAATAATTGTTACATTTTTTCGTTCCAGATAACAGCAAAATATCAAGAAATGTGAATGACCTTGAATAAATGTAAAAATAGTGGTATATAACGGAGTCAGTGACATAAGCCACAACCTATTCATGAGGAAATACATTCGAATTTGTGTGTGTAGTGCAGCTTACTCCGCTGAAAGCATTAGAGCATAAACATAGTATTTCATGCACGAGAAGCGTGTATTTTTGGTGCTATCCGGTCTTATTATCATAGCCACGTTTTTCGACACGTAACAATTTTGTATGGAGTCCCACGATTCCCAATTTCCTATACTTCACTCGACTTTCTAATAAACGAATATTTGTCATCTTTGGACAGAGACAGTAAAAATCGATTTACCAGGCTTTTTAAGTGTTCTCTTTCGCTGGTGAATTTTCCTCCCTTAAAAGTAGTAATATAACTAAACTGGAGTCTATCCTCTCCCAGATTATACGTATTAACTTTCTCCACCTTAAATAGCGCCGTACTGCCGCTCCTTAAACAAGACCTTAAGTAAAAACTACAGAACTTGTTTCTTCTGTGTTGGAAAACAGTTTTATTGTTTTTGACGTTGTATTATCACGTCTGTGTGGTTTTCTTTTCAGCTACGGTTATGGAGGCTAATTTGACAAGTTAAATAAGGTAGGTACTGCGTTCAATACAAGTTCCCAAGGTCCAATATTCACCGACTTGGCTGTGAGTGTAGCGAAAAAAAGTTCACGGTGTTGGGGAAATACGAATATATGACGTGTTTCTGCAAAATTCAGGACTTCTGTTGTTTACTGGTCAGCTTTTGTTCTTACATGAAAATGACGTTACTCAGTACATACTTGCGTGTTACAAGACAATCTTAAAGAAATTGTCCTGTAATGTACCGTTTCATGTCTCCCACGGTCCTTAGGAAACTGAAGAAAGATAAATATGATGCAATTTTTAGTTAATGGTGAGTTTTATTGCGCCACATCCTTTTATAAAAACTATGTTACAAATCAAAATAAGCGATACTATTCGTAGTCATCCGTTATTGTATTCAAAAGTGTATTTAATTGTTCTCTTGGTGCGCTATTGTCTCAGTGTATAACAAAAATAAACAGGAGTGTCGTGACCGTGTTGTAACCCCGCTCTCTGGCATTTGTTGAGCAATGTGTGGTGCTCTCGTATTGACCAGTGAAACCCATGATGAAACGAATTACTGTGTTTCGAATATTCTCTTTCTTTTCTGTTAAACCAACCGACGAACAACAAGTAAAAATCGACTTACCAGGCTTTTAAAGTGTTCTCTTTCGCTGGTCAATTTTCCTCCCTTAAAAGTAGTAATATAACTAAACTGGCGTCCATCCTCTCCCAGATTATACGTATTAACTTTCTCCACCTTAAATCGCGCCGTACTGTCGCTCCTTAAACAAGACCTTACCGATGGAATGGCACAAACTGACAAGAGCAAAAAACCAAGAAAGACAGTTTAACACCCGCGTTTCTATCCTCTGCCTACGAAAAGAAACCTTTCCCTCGTCCTGCGACTGTAAACGCACGCTGTTATCACGGTTTCATTTCATCTAGTTAGCATAATAAAGAAGCGAGTACTACCGAATAGACGCCTATCGAAAACATGGTGTAAGGGGGGACAGTGCGTTTGGATCAAGCAACTGCCCCCTACACAGTTCGTCGTGTTAAAGAACGGAGCACTTGCTTCGACTTCACTACGGAATTGCAGGATCTCAGGAAGGTCGATGAACTGACGCTGAAGCAAATATTTGACCAAAGGGCTCATATTTTTGCGAATTTTGCCGGCAGAGGACTGCGACGTTGGAAAAAGCAAGAAGAAAAATCGGAGGGGATACGCACTACACTTGCTCCTCCAGCCCGTTCTCCAGCTTCCAGGTTTCGGTTGGTGCTACCTTCTGCAGGCAGAAAATAGCTTTTTGTGTATGATTACTAATACCGTATTACACCTCTCACATATAAAACATCATTTATTTGAAACAAAGACATTTTAATTTTTAAATCTTGTTTCAAGGGCCCTTTTGTGGAGTTGACTTTGATTTCCTGTCAGGGAACGCCTTATCCCTTCGTTACTCTGGTTAGCTAATTATTAGTGTAGTGGAGTTTGAGCAACCCTAAATTAAATTTTTTACTTGGACGTAAAAAAGCAATCTTTTTTCCAAATATTAAAGAAATCATTATTCATGAACCTTCACAACACACATCAATCAAAAGAAGTTTTGGTTTATTCATTAGAGTATTATTTACTTAAAGTTACAAAAAGTTTGTAGTTTTCAAACATAATGCTAAAATCGTATAAAACAAATAAATAATAAGTACACTCATATTGTCCTAATTTTTGTTTTACTGTGTAGTTGGCATATATACACTACTTCGAGCAGACAGTGTTATTCACTCTCCATTTAATTATTGAAACATTTTCATACGTTGGAACAATGTGTTCTAAGCGCTAAACTTTACAGCATGTGGGGCACGGATGTTTAATTTTCCTGTCCTTCAATGTAGGACATACCATGCGCTTGCATGTGGGAGATGTTTTTCTCAGGGGCAGTTTCAAGGGAGCGCAGAAAAAAAGACATTTGGAAAAATTTGAGGAAAAGAAGTTTAGATGAAAATTTCATACTTTGGAAAATTTAGTATGTCACAAATTTTGAAAAAGTGCTTACTGAATAACTGAGTTATAAGTAATCAACTCATAGGCTACATGTAAAATAATTTATAATACAGTTTCAACTTGACATATTTGTGAAAACAGGTACACTTCACCCCTAACTGTGATAGGGTTTCGGTTCTAGGCACTACAGTCTGGAACCGCGCGACCGCTACGGTCGCAGGTTGGAATTCTGCCTCGGGCATGGATGTCTGTGATGTCCTTAGGTTAGTTAGGTTTAAGTAGTTCTAAGTTCTAGGGGACTGATGACCTTAGAAGTTAAGTTCCATAGTGCTCAGAGCCATTTGAACCACATTTTGTGATAAGGTTTGATAAACCTCTTAGGACGAAAACATGTCTGTCTTCATCCACAAACGACACTAAGGCAGTGTTAATTACAATCGACCTACAAATGCATACTTGTCAGCGAAACCGAGATGAAATTCAGGGTACTCTTGCAGTTGGTAATGATAAAATCGAAAGGGTTCTACCATATAAATATTTTGAATGTCAAATAAACCGTAACTAGCATTTCTCTCAAGAAAATCGTTACAGGACTGAGCAGGTCAGACTCTCTCTCTAGAAAAAGAAGAAAATTCTGACTAGTGGTGACATAAAAAAAAAGTCCAACCCCAAATTTTCATTTGCCTCCCTTTTTATGCCCTTTATGAAAATATTAAATAGTACAATGTTGTGAGCATTATTGCCTTGAAACTACGCTACCATAAATGGCTCGTATCTCGGTCGACCCGCGCCAGAAATGCTATGTTTTCCCTCAGCGTTTCGCCATTTGGAGGTCCCACTTCTGTAATTTTCAACTTCTGATCACTCCCGACACACACACCACACATCTGGACGAAATCGGTGCTGACCAGTAGACGAGGTCCCCTTGTGAGTGGCTGCTTACTGATCCCGTACAACACCGCAAAAGAAAGGGCTATCAGATAATGAAGATTTATTTAGTCTAGATGAGCAAGGAGAAGTTTATATTTCCATGGACGCAAATCTGACAAATCTCTTCTCAAGTACTGAAAACTATTTAACTAAAATAAAATAAAAACTGCAGAGCACTTTTAGATCAGATTTTTACTTTGTGTAACACAGCGCAATGAGTTAATTTCAAAATATTTCGATTCTGGCTATACACAAGTGCTCATCAACTGCAACCTTTTCTTCGGTGACAATTTTTGAAGGATACTAATTACGATGCTAATTCGAAAATGGGATCTACGATTTTTGAAGGATACAAATTACGATGCTAATTCGAAAATGGAATCTTTGTTGACCTCATATTTCCATAGTATAACACAATCGAGGACTGAACACGTAGCTGGAAGCTGTTGTCTATCTGCGTTCTCAAATCTCTAATACAGGAGCTCATCGATCAGGCGATGGCAAGAGTAATATTTACGCTGTCGTAATTAGAGATGCTGGGTTCAGCCCTCGTGCTCTCTTATCTCTTCTCTGCAGGGGAGGCTAACACCAGCTTTTTCTCAGGAATCATGCGGCAAAGACTACAGCATAATCTTGGAGCAGCAAACAATGGTTAAGCATTACTTGATTCAGCCCTTACACGAACTTTCTTATTCCTTGTCTGCAGGAGGCTAATAACGGTGCAATTTTGTTCAGGAATCGTCTGAAGCAGTAAATCAGTGATTATCGGAGAAAAGTTACACAAAAACAATCTCTAGCATATTTCCGTTCTTTAAAAGGAAGAAATTTTAAAAGTGCTTATTTCATAGTTAATGGCACTGGTATTGTTACCATGAAACTCCCTGTACTCTCACGAAGCTATCCACACCGACCTACCTAAGTAATAACAGGAAGTTAAAGGACCTACGAAATTCATGATGAACATCTTCAGGTGTATTTTATTTTGCTCAGTGGAACTAGTTTCGGTCACAGATCATTAGCACGCAAAGCTGACACGAATGTTACATCATGATACAAACGATTGCAAGTTGCTGTTGCAGCCTAACCATAGTCAATAAAATTGTCAGCAGTATAATAATTGTACAGATCAATCGTTACCAGAAGGCTTATGTGAAGACAACAGGTCGTTACCACGTAAGTAGGTGATATGGCACTTTGTTCAAATTCATGGTGAGTTGGGAGGAAAGATACGTGCTTTGAGGGGTAATAATTACTTTTTGGTGTTTCTGAACAAATTGACCTTATTGACTTTCCACGTGAATAAGTCTTCTGGTGACTGTTTCTCCGTGCAGTTATCACATTGCTGACAATTTTGTTGACGATGGTTGGACTGCAACACCAGCTTGCCATCGTTTCTATTGTGTCGTAACATTACTGAAATTTATGCCTGCTACGCTTCAAAATGGTCCACGGCGGAGACTAGTAACACTGAGCGAAATAAAAGAAAGCTGAAGGTTTTCACTTTGAATTTCAACAATTATTCAGCAGCTGATTTTCCCCAAATATCAAACGATTTCGTACATTTCCGAAAATGTAAGTCTAGAATCGTCGTTAACTAAGAGCATCAGCTAAAGAATTAATAATCTACAGAACGGCAGCGTTGTGTGGCCAGGAGTAAGCAAGAACTTCTCTTACTGCTGTCAACCTCAATACGAAATTGATTCCTTGACGCATGCAAATGGTCTTGTCTATTTATCCCTTATTTTGATCAAATTCTGCCAAGAACGTCTTTTTCGTCGATTTGAATCTATAGTTATAGTTATTAGTTATACGAACTACTGATCCAATCTTAAGTCCTCTAGTTTTAATATTGGACAAAAAACTTACACAGGCTTTATTCTGTCACAGAAGGACCGCTGACACAAACCCAGAGAAACACACATAAATTATATACATTTATCCAACAATAAATTACCAACAAATAAGTCTGAAAACCGAATAGTTTACACAATTTTCAAACAAACAGTTCCTAAGGCCTCGCTAACGCGTGCCTTCAAAGGAAACAGTAATACTTGTACAATACAAATACAAAATGGTTCAAATGGCTCTGAGCACTATGGGACTTAACTACTGTGGTCATCAGTTCCCTAGAACTTAGAACTACTTAAACCTAACTAACCTAAGGACACCACACACATCCATGCCCGAGGCAGGATTCGAGCCTGCGAACGTAGCAGTCGTGCGGTTCCGGACTGCGCGCTTAGAACCGCTAGACCACCGCGGCCGGCCTCTAAAATACACATATATCAAATAATTACAAAACGGAAAAGGCAAATAATCAGTTAGCTAATTCAAAGGAATCCTGCTTGCCACTTACATAGCCAGTCTTGAAGGGAAAATCAAATTAAAGTTTGTTGAGTTTAAGAACGAATAATAAGCTTTTTAGCTTAGTACAATCAACTGACAGAGAGGCACAAGGTGGTTACCAGCTAGCTGTAACCTTACTTAACTTGCTTCAAGCATCAAAACTACTAAATTCAAAATGAGCTGCAGAAAGTTTAACGGCACTAAAATAATTGCGCCAAATCAAAGTGATGTTTACATTGTATTGTCTCAACAAACATTAATGAAATTTGAACAGTTTAAGCACCATCCATAAAACAGCAAATTCTTAAATCAGCAAAAACCTTTGAGCCAGTAAAATTCAGTAACTTCAAAGCCCAGACACAAACCCGAACGTTCAGATCCTGTAGTTCTCATGGCAGTGAACAACTTCTTGCGTCAAACGTGACGCTCGCCATTTACTGAAGTCTTTCTTTGCTCTCCATTAGCAAACGGATCTCTGGAAGCATCCACAGCAGGCGACAAACATGGGGAGTGGTTGACACCTCCGTCTGGTTTTCTGATTAAATATGTGCACCACCTCTGTTAATAGATCATATTCGGCAGCCATCCAGTATGGCTACCACGGTTACTGCACTGCGAGGTGCGTTACTTCGGCCAAGAAACGGCACCATGTATCCAACTGCCAGAGCGCCCCCGCACAACTTCCGCAAAATCTTCCCTCAAACGGCAACGACAACAGTCTCGCCGTTGCAGACACTGCACCCCCGGCGTCACATACAGCACTGCTCGCATAAGGGACCCTGATGCCGCATAGCCGGGCCGTACGTGCTCCTTTGTTTCGCAGAGACGTGATTCTGTCGCCTGCTAGCGAAGCGGCGGGGCAGCGCTGTCTCGAGAGCGGCCCGATATCCTTAACAATCGATCACGGACCGGCTCAATGACCACATCTATAAAACCTCTGTTCTCTTCTTGTCTGAACTGTTTGGCGTCCAATTTTTCACTTCCTTACGAGGCTGCACCCTTTGCAAAACCATTCCTAAAATTTTAATTTGTATTTCTTGTTAAGAAATTACTTTTCTTTTGAAAACCTTTTCTTTCTATTGCAAGTTGCTACTCAGTTAGCAAAATTCTACTGCATCGCCCGATTTAAATCGACTACATTCCGTTACCATTGTTTTACTTTTTTAATATCCATCTTTTCAGCACACTAGCTATTCAAATTGGGAAACTACATCGAGTCCAGCTGAGACAGCATAGTTCACAGGGCCGTATTTGCAAGTACAGTTTGAAATCTCCAATTTCTGTCACCAGTTTGTGCTCGCATGCAGTCACATATAAATCTGCAGAACCCGCTTGCATAAACACGATGTTATGCGGCTTCAATACATCGTCGAATCTCGCAACGAGGAAGCCAGTGACAAAAAGCTTCATATTTACTTCCGCTTTCCGTTGCGCACATCGACACCGGATAAATGGACCCGGGACAGTAAACGTAAATCTCCGCATTTAAATTATCCAGGCAAAAAGCTTTGCGTTCCGCAGCGTGTGGAAATGGATAGCCTGCCACGAAAGAGAAATGAAATGATCTATGGCCGCGAGTACTCTTCCATACCTCCACATTTTCTACGTGTCACGAATAACGAGAGAAGGTAAAAATCTAACACTTTGTTTTGAATTCCATATTACTGTCAGCGTTCCCTCATGTTACTCATTGGAAACATTTTCAATCGACACCCAAGATAATGAGTATTCACGCAATATTTATGACGTACTGCCTTCTTGTGTTGTTCCAATTACTATACTAAAGTGCTCTAAATAAGTTTCGTTAGTCGGATTTAGAAATAATTTCTGACCTAAGGTTGTGTTCTCATCTGTGTTGTGTCTTCATCAGGTCTGTAGTTATTGCAGTGCATATCGAAACCCGTTCTGAAAGTACATATCGTTCATTGAATCTAGATTTAGGGCATAATACAGCAAATCTCACTACAAAATTTCATAATGTGGATAAGGAGACAAAAAATTTTGTCCACGCTGGGAGTACATGAGTTCTAGGGCATCCTGTCTTGGGTTGGGCAAGCACGTCCAATAGGATCGTCACAGTAAATCCTCTGCTCCCAAGAAAATCGACATTTGGCAACACTGAGGATTGCAGTATATGACGTGTAGTCATAAAGCTTTGACGATAACTTCGAAAATTCAAAGTTACGTTTATTTGTGTAAATAAATGTTTTCAGTCCTGGTACAGACTATAATTCCCTCGCTGCAGTACCGTAGCACGCCGCTAGGGAAGTCAAACCCAAACGTCGCATCCCGTGGAAGTGTCCCCGCCTGATAGCTTCCCACTGAGAGGCCGTTCTTTGCGTAAATATACCCCCGTCACAGCTGAAACATTATGTTTCTTGGCGTGACCGTCTTCCACAGCAGCTTTTGTAACGAAATATTGCTATTTCTCCGTGTTATGCTTATTGCAGTTACTCCTAATACGTTTCGATTTTGTTTACAAAGCATTTGCTGTGTTCATTCTGGAAATAGCGAAACACATACACTTCTGACATCGTCAGCGTGGTAGCGATCTGTAGTATTGTGAACACTGAATAAATTTTCAGCTACCAAGATCGTTAAAGTCGTTTATTCACATACAGTATGTGACCGATTTCGCCAGTTCTCTGTTGCTATCTTCGGATCTATGTTTACATCATTACATAATCTTCTCCTTCAGTACAGTTAAATGATGCTACGCAATGTATCTCCAAGTTGGTACATGAGCTGTATTAGAGGCCGATATACCAATCACCACCGCCTTACGTTTAGAGTTGCGAAGTGGTGATAAAGGTGAGCACTTGTAATCGGTGCAGTAATATGTGTGTACAGACGTGTTTTAAAATTGGCGTTCCGATTTCTAGTATAGCTCACAATACCAACATGGACGTGAATTGTATAGCACCACTTACTGTAGTGAACGATCAGATTATGTAATGATGTAAACATTGCTCTACAGACTACAACAGAGAATTGCCGAAACCGGTCATCTACATGAATAAATGATTTTAGATGTTGGCAGATGAAATTTATTCTGTCTTCATGTATATATACAGGGTGGTCTATTGATCGTGACCGGGCCAAATATCTCACGAAATAAACGTCAAACGAAAAAACTACAAAATCGAAACTTGTCTAGCTTGTAGGAGGAAACCAGATGGCGCTATGGTTGGCCCGCTAGATGGCGCTGCCATAGAACAAGTGGATATCAACTGCGCCTCTATAAATAGGAACGCCCATTTTTATTACATATTCGTGTAGTACGTAAAGAAATATGAATGTTTTAGTTGGACCACGTTTTTCGCTTTATGATAGATGGCACTGTAATAGTCACAAAAATATGGCTCACAATTTTAGACGAACAGTTGGTAACAGATAGATTTTTTAAATTAAAATACAGAACGTAGGTACATTTGAACATTTTATTTCGGTTGTTCCAATGTGATACATGTACCTTTGTGAACTTATCATTTCTGAGAATGTATGCTGTTAGAGCGTGATTGCCTGTAAACACCACATTATGCAATAATTGCTCAAAATGATGTCCATCAACCTCAATGCATTGGGCAATATGTGTAACGACATTCCTCTCAACAGCGTGTAGTTCGCCTTCCGTAATGTTCGCACATGAATTGACAATGCGCTGCCGCATGTTGTCAGACGTTGTCGGTGGATCACGATGGCAAATATCCTTCAACTTTCCCCACAGATAGAAATCCGTAGACGTCAGATCTAGTGAACGTGCCGGCCATGGTATGGTGCTTAGACGACAGATCCACATGTCATAAAATATGCTATTCAATACCGCTTCAACCGCACGCGAATTATATGCCAGACATCCATCATGTTGGAAGTACATCGCCATTCTGTCATGCAGTGAAACATCTTGTAGTAACATCGGTAGAACATTACGTAGAAAATCAGCATATATTGCACCATTTAGATTGCCATCGATAAAATGGGGGCCAATTATCCTTCCTCCCATAATGCCGTACCATACATTAACCCTCCAAGGCCGCTGATGTTCCACTTGTCTCAGCCACCGTGTATTTTCCATTGCCCAATAGTGCATATCATATTATGCCGGTTTACGTTACCGCTATTGGTGAATGACGCTTCGTCGCTAAATAGAACGCGTGGAAAAAATCTGTCTTCGTCCCGCAATTTATCTTGTGCCCAGTGGCAGAACTGTACACGACGTTCAAAGTCGTCGCCATGCAATTCCTGGTGCATAGAAATATGGTACGGGTGCAAGCGATGTTGATGTAGTGTTCTCGACACCGACGTCTTTGAGATTCCCGATACTCGCGCACTTTGTCTGCTACTGATGTGCGGATTAGCCTCGACAGCAGCTAAAACACCTACTTGTGCATTACCATTTGTTGCAGGTCGTGGCTGAACACTTCCTGTTTGCTTAAATAACGTAACTAGCAGGCGAATGGTCCGGACACTTGGATGATGTCGTCCAGGATACCGAGCAGCATACATAGCACACACCCGTTGGGCATTTTGATCACAACAGCCATACATCAACACGATATCGACCTTTTCCGCAATTGGTAAAAGGTCCATTTTAACACGGGTAATGTACCACGAGGCAAATACCGTCCGCACTGGCGGAATGTTACGTTATACCACGTACTTATACGTTTATGACTATTACAGCGCCATCTACCCAAAGCTAAAAATGTGATCCAACGAAAACATTCATATTTCTTTACGTACTACACAAATTTGTAATAAAATGGGGGTTCCTATTTAAAAAAAGCGCAGTTGATATCCGTTAGACCTATGGCAGTGCCATCTAGTGGGCCAACTATAGCGCCATCTGGTTTCCCCCTTTCAAGCTGGATGAGTTTCGTTCTTTGTAGTTTTTTTGTTTGATACTTATTTCGTGAGATGTTTGGCCCGGTCACGATCAATGGTTCACCCTGTATATTTGTACATTTTGTTTGCCACAAATTAAAAACAGTATCCATACTGTGCGTATGTATGCTACACATATCCTCCTAAACCACTCCAGCTATTTAAACCAACCTTGGTTCACATCTCACTTACTGTGTGGAAAAAATCCTGTGTGGCTGAGAACCACCTCCCCATCAAAAGGATGGGGATGAAAAACCAGCATAGCCCACGACAGGCGGATATGCTTGTTTTAGTCACACAGTATTTAAGAATGAAAGCACATTCTGACTTGCATTAAACTTTACATCGTTTTAAACCCTTACAAAACGTTTGCTCGCTGACAACCCCCACAAAAGATAAAGAAAGGAGAAATGTTAAGCGCTTACTACATTTCATCTGTTCATGCAGTAGAACTGCCACATGAATCATGACGTTTTAATTTATTACTTCTTTACTACTAACTGTGTTCAAGACATTTAGCAAACAGTATTCAAATACACCACTGAATGTAGCAGCAAAGTTATATGATTGTACAATGCACAGTTCAGAAGATACGAGGTAGAAAACACTGAGTTGCGTGAATACGAAACTACAATGCTCAAACCGCCAGAAATACAGGCGAAATAAATGTACAAATATGTGTGAAATATATTAGTTATTTGTAAAATATATGTGACACGTGTTTATCTGAGCAAAGCCACAGATAGAAAACTCCTCCTAAGCCCCTGAATCGTTTTCAGCCAAACTTGGAACACATGTCACTATTTGGAAAGAAATACCATGGTAATAAGAACCAGAAACCTCCTGTTGGGGAGGTGGTAACGTGTGGGAGAGAACGAGGGTAGGGTGAAATGAACAGACAGAGAAGGGTAAGGAAACGATGGACGCAGATATGGGGAGGAAAGTGTTGACAGAGAGGAAGTGGGACAGTGAAAGGGAAGAAGAAAGAAGAACAAAGAAAGAAATAGGAGATGGACAGGGAGGAGGGTGTGGAGAGAGAGTTTGAGAAAATGGAAAGTGAAGTGGAAGAAGAGACACACAGAGAAAGATGGGGGAGGAGGAGATGGACAGAGATAGGGGAGGAGGATATAAAAAGAGAGAGTGAGAAGCAGATGGAGAGAAGGGGGGGAGGAGTAGCAGATGGACGGAGAAAAGGGGGAGGGGTGTTGGATGAGATGGATAGAGAAATGGGAAAAGAGGAGACGGACTAATAGAATCGGACAAAATACATACGCAGGCAACGCCTGACATTCACCTAGTTTCTTTATATCTTTGACGTGCGATTTACTTGCGGTCTTCCTGCCTCTTTGTTCAGATATCCTGCAAACCACTGCTCTTTCGTTCATTGTTAGGTGAGACAAAGGTCAAAAGAAACTTAGTAGTGCATTTAGACGTGGCACTTTTTTGCCTTCATTTAAAAGTACTTTCCCATACACTGCTTATTTACACTTCATATCACTTTACAAATAGAACTGCAGTTACATGTTTCCCGTACTCATCAGAATATTACAGTGTTTATGAGAGTTCATTTATGTTTCCCACATGTTGTGAGCGTTGCCAACCTGTAATTTCTTTTACTTGTGACCAGTTGTAAGAAGTCAATAATTTCCTAGATTTCGGTTTTTTGTACTTAATTGCATTGTTCTTAACAATGATAATTTTGTCTTCCATCGGCATGTTGGTGGATGTATAGAAAATGTCAAAAGATACGAACTTGACAATTGCAGGAATAGCAGCGTCTTTAGTTTTTCAGCTGACTAAGTATGAAATAAGCATTTGTCCTCATAAGTGTACAATTCATTGTGCAGGCTTTTCAGCTTCTTTCTAATCTTACAGGCTGAGCTAGCTATGTTGTACATATTTATGGATTTTCAGTTTTACTCTATGTGCTGGTATTCTTGAATTCACATCTACGCTTTCTTTCACTTCTTTTTTCTGTGTTCCCTTCTATTTCAATCGCTAACTTCTAAACGAGGACAACTCATGAACGAAATTTTATTTGAGAGGAGGAGAAAACAATCTACAACGTCTTATAAATAGTTAGTGGCAAATTTCTTCCTGACGTGTGAAACAATTCATGTTCTGGAATGTGTAAGGCTAATATTACCTAGTTTGAAAAATATTTGTAGATGCTATGTTGATTTAAATCTTCTACAGGTGTCCTTTTGTAGACATAAATGACGAAACAAATAATTTAAACTATTCAATTAAATTACATGAAAGTAAGGAAATATAACCTAATAATGACAGTCTTAGAGTGCAGCGAATGTAATGTCTGTGCTGAACGTAATATTACACAGAAAGAGGTGTTATTACCATATAAAATCACGTTATAAAGCACATTCAAATCATAAACATACGTCATATTGTTTCTCAAAGCTTTTAAAACTAAACCACCATGTAAGTTTAATATTAGTTTCGAAACGCTAAGTCTTTCCACACGTCAATAGCTCATCCAAAAATGCACGCAAACCACGTTAAAAAAAGCAACTGGTTCTCGTCAGGTTTCATCGTTATTCACTTCTCTGGTAGGCAACGCCCTCAGATGATTAAAATCACTCAATACTATGGGTATGTAATGTATTTCAGACGGTGGATACGAGTGTCCTCTAATGGGAAAATAGTGTCAGAGTTTGTCAGACTTCATTATGACCTTTCTTACCATGGCCCTCATGAAAACAATAAAATATCCTTTCAACTATTTTCATGTTCTTTAAAATTAAAAAGCCGTATCATACTGAAAAGAGATTATGTTTCCATCCTTGTTTCTTAATCAGTGAAAATTCAAACTCTGAGCTGTTCCCTAAATATTACCTGTGAAATAAACAGTCAAAGGTTACGACAAAAATCGCAGATTCATTCAGTATGATTCTAGCCCTGGCACATGGTTATGTCTAAAACATAACTGTCTGGCGTAATACCGTTCTAGAAACAAATTCCGAATTAAATCCGCCCTCTATAAGCAACAAAAAGCATCGATGGCGTCCCAATTTAGGTCCAATCGCTGCATCTCTAGGCCTCAAGAAACCGAAACAAAAAAACTTTGCATTTTCAATTTTTGAGGAGTTATCCTCTTTTAGTAACAAGTGATTCAATTCCATTTTCCATCTTTACTATTTCAAAATCTCTGTCATGTATATTATACGACCATCTTATTTCGACGACCCCAAGTGCATTTCCCGTTCCCTAAAGTGCATTTTATGCCGTCACCGTGGGTGCGTGTATACGAAAGAGAGTCTGTCGCAATAGAATCGAGCGCGAACAACTTACCATTCAAGTCACCGATTCAAAGTAGCAGTACTGCCCTAATAGCATATCTCACAGAAACTTTCTGTACAATCTCAGTTCGGTGGAATACCAGCATTCCGTTCTCGATCATAGACTTAAGCACGTTGTAGGTGAACATCTCTCGTGCTTGGGGTTCATTCAAGTTTTTTTTAATCGTAGTTGCTTTTGACACTAAATAGTCAGTGACAAGTATGGTGTTCATTTATGTAATATGAAAAGTAAGCGCTAAGTGCCACAAGTCGCACTAAATTCATAATCGTTACCTCTAAGTCACTGACAGCTTTTCTCATCGAACTAGAGATCTGAATCAAGCTTGAGTGCACTGAGAAAAGGAAAAAAATGAGATGCGTGTTGCTTGTGAAAAAACAAGTCGCTGGCGCCGATGCTATCTTTTCTGGCAAGTTCTTCACGCGATGATTATCGATCAGATGTGCATCCTTTGTTGTCCATCCCACTGAGTGGAGATGTGAGACGTAGTCTGCCATTGGAAATTTGTTTTCCTTCCGATAACATTCGTATAATGCTCAGAGGATGGCTTGTTTGCAATTCTTCCTCGTGCAGAACGAGAGGGTAAACATCTGACCTCCACCTCTTGAGGTGTTGTCAGTCTCTAATGAAATTGTCATGGAAAGCACAAAGACTTCTTCGTATAATGTTTGAATCAAACGTGAATTGCACAAACAGATTACCCTGATGGACCTTAAAGTAATGCTACAAAGTGTATACACTAAGAAACTACGACGTAAAAGATAAACAAATGGTGAGTGAGATACTTCGGAAGTATTACGGAGGAGTGATAACATCTTCAGACGTTAGTACAGTCGCGTTGTGAACAACAACTAATTCATGTAAACAAATTCATTATAACGATCTTTAAGCTGTCATGATCGTACTGGGTTGTAATTTCGAGAATGACATTTAAAAACAGTTATTTAGTGTGTGCCCATGCCTAAAGAAGAAATACACTCCTGGCCATTGAAATTGCTGCACCACGAAGATGACGTGCTACAGATGCTAAATTTAACCGACAGGAAGAAGATCCTGTGATATGCAAATGATTAGCTTTTCAGAGCATTCACACAAGGTTGGCGCCGGTGGCGACACCTACAACGTGCTGAAATGTTTAAAGTTTCCAACCCATTTCTCATACACAAACAGCAGTTGCCCGGCGTTGCCTGATGAAACGTTGTTGTGATGCCTGGTGTAAGGAGGAGAAACCGCGATTGCGGTTTATCATATCGCGACATTGCTGCTCGCGTTGGTAGAGATCCAATGACTGTTAGCAGAATATGGAATCGGTGGGTTCAGGAAGGTAATACGGAACGCAGTGATGGATCCCAACGGCCTCGTATCACTAGTAGTCGAGATGACAGGCACCTTATCCGCATGGCTGAAACGGATCGTGCAGCCACGTCCCGATCGCTGAGTCAACAGATGGGGACGTTTGCAAGACAACAACACCTGCACGAACAGCTCGACAACGTTTGCAGCAGCAATGACTATCAGCTCAAAGGCCATGGCTGCGGTTACCCTTAACGCTGCAACACAGACAGGAGCGATGTGAACTCAACGACGAACCTGGGTGCACGAATGGCAAAACATCATTTTTTCGGATGAATCCAGGTTCTGTTTACAGCATCATGATGGTCGCATCCGTGTTTGGTGACATAGCGGTGAATGGACGTCACCTCTTGTTCACACTGACGGCACTTTGATCAGTGGACGTTACTTTTCAGAAGTGTTACGACCCGTGGCTCTACCCTTCATTCGATCCCTGCGAAACCCTACATATCAGCAAGATAATGCACAACAAAATGTTGCAGGTCCTGTACGGGCCTTTCTGAATACTGAAAATGTTCGACTGCTGCTCTGGCCATCACATCCTCCAGATCTCTCACCAATTGAAAATGTCTGGTCAATGGTGGCCGAGCAACTGGCTCGTCACAATACGCCAGTCACTACTCCTGATGAACTGTGGTATCGTGTTGAAGCTGCATGGACAGGTGTACCTGTACACGCCATCCAAGCTCTGTTTGGCTCAATGCCCAGGCGTATCAAGGCCGTTTTTACGGCCAGAGGTGGTTGTTCTGTTTACTGATTTCTCTGGATCTACGCACCCAAATTGTGTGAAAATCTAATCACATGTCGGTTCTGGCATAATATATTTGTCCAATGAATACCCGTTTATCATCTGCATTTCTTCTTGGTGCAGTAACTTTAATGGCCAGTAGTGTAGAAGCAACGCAAGCGCTCATCTGTGATCAAATGTCGATTGATGGAGTAGTACCTTAAATGCGCTGCTACTCAAAACTGTAGATGTAAAGGAAGGATTTTAAGAGAAAATAATACTGAAATGTGTATCATAGTAGCAATTTATTTTCACAACGCTGATTTTACGGCAACAAAAAAAATATGGTTCAAATGGCTCTGAGCATTATGGGCCGGCTTTACGGCAACAACCTCACAAACTAGTGTCACTAATGATGAGAGTTAAGCGGTACGCTTTTTCTCTATTAAACAGTCAAGGAAGTATTGCCGGCCGCGGTGGCCGTGCGGTTCTAGGCCCTTTAGTCCGGAGCCGCGCGACTGCTACGGTCGCAGGTTCGAATCCTGCTTCGTGCAAGGATGTGTGTGATGTCCTTAGGTTAGTTAGGTTTAAGTAGTTCTAAGTTCTAGGGGACTGATGACCTCAGATGTTAAGTCCCATAGTGCTCAGAGCCATTTTTTCCCTGGAACTATTCAGCCATCACGTCATGGTAAAACTAACAACACAGAGAAAACACGAATATATAACCCGTGTCTTGAAACAATTTGAGCTACGCTGCCCTTGGAGAGTATAAACGTTATTACAGAAACATCCATTTCAGCCACGATAGACCAAAATTGTGGCTGTTCTATATTTAACATTACTTTACGTGTTCCTTAATGTAGGGAAAAATCTATTTCAACTTAAGGGAGTTCTTCAGTGATTTTTTGCAGTGATGAACATTCTCGGTAAGATTTCATTTCTGTATTCTCACATGTTTTTTGAGTTTCAGGGTCCATTGCTGTGCATCCCACTATTTATTGGGAATTTTAATTCACTAATTTGTCGATGCGGTCTGATTGTAGTACAGTATACACAAACCAAAAATTTACTGAATCTTGAAAGGCTTTATAAGCCGCAGCAGCTTGGTTTGAGAGAGAATACAATTATATATACATTCATGGTGTGTCACAATTAACGGCGGAAACTAACACGGTTGAAAGAACACTACAGCAGAAGCAAAATCGCTCGCTAACACCTAAAGCTACTGTATGGTTATGAGCCGCTAATGATTGTAGTTTTATTCTAATTAATGAAAATACCAAAGCTATGAATATTACGCCATCAGTTGTCAAATGCGTATTAGTATTATTAGCACAATATGTTTTGGGACTATACTTTTTTTTTAATTTCACATTTCATAAGTCAACCACACAGAAGAATCGTACAACGTATCATCGTTTGAACATCACACACATTCCCCTATGAACGACATAGTAATATATATCATGGCTTACAGAAACAGCTGAAAGAATTTAAAACAAATAAGGGACCAAGTCCAGAAGGAATCCCAGTTTGGTTTTATAAAGAGTACTCTCTGGCATTAGTCCCTTACCTGGCTTCCATTTATAGCCTATCTCTCGCCCAGCGTAATGTTCCGAATTACTTGGAAAAAGCGCGCTGTCCACGAATCAGCATGGTTTTAGAAAGCATGGCTCGAGCGAGATTCAGTTTGTTCTTTTCTGACACACTGAGAACTGTAGCTGAAGTGCAACAGGCAGACTTCATATTTCTAGATTTTAACAAAGCATTTTACACGGTGCCTCATTGGAAACTGTCAACCAATGTACAGCCATACGGAACAGATTCCCTGACATGTGAGTGGTTCGAAGATTTCTCAGATACGTTGTCCTTACAGCGAGCGTTCATCACAGATAAGGTTTTCATTAGGAGTGCTCCAGGGAAGTGTAAGAAGACCTCTATTACTTTCCGTATACATATATGATCTGACAGACAGAGTGGGCAGCTGTCTACGATTGTTCCCTGATGATCCTATAGTGTACGGGGACGTGTTGAATTTGAGTGACTCTAGGAGGCTACGGGCTGATACCCAATTTCTAGTTGGTGATGAATGGCAGATAGCTATAAATGCAGAAAAATCTAAGTTAACGCAGATGTCTGGGAAAAGCAATTACGTAATGTTCGAATACAAATTATCAGTGTCCTGCTAGACACTGTCACGTCGTTTAAATACCTGGGACTAACATTGCAGAGCGACATGAAATGGAACGAGCATGTGACTATGGCGGTAAGGAAGGCGAATGGTCGACTTCGGTTTGCTGGGAGAATTTGGGAAACTGTGCTTCATCTCTTAAGGAGCTTGCATGTAGGACGCTAGTGTGATCTGTTCTTGAGTACTACTTAGAGTGTTCGGAATTTGTACTAAGTCAGGATAAAGGAAGACGTCGAAGAAAATAAGAGGTAGGCTGCTAGATCTGCTACGTGTAGTTTCGAACAACACACAAATATCATGGAGATACTTCGGTAACCCAAGTTTGAATTCCCGAAGATAAGACGAAGATATTTTAGAGGTACACTACTGAGAAAATTTAGAGAGCGTACATTTTAACCTAAGGGCAGAAAGATTCTACTGCCGCCAATATACAGGGTGATTATAATTAAACCTTCAGAACGCTGTAGAAATAACACCACTGGTCAAAATGATTTCAAATTGCTAATGAATATTATCGGGGAAGGGGGAAAACGTATGGCAGAAGAAAAAAAGTGTGAAATTTGATCAATAGGTAGCGCTGTATGTGTCAGAATACGTAAATTAAAACACCTGCCATGCGCACAACCCATTGAAGTTGTTATAAAAACGACGGGTACACGGCTTTTTCTCTCCTCTCCCTCCGGCTTAACTCCCGTCGCTCCGCCATTTCTGTCTCCCTGAACCGCTAAAAGGCCTACAACCGTGTATGGCATCCCGGACTCTTGTTTAAACTCCACACGTACGCATCTTCTATCACCTATGACTGTCTGATTGCCTCCTTCCTCTCCCGCCGCCCCTACTATGATACCATCCATAACGCCGATTTCCACACCTTCTCATCCTCTGCAGGTGTGCCCCAGGGCTCTGCCCTCTCACCTCCTGTACACAGCAGATATGCCCGAACCCCCCTCCCCCCTCCCCTGCAGTACACCTCCTGCGGTATACCGATGACACTGCCTTCCTTGTCCTCGCTCTTACCCTTCAACGGTCCCAACGCCTTCTCCAGAATCACCTTCACCTCTTTGCCGCGTCATGTAACCAGTGGCTCCTGAAAATAAATCCTCCTGAGACCCAGGCAATCATCATAGGTCGTACCACTCTCTCCTTTCAGCTCCTTGATTTTCCCTTACATCTGCACCTGTCCTGCCCGCCTCTCCCACACCCTCACGTACCTTGGCCTCACCATTTTCCGTCACCTTGGCTGGATCCCTCATCTCCGCTCTATCCAATACAAAGCCCACAATTGCTTCCGACTCGTTAAACACCTCTCTGGCCAGAGATAGGGGCTGAAACCAACACACCTACAAATCCTTAATTCGTCCTTTCCTGTGTTATAGTAGTCCCAACTGCATATCCACCCCACCCCACCCCCTCCAAATTCTATGTCCCTCCACATCCTCGAGCGCCATGCACTCCGCCTGACCTTCCATATACGCCTCCCATCCCCCACACAGATCCTCTATGACATCTGCTCCTTTTCCTCGAACATATCTGCGTCCTCTACACCTTCTGCCAACTTGGCCACTGTCATCCCCTGGTTGCTCCTCTCCTCCCCAACCCCCACCCTCTGCCAATCCTTCACTGTTGTGTCCCAACAACCCTCCACCTCTACAGTCTTCATCTCCTTTCCCAAGGTGGCTTCCATTGACTCCCCCTCCTGGATGATGTGTTCTCTCCCTCCATTTATCCCTCCTATCAACTCTGATCCTCACCTCCCCCTCTGTCCCTCTGTCCTTTTCAAAGGCTCCTTCTCTCCCTCCAACTTCCATCCTGTTTTTCCCCGCCAACCCCCCCTCTGACTCCCTTCTCTCTCCAGAATCTTTTTGCTTTCCCCTCCAATGCCTTCCCCACGCCTTCTCGCGTCTGCCCTGCCCATTTTTTCTATGTCCTCTCCCTCCATCATCTCCCCCCTTTCCTCTCCCTCATTTGTCTGGGTCCTCCCTCCGCCCCCACCTGGTGCTGTGTCGCCTCAATAGTGGTGTTTTAAGTAAGTGTTCAGTGATGTGCGTCCCCTATCAGTGTTGCAACGAGCCACCATACTGTTGCTAGGTGTCTTTTGAACTATATTGTACAGAAACCAGATTGTCACCGTGTTTTTTAACTGTGCCTGTCTACTTGTTAAGTGTTTTAATCAGTATAACCGATCTTTTGGTTTTATATTTTCTTCGCAACTTTTTCGCCTTCTTTGAGTTTTTAACAGACGCCATTTTGTCGCCTGCTTTCATTTTCATACCTCCCAATTCTGTTTTTTTTTTTTTTTTAACTTTTCTGTAGTCTGCAGAGCGGCGTATTGTGCTGCTGCCAGCCCGCCCCCCCCCCCCTCTGGGGGGGGATGGGGGGAGGATCGACTTCTAATAAAGGAAAAACGAAAGGCTTTCCTCCTTTAGCGTCAGGGACGTTCGCCATGACTGTCTGAATGCAGGATCGCATTCTGCTTGTAAAACTGTATTACAAAAATGATGACTGTGCACACGTCGCTCTGCAGAAATTCTGGACACTGAAGGATTTGAAAAAATGGCATTGGTCCAATGACTGCTATGGGTCTGAAGAAAATAATTCGGAAATTCGAAAAGACGGGTTCTTTTGGTGGTCAACCTGGTAGAGGGCGGAAACGAATTGATTCGACGTTAGTGTAAGCAGTGGCCACAGCAGTGCAGGAGGAGACGAGTCGTGGTGTTCACGGAGAATTGCCCGAGCATTGGACATACCCTTGAGAACAGTGCGTAAAATCCTATGAGACATCCTTCTTTGCCATCCATTCAAAATTACTCATGTGCCCGAGTTGCTTCCTGTTGACCTGCAAACAAGAGAGACCTTCGCTTTAGAATTTCTCTCCCATGGAACTGGGCAATGATTGGCGGTGTAAGATTTTATGGACAGACGAAACTGACTTCCACCTGACAGGGAGGGCAACGGAAAATACATACAAGAATCATCCAGTACCACTTCATCCTGAAAAGGTCACTGTGTGGTGCAGGTATACTGCATCATTTATCATAGGGCCCTATTATTTCGAAGGGACAGATGCTTCCGATACTGTTATCTGCACCATCACTAGTAAGCGCTATGAGTGTCTTTTGCGCAATCGCGTCATTCCAGCTCTCCAACAGCATGGATGTGCGGATAGGATCATTTTTATGATAGATGGTGCACCTACGCACATTGCAAATCAGTTAAGCAGCTGCTGAAGCGCCACTTCGGAAATACTAGAATTATCAGCAATCATTTCCCTACAGCCTGGCCGTCCCGATCACCTGGTCTTAACCCGTGTGTCTTCTGGCTGTGTGGCTGTCTGAAAGACGTTGTGTTCAGTGTTCCAATTGCAAATTTCGTTGCATTGAAGCCACGCATTCCGCAACACATTCTGGACGTTACCCCTGAAGCACTTCAGTCAGTTGTGGAACATGCTGTTTTCATTATACTTTAATTTTATTTATTTATTTATTTGTCCAAGAAATTTGTTTAAGAAAATTCTCTCCTTCTTATTTATTTTTGTTATTTTTAGTTATGATTTGCAGTGGTTTTATTTAGGTTTTAGCTTCAGTCTTTTAAAAACTGAAGAATATAACTCTTTGGTCTTAAATACCACAGAAGAGCTCGATCTACATCCCGCAGCCTCGATCTCGCTGATACTACTGGTCGGAACTGCTCCACCTGAAATCTCTAGAATGCGTAACATTTTCTTGAATTTGTTTATTATGCCATCGAATTTACAATGGAGGTTAATTGCGTCGCACGACAACAGAAAAATCTCTCCAACATAAAACACATCTGATCTCCCTAACCTAGAGTCAAAGTTTTTTTTACAATTTACGTTCCATTATATGTTTCTCGATTTCAACTTTTGCGGAAAACGGTGGACAGCATATTGAACATGTTTTGTGCCACTCACATGGAAATAAACAATCCGATTTGATTTTGATTGATGCTTTTTATGCAGTTTCTGACCTCATGATAATTTAAAAAAACCGATGTGAGTGATGCTTTTTATGCGGACAATTAAAAATCGATTTCCCATCCGGTCTGACGTGGCTGTGCCATGGTGGATGGGCTTACGTAACTAACAGTATCTCACCTGTACACCCATAAATACTGAGTAGTACAGTTTGTTTAACGTCAAACGTACACCTTAGCCATTGATGTATGATTCATTTGTCATTTGTAGTCGGCCACTGTTAAATTATGATGCTTACAGTGCACGCTATTGCTGCATTTTGTAACTCTCTATTTTTCTTCTGCCATACGTTTTCCCCCTTCCCCGATGATATTCCGTTGCAATTTGACATCATTCTGACCTGTGGTGTTAATTCCACAGCTGTTTGAAAGTTTAACTTTCTTTTTAATCACCATGTATATTCCGCGAAAGGGCCACGAAGATAAGATTCGAGAAATTATGAGGTGCTGTTTACGAGTGGAACGGTGAAGGAAATGTCTACCATAGTAGTGGTACTCCTCCACACACCATACAGTGACTCGTGGAGTATGTAAGCAGATGTAGTGGGTCCTGTTCTCACTCCGCCTTCTGGATGATGCCTTCTCTCCCTCCATTTATCCCTCCAACAAACTTTGATCCTCACCTTCCCCTCCCTCCCTCTCCTCTGTCCTTTCCCCAGCCTCCCTCTCCTTCCCCCTTTCCATACTGTTTTTTCTCCCCCTACCAACTCCTTGACTCCATTCTCTCCCCCCAAGTCCTTTTTCTTTCCCCTGCACTGTCTTCCTCACTCTTTTTCTCGCTCCCGCCCTGCTCCCCCCCTTTTTCAGTGTCCTCTCCGTCCATCGGCTCCCCCTCCCCTTTTTTGCTTTCCCCACCCCTTTTTCCCCTCATCCGTCCGGGTTCTCCTCCCCCCCACCCATCTGCTTCAGGATGTGGTGTGTTGTCTTTGTCTGTAATCTCTGGTACAGTATTTGAGTGTTCAGTGTTGTGTGCCTCCTTTTTAAAGTGTTGCAAACAGAAACCATACTGTAGTTGTGTTTTCTTAATTGTGTCTTCATTACCATCATCAACCCCGTGTTTTTTCTATTTTAACTTCCGCAACTTTCCCCCATTTTACTGTTTTAACCGTTTTATCGCCATTACTTATTGTTTGTCATCTTCCCATTATGTTTTTAACTCTTCTATCGGCTGTAGAGCGGCGTATTAAGCTGCTGTCAACCCGGGGGAATCGAAATTCAAAATGGAAAAAAATTCCTGTTCTCAGGTGCTTAAGGCTTCTATGCCATTAGGCGTTAGACATTACGTAAAAATCCAGCAGTGAACGTGCATTGTCACACACAAAACTCTTCGTAGAATATCTCACGTTGGTGCGTTATACTCTCAAAGCAGTCGTTAACTGAAGGCTGTCGTTAGTTTACAACTACGCCTTCACAGTGTAACGCTCCAACGTGAGATGTTCTATGAAGAGTTCAGAGTTTGACAGTGCATGTTTGCTGCTAGGTTTCTTATATTTTACGGCACCTAATGGCATAGAAGCTTGAAGCATTTGGTAATGGGACAACGTAGCGCCGAAATATATTGTGCTGAAAATATCACCCTTCGACAACAGGTACCATAACACACTCAATAAGGATTCACGATATAGTTGTACGAAGGCTTGACAACATATAATAGTACAAATATCTTTTGAATGTAAGCTTTTCGACTAAGCAAACTCTTGATTTTAGTTCATGCTATTCAGAGGCGGAAGCTATGGTGCCATCTAGCAGCAGGGCTCCACAGAAGCTGTGGAGGCGAAAAGCGTCCATTGCGCCCTCCACAAAGTGTAGGACTTGTTTGACTGTGGAATAACATTTCCAAAACTGAAACTGGACATCTGATAAAAGGTTGTCCGCTTCCACGTGGTCCAGTAGACGTCGCTATTGGATACTCTCGAATATCTTCGAGAGACTCTGGCTATACCCCAGAAAGTAGCTATACTGTCGGCAGCGAGGATCGTGTGTCTGTCCCAGGTTGAGATTGGCCACGATAGCCATTGTTTCCGTGCCGTATGGAAGTTACCTATTCTCATTACCGGCTTGAAAAGGATCACAACGTGATCAACATCCGTCAGCGGCAGGTAGAGAAGCATGCCGTAGGAGATAAGGGCCGTCCCTCCAGCCTTCCTTAGTGTTAAGCGGTCAAGCTGGCAGCGAACATGTCCACCGTAACTGTGTCTATGTTTCTTCATCTGCATGTGGTTCCATAGAATCTTGGTAGCCTTTCATCTTGTACCTGATGCATCAGATCGTCTATTGGCTGGAAATCGTTCGTAAAGACATCCTCCAGGCCCTCAGTCTTTGCATTGAAGCCTGTTACCACCGTATTTCCAACTTGAGGTGAAGGAATCCTCTTTCGAGAAAGGAAGCGTAGTATCTCCTTCCACGCCGGGCCTACGCTGAGTTTCAGAGTGGAAATTGTGTTGGCTCATACTTGGTTACTGCGGTTATCGATCTTCTTGCGTATTTCATGGCGCACTGAGTTTAGCAGACGCTGCCATTCCAGACAAATCCTATTTTCTGCCATTGCGGCACGCAGCTGGGAAGTAGTTGACGAACAAGTAGTAGCTATTGTGCCTTCTCTGGTGGTGAGGCGCCACTGTCTGAGTCCAAGGCGTTGGGAAACGTTAGAGCACAGTGTCAGTTTCTTCCATTGCTGCGTAAAATTTGCGAGATCATCCGAGAGATGTTTTTGAATTTTTTTCAAATTTGTCTTCAGTTCGCCATCTCGGGATCAAAACGGCTTACTCCTCGTCGGAATGAAAAATTAAAGGTGAATGGCCCGATGCGAGGGCGTTACACCTTCGCTATGCAGACATCGAGCACGCCTCGCTGTCTAGAGGATAAAGTCGTAGGTCGCGAGGACCAATAATGATTGTTTATTGTACCTCCACGACATGTAAAGATCTCCTGATATCAGCGTTCGTCAGCTTTATGTACCACACAGCATCAAATCCCCTTATTATTATGAACACTTCCCGTTTTACGAAATTTATTCACTAATTTGTGAATTGCATCACGATTTAGAATTCAGACAAATGGAACCTTCTGTTTAAACAATCGCCAGACGCACAGTCGAAACGTAGCTAGACACTCTTCGTGGAATGGAATAATTAGGTTTTATACTTCTTGCGGTCGCAAACTTCTCTGTTACAGTTGTGATGTTTGTTTCACTGTTTGAATGACTGGCCGAAAACGCGCGCACTGCGGCCTTAAAACAGGGTAACCCATTCGACCAGCTTGCGAGGCTCCGGTAGCTGGCAAACACAGCCACGCGCGTACGGTTTTCATATAAATGGAACACCCTCTAGTTAACTTATTTTTTCCATCTGTCTGTTTTCATTTGACTGCCCGTTATGTTTTCATTGCCACGCCACGTGACCGCAAGGACACCAGGCGGCCTCCATTCTCGCAGTGTTCACCAGTCGTAATTTTTTGGTTGATCTGTGTGAACGGCGGTAAATATGTGCTGCTGAATTAACGTTCCTTGAGTTCGGTAACAGCACGGTTACCGCAGGTAGAACCAAGGCCCTCGGTCTGTCTGTGTAACAAAACGGCCGTTTCCGACACATCTCGCTTTTCAGGAGTTATGTCTCAACCCTTATAAGCATTAAGAGATACAGTCATTGCTCATCTCGTTGAGCTAACTTTCTAACACTATTATTCAATCATTCATCTAATTTATAAAATACGGACAATACAGTACTTTGCTAATGTATGTTTGTAACTTACGTAAAGAAATATATGAAATGTAACATTTACTAAATACTATTTTGTCGCTTAATGAAATGAAAATGTTCGTGCGTGTACAAAATTCGGAAATTTGCGATAAGGTCTTATGGGACCAAAGTGCTGAGGGTATCGGTCCCTAAATTTACACAGTACTTAGGCTAACTTAAACTATCTTAGGCTAAGGACGACACACACACCCATCCCCGAGGGAGGACTCGAACCTCCAACGGGGAGAGCCGCGCGGACCGTGACAAAACACCTGAGACCGCGCGGCTACCCCGAGCGGCCTCGTGTGTGTAATTATATATACACTCCTGGAAATGGAAAAAAGAACACATTGACACCGGTGTGTCAAACCCACCATACTTGCTCCGGGCTGTACAAGCAATGATCACACGCACGGCACAGCGGACACACCAGGAACCGCGGTGTTGGCCGTCGAATGGCGCTAGCTGCGCAGCATTTGTGCAACGCCGCCGTCAGTATCAGCCAGTTTACCGTGGCATACGGAGCTCCATCGCAGTCTTTAACACTGGTAGCATGCCGCGACAACGTGGACGTGAACCGTATGTGCAGTTGACGGACTTTGAACGAGGGTGTATAGTGGGCATGCGGGAGGCCGGGTGGACGTACCGCCGAATTGCTCAACACGTGGGGCGTGAGGTCTCCACAGTACATCGATGTTGTCGCCAGTGGTCGGCGGAAGGTGCACGTGCCCGTCGACCTGGGACCGGACCGCAGAGACGCACGGATGCACGCCAAGACCGTAGGATCCTACTCAGTGCCGTAGGGGACCGCACCGCCACTTCCCAGCAAATTAGGGACACTGTTGCTCCGGGGGTATCGGCGAGGACCATTCGCAACCGTCTCCATGAAGCTGGGCTACGGTCCCGCACACCGTTAGGCCGTCTTCCGCTCACGCCCCAACATCGTGCAGCCCGCCTCCAGTGGTGTCGCGACAGGCGTGAATGGAGGGACGAATGGAGACGTGTCGTCTTCAGCGATGAGAGTCGGTTCTGCCTTGGTGCCAATGATGGTCGTATGCGTGTTTGGCGCCGTGCAGGTGAGCGCCACAATCAGGACTGCATACGACCGAGGCACACAGGGCCAACACCCGGCATCATGGTGTGGGGAGCGATCTCCTACACTGGCCGTACACCTCTGGTGATCGTCGAGGGGACACTGAATAGTGCACGGTACATCCAAACCGTCATCGAACCCATCGTTCTACCATTCCTAGACCGGCAAGGGAACTTGCTGTTCCAACAGGACAAAGCACGTCCGCATGTATCCCGCGCCACCCAACTTGCTCTAGAAGGTGTAAGTCAACTACCCTGGCCAGCAATATCTCCGGATCTGTCCCCCATTGAGCATGTTTGGGACTGGATGAAGCGTCGTCTCACGCGGTCTGCACGTCCATTACGAACGCTGATCCAACTGAGGCGCCAGGTGGAAATGGCATGGCAAGCCGTTCCACAGGACTACATCCAGCATCTCTACGGTCGTCTCCATCGGAGAATAGCAGCCTGCATTGCTGCGAAAGGTGGATATACACTGTACTAGAATAGCAGCCTGCATTGCTGCGAGAGGTGGATATACACTGTACTAGTGCCGACATTGTGCATGCTCTGTTGCCTGTGTCTATGTCCTGTGGTTCTGTCAGTGTAATCATGTGATGTATCTGACCCCAGGATTGTGTCAATAAACTTTCCCCTTCCTGGGACAATGAATTCACGGTGTTCTTATTTCAATTTCCAGGAGTGTATTTTTGAAATTTGTCGTTTGTATAAAATGGTACACGCTCAGGGACAATGTGTAGGATATGTTTTATGTAAGAGAAGGAGTGCTTTTTTACTGTACGGAAGTTACTGTGGGAAGCGTAAAAGGTGCCTTTTTTTGCGTGCTACCTGTAGAGCGAGCGGGAACGAGAGGACACAGTCTTTAGGTGACAGTGACAGAAGCAACACTAGGATGGAACCGGCAATGCCTTGCCTAGAAATTGTTGCACAATAGCCTCGGATAACGACTGCTGAATTATTACGGCTTTGTTAGAAGTTGTCGGGCTATGTTATGGACGTTAAAATGACGCCAACAAGAATGAATTAAACCATACTTCAAGAAACTTGTACGCCGTACCACGGGTACTGTAGCCGCCATTACTATCCGCCACACGACTGCAGCCAACTGGCTATGAACTGTATAATTAGAATTGTAGAGGCGTGAACCATTTATTCAAAATGGTAAGCGCGACAGAATGTGAGTCCTAAGGGCCCGCGTTTCTATTCCGGCTGGGTCGGAGATTTTCTTCGCTCAGGGACTGGATGTTGTGTTGTCCTAATCATCATCATTTCATCCCCATCGAAGTGCAGGTCGCAGAAGTGGCGTCCATTCGAAAGACTTGTACCCGGCGAACGGTCTACCCGACGGAAGGCCCTAGTCACGCTACATTTATTTACATCTCTGAATAAATGTTTAAAAATAATTGTTATGGACTAACTTTTAAAGTGCATGTAAAAGTACTGTATGACTTACGTAGTAGAAGTGTTGATTTTGATTATGTACGCAAGTAGAAGTTTTCAGACAAATTTAACGGTTTTAATATTCTCTCTCTCCTTGTTGTAACAAGTAAAGTGAAGTGAGCAAATAAGTTTTGCTGGAAAGACTAACTCTTCATGCATAAAAACTGATGTTCTGCAAGCTTAAGTTTTGTGTAAAATAAAGATAAAATTCTTTCCGTTATAAATGAAGTTCAGTACAGTACAAAGAGCTACAAAAGGAAAATTACTGTGGCTTAGTAACACTGAAGCACGGATGCATAAAAATAATGAATGACAATACAGAGTGACCATATCATACCTTTGGCTTTTGACAGATCATTTATTAAAAGAAAGGTATAAACAAAGTGTCTTAATAAATTTAAATGTGTGTATTATGCTATTAGAATATTTAAGTATTTAATTTGTTGGTTATACAAATCGCAAACATAGAAGTAGCCCCCCTCCCCCACGGCCAAAATTTTCTTAGTACTTACAGACGATCGAAAATCCGCGACCTTTCTAGATCAAAATTTTATATGTATGAGGGTGTAGTAATTAAAAGATATTCTTTCTCAGAGACATATCCTAAAATGTTATATTCATTTGTGAAATTATGTTAGGGAACAACAGGAAGATAGGCCAAATTTGCTTCTTCTGCTTTTCTGAAACTTAACCACTTATTTGTCTAGACAGGCTGGCGATCGTAAATCTATTAGCCAGACCACTTAATATATTTGATACGGAAAGGTCTTGGATGCAGTATTACTCCACTTTTACTGCGTTTCTAGAAAACTCTTTAAAAAGAAGCTAATAATCTGATTTCGATATTCATTAATATACATCACAGTCAACTCCTGTAAAAGGAGTAACATTATACGACAGTTGAGCAAAGTAGGCACTTTTATGACGTTCATACTATATGCACAGTTTCCCGTGTATTAGTGTTACAAGTGGCTTTTCCCGTGACAGGACTATTTGTTCTGTTGGGGTTTAGTGTTATAACCTGCCTGTGCCTTACTGAGACATTTACTGTAAGAATCACATTCATCATTATCTGTGCATGTACAATGAGTTTTGTTTAGATATGATGTACATTCTCCCATTTCTTATTGCATTTTGAAATAAATTTTTCTGCTAATTCTTTTTATCCTTTAATCTGATTGAAGTTGTTTCCTTCATTTTTTTTTTTTTTTTTTTAAGATGCTGCTGTCCGCTACGAGATCGAGGCGGGCAACGAAGACGGCGCCTTCTCCATAGACGCCACCACGGGGCGCGTCGCGGTGGCTGGAAAACTCGATTACGAAAAGCGCAAAATGGTTGGTACAACTCAGATCGAGCACAGATGCTGTTCTCTATAGGTAAATGTAACAAAGTGTATGAAACAAGGGACTTAGGAAAGGCAGGATTTGCTGTGGACGAGGCGGGGCCTTACTCACAAGGGAAGGCCGCCAATTGTGAAATTCAGATTCGATTGATACTGCTCATAATAAAAGCTCATCCAGAGGTGTAATGTGGCAAAGCACCAAGATGCACTTCTCAGCCGTTGTCGAGAAAATCGACAGTTAAAAGAAACCGTTGCGGTGAAATACTCTCTACGATTAACAACTTTCTACAGCGCCGTGGCGCAGCGGTAAGCGCTCGGGTTCGTAATCTTAAGGTCACCGGATCGAATCTCGTGCCATGCAACCTTTTTTTTTTTTAGTATTTGTTTTTTGTAATTACATATATTTCTCGGCAATCAGTTGCAACAATTATGCATATAATAAGTTGTTGAAAGTCGTTTGTCGTGGAAAAACTGGCGACTTCGAACATCATTATGTTTTCCGCAAACAAAGTTGTATTTCACAAATGTTATTAATTGTCTTCATAATGTTAGCCATATATAGTTAACGGAAGACGTAGAAACGATATTCCGAAACGAATACGTATAGCGTAAGTCAAACGTTCGAATTAGAATAGAGACCCTACGAACACAAATTTGCTGTGGCAGGTATGAAATATAAACTCCGGTACTCGCTCGTTACAATTTAAGGACAGATGTTGAATGGGCCGAAACGAGCCGCCGCATAACAGGGTAGTTGCCTGCTAACTCCGAAAGAAGGTAGGTGCGGTCCCTAGCGCAACTTATAACATCGTCGAAAATCAGTGCGGACGTCAGAGCTTTGGTACACCCTGTTAAACAAACGGAAAAATGGAGGCGGTACAATTGGAGAGCGATCCGCCTTCACCAACATACATAATAGTATATATATATATTTGAATTACAAAAAACTAATAATAAAAATAATTGTAGGGCGCGAGATTTAATCCGGCGACCTTTGGATTACGAACCCGAGCGCTTACCGCTGCTCCACGACGCTGCAGAAAAGTGTTGATCGTAGAGAGTATTTCACCGCAACGGTTTCTTTTAACTGTCGATTTTCTCGACAACGGCTGAGAAGTGCATCTTGGTTCTTTGCCACATTACACCTCTGGCCATGATGCGCAGTATGAATCGAATCTGAATTTCACAATTGGCGGCCTCCCCTTGTCAGTTACCGGCTCAATCTCACCCCTCAAACACCAACTCGGGGTAAACCCAACAAGTGGCTTAACCAAACTTAATTTGTGATTCTTGAGTTTCTCCCGGCGTATTTGACAATCAAAATATCCACGGGTGTACTGCCGGTCTATAGTGTCCAACGGGCACAATATTTCGGCGATCAAACCTGATGATGGCGACATGTTTGATCGCCGAAATATTGTGCCCGTTGGACACTATAGACCGGCGGTACACCCGTGGATATTTTGATTATCAAACTTAATTCGATTAAGAAGGATCTGGTATTGCTTACCGGTGCGGTTGTCCTGGGCCTAAAATACACATGATAATACAGGGACCCAGGAAACGGGGAGCGAATTTACCAAGGTTTCCAACACGCACCTCCCCAGGCTTCAACAAACATAAAATCAGATAATAATACTTGTTCACAGTGATCACATAACTACACTGAAGGTGTACACAAGACAGATTTTACCTAATACCCATGGTGTTTGCTATTTTGTTCTAATATATAAAAAGGATATAATTTCCAACATCGATGTTATTCATCAATCATATACTTCGTTCAACATAAGATTAAACAGCTAACCGGTTATATATAAACGGTAGGTACACTGACCTAGGTTTCGACACCTACTAGGCGTGTCTTCATCTATTCTGCCGTTGTTCCCAGCCAGGAACATGTGGCAAAGGCTAGAATGTTGTATTTTACTTTTTACAGGAACATATCTGTTCCAGATTCTGGTTATTGCTTTTAAGCAATGTAATTTTACGATTTAGCAACGTTTATTCTAATGAATACACCCCCACTAGGTGTCGAAACTTAGATCAATGTACATACTGCTTATTTGCAACCGGTTGCCTGTTTGATCCTACATTGATATAAAAATGGTATTTGTCTGTTTATTTGCTCTTCTTCTATACACTCTTATCACAGTCCTCTGATGATGAAAAGATGGTTACACAGAAGTGCAACTAAGTAATGCTCGACCATTTCAATCAAATTTCGTATACGGATTATTCATTATTTGTATATCTTTTTGTAAAATATATTGCGTGGGTAATGTATTGCATTCACCACTGTGGATCGGGGTGGGGTGAGAATATGTTTTCCTATAAAGACTGAGATTAGTATCAGATCCTTAGTTTTCCGGGTCGCTAAGCATTTTGGTGACAGTGGCTGACGCTGGGATGACGAGCCTGTGCTTGGCTCGTGGTGGTGCAGTATAGACAAAAATTTGTCATTCCTGCATTTCCTGTAAGAGAGAGAAATATATATTAACACTCTTGTCGATTGGTCCTGTCTGGTTTAACCTGAAAAAGAGAAAGACACACTCTGTTGAGAGATTAGTAAAACTTAATCTCTCAGCAGGTCAGGCAAACGCGTGGATTGCCTGTGATGTGGTTGTTGGCCCAGTCCACGGATGAGCCGGTTGCGGGAGCGTCCCGCCCTCTCGTAGAACTTCCTGGCGATGGCGCGGAACCTTTCTCGGAGAGGCAGGATCCCGGTGTCCTCGTGGAGTTGGCGCGTCGAAAATCGCTTCAGAAGATGCATAGCAGTCTTCAGGGCGCGGTTCTGTATCCGTTGCAGAGTCACACTGTGAGCATCTGCGTCCTTCCCCAAGACCACGGCCGCATACTCTAACAGTGGGCGAACCAATGTTAGGTAAAGCGTGATGCCGTGTTGCGGTGGCAATGACGAGTGCGGGTTTAGCAGTGGATACAGGGCGCGGAGGGGTCCAATTGCTCTTCCTTTCACATCACGGATGTGATGCTTCCAGGTGAGCCTGTGGTCTAGGGTAACCCCTAAGTATTTCGCCGTCCAACTCCATGGGATAGGTTCTCCCAGGATTTCGAGAGGCTTAAGCCCTGCCGGCAGACGTCTTCGAGTGAAGACGACTGCCTGGCTCTTTGTGGCATTGAATTTCAAGCGCCACTTTCTTGCCCATGAGCCCAAGGCGTCGCGCCCGCGTTGGAGGCGGTTTCGCAGCACTTGGGCGTTCATGCTGCGGGTGAACAGGGCTGTATCATCAGCGTACAGCGCCAGTTCGAGTCCTGCCACTTTCGGCACGTCTGCAGTGCACAGGGAGTACAGCGAGGGGCCGACAACCGACCCTTGCGGCACCCCTGCACGTATCTGCCGTCCTGTGGACGTACCGTCGTCTGCCCTCTCGTGGAAGGTTCGTTCGGGCAGGTGCGACCGCAGCAACGTCATGTGGGACGTCGGTATCCCTTGTTCAAAAAGTTTGAACTCGAGACCGTCGTGCCACACCGAGTCAAACGCTCGGGAGACGTCGAGGAACACTGCGCCAAGGAATTCCCTTGCTTCCAGTGCCCTCATGGCCGGTTCTACCACCCGCAAAAGCTGGTGGGAAGTGGCATGCTCTTCTCGGAATCCGAACTGCTCGTCCGGGATGATTCCCTCCTGGGTGACGTGTCGCATCAGTCTTCTCGCGTACAGCCTCTCGAAAACTTTCGAGAGGGACGGGAGTAGGTTGATGGGTCGGTAGCTCGATGCCTGGCGTGATCCCTTGCCGGATTTCAGGATGGCCACGACTTCCGCGTGTTTCCACACAGAGGGGTAGTGACAGTGGCGATGACGATTCACTCCTTGAGTTGGGGGTAGGAGTTGTTAAAACAAAGATGTATCACTATATATTTATAAAATCTGAAGGAATTTCTACCAAAATTGGCACACTTATTACTTGCTGGCTGAAAAAAAATTTACTGTGACTTTAAGACACCCATAGAACGCCCTTAGCAAAATTTGGCGTGAGAAAGAGTGATATAAAGCTATTACTCGGGAACACCTGCAGCATATTTTGCATATATGCCTCGCTGTTTGTATTACGCTGGAGAAAAAGAAGGAAGGAAGATAAGTTATTAACGTCTCCTCAGTGAGGACATTGGAGACAGAGCACAAGTTTCGATTGGGGAAGCGTGAGAAGGAACCTCGCTGTACCCTATCAGAGAGTCACAACGGGATTTACCTAAAGCGATTTAGGGCAATCACAGAAAGTCTAAATCAGGATGGCTGGAGCCGGATTTGAACCATCGTCCCCACCACCTGCGAGTCCGGCGTGCTTACCACTGACCTGCCTCGCTCGATGCGGAAGAAAGATAACCCTACCACCGCCAAGGGGCGTCAATTACTTAGTTATACAGGCTGAGTTCGGAGGAAAAGTACGTGTTCTGACGAGCGGTAGCATTACTGATTCTGAACAAAAAACTTGATGTGGACATATGCCCTATTCGGAATGGTTTCCGAGACAGAACACTTTTATTATACATTTCTATTTATTTTCTGTATTATTCATTGTCATTTTTACAACGATTCACAGTAATATAGAGGAAGTTGGGACGAACATTTTGATACAGGACGCTTGTGGTCCATCGAGTCGGAATACTACCTCAAACTGGTCTACAAAAAGTACCTAAACTACAGCGCACGCGCGTCTCGCGAGATTATCAATATTCTCTCCACGCAGACTGTTAGTCCTAGACAAAAAATAAATAGGACCTCTTTTGCAGCAAATTTAATTTATTTTAATTGTGTACTGAGACACGTTTTCATTGGAGTGCGTGTGTTTCGAGTTATTAAAGAAAAACGTGCAGAAGTGATATAAAACGTGTTATATCTCAGAAACCATTCGTAATAGGGCATATGTCCATATGAAGTTCTTTGTTCAGAATCTCAAAGTATGTGCGTTTCCTCTTGACTCACCCTGTATATTCCACAGATCATCTGAACGATTCTCACCTCAACAATTCTTTCATCGAAACAGTCTCGAATGAGTCAGTTTATAGGATAGGAGATGCGGATATAAAGTGACGTGACTATTGCTGAAAAATATTTTATTTTAGAAACATGCATAATTAGTTGTTGTCACCCACAATATATTATCCACCTCTGTCCATACAACAATCCATGCGAATTTTGCAGTGATGTGAACAGTGCTCGAAGTCTTGCTCCATGAGCTCCTTGACGACATGATAACACGTGCTACTTTTTCTTTCAGTCCTTCAATGGGCTGTAATTTTCGTTCTTTTTAATGCAGATTTGACCTTGGGGAATATATAAGTCACATGGTGCAGCATCAGGTGAATAAGGTGGGTGGTCTAAGGCTCGGATGCTGTGCATCGCTAGAAATCTGTTAACGGTGAACACGGTATGAGCCGGTGCGTTGTCTTGATGCAGAACCCATGACTTGCTCTTCCACAATTCGGATCGTTTTATTCTTATTTTCTCACCGAGCTGAGCAAGGTAGTATCAAGGTAGTAATGTTGATTAATAGTTTCATCTTCTGGGACCCAAGGAAAATACATAACAAAACAAAAATTTTAAAAAAAATTCATCGCTTTGAATATTGATTTTCTCACTGGAGCTTCTATCACTCACGGTGATATTGGGCCCAGCCAATGCATGTGTTGGCTTTTAGTTTCTGAATAATAAGCGAAAATCCAAGATTCGTCACATGTTTTTCCAGGCAATTAGAATCCCCTCAGGGGGCTCGCTACTCATTGGCAGGTTCCTGCTTGGCTACCACAGGCCCCAGCCTTTGCAGTATTTTTTCCGTTCTGTGCAGCAAGTCTATCATCTAGCTAGTCTTTTTCCCCTGCCTTAGGGAACATGTGTAGAGTGTTATTGGGAATGTCTTGCACTGTATGTCGCTGACGTAAGAACAGTCTCACCACTGCTTTTTCGCTCCATTTTCCTTTCTTCGCTTCCCTTCTCCCATTCCTCTGCTTCGGCGTTTGAGGTTCCTCTTTTTCTTCTTCCTCCCTGTACGCTCCTGAAGACCGGTCCATGCTCTGATGCGTAACAGGTGACTGGATACTGCGTAATTCCCAGCCCCTGGTCGACAGGTAGGTTCAAAATGGCTCTGAGAACTATGGGACTTAACATCTGAGGTCATCAATCCCCTAGAACGTAGAACTACTTAAACCTAACTAACGTAAGGACAACACACACATCCATGCCTGAAGCAGGATTCGAACCTGCGACCTTAGCGGTCGCGCGGTTCCAGACTGAAGCGCCTAAAACCGCTCGGCCACACCAGCCGGCCGACAGGTTGGGTTCGCAAGTACCCCCGGGTACAGGCCAGGCCCAGGAAGGGGTGACTGCCAGAGCTGCAACCTTCCCGAATTGCCGATTGGTCCCTCTGTCAGATGTTCGGGAGATGTGACCTAAGGTGTGAACATTCACCTAAGCCAGGTGTTCCCAGTTCTGAAGGGGCCCCAGTTGGAAGGAGCTGCTATTAATCATGGGGGATTTTCTCGCAATGAGTCTTCACAATCAACGTCTACGAAACGTAATGAAGCTAATCATCCAAAAGGCTCCTCCGACTGCACCATGGTTCCTTGCGGTCTCACGCACTGAAGACAGTCAGTCCCTTGCCATGGTAAATCCGTTTACTTTTCAAAAAGGTGTTGATGCAGTTGCTGGCCCTGTGAAATCCTGCTCTCGTTTACAGAATAGCACTTGGCTTTTGGAGACTACTTTTGATTCTCAAGCACAACAACTGCTTGCTGCCTCGCTTCTCCATGGCTACCCTCTTTTTGTCGAGGCCCATAGAACTTTGAATTCTTCTCATGGTGTTCCTTACACTAGGCTGCTCATTGGTCTAACCGAGGCCAAAATCCCATCTTACCTCTCTGATTAGGGTGTCGTTGCCATCCATCATGTAATGAGATAGGTAGATTCCTCCTTAGTGCCCACCCTTGCTCTGTTTCTCAACTTTGATAGAGTGATGCTTACATCAAATATCAAAGAATGCTATGGAATTATAATAGTCTGGCCGTACATTCTGAACCCAGTGCGCTGCTACCAGTGTCATAGTTTCAACCAGCCAAATGTGTAACCTGTAGTAGGGATCTGCATGAGACCGACTGTCCGTCTCCTTCTTCCCGCTGTATCAACTGCAATGGCGGCCATGCCGCCTCTTCTAAGGATTTTCCCGTGGGCTGTCCAAGACATCAGGGCAAAGGAAACAGTGCCTCAGCCAGTCGCTCACAAGTTATTTGGTAGCCACAAACCCTGTGTTCTCCCCTCTGTTTTTGTCACCTCTCGCTCCATGACAGACATGGCCAAGCAGACATGCGACCTCCAATACAGATCTGAGGTTGTGAAATCACCCAGTGTCAAGGTAGCATGTCTGTCCCCCAGTTCAGCTGTGCAACAAGCCATCAAAGTCTCCCCTCAAGGGACGTTGTCACCAGCTACACAACTGGTAGTCCAGAAAGGAGAGAAGGAGTACACCCGTGAATACTTCCTATGTGCCTCCAGCCAACCAACACCCGAGTCTTCCTCTGAAAGGAAAGATTCGAAGAAGTCCCCCAAAGGCAAATGATCTTCTCCTTCGCCAACTTGCAGATACTTTTCGATGGTGTCGCAACGTGATACATTAGTCCGGCCGGCCTCTGTGTCGTCTGTGCTCACCACCAACCGTTTTTCAGCATTGGACTCCATAGACCAACCGCACGAGCAAACTGATGCTTCTGTGGACCCCATGGAGCAAAATCCTCCTGTTTCTGTGACCTGTAGTAGTGACTCTTCATAAGCTGTCACTTGGCAGCCGCCTAGGTGACACCCTACATCTCTTCCTCATCATGACTCTACTCCAATGAAACGTTCGCAGCCTCCGGTCCCACAAAGAGGATTTATGGCTGCTTTTAACATCGAGGCGTCCCCTTATTCTCTGCCCTCAGGAAACGAAATTGCGCCCTCAAGACCACTTTGATCTTTCACATATATTACTGGTTTGTTTTGATCTTCCCCCTGAGGTCAACATTACATCTCATGGGGGCGTCATGCTGCTGATATCGAATTACATTCATAGCCAACCAATCTCCCTGACTACCAATCTTCACACTGTTGCAGTTCGCCTTTTCCTTCCCCATCTGACTTTCCCCCTCTGTACCATTATTTGTACCTCCATCATTGGATGTCATCAGGGCAGACTTCCTTCAGCTTACTGGGCACATACCTCCGCCATTTCTGCTACTCGGTGACATTAAAGTGCATCACCCCCTTTGAGGCTCTCCCAGGACCTGTCAGAGAGGTATCCTCTTGGCTGACCTTCTTGACTAACCTAACCTCTTCTGCCTTAACACTGGGGCACCCACTTTTTTTTTAGTCAAGCGACCATTTCCTGTGTGCTATCCATCTGTTGACTCCTAACCCATCTGTGTGCACACTCAAATAGCAGCTTACTAAGACTGATCTGCAGCTTTACCCCTCCTTAGCGACCTTCGAAGAACAAGATTTCCCCAGTTGTGACGACCAGGTGGAATACCTCATAAACGTTATCCTTACTGCTGCAGAACGTTCCATTCCTCTCACTTCCTCCAGTCCCTTGGTGGACTGAAGCATGCCGCTACGCATTTCGCGCATGGAGACGTGCTCTCTGTGTTTTTAACTGTCATCCTATGATGCCAAACTGCTTTCACTACAAATAGAAGTGTTCAAAGTGTCGTCGCGTTCTTCGGGATAGCAAAAGAGCTAGCTGGAGTCCACTCACTAGTTCTTTTAACAGTTCCACCTCTTTCTTTGTCGTGTGGGCCAACTTTCGATGGCTCTCTGGGACCAAGATTCATTACCCAATTTCCGGCCTGACATTAGCAGACGTTGTCATCGTGGACACTACTGCTATCTCTACACCTTGGGCCGGAATTTTGCGGACATTTCGAGCTCTTCCCACTATGACCCTGTCTTCCGCCATCAGAAACGAGCAGAGGAGGCTCGAGCGATACCCTTCTCTTCTCCGAATCGTAATTACTACAATGCCGCCTTTACTGTGAGGACTTTAGATCATGCTCTTAGTTCATCCCGATCCTCCTCCCGATGGCCAGAAACCATTCACTTTCAAATGTTGCAACACCTATCTGTTGCGGACAAGCAAGGGCAGAGGGCACATTTCTTGGACATTGGCGTGAATCCACCGTCATACCCATACCTTAGCCCGGTAAGGACAAAAACTTTCCTTCTATCTACCGCCCCATATCTGTCACCAGCTGCAGTTGCAAGGTGATTGAATGTGTGATTCATGCCCAGCTGGTATGTTGGCTCGAGTCTCGCAATTTACGGACGAATGTACAGTGTGGATTTCGAGAGCGCCGTTCTGCGGTTGACCATCTCGTTACTTTTTCCATCTATGTCAGGAATGGTTTTCTGCGGAAATCCCAGACTGTGGCCGTGTTTCTCGATTTGGAGAAGGCCTACAACACCTTCTAGAGAACTAGTATCCGCTGTACTCTTTACACGTGGAGTTTCCGTGTCAGCCTGACCTGTTCACTTCATGAATTTTTAAAAGACCGACTTTTAAAGTGTATGTGGTTTTATGCAGGAAAACGGTGTGCCTCAGGGTTCGGTCCTGAGCGTCGTCCTCTTTGCTATCGCCATTAATCCTATAATGGCCTGTCTCCCGCCGGGCATCTCTGACTCCCGTTTCGTTGACAATTTTGCCATCTATTGCAGTTCTTCACGGACCTGTCTCACTGAGCGGCGCCTTCAGTGATGTATTGATCGTCATCACTTCTGGAGCATCGACAATGGCTTTTGCTTTTCCAGTGACAAAACCGTCTGTATGAATTTCTGGCGACGCAATTGGTTTCTCCCACCATCTTTACATCTTGGTCCTGCTGCCCTTCCGTACATTGAAACTACGAAATTTCTTGGGCTCGTGCTCGACAGGAAACTCTCTTGTACCTCCCATCTGTCTTTCCCGGCAGCCTATTGTACACGGTTCCTCAATGTCTTACGTGTCCTCAATGATACTTCCTGTAGTGCCCATCGAACCACGGCCCACCGTTTGTACCGGTCCCTTGTCCAAACGCGACTACGGGTGTTTCGTTTATACGTCTGCACATCCATCCATCTTACGCCGTCTCAACACTATCCACCATCGTGGCATCTGTTTGGCCACTGGCTCCTTTTACACTAGCCCGGTTGAGAGTCTGGATGCTGAAGCTGCTGGTCTACCACCGTCCTACCGCCGTGACTTTCTTCTCAGCAGGTATGCATGCCGTTTGTCTGACATGCGTCGCCACCCATCCTACGCCTCCTTCTTCAATGGTTCCTTTGATCGCCAACATGAGACGTGTCCCCTTTTACCACCTGGATACTGCTTTCAGCACTTGCTATGGCAACTTAACTTAACACTACCTGCTACTTTCCCGGTGAGTGTGAACCCTTCACCACCTTGGCTTCGTAAAGCGGCCCATGTTAGCCTTGGTCTTCATTCGCTTCCTAATCCAGTCTCACTCTATAGTCTTCAGTTTCATGACCTTCGCATGGGACTTCGCGATAGTACCTTTGCATACACTTATGGCTCCCGGACTGCCATGGGGTCGGGTGTACCTTCGTCATTAGCAGCTGTGTCTTTCGATATCGCCTTCCGGCACACTGCTCAGTATTTACAGCCGAGCTCTTCGCCATGTATCAGGCCACGGAGTACATTCGGCAACACAGCCTTTTCAATTGTGTCCTCACTCAGCGCCCTTCAGAGTCTTGTACCTCGGCCCACTAGTTCCTATATTCCCGCCAATAATCTCTGTGTTGCCGTCTGTCAGGAGGTGGTGTCCCGATGGCATAGAAAATGGTCCTCCCTTGACGAGAGTAAGCTCGGGCTTATGAAGCCTCTCCCAGCGGCTTTGACGACCTCTCGGCCCTCCCGCCGGGAGGCTACATATTGGGCACTAATTTTTAGCCATCGTCATTTGTTAAGTGGCGTTACCCCACCACTTTGTACACGTTGCGCCCAAGTTTTAACTGTCCGCCACTTCGTGACGGAATGCCCATTTTTAGCCGTTTACGTTCCCGCTTTGGTTTTCCGTCTGATTTATTGGCCGTTTTAGCAAATGACGTGCCGGATGTCGACCGCGTCTTACTTTTAATCCGCCAAAGCAATGTGGCGAAGGCCATTTAACTTTTAGTTTTGGACCTCCGTTTCAGTGCGGTGTCTTTTTTAGCCCTTTCTCCACGTGGCTTTTTTAGCTGTCTTCTCTTATGTCAATTGGGACTGACATATAGTCGCTTTTTAACTCCTCTCTGTCTGCTTGTTCTATAATTTTGACTCCGGCGCCTGTGACTCCAGTTGTTTTTTGCGCCTTAAAGCAAAGCAAAACCAGACAATTAGGACCATATACAGAGGTATTAAAAGTGTCAGTACTAACAAAATGTTTCAAATAACTCTAAGCACTATGGGACTTAAGATCTGAAGTCATCAGTTTCACCAATCGTTCTAATATTCAACCGGCGTTCTGATCGGATCAGATTACCTATTATTTTGATATTTTCATCAGTTTTTCAAGTTAAAGGCATCCCGAGCATGAGTCTTCGTCTTCGGCCATCTTGGGAACGCTTTAACCACTCAAAAGCGTACGCGATAAACACTATTCGCTATACAGTACTTCTAGAAAAACACAGGGTTCAAAAGCAGTATTTCCAAGTTTCATGTGAAACTTCACAACAGTTCGTTGCTCTGTTATTTCACTTATCATTATTCTAGCAAAACAAAATAACAGTTCTTATACAAACAAAGGTCACGACCACACGCATTTGTCTATGGACGCCAGAGCTGCCTCATTCTATTGAGAAGGCTTCACGATCCACAGCTACACTGACGTGGCTAAAGTCATGGGGCAGTGATATGCACTTATAAGATGCTAGGAGTATCGCAAACACAAGGTATAAAAGGGAAGTGCATTGGCGGAACTGTCATTTGTACTCAGGTGATTCGCAGGTTTCCGACGTGATTAAGGCCTCCCGGCGGATATTAACAGACATTAAACATGGATTGCTAGTGAGAGCTGGAAGCATTGGACAGTTTTATTTTGAAAATAGTTAGAGAACTGAATATTCCGAGATCCACATTGTCAAAATTGTTCCGAGAATACGAAATTTCAGGCACCATATCTCGCTACGGACAATGCAGTGGCCGACGGCCTTCTCTCAACGTCCGAAAGCAACGGCGTTTATGTAGAGTTGTCAATGCTAACAGAGAAGCACAATGCGTGAAATGGCAGTAGAAATCAATGTGGAACGTACTACGAACGTATTCGTCAGGACAGTGTGGTGGAAGTTGACGTTAATGGGCTATGGCAGCAGTTGTATGACACGACTGTATTTCCTATTCTCCTGCAGCCCCTCTCCTGGTCTCGTAGCCATGTCGGTTGGATCCTAGACGACTGAAAAACCCTAGCCTGGGCAGGTAAGAACCGATTTTAGCTGGTAAGAGCTGATGGTAGGGTTCGCAATGTCACCATGCCACAACTGTTCTCGATTGGTTTGAAGGACATTCTGGAGCGAGTGACTGGGTTCAAATGGTTCAAAAGGCTCTGAGCACTATGGGACTTCACATTTGAGGTCATGAGTCCCCTAGAACTTAGAACTACTTAAACCTAACTAACCTAAGGATATTACACACATCGATGCCCGAGGCAGGACTCGAACCTGCGACCGTAGCAGCAGCGCGGTTGAGTGACTGGGCCACCCAGACCACCCAACATGGATTCCATCGAACATATATGATACATAATCGAGAGGTCAGCTCATGCACAAAACCCTGCACCGACAACACTTTTGCACCTATGAACGGATATACAGGGTGTTACAAAAAGGTATGGCCAAACTTTCAGGAAACATTCCTCACACACAACACACAAATAAAGAAAAGATGTTATGTAGACATGTGTCCGGAAACGCTTAATTTCCATGTTAGACCTCAGTACGTACTGTACTTCCTCAATTCACCACCAGTTGGCCCAATTGAAGGAAGGTAATGTTGACTTCGGTGCTTGTCTTCACATGCGACTCATTGCTCTACAGTACTATCATCAAGCACATCAGTACGTAGCATCAACAGGTTAGTGTTCATCACGAACGTGGTTTTGCAGTCAGTGCAATGTTTACAATTGCTGAGTTGGCACATGCCCATTTGATGTATGGATTAGCACGCGGCAATAGCAGTGGCGCGGTACGTTTGTATCGAGACAGATTTCCAGAACGAAGGTATCCCGACAGGAAGACGTTCGAAGCAATTGATCGGCGTCTTACGGACGACTGGGGAAGACCTAGAACGACGAGGACACCTGCGATGGACGAGTTAATTCTTCGTGAAGTTGACGATAACTCTAATGTCAGCGTCAGAGAAGTTGCTGCTGTACAAGGTAACATTGACCACCTCACTGTGTGGGAGAACCAGTTGTTTCCGTACCATGTACAGCGTCTGCAGGCACTATCAGCAACTGATTGGCCTCCACGCGTACACTTCTGCGAATGGTTCATCCAACAATGTGTCAATCCTCATTTCAGTGCAAATGTTCTCTTTACGGATGAGGCTTCATTCCAACGTAATCAAATTGTAAATTTTCACAATCAACGTGTGTGGGCTGACGAGAATCCGCACGCAATTGTGCAACACGTCGTCAACACAGATTTTCTGTGAACGTTTGGGCAGGCATTGTTAGTGATGTCTTGATTGGGCCCCATGTTCTTCCACCTACGCTCAATGGAGCACGTTATCATGATTTCATACGGGATACTCTATCTGTGTTGCTAGAACATGTGCCTTTCCAAGTACGACACAACATGTGGTTCATACACGATGGAGCTCCTGCACATTTCAGTCGAAGTGTTCGTACGCTTCTCAACAACAGATTTGGTGACCGATGGATTAGTAGAGGCGGACCAATTCCATGGCCGCCACGCTCTCCTGACCTCAACCCTCTTCACTTTCATTTATGGGGGCATTTGAAAGCTCTTTTCTACGCAACCTCGGTACCAAATTTACAGACTCTTTGTGCTCGTATTGTGGACAGCTGTGATACAATACGCCATTCTCCAGGGCTGCATCAGCGCATCAGGGATTCCATCCGACGGAGGGTGGATGCATGTATCCTCGCTAACGGAGAACATTTTGAATATATCCTGTAACAAAGTGAAGTCACGCTGATACGTTTTGTTCCTGTGTGTTTCCATTCCATGATTAATGTGATCTGAAGAGAAGTAATAAAATGAGCTCTAACATAGAAAGTAAGTGTTTCCGGATACATGTCCACATAACATATTTTCTTTCTTTGTGTGTGTAGAAGGTTTCCTTAAAGTTTGGCCGTACCTTTTTGTAACACCCTGTAGAGGCAGCGTGGCTCATTATTCCTGCAGGAGTTGCTGCACTACGCCGGGCAAAACGAGGTCCGACCTGATGTTAGGAGGTATCCCATGACTTATGCCACCTCAGTGTATTTGTCGTTCATCTTTGCGAATGCGTACTTACTCTATGACGGCATCAGTCACGTTATTTTATAGCGACACCACTTGTCCATAGTTCTGTAGTATTAGCATTCATGATGACATTTTTTGGTCATACTCATGCAGATACGCTTAACAACAGGTTTTTTTATAGTCCGCCATTTTTAAATAGAAATTTGCTGTATTTCAAGCAAAAGATAGTTTTTCACGCAATGATAATACGTAACGTCTTATCTCCTGAACCATGTGTCGTACAATGGTACAACTTTGCAAATACGTTCAATATTATATGTGGATAATCTGCGAAACGTATTGCGAATACAGTTAGTAGTGAAGAAGTAATAAATTAATGATCAGCGAAAATAGAGTAAACTTTTTTCCTTTCATCTTTTTTTGTGGTGCTTGAATGGAAAAAAATTCTCAAAGACTTGAAATTATGTACGAATTTGTTGCAAGACGTTAACTGGTCACATTCTCAAGTACTGTATGAATGTAGTCAAGACATATGCGCGCAGTGCGACAACGGCCTTCGACAATAGTAACAACGGTTGCCCTCAAATCACCGAAGTTAAACGCTGTTGGGCTTGGCAAGCACTTGGGTGGGCGACGCTTTGATAGATGACCGTCCGGGTTTGCTGAACGCTGTTGGTTAGTGATGTGCACTCAAGCCTTGTGCAGCCAACTGAGGAGTTACTGGATGAAAAAGAGCGGCTCTGGTCACGAATGCTGACAACGGCCGGGAGAGTGGTGTGCTGACTACACCCAGTGACGGCTAACGACTGAGGATGAAGCGGCGATCGGTGGGTAGTTGGACGAAGTTCTGTTTTAGCATTTGCACGCAGTGAGATACGATGTCGCAAAACATGTTGACACTTTATAACTGTAATACTTGTCTTACTGTGCTGAAGCTTTCATATAAGATTATACCTGTTAAGGAGTCACATAATCTTTGGCCCCGAAAAAAACTACCGAGCGAGGTGGCCAAGTGGTTACCACACTGGACTTGCATTCGGGAGGACGACGATTCAAACCCGCGTCCGCCCATCCTGATTTAGGTTTTCCGTGATTTCCCTAAATCGTTTCAGGCAAGTGCCGAGATGGTTCCTTTACAAGGGCACGGACGACTTTCTTCCCCATTCTTCCCTAATCCAATGGGGCCGATGACCTCGCAGTTTGGCCCCTCCCCCAAATCAACCAACCAACCGAAACTCGTTGGCAAAATCATTGGCCCATTGCAGTGCTCAATCTCACCCAAAAGCTTGCACTTCATACTTTCAGAGTATTTCATAGTAACTAATCACACTACACAAGAACCAACAGGTAGTTTTCGGACCACATGTCAACATTTCACATTATCACCCTTACATTACACATTTAAGTACATCAATTTGCTTACCATATCACAGTTTGGATTCGAAACTGCTTACTCGGCTGAGAATCCTATTTGTACATTAATCCATTCGCCGTTGGTATTTTGTCATCTTTCTACAGCTTCTGATGGTTTATGTCATTTTAAAATCCTAGAAGAATTTAATTTATATGGAACTGATGGCTTTACACACAGCTGGTTTTAACCACAATTAACTAACGAAATGAGAAACATTCTACCAAATACTTTATGCAATACTTGAAAGGTAGAAAATGTTAGAGACTGGGGAGAAATGCAAAGGGAGTCCGACAGGATTCAATGTTGGGTCCACTTCTATTCTTTACATACCTGAAAGACCTTCCACTTCACATTCAACAAGCACAATTAGTATTTTTGCTTATGAAGTTACTGTTGTAATAAATCCCATTATAAATAACGAAACAGAAGAGGTGTTAATGATGTTTTTCAAAGAACTGTTAAATGGTTCCCTGAAAATGGTGTCTCCCTTAATCTTGAAGTAACACACTACATTCAGTTCGATAGAACAAATAGTCATACCAATACACGATATAACAAAATGAACTAGAGTCAGTAAATTGGGTAGACTGCTCCAAATTTTTGGGTGTACATACTGATGAAAACTTTAACTGGAAAAATCATTTTACTAAGTTTCTCAAGCAGTTAAGTTCAGTCGCTTCTGCACTTCATATAATTACTAGTCTTCAAAACAAACGAGCCAGTGTCCTGACGTATTTTGCAAATTTCCGTTCAGTGATGCCTTACACAGTAATTTTCTGGGGTAACGATCACATAGAAAGAAAGTATTGAGTGCACAAAAGTGAGCACTAAGAATGATATTTGCCGGATTGTCATGTAGGTTCACCTTCAAGGAGTTAAGCAGTGTAATTGCGCCGCCATAATATACAGTATACATTCGCCAATGAAATTAATTATAGATATTATATCTCAATTTTAGAAGTAAATTGATGTTCACATCTAAAATACTAAAGGAAAATTATTCTTTTATTACACATTACTAAGGGTGGCATGTAATCAATATGAAGCAACAATTTTTTAAATTATTTTTCCAATTACATAAGTTTGTACCTTGAGCCAAATTTGAGACATCTTCTTAAACAGATGAAGACAATCCTGCTTCTTTTTTTTTTAAAAAAAAAAAAAGGTTGCCAATCTTCTGACTGGTTTGATGCGGCGCGCCACAAATTACTCTCCTGTGCCAACCTCTTAATGTCAGGTAGCAGTTGCAACGTAAGTCTTCAGTTATTTGCCAGGTGTACTCCAATCTCTGTCTTCCTGTGCAGTTCTTACCCTCTACAGCTCCCCCTAGTACCATACAAGTTATTCCGTGATGTCTTAACAGATGTTCTACCATTCCGATCCTCCTTCTTGTCAGTACTTCCCATACATTGCTTTCCCCGCCGATTCTGAAAAACAAAAGAAAAACAAAAAAACCTCAGTCCTTACCTTATCAGTCCAGATAATTTTCAACGTTCTTCTGTTCCACCACTTGTTAAATGCTTCGGTCCTCTTCTGTTCTGGTTTTCCTACTATAGTCCATGTGTGACTACCATACAATGCTGTGCTTCAAACGTACAACCTCTATTCTTCCTCAGATTCAACTCCTACGTTTGATACTAGCGGACTCCTCTTGGTCAGCGCTAGTTTGCTTTTTAAGTCCTTATTGCTACCTCCGTCATGGGTTATTTTTCTGCCTAGGTAGCAGAATTCCTTAACTTCATCTACTTCGTGTTCACCAATCGTGATGTTAAGTTTCTCAATTCTCATTTCTGCTACTTCTTATTACTTTCGTAGTTCTTCGATTTACTTTCTATCAGTAGTCTTGACCCATTAGAGTTACTGTCAGTCCATATTCTGTCCTCCCCCATGAACCATGGACCTTGCCGTTGGTGGGGTGGATTGCATGCCTCAACGATACAGATAGCCGTACCGTAGGTGCAACCTCAACGGAGGGGTACCTGTTGAGAGGCCAGACAAAAGTGTGGTTCCTGAAGAGGGGCAGCAGCCTTTTCAGTAGTTGCAGGGGCAACAGTCTGGATGATTGACTGATCTGGCCCTGTAACAATAACAAAAACGGCCTTTCTGTTTTGGTACTGAAAGCAAGGGGAAAGCAAGGGGAAACTACAGCCGTAATTTTTCCCGAGGGCATGCAGCTTTACTGTATGGTTACATGATGATGGCGTCCTCTTGGGTAAAATATTCCGGAGGTAAAATAGTCCCCCATTCGGATCTCCGGGCGGGGACTACTCAGTAGGACGTCGTTATCAGGAGAAAGAAAACTGGCGTTCTACGGATCGGAGCGTGGAATGTCAGATAACTTAATCGGGCAGGTAGGTTAGGAAATTTAAAAAGGGAAATGGATAGGTTAAAGTTAGATATAGTGGGAATTAGTGAATTTCGGTGGCAGGAGGAGCAAGACTACTGGTCAGGTGAATACAGGGTTATAAATACAAAATCAAATGGAGGTAATGCTGGAGTAGGTTCAATAGTGAATAAAAAATAGGAGTGCGGGTAAGCTACTACAAACAGCATAGTGAACGTATTATAGTAGCCAAGATAGACACGAAGCCCATGCCTACTACAGTAGTACAAGTTTATATGCCAACTAGCTCTGCAGATGACGAAGAAATTGAAGAAACGTATGATGAGATAAAAGAAATTATTCAGGTAGTGAAGGGAGACGAAAATTTAATAGTCATGGATGACTGGAATTTGACAGTAGGAAAAGGGAGAGAAGGGAACATAGTAGGTGAATACGGATTGGGGCTTAGAAATGAAAGAGGAAGCCGTCTGGTAGAATTTTGCACAGAGCATAACTTAATCATAGCTAACACTTGGTTCAAGAATCATAAAAGAAGATTGTATACATGGAAGAATCCTGGAGATACTAAAAGGTATCATTAAAGATTATATAGTCGTAAGACAGAGATTGTAGGACATTTACAGGGGCAGATGTGGACTCTGACCACAATCTATTGGTTATGAACTGTAGATTAAAAGTGAAGAAATTGCAAAAAGGTGGGAATTTAAGGAGATAGGACCTGGATAAACTGAAAGAACCAAAGGTTGTACAGAGTTTCAAGGAGAGCATAAGGGAACAATTGACAGGAATGGGGGACAGAAATATAGTAGAAGAAGAATGGATAGCTTTGAGAGATGAAGTAGTGAAGGCAGCAGAGGACATAGTAGGTAAAAAGACGAGAGCTAGTAGAAATCCTTGGGTAGCACAAGAAATACCGATTTTAATTGATGAAGGAGAAAATATAAAAATGCAGTAAATGAAGCAGGCAAAAAGGAATACAAACGTCACAAAAACAAGATCGACAGAAAGTGCAAAATGGCTAAACAGGGATGGCTAGAGGGCAAACGTAAGGATGTAGAGGGTTATCTCACTAGGGGTAAGATAGATACCGCCTACAGGAAAATTAAAGAGATCTTTGGAGAACAGAGAACCACTTGTATGGGAAAGCAGAAAGGTGGAGGGAGTATATAGAGGGCCTATACAAGGGCAATGTATTTGACGACAATATTATGTAAATGGAAGAGGATGTAGATGAAGACGAAATGTGAGATACGATACTGCGTGAAGAGTTTGACACAGCACTGAAAGACCTGAGTCGAAGCAAGGCCCCGGGAGTAGGCAACATTCCATTAGAACTACTGACGGCCTTGGGAGAGCCAGTCCTGACAAAACTCTACCATCTGGTGAGCAAGATGTACGAGACAGGCGAAATACCCTCAGACTTCAAGAAGAATATAATAATTCCGATCCCAAAGAAAGCAGGTGCTGACAGATGTGAAAATTACCGAACAGTCAGTTTAATAAGTCACGGATGCAATATACTGACACTTATTCTCAACAGACGAATGGAGAAACTGGTAGAAGCAGACCTCGGGGAAGATCAGTTTGGATTCCGTAGAAATGTTGGAACACGTGAGGCAATACCGACCCTACGACTTATCTTAGAAGCCAGATTAAGGAAATGCAAACCTACGTTTCTAACATTTGTAGACTTAGAGAAAGCTTTTGACAATGTTGACTGGAATACTCTCTTTCAAATTCTGAAGGTGGCAGGGGTAAAATACAGGGAGCGAAAGGCTTTTTACAATTTGTACAGAAACCCGATGGCAGTTATAAGAGTCGAGGGGCACGAAAGGGAAGCAGTGGTTGGGAAGGGAGTGAGACAGGGTTGTAGCCTATCCCCGACATTATTCAATCTGTATATTGAGCAAGCAGTGAAGGAAACAAAAGAAAAATTCGGAGTAGGTATGAAATCCGTGGAGAAGAAATAAAAAATTTAAGGTTCGCCGATGGAATTGTAATTCTGTCAGAGACAGCCAAGGACTTGGTAGAGCAGTTGAACGGAATGGACAGTGTCATGAAAGGAGGATATAAGATGAACATCAGCAAAAGCGGAACGAGGATAATGGAATGTAGTCGAATCAAGTCGGGTGATGTTGAGGGAATTAGATTAGCAAATGAGACACTTAAAGTAGTAAAGGAGTTTTGCTATTTGGGAAACAAAATAACTGATGATGGTCGAATTACAGAGGTTATAAAATGTAGACTGGCAATGGCAAGGAAAGCGTTTCTGAAGAAATTTGTTACCAACGAGTATAGGTTTAAGGGTCAGGAAGTCGTTTCTGAAGGTATTTGTATGGAGTGTTGCCATGTATGGAAGTGATACATGGACGATAGTTTGGACAGGAAGAGAATAGCAGCTTTCGAAATGTGGTGCTACAGAAGAATGCTGAAGATTAGATGGGTAGATCATATAACTAATGAGGAGGTATTGAATAGGATAGGCGAGAAGAGAAGTTTGTGGCACAACGTAACTAGAAGAAGGGATCGATTGGTAGCACATGTTCTGAGGCATCAAGGGATCACCAATTTAGTACTGGAGGGCACCGTGGAGGGTATAAATCGTAGAGGGAGACCAAGAGATGAATACACTAAGCAGATTCAGAAGGATGTAGGTTGCAGTAGGTACTGGGAGATGAAGAAGCTTGCACAGGATAGAGTAGCATGGAGAGCTGCATCAAACCAGGACTGAAGACAACAACAACAACAACAACAACGATTACACGACAACCGCGCCGGACACCCAAGACATGGATTGCAGTAAGGATTGTGTATTCAGCGCCACATAAAGAATATTGGCGTGTGTCGACATTAATAGGCGACCTATGATGAGATAACGGGTATTACTTTGTCAGACCTTATTAGTGCCGTTTAGACAAAAGATATAGACCATTAACAACAAAGTATGTACCGAATACTGCTACCTGACATCCTAATTAACTTTGTTGGATTTGATACGAAACAACTCCAGTGCAAATATTAACCGATCAGCCTTCATTTGTTGCCCAGGGTCAAACTATTTTAAGCTATTAGACTATAACCCACTAGTCAATAACGGTGGATTTAATAAGAAGTGTTTCACCATGTCTCGATTTTTCTTTAGTCTAGCTTCGATTATCAAGCGCATCGTCAGAACTATTTATCTGGTGCACTTCCTAAAGTCAAACTGATTGTCATCTAACAGATCTTCAGTTTTCTTTCCTTTCCCATTCTCCTGTATAATATTCTTATCAGCAACTTGAACAGTTCTCGCAAATGTCAGGTCTCGCAATCTAAGGGATTGTGTGGATGATGTTTTTTCTGAAAACTGATGGTATATCGCCAGACTACACAAAACGTGAACAATCTTCTGTTATTATTCCTCCCCCCCCCTCCCCCCAAATGATTTTAGAAATTCTGGTGGAATGTTACCTATCACTTCTACCTTATTTGACTTTTAGTCACCAAAACCTTTTTAAATTCTGACTCTAATACGGTACCCATATCTCTTGTCTATTAGCTCCTACTACTTCTTCTAAATATGCTGAGTCATTCCTTCGGACAATCATTTCTGTCTTTTTTTCTTTGTTTTTTTACATTTTTCATGGAGACATTTCGCCTTAGCTTCTCTGCACTTTCTGATTATTTCATTCCTAGGTGACTTGTATTTCTGTAACCCTGTATTTCACTGAACGTTTTTGTGCTTCCTTCTCTTGTCTATCAACTGAAGTATTTCTTCTGTCACTCACGGTTTTTTCACAGTTACTTCCCTAGTACCAGTTTCTGAGACTGTCATTTTTAGAGACAACCATTTCACTTCAACTTAACTGGCTACTGAACTAATTATTATCGCAGTGTCTATAGCCTCAGAGAACTTCAAGAGTATCCCTTCATTAAGCCCGCCTTGTTAACTGCGCAGTCTAATGCTCTGCTTCCCGAGCAGGAAGGCATAACGGTCCCCGGCACGAATCCGCCCGGCGGATTAGTGTGGAGATCCGGTGTGCCGGCCAGCTGGCCGAACAGTAACCCTGGATTCGGTGTGGGGCGGCGGTGGGGTGGGTGGACTGCTATGGGGTTGTGAACCCCTGAGGGCTATGACGGGACGAAGTCTCACCGGCGTTTCTAGGTCCCCAGTTTAATACAATACAATCCATTCATTCCTTAGTATTTCCTTACCCCACTTATTTGTGCATTGATTCTTCTCAACTATTCTCTGAACTTCAGCCTACTCTTCGTCAGTACAAAATCGTGATCTGAGTCTTTATCTGCTCCTGGGTACTCCTTACAATTGAGTATCTGATGTCCGAATCTCTACCCAACCATGATGTAATATGACTGAAATCTTCCGTCCTTCTCTAAGTACAGTTCCTCCTCTTGTGATGCTCGAACATTTTTTCCGCAATTACTAGCTGAAGTTTATTGCAGCACTCAATTAGTCTTTCCCCTCTCTCATTCCTACTACCTATCTCATATTGTCCAGTACCTCTTTCTTTTGCTCTAACCTCTATAATGGCGTTCCAGTTCAAAATAACTAAAACATTTTCATTTGTGTTTACGTACTAAATTAAACGTTCAGTATCCTTATTTATTTTCTCTACCTGTTCATCTCCTTCTTGTGACGTGGCTTGTATAACTGAGCTGTCGTTGTTGGTGTTGGTTTGCTGCCGATTCTGATGAAGAGAACCCTATCACTGAAATGCTTACAATAACTCACTCTCTGCCCTAACTTCCGGTTCGTAACGAACCCCATTCCCCTTATACAGTTATCTGCTGCTGGTGATATTATCCTTTATTGATTTGATCAGAAATCCTTGTCCTTCAACTTCACTTCACTGACACACACATTACAGAGACTGATCTTTTGTGTATCCCTTTACACATTTTCTAGCTTCCCTACGACGTCATACTTCTGACATTACACGCTCTGACTCATATAAAGTTATTCTTTCATTGGTTATTCAGTCATTTTCTCATGGTCACCTCACCTTTGGTTATTCAGTCTTTTTCTCCTGGTCACCTCGCCTTTGGCAGTCCCCTCCCGGAGATCCGAATGGGGGACTATTGCGGAATCTTTTGCCAATGGAGATCATCATACATTTTTTCAGTTTATGGCCACATGTCCTAAGGGCACACATTATGTGTCTTTAGTGCCGTGGTTGCCATTGCCTTCTGCATCCTCATGTCGTTAATTATTGCTGATTCTTCCTTCTTTAGAGACATTTTCCCGCCCCTCTGTCCGTTCCTCCGCGCTTTTGACGAGGCCATTGTCTAAATGAGGACTACTTCGTATATGTAAGATCATCGGCAATCGTTGCTGATGATTTTTTTTTCAACACTTATACGGCGTTGTTAGAAACCGAGGCAGAAAACGTTTCGATTACTAATCAAACAGGCTATTCCTAGAACACTGGAGATTGCTACGGTGTTTCCAAAATGCCACCCTCTTATTTGGTTGCAACGTGTATTTTAATAATTTCTGTGAAATATTTTTGCACCCTGAAATATGTAATTTCAGCAGTGAAATACGGAGAAGTTTCAAGAAAAAGATTTTAAATTTAAAATTCAGAGCTCCTTCTACTCATTTTTTTTTTTTTCAAGCAGTAGGTAATTCGCTCCTTCCGGTTTCATTGAGATGTTCTCCACAAAATACTACTGCGTGTTCAGTTGACTTACTTCATCTTTCACGTTGAGATCTCACGCTACTGTAATACAGTCTGTTTTGTTGAACATGTTCAGTCCTTTTTCCATTTGTTCATCGAGAAATTAAGTTTCTCATTTTTTTTTAAGTTTATTGGCAACAGATACAACAATGTTTGAGATATGTTTTGACACAGTCAGCAGTAGAACTGAGACACTTGTTATATGGTGGTGTCAACATTTGTACTAGATTGGAGCTTTTATAGAACTTCTGACGACTCAACAAAGAGTATAACTGTGGTGAACTGGTCATCGTTATTAGTAGCCTTGCTACTTTAACCCGTCATCCAGATCAATGGTAAATAACCTACTGGAATGATAACTTGTTCACTAAGGGGGTCTAAAATACACGTGTCGTCTGTTCCATGCGTAGGATACACCCAGCATATCAATTAATTTGAATTGCAACAAATCATGTATTCCCAAAGTAAATCTGTTGTATTTCCTATTATTATACCGGACATCTTTTAAAATAAAGTAATTTTAAGACAACGGTTTGAGAAAATCGAGATATTAAAGAGACTGTCACGCACCTATGTAAGTTTTATAGCAAACTGCACTTCGCAGTTGCCGGAAGCAAGAATAAAGCTACCATTTTTTGCCACTGCTGCAGTGCCAATGACAGGAGTCAATACTTGTCCGACAGTCATATGATTGTTATGACGTATATCTGCCGCACATGTGCTATATTTCCTGCTAAATGCGCTTACTGAAAAAAATATATAAAAAACAGAGAACTCTCATTTATGGATGATCATGGTAGAACGTTTTAGAGTGTTCCTCTCGTCCATTTTTTGAGGCATATACTGTTCACACTACGAATTCCTATATCAAATTTTATGACTGTCACACTTTCATTGATGATCTTTGATTTAATTTGGTTCTTTGACATAAGTCAGCCACGACCCACCAAGGCGAGCTTTAGTGGTCTGTAGTGCTCCACAGTTTAGTAAAAGTAATCTCCCAGGTTCCTTGTTCCTTTCAGCTTCTTTTTTGTTTTACATACCACATCAATAATAACGATTTCTAAAGAATAACTCTATTTCTTTACAGAAGAAGAATTTTACATCCTGTGTATCCAAATTTAAGATTTCTGGGATACCAAAGGACAGTCCCTCACTCCATCAACATATGTTAGCAATGTTTCATCTAGTTGATTTTTTTCTCCATGGCTTATGAGTACATGATATCCAGTAACAACGTTGCTGGCGGTTTATAGTATGGTAACGGCTAGCTGAAGTCGTAAGGACGGCCAGTCTTGCTTGCGAGAGGAAGGCAGAGCTCACGATTTGCAGCACAGTCGACAGGGACGACGGCGGACCTTTCTTCAGAGCCGATGGTGAGGGTCTGAACCAGAGGATCAGATGGTTCTGCGATCGAGGAGGCTGCAGATTTCTCAACTTCCGCCATGCATAAGATGGTGAGGTTTGGGGTTCCGCTTAATAAGCCAGGTGTCCACAACGAGTAACAGGCGGCTGCCCCAAGCGCTAATACAAAGCACTGAAGACCAAATCGGTACAAGTAGTTAAAGCAAGCTAAGACCGGAGATATTTTCAGCCGAAATTTTTACAAAGGACTTCGCCGTGTTCTGGAAGGAAAGAGTAAATACAACTGATGGCTGTTTATTTTTGGCTGTTAGGAGTACTTTATTTTGCAGCGAAATAGCAGTAGATAGTTCCTGTGAGTTTGTTTGGACAGAGGTTATACTTGGCAAACGTAATAAATTGAAAATTTAACCCTTTTACCGACCTCCAGACTCAGATGGTTCCTTCGCTGAACAATTCAAAGAAAACTTGAATATTAGTTCGAATAGGTACCCCACACATACAATTATTTTTATTTCTGTATTCCTAGATTTCCCTGAACATTTTTTTTCATAGGTCAACTGAAGTATTTCTTCTGTAGCCCAGGGTTTCTTCACAGTTACCTCTTTTATACCTATGTTTTCCTTCTCAGCTTCCGTTATTGCCTGATTTAGAGATGTCCATTCCTCTGCAACTGTACTTGATGTAAGGTTTCTCGCTGTTCTCATGCTTTTCCGAAAGTCAGGTGATTTGTCTCCAGACTCATAAATTCTACACACCAACGTGAACAGTCGATTTTTTGCCACTTCCTACAATGATTTTAGAAATTATGATGGAATGTTATCTACCCCTTCTGCCTTCTTTCATCTTAAGTCCTCCAAAGCTCTTCTAAATTCTGATTCTAATATTGGATATTCTATCTCTTCTAAATGGACTCCTGTTTCCTCTTCTATCACATCATACAAATCTACTCCCTTATAGAGGCTTTCAATGTATTCTTTCCACCTAGCCGTTCTCCCCTATGCATTTAACAGTGGAATTCCCGTTGCACTGCTTTTAATGTCACTAAAGGCTGCTTTGACTTTTTTCTATGCTGAGTCTGTCCTTCCGATAATCATTCCTTTTTCGATTTCTTCACATTTTTTATGCAGCCATTATATCTTAGCTTCCCTGCACTTCATATTTATTTCATCCCTCAGCGACTTTTATTTCTGTATTCCTAAGTTTCTCCGAACATTTTTGTATTTCCTCCTTTCATCGATCTAATGAAGTATTTCTTCTGTTACCCATGGTTTCTTTGCAATTATCTTCGTTGTACCCTGTTTTTCTTTCCAACTTCTGTGATGGCCCTTTTTAGAGATGTCCATTCCTCGTCACCTGTACTGCCTATTGAGCTATTCCTTATTGCTGTATCTACAGCTTTAGAGAACTCCAACCGTACCTAGTCATTCGTTTCCACTTCTGCGTCCCACTTCTTTGCATATTGATTCTTTCTGACAAATGTCTTAAACTTCCACCTACTCTTCATCACTACTACACTCCTGGAAATGGAAAAAAGAACACATTGACACCGGGGTGTCAGACCCACCATACTTGCTCCGGACACTGCGAGAGGGCTGTACAAGCAATGATCACACGCACGGCACAGCGGACACACCAGGAACCGCGGTGTTGGCCGTCGAATGGCGCTAGCTGCGCAGCATTTGTACACCGCCGCCGTCAGTGTCAGCCAGTTTGCCGTGGCATACGGAGCTCCATCGCAGTCTTTAACACTGGTAGCATGTCGCGACAGCGTGGACGTGAACCGTATGTGCAGTTGACGGACTTTGAGCGAGGGCGTATAGTGGGCATGCGGGAGGCCGGGTGGACGTACCGCCGAATTGCTCAACACGTGGGGCGTGAGGTCTCCACAGTACGTCGATGTTGTCGCCAGTGGTCGGCGGAAGGTGCACGTGCCCGTCGACCTGGGACCGGACCGCAGCGACGCACGGATGCACGCCAAGACCGTAGGATCCTACGCAGTGCCGTAGGGGACCGCACCGCCACTTCCCAGCAAATTAGGGACACTGTTGCTCCTGGGGTATCGGCGAGGACGATTCGCAACCGTCTCCATGAAGCTGGGCTACGGTCCCGCACACCGTTAGGCCGTCTTCCGCTCACGCCCCAACATCGTGCTGCCCGCCTCCAGTGGTGTCGCGACAGGCGTGAATGGAGGGACGAATGGAGACGTGTCGTCTTCAGCGATGAGAGTCGCTTCTGCCTTGGTGCCAATGATGGTCGTATGCGTGTTTGGCGCCGTGCAGGTGAGCGCCACAATCAGGACTGCATACGACCGAGGCACACAGGGCCAACACCCGGTATCATGGTGTGGGGAGCGATCTCCTACACTGGCCGTACACCTCTGGTGATCGTTGAGGGGACACTGAATAGTGCACGGTACATCCAAACCGTCATCGAACCCATCGTTCTACCATTCCTAGACGGGCAAGGGAACGTGCTGTTCCAACAGGACAATGCACGTCCGCATGTATCCCGCGCCACCCAACGTGCTCTAGAAGGTGTAAGTCAACTACCCTGGCCAGCAAGATCTCCGGATCTGTCCCCCATTGAGCATGTTTGGGACTTGATGAAGCGTCGTCTCACGCGGTCTGCACGTCCAGCACGAACACTGGTCCAACTGAGGCGCCAGGTGGAAATGGCATGGCAAGTCGTTCCACAGGACTACATCCAGCATCTCTACGATCGTCTCCATGGGAGAATAGCAGCCTCCATTGCTGCGAAAGGTGGATATACACTGTACTAGTGCCGACATTGTGCATGCTCTGTTTCCTGTGTCTATGTGCCTGTGGTTCTGTCAGTGTGATCATGTGATGTATCTGACCCCAGGAATGTGTCAATAAAGTTTCCCCTTCCTGGGACAATGAATTCACGGTGTTCTTATTTCAATTTCCAGGAGTGTATATTGTGATCTGAGTCTATATATGCTTCTGGGTACGTCTTAAAATTCAGTATCTGATTTCGGAATCTATGTCCGACCATGTTATAATCTAATTGAAATCTTTCCGTATCATCAGCTGTCTCCAAGTGTAATTCCTCCTCTTTTGATCCTTGAACAGAGTATCCGCAATTACTGGGTGAAACTTGTTACAGAACTCAGTTAGTCTTTTCCCTCTCTCATTCCCTGTCCCAAGCCCACACCCTCCTGTAACCTTTCCTTCTACTCCTTCCCCTACAACTGCGTTCTTATCTCCCATGACTATTAGATTTTTCGTCTCCCTCTGCGTACTGTATTACCGTTTCAATATCCTCATATACTTTCTCTATCTCTTCATCTTCAGCTTGCAAAGTCGGCATATATTCCTGAACTATCGTTGTTGGTGTTGGTTTGCTGTCGATTCTGATAAGAACATCCCTATCACTGAACTGTCCGCAATAATTTACTCTCTGCCCTACCTTCCTATTCATAACGAATCCTGCTCCCGTTATACCATTTTCTGCTGCTGTTAATATTATCCTATACTCCTGAGCAGAAATTCTTGTCTTATTTCCATTTCACTTCACTGAGCCCTTCTATATATACATTGAGTCTTTGCATTTCCCTTATCAGATTTTCTAGTTTCCCTTCCACGTTAAAGCTTCTGACATTCCATGCCGGGATTCGTAGAACGTTATCCTCTCCTTGATTATTCAATCTTTTTCTCATGGTCGTCTCCCCGTTAGCAGTTCCCTCCCAGAGCTCCGAATGGGGACTATTCAGGAATCTTTTGCCAACAGAGTGCTCATCATGACACTTTTCAATTACAGGCCACATGTCTTGTGGATACACGTTACGTGTCTGTAATACAATGGTTTAGATTGCGTTCTGCATGCTCATGTCGTTGGTCACTGCTGATTCTTCCACTTTTAGGGAAAGTTTCCCATCCGTAGGAGAAGGGAGTACCCTGAACCTCTGTCCACTTCTCTGCCCTCTTTGACAAGGCCATTGGCAGAACGAGGGTGACTTCTTATACCTGAGGTCTTCGGCAAGCAATGAAGATTATTAATCAAAATTTAAGCAGTGGCGGGATTCGAACACAGGAGCAAAGACATCTTGATTACTAATCAAAGACGAGACCATGATTGCTCCGGTTCCACTAACCTCCCTGTAAAGGGAACGTTATCGCTAATAGAAATCAGTGTACGGTTTCAGGCGTAACTATATGTTAGCAAAAAATGAAAATCTTAGATTTTCGTTATTAATATTTGTTTTTACTCTAAGTATGACTTCATGACATAATACGTACAGGATGGTAAAATATATATTGATATTGGGTGTTCACAACTGTGAAGCCAAATTCCTTACTATTCTAAGGTTCTTTAATAGTAAGATGGTTGATAACCATGCCTGGGTATCGATAGAATAGAAACAAATCAAATACAATTCGAGGTAGAAATATCAATTAAGAAAAACGCACAATGAAAATACCCAGAAATGAAAGGGGGTCAGTAAAGAGTAATCTAAAAGAAGTACACAATTAAAACAATGCAAAGCTTTAGAGTATGAAGCACTCTACAGTGGCTGATCAGTCCTTTTCATTAGATCGGATATCTCGCGTTTCTACTTCAATTAAGCCCGATGAGATGGCTTTTCAACACAAGTACAAGGGTAGCGTACCAATAGGGACAAGAAAGGAGGCATGAAGGGCGCCAAAAACAGAAATAACAATCATCCATTTACTTCACCATTACACACGCACGTCATGATATACGATAATTATAATTTCCATACTCAAATATGTTATGACAAATAATATGGATCACTAAGAGCACACACAATGGAGTTTAATAAATTACAATGGCACATCAACTCCGCTATGACAAACAGTGTGCATAATGAAGGCCGCACAATTTTACCAATGTAAGAAATTAAAATAATACTAGCATAGAATTAACTAAAATGCCTTGAAGGAAATGTTTATGAGAAGAACACGACGGGGTCGCATGGGAGGAGGCAACCCAATACTTAACTCAGGTGCACCAAAACAAACGACGGACACCAGGCCGCACCAACAACGGACACGTAGGGCACGCAACTACTCTCTCCGTTGCGGTTTCGCGCGTTCCACCCAAGTAAAAGCTACCTGAAACATTTTAATACTTGGAACAGTACACCAGTAATCAGCAAATTAAAAAAAAGAATAAGATGACATAAAAATACAATAATTTAAGAAAATCACATCATATGACTATGAGCTTAAGGTCTTTCGGTAATTAACAGATTACGAAACAGGTAAAGGGGCATGTGCCACTATTAAATCTTCCGTAATTACTCTACTAAATTTCTCAGTACCCAAGTTGAAATTAACGCAAGATGAATTAAATCATTTAATTGATAATGTTTCTTTAAAATAATAATAAAATCATTTCATCCATCAGAGAACCAAGAATGGCCCGATCAGTACTCCCCAGTGAAGCAGTTCACACAAATGGTACTCCACGGCTCCGAGCACACAGCGCCGTACAAAATGCAACACAACCACAGCGACCCGGCGTACTATCAGAACCACCAGGCAGTAAACCGAAATCGTACTAGGCCAGAACAAGGACCGACTTCTAAAATAACGAGACCTAGCCCGGGCTGGACAACAGACCAAATGCCGGGAAATCCATAAGAAACCTCAGCCACCTAATGCGAAAACAACAAATTATGAGCAATTTGCAAAACACAAGACCTCTCAGTCCAAAGGCTTCCGTTTAGTCGCGAAGGTGGCTCCGACACGCCTGCTGAGGTGTCAAGCGTCGTACGGGGTGCCGAATCAAGCTTAACCTTCGTTAACGGAAAGCGGAAGGAACTCCAATCTAATTGCGCAAAGCAAACTCTAAGGAGTGCCACTCGAAAACTATGCAATAGAAGATCAAACATAAAGCACGCAGGCTAACGTGCCGCTGAACGACGCACTTCCATCACCACCGTCTAGTAGAGTACGGAGAGGAGCGTACAACATCGATATACATCCATGGGACGGCAAACAAGGATAGCAATCCCAGCGACGGAGAGACAGGAGGACGAAATGACATCCCTCCGCATATATAAGATATTTCAAACTGAGGCTCGACAACAGGTGAGATTTCGCTCCCTTTGCGAATCAAGTTAAACGGCACACCACGCCGCTGTCCACACTAATAACCGTAAAATCACGGTCCGGTCTTCCCATGGGGCCCCACTCGGCGTCCAGACGCAAACAACCCCAGCCGAGCCGAACTGTCTCCACGCCAAGGCAGCCCCACTCTCTCCTCCTCACACGCCTCCAGCTAAGCTGCGGCCAGCAATCGCACACGGAAACAACCGCCTAACGCCAAAGCGCCGTCTGAGTGAAAACTCAGCACTAAGATCGACACGGACTTGGAAATAAGCGAGCACCGTAACACCCGACAGTCGTGAATATGTTTAATTACAGGTCACAGTTACATGTACGAAAAAATAGGAGAGACAGAGACGACTGTAGTTCTGAAAAAATGGCTCTAAGCACTATGGGACTTAACATCTGAGGTCATCAGTCCCTTGAACTTAGAACTAATTAAACCTAACTAACCTAAGGACAGCACACACATCCATGCCCGAGGCAGGATTCGAACCTGCGACCGTAGCAGCAGCGCGGTTCCGGACTGAAGCGCCAGAACGCTCGGCCACAGCGGGCGGGCAGGCGGCAGTTGCGGCTGTCGGCGCGAGCTGTGAACATGAGTATCAATTCTAAATCTCTCTCGAGCTTTGAACACCAGTTTGTTACAATTCCTAAGTCTTCGATAAAGCCGAAACTTCTAGTTATTCCCTACGTAAGTTAATTGGCTTCGTACATGCTATTTGGCTAGAATAGGGCGTACGTCATTTCCCTCAAATCACTCGCAAGTCTTAACAGTCTGTGCTAGGTGCGATTTTCCGTATTAGGAGACTTTGCAGTTTAACTCCTTACAAGTTAAGACGAGTCTCTCAACAGGTGTTCACATAATGTTTCTCGCAATAGTCTCAGCGTGGCGCGAGTCGCCTTGCTAAAACACTCAACGACTTTGTGCAAGGTAGAGAACGAATTTAGAGTCTGCAATTTGCCTATATCAAAGCTGGTGGCCATGCGTTTTCTCTCCGGCCAGTCAGAGAGTTCGTACGTGTTATAACTCGCTAGTGTTTTTGTAGCCTATCACAGGCTTTGTTTCTTTTGTAGGGCAAAGTTTAACTTATGCTACGTAACAGCGAGATTAAACAGCTGTATCTTTCATGCGAGTTTTATCACAGGTAACTACATGAGCCATCATCGTTTTGAGTTGGGTTTCCCCGGACTTTTATCTGGCCGTGTTCCTGTAGAAAGTCTTTCCGAAATGTCATCATTAAAAGCAGGGACAAGGGGTGGCATTGGCCGACAGCCTACGCAATGGCTCCGGCGTCTCATTGTGTCCGCTAGGTGTCCTGCTGTGAAGTTGTCAACTGAACTACTAGTGTGAGTGTTCGTGGTTTATAATCTCAGAATGTTGGATTTTTTAATTTGATCTCCATATCAGTAAAATTCGTACAATTTCACGTAACTATGTCGTATGATGTTTCAATTTGACCGGAATTGTTTCAGGAATTCAATGTAAGGTGTGTTTTTTTGTTTCACTCCTTACACCCTGAGGTTCCTTTCTGAGCATGTCGATGCAATACCAGAATATTTAGCAGTAATATACAACCGGTTACTCGATGACAGATCCCTGCCAAAAGCTTAGAATGTTGCTACTGTCCCACAAGGTCTGAAGAAATAAATTCGCTGCATTACAGTTCTACATCACTGATGCAGATTTGCAGTAGGATTTTGGAACATATACTGCATTATAATATTACAAATTACCTCAAAGGTTATGGCCTATTGACACGTAGTCAGCGCAGGCTCAGAAATTATCGTTCTTGCGAAACTGAACTAACTCTTCTTTTGAACTAAGTAATGATTCCATATTACAAGATTTCCACAAGGCTTTTGACACCGTTCCTCAGAAGAGACTTCCAATCAAACTGCATGCCTATGGAATAACGCTTCAGTTGTGAAAATGGATTTGTGATTTCCCGTCAGAAAAGTCACAGATCACAATACGTAGCAATCGATGGAAAATCATCGATTAAAACAGAAGCGATAACTGGCGTTCCCCAAGGAAGTGTTATAGGCTCTTTGCTGTTCCTAATCCATATAAACTATTTAAAAAGCTATATGAGCAGCCCTCTAAGATTGTTTACAGATGATTTTGTCATTTAACGTCTAGTAAAGTAATCATAAGATCAAAACCAATTGAAAAATGACTTAGACAAAATGTCTGTATGTTTCTAAAGGTGGCAATTGCGCTGCGTAAGAAAAGGTACCCGTGGTCTGGGGGTAGCGTCTTCGATTCATGTTCAATACCGAACGCTTTTTGCGAATATGCTTTTTCTTGTGTTTAACCGTCAAGGTGTTGGTTAAGTTCCCCTGTGATTCCTGTTTCTTCCCTGAGCTTGAGTCCCCTCCCTTGTTGTATTTTTTCGTAATTTTTTTTTTTTTTGCATGTATATATATACACCCAAAATTCATACGGGTGGGATAACGGGTTGGTCTTCCCCTTCAGAAGAAATGTTTTATTTGTGTTTCAACTAATTTGTTGATTTTCTTTTTGCAGCTAATATTAAATGATGAATTGACTATGGTTGTCTGAATTCTCGTGAAATATACCAAGTCAATCTGATAATAAAAAAAAAAAAAAATGTTCAAAACGTCTTCGGTCCCAGGTTCGATCACCGCCACTGCCTAAATTTTGATAAATAATCAGCATTGGTGGCCGAAGACTTCCGGCATAAGAAGTCAGCCTCATTCTGCCAACGGCCTTGTCAAAGAGGGGGGAGAAGCGGATAGAGGTTCAGGGCACTCTCTTGTCCTAGGGGTGGGAAATTGCCCCTAAAGGCGGAAGAATCAGCAATGATCAACGACAGGAGGATGTAGAAGGCCATGGAAACCACTGCATTAAAGACACGTAACGTGTATCCACAGGACATGTGGCCTGTAGTTGAAGAAGTGCCATGATGATCTCTCCATTGGCAAAAGATTCCGGAATAGTCCCCCATTCGGATCTCCGGGAGGGGACTGCCAAGGGGGAGGTTACCATGAGGAAAAGATTGAATAATCAACGACAGAATAATGTTCTACGAATCGGGGCGTGGAATGTCAGAAGTTTGAACGTGGTAGGGACACTAGAAAATCTGGAAAGGGAAATGCAAAGGCTCAATCTAGATACAGCAGGGGTCAGTGAAGTGAAGTGGAAGGAAGACAAGGATTTCTGGTCAGATGAGTGTCAGGTAATATCAACAGGAGCAGAAAATGGTATAACAGGTGTAGGATTCGTTATGAATAGGAAGGTAGGGCAGACGGTGTGTTACTGTGAACAGTTCAGTACCCGGGTTGTTCTAACCAGAATCGACAGCAGACCAACACCGACAACGACAGTTCAGGTATACATGCCGACGTCGCAAGCTGAAGATGAACAGATAGAGAAAGTGTATGAGGATATTGAAAGGGTAATGCAGTATGTAAAGGGGGACGAAAATCTAATAGTCATGGGCGACTGGACTTCAGTCGTAGGGGAAGGAGTAGAAGAAAAGGTTACAGGAGAATATGGGCTTGGAACAAGGAATGAAAGAGGAAAAAGACTAATTGAGTTCTGTAACAAGTTTCAGCTAGTAATAGCGAATACCCTGTTCAAGAATCACAAGAGGAGGAGGTACACTTGGAAAAGGCCGGGAGATACGGGAAGGTTTCAATTAGATTACATCATGGTCAGACAGAGATTCCGAAATCAGATACTGGATTGTAAGGCGTACCCAGGAGCAGATATAGACTCTGATCACAATATAGTAGTGATGAAGAGTAGGCTGAAGTTCGAGACATTAGTCAGGAAGAATCAATACGCTAAGAAGTGGGATACGGAAGTTCTAAGGAATGACGAGATGCGTTTGAAGTTCTCTAACGCTATAGATACAGCAATAAGGAATAGCGCAGTAGGCAACACAGTTGAAGAGGAATGGACGTCTCTAAAAAGGGCCATCACAGAAGTTGGGAAGGGAAACATAGGTACAAAGAAGGTAGCTGCGAAGAAACCTTGGGTAACAGAAGAAATACTTCAGTTGATTGATGAAAGGAGGAAGTACAAACATGTTCCGGGAAAATCAGGAATACAGAAATACAAGTCGCTGAGGAATGAAATAAATAGGAAGAGCAGGGAAGCTAAGACGAAATGGCTGCAGGAAAAATGTGAAGAAGATATGACTGTCGGAAGGACAGACTCAGCATACAGGAAAGTCAAAACAACCTTTGGTGACATTAAAAGCAACAGTGGTAACATTAAGAGTGCAACGGGAATTCCACTGTTAAATGCAGAGGAGAGAGCAGATAGGTGGAGAGAATACATTGAAGGCCTCTATGAGGGTGAAGATTTGTCTGATGTGATAGAAGAAGAAACAGGAGTCGATTTAGAAGAGATAGGGGATCCAGTATTAGAATCGGAATTTAAAAGAGCTTTAGAGGACCTACGGTCAAATAAGGCAGAAGGGATAGATAACATTCCAGCAGAATTTCTAAAATCATTAGGGGAAGTGGCAACAAAACGACTATTCACGTTGGTGTGTAGAATATATGAGTCTGGCGACATACCATCTGACTTTCGGAAAAGCATCATCCACACAATTCCGAAGACGGCAAGAGCTGACAAGTGCGAGAATTATCGCACAATCAGCTTAACAGCTCATGCATCGAAGCTACTTACAAGAATAATATACAGAAGAATGGGAAAGAAAATTGAGAATGCGCTAGGTGACGATCAGTTTGGCTTTAGGAAAAGTAAAGGCACGAAAGAGGCAATTCTGCCTTTACGGCTAATAATGGAAGCAAGGCTAAAGAAAAATCAAGACACGTTCATAGGATTTGTCGACCTGGAAAAAGCGTTCGACAATATAAAATGGTGCAAGCTCTTCAAGATTCTGAAAAAAGTAGGGGTAAGCTATAGGGAGAGACGGGTCATATACAATATGTACAACAACCAAGAGGGAATAATAAGAGTGGACGATCAAGAACGAAGTGCCCGTATTAAGAAGGGAGTAAGACAAGGCTGTAGCCTTTCGCCCCTACTCTTCAATCTGCACATCGAGGAGGCAATGTTGGAAATAAAAGAAAGGTTCAGGAGTGGAATTAAAATACAAGGTGAAAGGATATCAATGATACGATTCACTGATGACATTGCTATCCTGAGTGAAAGTGAAGAAGAATTAAATGATCAGCTGAACGGAATGAACAGTCTAATGAGTACACAGTATGGTTTGAGAGTAAATCGGAGAAAGACGGAGGTAATGAGAAGTAGTAGAAATGAGAACAGCGACAAACTTAACATCAGGATTGATGGTCACGAAGTCAATGAAATTAAGGAATTCTGCTACCTAGGCAGTAAAATAACCAATGACGGACGGAACAAGGAGGACATCAAAAGTAGACTCGCTACGGCAAAAAAGGCATTTCTGGCCAAGGGAAGTCTACTAATATCAAATACCGGCCTTAATTTGAGGAAGAAATATCTGAGGATGTACGTCTGGAGTACAGCATTGTATGGTAGTGAAACATGGACTGTGGGAAAACCGGAACAGAAGAGAATCGAAGCATTTGAGATGTGGTGCTCTAGACGAATGTTGAAAATTAGGTGGACTGATAAGGTAAGGAATGAGGAGGTCCTACGCAGAATCGGAGAGGAAAGGAATATGTGGAAAACACTGATAAGGAGAAGGGACAGGATGATAGGCCATCTGCTAAGACATGAGGGAATGACTTCCATGGTACTAGAGGGAGCTGTAGAGAGCAAAAACTGTAGAGGAAGACAGAGATTGGAATACGTCCAGCAAATAATTGAGGGCATAGGTTGCAAGTGCTACTCTGAGATGAAGAGGTTAGCACAGGAAAGAAATTCGTGGCGGGCCGCATCAAACCAGTCAGTAGACTGATGACCAATAAAAAAAAAAGAAAAGGTGTGAGGCCATCCACATGAGTACGAGGAGAAATCAGTTAAATTCTGGTTACATGATAAATCACGCAAATTTAAAGTTGGTATATAGACGGTGTTTGCTTATTCATTTATTACAGATTGAGAGACCGTCAGATCAACAAAATTCCTAGGAATTACAGTTGCGAACAACTTAAACTCGATCTACACATATATATTTTTGCTGAGAAGGCAAACCAAAGACTGCGTTTTATTGTCAGAACGGAAGATGCATCAGTTCTACTGCGGATAATGCCTACATTACACTTTTTCGACCTAGTACTACAGCGAAATAGGGAGAAACTATTACGGAAATTATAAGCGATTTGAGGTGGCAATCGTTAAAATAAATGCGTTTTGCCCTGCAGTGAGATCTTTTCACGAAATTTCAATCGCCAAATTTCTCCTATGAACGTGAAAATATTTTATTGCCGCCATCCTACGTAAGACGAAATGCTCATCGTACTAAAATAAGAGAATTTAGAAGTCGTAGAGAATGATTTGTGTATTCATTTTTCCCACGCGCTCTTAGAGTGTGGAATGCTAGAGAAAGTCTGAAAGTGGTTCGATGAACCCTCTGCTAGGCACTTAGGTGTGAATTTAATAGTATCGGTGTAGATGTAGATGTCGATGGAGATGTATTCCTGCTATCTTTGAGCCCCTGGTTGTACCCCAAGCTCAGTTTGCAGCCCCACCTTCTAGGTTCTTCCACTCTTAGCGCCTTTGGGACATCACCCTCTTCCATCACTCATTACCATATTTTTGTCTGTAGCCCAAGCCAAGAAGTCCTGCAGCACTGCATTATGATCTAACTAGATTGTTCCTTCACAAAATAAATAAGTAATTTCGTCAGGATGAACCTGCCAATGAAGCCTCAAATGTGAAACTAAATAGTGCATAATACGTAACACGTAAGTGATAGTGAAGTTGGCTTTCTTATTCCAAACGTGTCACGATACGGGTACCAACAATGGGTAAATACTGTACAATAGTCTGAAGAATTGATTCTAAACATCTTCCTTATCCTCTGTGCCTGGACGAAGCTTTCTCAGTTGTCAGTATTTATTGAACCATAGCGGAAATTTGTGAAAAGCTATGACAGGAGAAAAGGACTTCTGGTCAGGTGGTCACTGGGTTATGGTGTAGTTCATAATCGTAGCCAAGATCGACACAACACCTACCACAGTAGAGTAAGTTTATATCTAAATCTACAAACGTACTGTGGAAACCACCGTGAAATGCATGGCACAGTGAACTTGGTATGCCACCACGACTTAAGGTTTCTTCCCGTCCCAGTGCTTGATAACTTCATAGATAATGAAGAGATACAAAGAAAGTGTGGGGAGTTAAAAAAATTATTCATATAGCTATGACAGACAGATAGTTGATTGTGACAAGGGATTCGCAATCGGTAGTAGGAAATGGATGAAAAGGAATAATAGTGGGAGAACCTGCAATGGGGGAAGAAATTAAAGGGGAAGCCGCCTAATAGAGTTTTGAACAGAGTATGACTTAATCAGTGGAAACATTTGGTTTACGTATCGTGAAAGAGGGCTGTGTACGAAGACCTAGTGCCTCGGAAAGTTTCAGATAGTTTATGTAAAGATAAGACAGATCATTCGAAACAAGTTTTAAAATTCAATACAAAACCAGAAGCAGATGTGGATTGTAGATAAAAATTTAAGAAACTGCAGGAAGATAGGATATTTAGATGAGATCCGGATTTTCTAAGAACCATTGCTTACTGAATCTTTCAAAGAGAGATTAGGTAATGATTATCCGTAACTAGAGAAAGGAAAAGAACAGAAGATGAATGGTTAGATTGAAGAGATTAAATATTTTAGGCAGTGGACGACCAAATAGGAAAAAGACAAACCTCGGTAGAGATCCGTGGATATCATGAGAGATGATGAATTTAATTGCAGACAGGAGAAAATAAATGCAGCAATTGAACCAAGACATATGAAAGAAATACGCTTAAAAAATGGGACCGGCTAAAAGTGCAAAATAGCAAAGCAGGAATGGCTAGACGAGAAATGCAATGCTGTATAACCATGCATGACTGCAGTTAAGATAACTGCGGCCTACAGGAAAGTTAAAGAAACATTTGGAAAAAAGAGAAATGAATATCAAGAGCTCAGATGGCAAACCAGTACCAAATAGGGAACTGCGTGACCCCCGACAATCAGAATCATATGTTTAGCACATAAATAACACATAAAAAATCAATTCTATGATCCCTTCGCAAGCAAAATTGCATCTTACCACAAGGGAAATTTGAACTACAGCTCTTCAAGATTTAAGAGATTAACTTTGATAACACTAAGAATAAAAATCGTTTTAATAGAACCAAACACACACACTGCAATGTCATGGCTTTATTTTATTTTGCTCAGAATAATTACGATTTTTGAATAACAATTTGTTTTACTGGTCTGCTAGTGCTGCACACGGAAATGGAAGCGTTGCATTTCAGTGAAGTGGTAAAGCAAAATGCAGCAGAGTAAATGCACATCAGATTATGCCATATTTTCACATTCAGCGTCACATCTGCATTCAAGCAATCCATTATCAAACGGTTCCCTAATTACATTCTCAAACTATTATACTGCCATGTAAGTGTCAGTGCCTGTATTTTTCCAAGAACGTAGTTCCAGATTAAAAAGCGTATAAGAAGGTATGCAGCCTTTTCACTCTACTGTTCAACTAATACATCAAAGAAGCAATGACGGAAATAAACATCCAAGAGTGGAATTAAAATTCAATATGAAAGGGTTCACTGATGACATCGCTATGTTCCGTGAAAGTGAAGAAGAATTACAGAATCTGCTGAATGGAATGAAAAATCTAATGAATACAGAATGGATTGAGAGTAAATAGAAGAAAGACGAAAGTAACCAGAAGTTGTAGAAGTGAATACATCGAGAAACCTAAAATCAGCCTTGGTGATCACTAAGTAGAGGAAGTTAAAAAATTTTGCTTCTTAGGCAGCAAAATAAGCAACGACGGACAGAGCAAGGGACATCAAAAGCAGACTAGTACTGGAAGGAAAGGGCATTCCTGGCCAAGAGAAGTCTATTAGTATGAAACACACTCCTTAATCCGAGGAAGAAATTTCTGAGAATGTACGTTTTGAGCACAGCGTTGTATGGCAGTGAAACATGAACTGTGGGAAAACCGTAACAGAAGAGAATCTAAGAATTTGACATGTGGTGCTACTAAAGAATGATAAAAATTAGCTGGACAGATAACGTAAGAAACGAGGACGTTCTGCGGGGAATCGGCAGGAATACATGGAAAACACTACAAGAAGAACGGACAAAGACAGAACATCTGTTAAGACGTCACGGAATGAATTCCACGGTGGAAGAGGGAGCTGCGGAGGGCAAAAACTGGGAGACAGAGACTGTAATACATCCAGCAAAAAAAATCAGGATGTAGGTTGCAAGTGCTACTCTGTGATGAAAAGGTTGGTCCTGGAGGAATTCGTGGAGGGCCCCATCAAACCAGTCAGAAGACTGATAAGTCAAAAAAAGAACACTGTAATACAGGCTTGTACTTATGAGTTACATCGAGTGATGTCTGGCGATGAAATGACGATTGTGTGACTTTACTTGTGGTTCTTCACATTGGTCTTACTAAATCAACGTTGGTTGTCACGTATACCTGACGTGGGCCAAAGAGGTACACATCAAAAGATTGGCAATATTTTGGTGTTTTCGATGCCTTCTTCATCCTATTACATCTATATCTTGTTTCTTCGCGTTAATAAAGTTCCTTTCTTAGTCGCTGAATAGATGATCGTTCATACTCCTCCCGTGGTAGGAGGACGTTGGTTCAGATTCCCGAACGGCCATCCCGATTTAAGTTTTCCGTAATTTCCTTCTATCGCTCCAGGCATTTTCCAGTATGATTCGCTTGAAAATTCCCTTCCCCATCATTTCGAATTACGCGCTTGTCCCCAGTCTCTAATGACCTGGCTGTCGACGGGACGTTAAATTCTAATCTTCGTGCCTTCCTTTCTCGTTGTACGACACGCAGTTTTTCTTGTGAATAGCTCACATCATTGTTTTTCGGATGAGCTATTTATATTCTAAGCACATTTTCCTCCTCCGAGCACCCAAGATTACATACTTCGCTCTTAACCAAAGAAGGGAAAACTTGAAGATGGAAGGAATGTATAGAAGGGCTGCACAAAGGAAACAAAGATAACATTGTAGCAAGGAAAGGGGAAGTAGTGAATAAGAAGGGAGATGTGATACAGACAGAGGACTTCTACGGAGCACTCAAAGGCCTACACTGTCTGTTCAAAAGGATTTCTGCACCCCTACGTAATGCAATATTCACCACTAGATGTTACGAGGGGCTGACCCGCCCGTATAAAAGGAGGCGGGGCTTATTGTATTGTCAGTAGACAAGCAGTAGAAAAAGAACGGGTCAGTCGGCAGAGCTCAGTGACTTCGGACATAATCACTGGACATCGTCTGAGCAACAAAGATATTTCGGCTTTCTAAAGCTGCCCAAGTTGATTGTTGGTGAACTTACTGTGAAGTCCTAACCCGAAGGGCGGTGATAAAAAATCACTTGGAATTATTGGTAGGAATCACTTGTGAATTCCAAAGTGTTTCCAGCAGTCCCGCTAGCACAATGACTGCGCATAGGCAGTTAAAGACAGTGGGGTAAAGTGCTCTAGCAGTTCCACAATAAGCCACACATTACTGTAGGCAACGCTAAGCGACGTTCAAGATGGCATAAAGGGCGACGCCATGGAGCAATAGATGACTGCAAACGAGTAATCTAAAGTGATGAATCACCCTGTACCCTGTGGCATACCGACTGACAGGTTTGCATCTGGCGAGTGCTGTAGAGCGTTACCTGCCATCATGTGTAGTACCAACAGTGAAGAACGAAGGAGGAGGCGTTACAGTAAAGAGGGCATTTTACGCGACTAGGCTATGAATCCTTTAGTACATTTAACAAAAGTCTAAATGCGGAAGTATATGAACACATTTTACAAAAAAATGGCTCTGAGCACTATGCGACTTAACTTCTGAGGTCATCAGTCGAATAGAACTTAGAACTAATTAAACCTAACTAAGCTAAGGACATCACACACATCCATGCCCGAGGCAGGATTCGAACCTGCGACCGTAGTGGTCTCTCGGCTCTAGACTGTAGCGCCTAGAACCGCACGGCCACTCTAGCCGGCTAATATCGGACTTCCGTGCCCATAGTCCTGACCTGAACCCAATGGGACACTTTTGGGATCAGAACGTGGACTTCCCTGAAGGCCCTAGTATCCACAAGCACTACCTCCTCTGGTTTCGGTTCTCGAGGGAAAATGGGCTACCATTCAGAGAAGAAGGGCGGACACGCCTCGTATTAATAATGTCCACTAACAGGTGTCCGGGTACTTTCGTCAGATAGTGGAAGTGAAAACAAAGCCTCAGGAATAGTCGACATTTTCTCAGAATTGCTGAGATCGTCGGGAGAACATACCATGCCACAAATCAGATGGTTCAAAAGGCTCTAAGAACTATAGGACTTAACATCTGAGGTCATCAGTTCCCTAGAACTTAGAACTACTTAAACCTAACTAATCTATGACATGACACAGAGCCATGCGCGAGGCAGGATTCGAACCTGCGACCGCAATAGTCGCTCGGTTCCGGACTGAAACGCCTAGAACCGCTCGGCCACTGAGGCCGGCCATGACACAAATAATCCCCTCGGTATGCAAGATATATGAGACAGTCGCAATTCTCTCAGTTACTTCTGAACCATTTACGAAATTTAGGTTCGCCGTGATGTGATTATTACGTCTGTCACCGATGAGTAAGTATACTCCAATGAATATGGTTGAGGCCGACTTCTCATGCCCAAGAAAACTGTATGGTGCAATGGTTTACAACCCGTACTCACATTTGGTTGGAACACCTTCCAAATTGTCGTTCTATCATTCTGATTTACGTTCTCCGTAGCTTTCCTAAATCGAGTAAAGCTAGTGAGAGGTTTTTCTCTAATCTGAAGTTTATCTCCTTCACTAATAACCCCATCGTTGAGAGGGCGATGAATCCTAATCTCCCTCCCTTCTACCTCTTTCCCTGCAAGCGCTTCTGCGTAACATTTATGCAACTCAGGGAGACCTTGCCTCTAGGCCAACATCCTGGCTGACACAGCTTAGCTCTTCCCACGACGTGATCGTCTGGACTGGGCTTGATCTGTGTATACTTGTATTTTGAGTCCCTGTGGCAAATAACAAACTCTCTCCAATTCACTCTACGAAAAAAAAACATATTCTGTTTGGTGTCGGTTCTGCCAATTACCCGCATTTATCACTCAGAACGACTCAGTGGTTTCATTACGTCAGCCAAAACAGTATCGAGCCAACTTGCTATGCCGCCAACTGATACACAATGCTGAAACTCAGTCCAACACGGAACAATAAGTGAAACGTCACTGCAATAGATGCTGCTGTAAACTAAGAAGTTTTGATTCTGTAGTATCGGAAAAATAGTCTGATGGCAACCCTGGCACAATAATACGATCGAATCCTGAAACGAAGAGTAGGGTTGGAAGTACAGGGACCGGAAGACCAGAAAGAATTTGGGAGTTTGATGCTTTTTAGTGCTTTTAGTCCTAGGTCGGCTTTGATGTCATGTGACATAAATTTTTCTCTAGTGCCAACCTTTTCATCTCGGAATAGCACTTGTATTCGTGTTTGTGACTGCAATAAAAGTCGTTTTAAGACAAAAATGGTTTCGCTTAATTTCAAAGCATCTTGGTGGTCAGGTTTTTTGTTTATTACGCCATTCTTCACTTTCTTCTAGATACATATGGTGGATTTTAGGGCACAGCACTTTCACTAGCACTAGATATACTGTCATCTTATTTTTGTGGAGCTCCACTGCCATATGGGCATTTCGTATACTTTGAGACGCATTAAAAAAAAGAGGAAAGAAGATGGGACAGAATGACAGGACGAACATTAAGACCTCAGAGAATAACATCTATGGTAGTACAGGGGTCGATAAAGGCTAAAGATTGGAGGGGAAGACATAGACTGGAATCCATCCGACAAGTAATTGAGGGCATAGAGTGCAAGTGTTACTCTGTGATGGAGCGGCTGGCAAAAGAGACGAATTATCAACGCATAGCAGAGACTAGTCAGAAGACTGATCACTTAAAAAAAATTATTTCATTCTATTGGACTGTTATATGGATACATTCAGTGTAGCCAAGTGACTTTAGAAGTCATTCATAAATTGTTCTGTTCTGTTCGCATGCAAAACGTGTTTACAGTTATTAACTTATCCGGCTTGAAAGGGACTTGGAAGAGCTGGAAACATACAAGTAGCGAAATCGCCAGAAAACTGACAAAATAAAACTAGCACAAAATTTTACAGTGATCAGAATCGAATGACCCGTTTTATCAGTGGATTAAGAAACTAAAATTTGATTTCGTCTAGGAAAAGTATTACGTGAGTAATGTACGTATCTTTATCAGTGGTTTACTTAATTAATAATGATTCTTTTAAGAAAAAGAAGTTACCATAATCGAGGAACTTTAACATCGTGCTACAACTGAAATACGTCAACTGCTTCAAAACACTTTCCTAAATAAAGTGTCGAAGTTAAGTTGAATAGTGCCCTCGTGTATCGGCGAATAAGATGTGATTCTGTTTTCCAACACATGTTAGTAAACCAGGGGATAATTTCTAAAAGGGCAACCATGTACTAAAAGTTTATCAACTCGCAGGAAGCTGATAATGTAAATTTAAGTCAAAAGATTTATATGGAAAAGGACGGACAATTTCTAGCAGTTTTATATATTGGCCGGAAAGAGTTAGTTTTGTTACATGAGAACCAACTTCCATTACGTACATTTTAAGATATGCTTTATGAAGGAGTTTTCATCCCAAGTAATCGATTGGGAACAGATCGAGTGGTTGCAGTCGATCTAAGATTTATGAAAACAGTATGATTATATATCAAGTGGAGATGTAAAATAAGGTGTTAAAAGAGTGGTAACCAAGAAGCTTGTACATAGGACTTCTGTTCTCTCTCTCTCCCTTTCTCCCTCTCCACCTCTTTCAAATCCACTTTGGCTGGTTCTATATGGCTCTCTATAGTACGATGAAAGCTATTCGCTGATGTCTTGACAGTTGGTCTATAATCCAATCACTTCTCCTTCTATATGTTTTCCATGTTTTCCTTTCTTCACCGATTTCCGGAAAACCTGCTCATTCCTTATTTTACTAGTCCCTATAATTTTCAACACCTTCCTAGAGGATGATTCAAAATTCCTTTTGCAGCCATCTGTGTTCCTTATCAAAACTTCATGTACTAAGTAGACTAAGTTTTGAAAAGTAACACATGTCCCGGAATGTACTGTTTGAATGTAAATTCAGTTTGAAGATCGGATCACTTTCAAATCTCTCGCTTCACGGTACGCACAGAGCTGAGAAGAGAGCGCCGTTTCAGTCCCTGTTGTAAATATGACGTCACATAACATCTTCGTCCGACTACAACAACGACTGCTAGGAACTGGTTCGTTGGCAACAAGGACGATTGGCTGTGGTGCTCCACGAACGCGCTGCATTCTTGGCTTTGAATAGGAAGATCTCCGACACGCAGAAGAGAAAAAAAAATGGTTCACATGGCTCTAAGCACTATAGGACTTAACATCTGGGGTCATCAGTCCTTTAGACTTAAAACTTGTAACCTCCCAACAGTTAAAATATAATTATAACATTCACATTTTGTGTAACCTCCCAACAGTCTATTATTCCGTAACCTCGCAATAATAACGTGACAAACCTCTCAATAAAATTGTGGCTCATTTATAACCTTTCAATAATTGACCGTGAATTTAAACTGGTAAATTTTGAACGTCAGCAGTGCTGCGTCATGACCCTGAAAGATCATTCTGAATAAATTGAAATTTCTTACTTCAATTAAGTCGCAGGATAACGCGTATGTATCTGCTCCTATAAGAAATTTTCTGGCATGGCCCAGTGCAATGCTGGCAGCTAGATTTGTCATGTATAAAAGGAAACGACTGATTTCTCTTTACGATAATCGGTATGACCATGGCTTTCAAAAATTAGTAAATTCTTTAAATTCAGATGAATGATTGTCAAAAAGTTAATTTTATAAAAAGGATTATTATTAAAAGTTTTTTGGAACATTTACATGGGACTTGATACAACAATAGTACAAATTTTGTTGTAACAAACTATATATGCTCGCGGCTGCTTTTACCTTATATTACATAGCTCAGCCTTCCCATGAGCCATGGACCTTGCCGTTGGTGGGGAGGCTTGAGTGCCTCAGCGATACAGATGGCCGTACCGTAGGTGCAACCACAACAGAGGGATATCTGCTGAGAGGCCAGACAAACGTGTGGTTCCTGAAGAGGGGCAGCAGTCTTTTCAGTAGTTGCAAGGGCAACAGTCTGGATGATTGACTGATGTGGCCTTGTAACAATAACCAAAACAGCCTTGCTGTGCTGGAACTGCGAACGGCTGAAAGCAAGGGGATACGACAGCCGTAATTTTTCCCGAGGGCATGCAGCTTTACTGTATGATTAAATGATGATGGCGTCCTCTTGGGTAAAATATTCCGGAGGTAAAATAGTCCCCCTTTCGGATCTCCGAGCGGGGACTACTCAAGAGGACGTTGGTATCAGGAGAGAGAAAACTGGCGTTCTGCGGATCGGAGCGTGGAATGTCAGATCCCAAATCGAGCAGGTAGGTTATAAAATTTAAATAAGGAAATTGATAGGTTAAAGTTAGATATAGTGGGAATTAGTGAAGTTCGGTGGCAGGAGAAACAAGACTTTTGGTCAGGTCAATACAGGGTTATAAATACAAAATCGAACAGAGGTAATGCTGCAGTAGGTTAAATAATGAATAAAAAAAATAGGCTTGCGGGTAAGCTACTAAAAACAGCATGGTGAACGCATTATTGTAGCCAAGATGGACACGAAGCCCACCCCTACTACAGTAGTACAAGTTTATGTGCCAACTAGCTCTCCAGATGATGAAGAAATTGATGAAATGTATGATGAGATAAAGGAAATTATTCAGGTAGTAAAGAGAGACGAAAATTTAATAGTCATGGGTGACTGGAATTCGATGGTAGGAGAAGGCAGAGAAGGAAACATAGTAGGTGAATATGGAGGAAGCCGTCTGGTAGAATTTTGCACAGAGCATAACTTAATCATAGCTAACATTTGGTTCAAGAATCATAAGAGAAGGTTGTATACATGCAAGAATCCCGGAGATACTAAAAGGTATCAGGTAGATTATATAATGGTAAGACAGATATTTAGGAACCAGGTTTTAAATTGTAAGACATTTCCAGGGGCAGATGTGGACTCCTACCGCAATCTATTGGTTATGAACTGCAGATTAAAATTGAAGAAACTGCAAAAAGGTGGGAATTTAAGGAGATGGGAGCTGGATAAACTGACTAAACCAGAGGTTGTGCAGAGTTTCAGAGAGAGCATAAGGGAACAATTGACAGCAGTGGGGGAAATAAGTACAGTAGAAGAAGAATGGGTAGCTCTGAGGGACGAAGTAAGGAAGACAGCAAAGGATCAAGTAGGTAAAAATACGAGGGCTAGTAGAAATCCTTAGGTAACATAAGAAATACTGAATTTAATTGATAAAAGGCGAAAATATAAAAATGCAGTAAATGAAGCAGGCAATAAGGAATACAAACGTCTCAAAAATGAGATCAACAGGAAGTGCAAAATGGCTAAGCAGGGATGGCTAGAGGACAAATGTAAGGATGTAGAGGCTTATCTCACTAGGGGTAAGGTAGATACTGCCTACAGGAAAATTAAAGAGACCTTTGGAGATAAGAGAACCACTTATATGAACATCAAGGGCTCATGTGGAAACCCAGTTCTAAGCAAAGAAGGGAAAGCAGAAAGGTGGAAGGAGTATATAGAGGGCCTATACAAGGGCAATGTACTTGAGGACAATATTATGGAAATGGAAGAGAATGTAGATGAACATGATATGGGAGATACGATACCACGTGAAGAGTTTGACAGAGCACTGAAAGACCTGAGCCGAAACAAGGCCCCGGGAGTAGATAACATTCCATTATAACTATTGACAGCCTCGGGAGAGCCAGTCCTCGCAAAACTCTATCATCTGTTGAGGAAGATGTATGAGACAGGCGAAGTACCCTCAGACTTTAAGAAGAATATAATAATCCAAATCTCAAAGAAAGCAGGTGTTGACAGATGTGAAAATTACCGAACTATCAGTTTAGTAAGTTACAGTTGCAAAATACTAATACGAATTCTTTACAGACGAATGTAAAAACTGGTAGAAGCCAACTTCGGGGAAGATCAGTTTGGATTCCGTAGAAATATTGGAACACGTGAGGCAATACTGACCTTCCGACTTATCTTAGAAGAAAGATTAAGGAAAGCCAAACCTGCGTTTCTAGCATTTGTGGACTTAGAGAAAGCTTTTGACAATGTTGACTGGAATGCTCTCTTTCAAATTCTAAAGGTGTCAGGGGTAAATGCAGGGAGCGAAAGGCTATTTACAATTTGTACAGAAACCAGATGGCAGTTATAAGAGTTGAGGGGCATGAAAGAGAAGCAGTGGTTAGGAAGGGAGTGAGACAGGTTTGTAGCCTCTCCCCAATGTTATTCAATCTGTATATTAAAGCAGTAAAGGAAACAAAAGAAAAAATCGGAGTACGTATTAAAATCCATGGAGTAGAAATAAAGACTTTGAGGTTCGCCGATGATATTGTAATTCTGTCAGAGACAGCAAAGGACTTGCAAGAGCAGTTGAACGTAATGGGCAGTGCCTTGAAAGGAGGATATAAGATGAATATCAACAAAATCAAAACGAGGATAATGGAATGTAGTCGAATTAAGTCGGGTGATGCTGAGGGAATTAGATCAGGAAATGGGACACTTGAAGTAGTAAAGGAATTTTGCTATTTGGGGAGCAAAATAACTGATAATGGTCGAAGTAGAGAAGATATAAAATGTAGAATGGCAATGGCAAGGAAAGCGTTTCTGAAGAAGAAAAATTTGTTAACATCGAGTACAGATTTAAGTGTCAGGAAGTCGTTTCTGAAAGTATTTGTATGGAGTGTAGCCATATATGGAAGTGAAACATGGACGATAAGAAGTTTGAACAGGAAGAGAATAGAAGTTTTCGAAATGTGGTGCTACAGAAGAATGCTGAAGATTAGATGGGTAGATCACATAACTAATGATGAGGTATTGAATAGAATTGGGGAGAAGAGGAGTTTGCGGCACAACTTGACGAGAAGAAGGGAGCGGTTGGTAGGACATGTCCTGAGGCATCACGGAATCACAAATTTAGCAATGGAGGGCAGCGTGGAGGGTAAAAATCGTAGAGGGAGACCAAGTGATGAATACACTAAGCAGATTCAGAAGGTTGTAGGTTGCAGTAGGTACTGGGAGATGAAGGAGCTTGCACAGGATAGGGTATCATGGAGAGCTGCATCGAACCAGTCTCAGGACTGAAGACCACAACAACAACAACAACTTAGCTCAGGCACCGCCATCGCTCCCCACGACCAGCCCAACCAACGCCATACACGCGACTGCCATCTACCACTACTACTGCCCACACAGCTCTTACTGCAGCCGACACTGCTCTCTGGTCTGCAATTCTATTATAGCTTACATATCGCAGGCAGCGCGTGAGCAATCCGTCGAAATTACGTCTGCTCTAGTGCGCTAGCAATAAATTTCTTAGCCATGTACCTCTTACAAATTGCTTAAATTTAACTAACCTAAGGACATCACACACATCCATGCCCGACGCAGGATTCAAACCTGCGACCGTAGCAGCAGCGCGGTTCGGACTGAAGAGCCTAGAACCACTCGGCCACAGCGGCCGGCTGCAGAAGAGAACCCGAGGACAAACACTCGAAACACTGCCCTCAACATGTGCTCCTAGCAGGCCAGAACTCACTGTCTCCGCTATGCGCGTACCGCAAAGCGGAATATTTAAAAGTGATCCGATCCTCCAACTGATCTTACATGTAAATGATATATTTCCGGACATGGGTTCCTTATCAAAACTTCATCTACTAAGCCCCATCCAGTGCCACTATAAGCCTGTAACTGATTTTTTTTTTTATCGCCCTGTTTAGCACCACAGTTCACACATTTCGATTCCCTTCTTTTCCGCTATTCCTGCAGCACAGCATTGTATGGTAGTAAACCGTGAATCACGGGCCACGGTGACATCGGTAACGGCGACGTTTTGTCTGACAGTACGAGCTGCGGCTGGCAGCATCGCGGGGACGCGAGGCGTCGGCATCGCCGGCCGTGTCGCGGGCAGAGCTCGTGGTGACGCTGCTGGACGCGAACGACGAGCCGCCGATCTTCCAGCAGCCCGTGTACCGCGCAGAGCTGCAGGAGGAGGAGGACCCCGCCCACCTGCCCAGGAGGATACTCACGGTCAGTGGGCTTCTTCATTTATACACTGTCGACATCGCAGCCCAGTCAAGAGCCGTGATAATCTAACATACAGGGTGTTGCAAAAAGGTACGGCCAGACGTTCAGGAAACATTCCTCACACACAAATAAAGAAAACACGTTATGTGGACATGTGTCCGGAAACGCTTAATTTCCATGTTAGAGCTCATTTTAGTTTCGTCATCATGTACTGTACTTCCTCGATTCACCGCCAGTTGGCCCAATTGAAGGAAGGTAATGTTGACTTCGGTGCTTGTCTTGACATGCGACTCATTGCTCTACAGTACTAGCATCAAGCACATCAGTACGTAGCATCAACAGGTTAGTGTTCATCACGAACGTGGTTTTGCAGTCAGTGCAATGTTTACAAATGCGGAGATGGCAGATGCCCATTTGATGTATGTATTAGCACGCGGCAATAGCCGTGGCGCGTACGTTTGTATCGAGACAGATTTCCAGAACGAAGGTGTCCCGACAGGAAGACGTTCGAAGCAATTGATCGGCGTCTTATGGAGCACGGAACATTCCAGCCTATGACTCGCGACTGGGGAAGACCTACAACGACGAGGACACCTGCAATGGACGAGGCAATTCTTCGTGCAGAGAAGTTGCTGCTGCACAAGGTAACGTTGACCACGTCACTGTATGGGAGAACCAGTTGTTTCCGTACTATGTACAGCGTATGCAGGCACTATCAACAGCTGATTGGCCTCCACGGGTACACTTCTGCGAATGACTAATCCAAAAGTGTGTCAATCCTCATTTCAGTGCAAATGTTCTCTTTACGGATGAGGCTTCATTCCAACGTAATCAAATTGTAAATTTTCACAATCAACATGTGTGGCCTGACGAGAATTCGCATCCAGTTGTGCAATCACGTCATCAACACAGATTTTCTGTGAACGTTTGGGCAGGCATTGTTGGTGATGTCTTGACTGGGCCCCATGTTCTACTACCTACGCTCAATGGAGCACGTTATCACGATTTCATACTAGATACTCTACCTGTGCTGCTAGAACATGTGCCTTTCCAAGTACGACACAACATGTGGTTCATGCACTATGGAGCTCCTGCACATTTCAGTCGAAGTGTTCGAACGCTTCTCAACAACAGATTCGGTGACCGATGGATTGGAAGAAGCGGACCAATTCCATGGCCTCCACGCTCTCCTGACCTCAACCCTCTTGACTTTCATTTATGGGGGCATTTGCAGAGACTCTTCGTGCTCGTATTGTGGACGGCTGTGATACATTACGCCATTTTCCAGGGCTGCATCAGCGCATCAGGGATTCCATGCGACGAAGGGTGAATGCATGTATCCTCGCTAACGGAGCACATTTTGAACATTTCCTGTAACAAAGTGTTTGAAGTCACGCTGGTACGTCCTGTTGCTGTGTGTTTCCATTCCATGAGTAATGTGATTTGAAGAGAAGTAATAAAATGAGCTCTAACATGGAAAGTAAGCGTTTCCGGACACATGTCCACATAACATATTTCATATTTTCTATCTTTGTGTGTGAGGAATGTTTCCTGAAAGTTTGGCCGTACCTTTTCGTAACACCCTGTATAAGATATTTTGCTGTAAAAATACAGCGACGAGCCACTTTTTTATTGCGTTTTATTTATGACAATATGCATTCTGGGCTTGCACCGGTCTTCAACTGGCAAATTACATGTATCTTCAGTTTCTACAGTAGTAAAATATCGACAGCAGTTTGTATGCTGCAGCTGGCCTGTGCAAAAGCAACGATTCCAATCATTTACTTCAATTTCGCGAGTTTAAAATTGCGCACTATCTGTTGTTCATTTTACTTACATTTTCCTCTCTTTGTTTTGTCTTGGCCTTTCTTCTTTTTTGTAACAGCTCAAAGACTTTTCATGTCACGTATTTTACACAGGCGCACTGCGTTATCCGCCATATTGTCGACTGACAATTTTGTTTACATACAAGCAGTCTATCATCGAACAGAGTTATATTTTACGAAAGTGTTGAGGGTCTAGCTAAGCTACTGATTACTGAACATTGACTTGGGTGATAGAAGTATTCTAAGTACGATGTGTACTAGGCTTTTTTTTTTGTTACTTAGGCAGTGTTGAAGATAATAAACTAACATAACACATTTATACAAAGCAGTAATTCATACATTTACAAATAACAAATATATTTTATGTTGTATATTATTACATGCATTTGTTGGGTTTACGTTAGATTATGTTATTTCTTGATTGTGCTTGGTAAGTGGATTGATAAGTAGAGAGTGGAAGTTTTTCAGAAATATTCGGTTTGGTAACTTTGTTTGATTGTTAAGTATGTCAGAAAAGGATGCATGTTTATGGGAATAAATTTCGATTTCTTCTAGGAGGTTCATTCTTTTTCCTTTGTTGGCTAGGTGGAGACCTTGTATGTTATGGGATATGTCTGTTAGTTGATGTTCTTCTATCACCCAAGTCAATGTTTAGTAAACAGTAGCTTAGCTAGAACCTCAAAACTTTCGTAAAATATAACTCTGTCCATAGATAAACTGCTTGTATGTAAACAACACTGTCAGTCGACAACATGGCGGATAACGCAGTGCGCCTGTGTAAAATACGTGACAAAAAGTGTTTCTGCTGTCACAAAAAAGAAGAAAGGCCAAGAAAAAACAAGGAGAGGAGAATGTAAGTAAAATGAACAACTGATAGTGCGTAAATTTAAACTCGCGAAATTGAAGTAAATGATCGGAATCGTTGCTTTTGTACAGGCCAGCTGCAGCATCCACTCTGCTGTCGATATTTTACCACTGTAGGAATTTTTAATTTGACAGCTGAATATGGGTGCAAACCAGAAATGTATATTGCCATAAATAAAACGCAATTTAAAAAAAATGTGGCTGGTCGCTGTATTTTTAGAGTAAAATATCATTATCCACGGCCACGGAGCTCAACAGTCCAAATAAACTGGACAAATTGTTAATATATAAGAAACTATCAGCCTCGACCGCGGTAATGAAACCAACCTTTACCTAGGTTTCAGCCCAAAGAATTGAGCTTTCTTCAGAAGATATAACTGAATCTATAATTTATCTGAGAGGGCATGGTCTAGAAATAAAGCTAAAACAGCCTGAATAGGCGTTGTCACATTTTAAAAATGCGGTACATTAAAATTAATCCAACACGAAGACTTATCGTAAGCTCTGGCGTGCGCCTCGTCTCCATGGACGCCGTGCGGGGGGCTTGGGAGCTCACGTGAAACTCAACGTAAGCCCCAAACTTAACAGAGGCCCAACACACGGCGTCCATGGAGACGAGGCGCACGCCAGAGCTTACGTTAAGTCTTCGTGTTGGATTAATACTTATGTACCGCATTTTTAAAATGTGACAACGCCTATCAGGCTGTTTTAGTTTTATTTCTAGACCACGGCCGGCTACAGTGACCGAGTGGTTCTAGGCGCTTCATTTTGGAACCGAGTGACCACTACGGTCGCAGGTTCGAATCCTGCCTCGGGCATGGATGTGTGTGATGTCCTTAGGTTAGTTAGGTTTAAGTAGTTCTAAATTCTAGAGGACTGATGACCTCAGATGTTAAGTCCCATAGTGCTCAGAGCCATTTGGACCATTTTTCTAGACCATGCCCTCTTAGACAAATTATAGATTCAGGTATATCTTTTGAAGAAGGCTCAATTATTTCGGCTGAAACCTAGATAAAGGTTGGTTTCACTACCGCAATCGAGGCTGATAGTTTCTTATATATTCTTCATTTATTTCCTGCATCTGTGCTACACACTTTTCCGTTGATTATGGAAGATAGCGATTGTCATCACGCCCATTTACAAAAAATTGGCCAGGAGCAAATGGGACTCTCGCTCTGAGGGTTCCGACCACACTTAGTTAATTATATAGACAGTTCACTGAGCCTAGAAATCAAGAATTTCGACGATTTTTGCGTGTTTTGATAGTGATACTGGCAAGATATCGGTCCCTGGTATTCCAAGACTTTGAAAAATATTTTACTTTAACCTTTAAGTAGGATAATTATTCACAAAATAAAAATATTTCGTCTGAAATAATTACAAATTAACCATTTTAAGATCTTTCTCCTTTACCTGTACTGTGAAATGTTGCTTCTTGTAAATTTCATGGTTAAAAGTCAACGGGTAGAAACCTCTACTTTTTAATAAGTTGAATTTGCGAGTATCAAAACATGCTTTATATGTTGACTGCAACGACTTAGAAGCTTAACTTTGATACGTCACCAAGGAGATGATAGACCTTAGCATGCGACATGAATTTTAACTTGATACGTCCACCCGTCCATCAGATAAAGGGGTCTTAACAGACGGACAGACCGCCAGACAACAAATGTGTACAATTTTCTTCGCTTGATTTTTTGTCATCAGTCTTTTTGGTTTTATGCAACCCGCTACGAATTCCGCTTCTGCGCCAGCTCCCTCTAATACTATGGGAGTTATTGCCTGTCCTCTTAACAGGTGTCCTATCAACCTGTCCCTTCTTCTTGTCAGTGCTTTCCATATATTTCTTTCTTCGCAGATTCTGTGGAGAACCTCCGCATTGCTCACCTTATCAGTCCACTTCATTTTAAACATTCTTGCTTCGTATGATATAATTACAAATTGAAACTTTTCCGCTTTTTGCCTGTGGTTTTATTACGAATTCTTGCTTCTCACCAAATATCATGTTTCTACAGCAGCGGGAAGTACCTTGTAGATTTTGAGGGATGGGTTTTCGAGTATAAAAATACACTTAGAAAGTTCGATTTTTTTTTAATTTCCGAGGAACCGTAGATCTCATCATACGGCATAAATTTTAATTTGATACGTCTACCCACTCCTGAGAAAAAAAAGATGTTTTAACAGTCAGCAGACAGACGAAGGACAACAAAGTGATCCTGTAAATGTTCCCTTTATGCTGATAGAGGAACGCAATCCTAAAAAGGAACGCTAATAGAGACAGCCATCACTGGATATAGCTGAATATTGAAGCTACAAGTCAAATATAACGACCATCTCGGAGGCAAGCATAATAAATTCACTGAGAATGCAAAACTCGACTCATACAGACATCTTAGGAAACACGAACAAAGGTCACTATAGTGTAGTTGTGTCTGCAATAGTCTTCCGTAAGCTTTCGACTCAGCTATGAGAATACTTAACCATCACGTCGAGGATTGAGAACGGATTGACGACTTTGTGACAGTCAAGACGCAGCCCTGTTATCCTGATCGGACATCTTTCCACAAACGCAAATGTGTCCCAGGAACTGTATTAGAACCATTACCGTCCATTTTACGCACTGTGTTTGAAAAAAAATGTGTCCCGTACTTTTACAAGATTGTTACCAATTAAAACTAGAGAAGATACTGTATAGTTCTGAAAGAAATAGCTATTGAGCTAAAATTCATCCTTCTCATAAGGAGAGTACTGGAGCTGCTAAAGAGATCAGCCTTTTTTTTTTTCTTTGTGTTTTCCGGGACGAACAGTGATCATCTTCGGAAGTTTTATTCTTCTGCTGTTTTAGGTACTTCAAGGATTTTATAAAGTTTTAATTTGTTCACTTTCAAGCTTGGGCGCATTGTTTAGGTCTTTTAATGTTAGATTATGGTGAGGATTCATTTATGTTTTCACCGGTTAAATTGTTTGCTATTTCGTATTGCGGTTGCATCTTCTTGGACATGTAGCTCAGTACCTACCCCTTTGTCCTGAGCTTTCCGGTAAATTCTGAGTAGTGGCTCTGAGCCATTCACATTTGTGCTAGCTCTGTGAGGTGGCTTGGGCTACAATGTCACGTTATCGTATGATTCCAATGAGCAAGTTTGTCACGTGATCTTTGATCTTATCGATAAGTCATTATTTTCTCTTCCAGGGCCTCATGCATGTCCCATGGACTAGCTCACCTTGGGGGCTTCCAGGTTTCACACCAGACATTTGTTTTGGAGTGGCTGTAGTTTGATCATGTTGGATATGCAAGTAGTCCCCAAAGATGTCATTCCCAGTATTATTGTTGTACCGTTCCCTTACATAATTTTAACTTTGTTGCTTATAAAGAGTGGTGTGAAGGGTTTTAACATCTTTGTTCTATTCTGCTTCCGTTCTCCAATATGTGGTGAATGTCAACTCTTTGACCAGTATCTTCCCAAGGTACGTCACCGTGCTGGACCATGGTATCTTCTGGTTGGCAAAGTCTGCGTACGTTCGCTGCACCCGCCTTTTTTGTAAACAATATTGCTGCTATCTTGGTTGTTTTCAAGAAAAAAACCTCGACGTTTAAAGGTCAACACCGCACGGGGAGTCACTTTATTGGTATCACGTACCAAAGATCCAAGACCACAAGAGCAGTAAGTCAGGTTATAATTCTATCAATGGCTTAAAGTGCTGCAGATCCGACGTTCTCAAAATGCATTTTTTTAAGGATGAAGTGGGATTTATACAGAATCTCCCTAGATGGGCAGATGCTAACCTCCAAGCGGTAATAGAATTAGCGTCAATTTGTAGCCAGGAAGAGAAAGTGACACACTGATATGGTTGTACACTTCAACGACTGTTTTAACAAGGGCTGTTTATAACCAATTCTTTCTGCAACGTACACTGAGGTGACAAAGGTCGAGGGACATCGATATACGTATATGGTAGTAGTGCGGCGTACACGAGGTGTAAACGGCAGGTGCGTTGGTGGAGCTGTCATCTGGACTCAGGTAATTCATGTGAAAAGATTTTCGAAATGGTTATGGTTGCACGACGGTAATTAACAGACTCTGAACACGGGATGATATCCTTTTCGGAAATCTTTAGCGAACTCAATATTCCGTGACCAAAGTTTTCAAGAGTATGCCGAGAATACCAAATTTCAGGCATTGCCTCTCATAACGGACAACGCAGTGGCCAAGACGTTCACTTAGCGACAGAGGGCAGTGGATTGTGCAAAGGGCTGTCAGCCCTAACATACAAAGTTACTTGAAATAAGCACAAAGCTGAAATATAGGATATTCAACGAACGTATCGTTTAGGACAATCCGGTGGAATTTGGTGTTAATGGGCTATGGCAGCAAACGACCGACGCGAGTGCCTTTGCTAACACCGCTACATCCTCTGCAGCGACTCTCCTGGCTCGCGACCACAGCGTTTCGGCCTTAGACGCCTGGGAAAACATGGCCTGGTCAGATTAGTCCTGTTTCAGTTGGTAAGAGCTGATGGTAGGATTCGAGTGTGGCGCGGACCCCACAAGCCATGGACCCAAGTTGTCAACAGGGCACTACACAAGCTGGTGGTGGCTCCATAATGGGCTGTGCTCACATGGAATGGACTGGGTCCTCTATTCCAACTGCACCGATCATCGACTGGAAATTGTTACGCTTGGCTACTTGGAGACCGTTTGCAACCATTCATGGACTTCATGCTCCCAGACAACGATTGGTTTGAAGAACATTCTGGACAAATGAAGCGAATGATTTGGCCACCCAGACCGCCCGACGTGAATCCTACGAAACTTTATGGGGCATAGACGAGAGGTCCGTTTGCGCGCAAAATCCTACACAGGCAACACTTTCGCAATTATGGACTGCTATAGATGCAACATGGCTCAGATTTCTGTAGGAGACTTACAACTTCTTGAGCCCATGCCACGTCGAGTTGTTGTATTATGCCGGACAAAAGGAAATCCGGCGGGATATTAGGTATCCCCTATGTCTTTTATCACCTCAGTGTAATACCGGAACAGTTGTAGAAATTCAATCTTCCAGGAAGACAAAGGATATGGTTCATTTATTGCGAGTTTCCAGCGCATTTTCTACGGCTTGTGCAACAAATACTTTTTTCTTGGGTAGTCAGTCCTCTGTCCGCTTTCGTTAGTGCGGCCACGATTGCCTCTACCATGCTCATTATTTGTTGAATGTATCCCGGTCTCTGTCTTCACCCAGTTTTGGTTTCATGTTTATCGTTGATGTCATTTACACTATTGCTCATTACTTGCGTTTCTCTTCGGTTTACCATCAATGCATAATCTGTGCTCAGCGGTCTGTTCATCCATTCAGCAGGTCCTGCAGCTCTTCCTCACTTTTACCGAGGATATCAATGTCATCATCTAATCTTACCTTTCATATTCATTCACCCTGAATATTAATACCACTTCCAAACCTACGCTGTATTTCGTTTTTGCTTCTCCCCTTTCTAATCAGATCGCTCTGTTTTTGAAGATCCATTCTTTCTCTGTCTCTTTGATACATCACACGATCCCTTTCCAAACGAAAATTACGAGTTGCATCCAAGATGCTAGGTTCCAAAATGTCCACCATCTTGGTTTTGTCTTGTATCGAAATGTCAGTTACGATCCAGTAGCCGGTACTCAGTTTCATACTCGTACATGAAGTCGACATTTTGGCGCTTTTAGCGAAATATTTAGAATTAGCTGAAAAATTCTATAGTCTTGATGGCCACAGAATATCATTATTACTTGCTTATTATTGCGGTTAAGATTATTAAAACTTCTAACAAATAATACAGATCGCTGGATCTCCTTCACGCGATGAGGTCATGTCAATTTTTTGAGCCTATTTAAACAGATCCCAATTATAGACTGTATTTACACAAGCTATGTTACACAAATTCTGAAACATTACAGGTGAAGGCTGTGGACGGCGACGTGGAGCGTCCACAAGACGTGGTGTATTCCATCTCGGGACCAGGAGTCGCTCTTGATGGAAGTGATGATGGCCACTTTCGAGTGGACGCCAACACAGGCGACGTGTTCGTCCTTACGGTGAGTTCAGACTCTAAACTGCTTTTATGACACTAAGCTTTCGCCCCGCGGGGTAACCGTGCGGTCACGGGTGCCTTGTCACGGTTCGCGCTGCTGCCCACGTCGGAGGTTCGAGTCCTCCCTCGGGCATGGGTGTTTGTGTGTGTGTGCTGTCCTTAACGTAAGTTAGTTTAAGTTAGATTAAGTAGTGTGTAAGCCTAGGGACCGTTGACTTCAGTACTTTGGTCCCATAGAACTTACCACAAATTTCCAACCACTAAGCTTTAATCTTAGACTGCCTTTAGTGGCAGAGTTAAAAACTGAGGTCGTGGAGTCATTTTCAAAAACCACAGGCTGCTACTGTGTCAACACTGGACGGTTACGACTGTGCCAAGAGGGATCCCCGAATTGCTCTCTTTTAACTGTGCTATCATAGTGGACTAGCGTAACCTTTTCTCCACTGAAAACGAATGTGCTCTTACTAAATTCCCAGACACGACTGTTACAACTTTACTTCGTCGTCTATCGATGTGTGCTGCTGCGACCTTCGTACACTGACGACATCCTATTGGTGTCGCTAAAATGTGTGGGGAACAATGGCGCGTTTCCCAAGAAACATTATCAGGCATTCACACACAAAAATATTACACCTACTGAAAGAATTACAAATGTCTATGTACAAAACGTTAATTTATTCAGTATCACAAAAACTCAACTCGCATGCGGCATTTGTACCAACAGTTTTAACCGGTGCCCGCATCCCGTTCAGACACTAAGTCACTAAGACACTAAGACACTAAGCACTTCGCGGCGGGTGAGCTCCCATTCAACGCAAAGCTTGGTGAAACTGTAATTTACCATTAATCCGCGGTGTACGTGCCGACGTCGTAAGCTGAAGATGCGAAGATAGAAATTACATATGAGAATATTGGACAGGTGAGTCAGTACGTAAATGGAGGGGAAAATCCAATACTCAAGAGCGCAGTTCTTGGAGAAGGATTAGAAGAAAGGGTTACGGGAGAATATTGTACTAGGAATTAGATAGACTAATTGAGTTCTCCAATAAATTCCAGCTAGTAACAGCGAATACTCTGTTCAAGAATCACAAGAGGAAGAGGTATGCCTTGAAAAGACAGGAAGATACGGAGAGATTTCATTTATATTACATCATGGTCAGACAGAGATTAGATTATTCAGGAAAAATCAATGCCCAAAGAAGTGGGATATGGAAATACTGAGTAATGAACAGAGACGCTCGAAGTTCTCTAAGACTACAAATACTGCAATAAGGAATAGTTCAGTAGGCAGTACAGTTGCAGAGCAATGGACACCTCTAAATCAGGCAATCACAGACGCTGAAAAGGAAAACATAGGTATACACGAGGGAACTGTGAAGTATCCACGGGCAACAGAATAAATACTGCAGTTGACCTACGAAAGAAGGAAGCACAAAAATGTTCAGGGAAATCTAGACATACATAAATACAAGTCGCTGAGGCGTGAAATAAATTGGAAGTACAGGGAAGCTAAGACGAAATGGCTCTATGAAAAATGTGAAGAAAGCGAAAAAGAAATTATTGTCGGAAGGACTACCTCAGCATATTAGAAAATCATAACACCATTCGGTGAAATTAAAAGCAAGGGTGCTAACATTAAGAGAGGGACAGGAATTTCACTAATAAATGGAGAGGAGAGAGAAGGTAGGTGAAAAGAGTCGAGGAAGGTCTCTATTAGGAGGAAAATTTGTCTTACGTGATAGAAGAAGAGACACGAGGAGATATGGAAGAGGTGGGGGATTCAGTATTACAATCAGAATTTAAAAGAGCTTTGGAAGAATTAAGATCAAATAAGGCAGAAGGGATAGATAACGATACATCGGAAGAAGCAACAAAATCAGTATTCACATTGGTGTGTAGAATGTGTGAGTCCAGCGCCATTCCATCTGACTTTAGAATAATATCATCCATACGTTCCCAAGAGTGCAAGAGCTGATCAAGTGCCGGAGTTATCGCATAATCAGCTTCATACTTCATACAACCAAGTTGCTGAGAAGAATAACATACAGAAGAATGGAAATGAAAATTGAGGATTTGTTATTAACGATCAGTTTGGCTTTAGTAAAGGTAAAGGCATCAGAGATTCAGTTCTAATGTTGCGGTTAGTAATGAAAGCAAAACTAAAGAGAGGTCAAGGCACGATCATAGGATTTCTCGACCTGGAAAAAGTGTTCAACAGTGTTAAATGGTGCAAAATGTTCGAAATTCTGGGGAAAATAGGGGTAAGATACAGGAAGTAACGGATATACGTAACATGCACAAAACCCAAAAGGGACTAATAACAGTGGAAGACCAAGAAGTGCTCGGATTAAAAAGGTTGTAAGACAGGGATGTAGTCTTTCGCCCCTACTGTTCAATCTGTACATCGAAGAAGCAATGATGGAAACAAAAGAAGGCCTCAGCAGTGGAATTAAAATCCAGTGTGGAAGGATATCAATGATACGATTCGCTGATGACATCGCTATCCTCAGCGAAGTGAAGAAGAATTACACGATCTACTGAATGGAATGAACCGTTTAATGAGCACAGAATATAGATTAAGATAAATCGAAGACGAAAGAAATGAATAGGAGAAGAAATGATAACAGCGAGAAACTTAACTGATGGTCACAAAGTAGATGAAGGTTTTCAGCTGCATAGGCAGTAAAATAATCAATGACGGACGGAGCAAAGAGTACATCAAAAGCTTACTAGCTATGGCGAAAAAGGCATTCCTGTCCAAGAGAAGTCTACTAATATCAAACGTAGGCCTTAATTTGAGGAAGAAATTTCTGAGAATGTATGTTTTTAGCACAGCATTGTATGGTAATGAAGCAAGGACTGTGAGAAAACTGAGATGAACAGTATCGAACCATTTGAGATGTCGTTGAAAGCCGGTCGGTGTGGCCGTGCGGTTCTAGGCGCTTCAGTTTGGAACCGCGTGACCACTACGGTCGCAGGTTCGAATCCTGCCTCGGGCATGGACGAGTGTGATGTCCTTAGGTTAGTTATGTTTAAGTAGTTCTAAGTTCTAGGGGACTGATGACCTCAGATGTTGAGTCCCATAGTGCTCAGAGCCATTTGAACCATTTGTCGTTGAAAATTAGGTGTACTGATAAGATAAGGAATGAGTAGGTGCTGCGGAGAATCGGAGAAGCAAGGAATATGTGGGAAGCACTGTCAAGAAGGACAGGATGATAGACATCAGGGAATAAATTGCATGGTACTAGAGGGACCTCTAGTGGGTAAAAATTCTAGAGGAAGAGCCGCGGGACAGGACCTGGTTTTTTACAGTGGTATGAAACTGCAAGCTAATTGTTCCTGTTATGTTGGCGATATTGCTTGTGGTCTCTTTCCGCCTGGCGCGTAGGCTGCCGCGCGTATCCTACATGGCTGGAGGAAAGGTTAGCCGGAAGTCGAGTTGCCACCATGTGAGTCGCGGTCTAAACAGCCACTGTTACGCGTTCCAGTGTTGACAGTGTATTTTTTTTTTTATTCGAGAACATGTACATTTATGTACAGAGAGTGAATCACTGGACTTGGGTGAAGGAGTCAATTGTTGAGTTGGTGGGAGTTAGTGGGTTGGCGGTGAGCAGAACAGTAAACACTATGAAATAACTATAGACCTTGAGTTAGGTAGGTGAAACAAAAGACTACCAGTTAGTAATAAGAATGAAGAGACCGTGTTTAGAGAGTAACTAAATGATGTTCCAATTGAAAGTGACTAAGAGATCAAGTTAACAATCGTGTGCAAATAAAATGGATTGGTAATTGTTATTTACGATGTTTCAAGTAGCTACTTGTGATTTTTGTGAGGTTCAATCCAGAATGAGACGAACCACAGCGAAGGTGGGAGTGTGACACTAGTTATGTGTTTGGCAGACGGTCACAGCTTGCATCTAACTTACACATACAAGTTCAGCCCCCCCTCCATCCCGTCAGCTAAATAAATTGCTGTTCGCTCAATCAAACCGATAATTAAGTCATTTTTGAACCCCTTTTTAAGTCATAAGTATGTCAGCACTCTAATTTTACATTATTTGTCACTTCCATTTACTTTTCACGAAGTTCTTGAAAGTTTTTCTCTGTGGCGTCAGCATCTTCATAATGTTGCAGATATTTAATATGTGTTCAGGTGTTACCTTTCTATACGGATATGCATCCGCTTTACAACTAGACATCAATTTCTTATGTTGCCTCTGATTTACTTGATCGTTAAACTTCAACGCATGATTGCGTTCTCAGGTTCGCATGCAACCGGGTTTTCAAGTTGACACTGTTGTTCGACAAAACCAGACACAGAGCATATCACTTGACTATCATGTCCATTTGTACCGTCGAAATAGTGTGTCAACTGATTTAAGACTTTGCTGCAAACCCAATAACAGTATCACAAGTTGTGCCAGCTAAGTGTATTAAATATAAACATGTTTTGTTTTCTTACGTTTATTTTCCTCGCATAGTCAGTACAGCATCATTGTAAAGTCATGTGTAGGTATACAGCCGCTTAAATTAAAGTACTCGAGGCGCTAGTAAGAATCATTTGTGTCGGTACTGAATTCCGAAACAGTGCAGCCAAAAATTCATCCGCCTCGAAGGAGAGATCCAACTGATTCCAACCACTGATCTTGTGTCCTATAAGACAGTCCATAACTGAGTAATTCATACAGAATCTAGAGAAAAGGACAACACGTCTGCGGTTGTAGAGTCGTTGGTACAAATGATCACGTTCTACTGAAAGTCCCATTTATGAGTTCCTGGTGGTACGAAGGAGGCAATAGCTTGAGAGCAGTCCTGTGACAGAGACGTAGAGAGATGTGAAATTTGGCTTCTTGGACGCATCAGCTTCATTCTTCTCGAAAACAGCAGAAAGATAGCATGATGCATGAGAAAGAAGGATATGACGTGCCTTTCAGAATAGGAACAGCTCGATAAATGGATAGAAACAATTAAAGGCAAATAGATATAGTACACTGTCAGCTCACTTACAGTCAGCAAGTCGAGATTGCAGGGGATGTTGGATCTCCAATACCTTACCTGCCGCGCAGTGGTAAAACTGGAAGTACTCCAGCACGCAGTCGACTTGCTTACGGATCCACGAGGACCTGATGATATAGCGAAAAGAAAAAGGATGTACAATATACCAGAAACGAAGATAACATAAGATTACTCAAAACTGTCATAGTAATTCTCGCTGCCTCCACTCATTTCTTATTTTTCCTTTTCTATTCTTTTTAACGAGGACATTACTGGTAGTGAAACAGATACCAAACATTTCATAGAAGAACGAAGTAAAGAGCAATATATTTTGCCGTAATGGACATTCACCAACCTGGAACGAGTTCACATCGAGTAACAATGAAAAAAGTCTTCAGTAAAAGAATCCGCTACGTTTGCAAAACAAATGTAGCGGATTTTATCATTGATGATCAATATCAACAATTTTGGATGGCCCATCAGGAGAAACGTGTAACAATAAAACAAAGTGTACGCATTTTGCACAGCTTGCTACAAAAATGCAATGTAAAAAAATAACTTTTAGCGTCCTAGGTTATGGCCACTAATAAAGATAAAAAAACGTAATAAATATTCGTACTGCTAGTGCAGACCTTTATTGTGCTGTATTTGTGTCACCAGCCAGAAGAGGGCATTACCAAAAAATATTGCATTGACGAACTATATTAGCACAAAATTTAATTTTGGCTTCATACTCACTAATTGTGGAGCACATTTTCCCATCTGTTAACAATATTTCAATTATACTTTGTAAGACATTAATGTACCATGTGAGCACTGTCTGAGATAACAAGCAATGAAACAAAAATAATTATTGACAGGAGGGATTTAAATTAGCACTATAATGCGAATTTACATGGAAGATTTAAAACTGTATTTTCATTATATATTTTTGAGTCGGGAGAAAAATATCTCAGTATACGAATTATTGTATGTCAAATGCATTATAACTATGAAATGACCCGTATTAACTGTTTCTTGCACTATCTGTGATTAAATAAATTTCCATTAACAGATATGAGCAAAACAATCCCTTGTGTTGCATTATCCATAAATAACGCCATGGTGAGACCTAAACCAACCGACACGTTAGTACATTTTTGGTGTTTATGCAGGCGTGGGTCCGAGAAGGAAGGGTGGGTGGAGGACGGACTCAAAGGACACTCATCCCCAATCTTCCCCTCCTCTTGTTTGAAACTGAGTTGATCTTCTTGCTCTTAAAGCTGCTTTTGTCGCAACATCTTTCCAGAAGAAACTTTACGTTAAACAGTTATTTAAGTCAAGTTAATATGGAAATGGATAAAGACACACTTCTTGAAATGAAAGGGAAACATCAACCACTAGAAAAATTGTTACTCAACGCGGAGAGAAGAACACTTGACAACGAGAAATCCTTCACTGAACCTAATATGCATACACATGACTGGACATCCAATAAGATATTATTTGCTTTACTATAAAAGAATGGTACCAAAAAGCGGACATTTAAAGATGGCTACAATGGCTTTTGCAGGCCGATAACACAGAATCAAGTGTTTCACAAAGCGTTAACAGTTTTCTTTTCTTACCCCTTTTTTTTATTTTTTCCACTCAGCTTTATTTACTAGGTCACTTTACACGTCTCAATCCTCATGGACATTACAGTGATGCAGGAATCAATCAAAATCGCAGCCAGTGTCATCGACTCGTAAGAGCGTAATAATACTGTTTCGCGTTCATGAACACAGGCCCCAAGAAACTTTAACCGCTTTGGTCCTCACCATCGAACCGAAGAGAACATGTGCACTCCAAAACTTGTACATCAAAATATGATACAAGAGACTCATCCCTGTAAAGAACTTAACCCATTGTGTATTATTTGGTTGTCATTACAATTATTTGCACAATTTGAAATAAAGAGAAACATTTTAACGAACCAATTTCCACACCCCATTTTAAAGTAATTACAGCTTTTCGAGATGTTGTTTTATATGACAATTAACATGGACAGTTTAAATAAGGAACAGCATTTCAAAATGGACATATCCACATTAGAGAGTTCATAACCATCCAGCAACACAGAGGTAGTTCCACAGAACGCCATATACATATTACAATACTGTCTCCAATTAAGACAAAACAAAAAATTTGTACTTGCAAAAGGAAACATTAATTCATTTATGATGATGGTGGTAGAACTCTGTGGACGTGCATTAACTAACGTGAAGAAACGCAGGAACCAGACACTTTTTATGTAGCTTCATTCACGTCAAGACATGCTTCCCGTTTTCACGCATCTTCATTTAGCATAACACATCTACACCTTCATCAGTGCAACGCTGTTGTCAACTGCATGCTGTGTCCTGAGGAAAATAACTATAGACTTAGTTACCCGAGTAGTATATTTAAGTTTACCTAATAATTAGGTGCAGAAATCGCTCCTTTTTGGCGTTTATGTTAATAGCTCCACTGATGCAGGAATACAGCCCCAGCGTAAGTAAACTAAAAGTGTGTGTGCTATGCATGTGAAAGAGAAAAAGAAGCTATAAGTAACAGAATAAAGGGCAGCTGCAGCCCTCAAAATGCTGTTGACAAACCCATTGTATTAACTAAGATATAAATGTGAAATGACAGAATTTCAGACACTTTACTAGTCTCACACAGAGATGATCTTAGGTATGCCGACTGAAGCGGCAAGTGAAAACTAGTACTAAGGCCGGGTATCTAAGCCAGGTCCCCTGCTTACCAGGCAGGTGCGTTAGCCACTAAGCCACTTTAGGACAGCAGTTAACACATATGCACAGATTACCTTGGTATACCTCCCTCCTCGACGCAAATTCTCACTGCCACCCCTGTTTACTTTAAATGCCCCCTTACACACGAACAGAATTCCAAGTCTCTACATGTTCGGGTGTAGAACCTCAGCATAGAATGTAAGCCCAAGGTGGCTTAGTGGGTAATTCATCTGCCTAGAAGGCAGGAGACTCAGTTTCGTCCCCGGCTTTAGCACAAATTTTCACTCCTTCCTTCAGTCTATATTCATAAAATCATATCTGTTTGAGGCCATTAAAGTCCCTTAAATTGTGTCAGTTCGTCTGTATAAGTACCTACACCATTTACGTTCGACGCTGAAGTCTTTATACCCAAAAACATACGAATATATTACACCAGGTCACTCTGAGCGACAACAAGAAACGCATCCTTACGTAAATAAAACTCTAAAAGTGGCTGGTTGCTGTATTTCTTCAAGTAATACTTGAGATGCAGACAACCTTGTAGGTGGTACAATCACAGCTATTAGTATTCATCTTGGGTATTAATAAACGCTTCACCTGTATTTAGTCCCTTACTACTGGATCACTACCGGTTTCGTGGCACTAAAGCCACATCTTCAGGTGAACATATGATAAAAACATTAGAGCGGAAAATCTAGGAATCTTTTTACCCAACATTCGCTGTCCGTCGAAACAAAACACCGCTAAAAGGCCTGCCTGTTTCCTATATAGTGGATAGGTCCAAAACAAATCGTACCACGTTGTATGTTAACCGGTGATCTAGAAACGACGGAGAGACTTCGCCCCGCTTCAGCCACAGTGGTCCACATTCCCAGACGACTACCGCAGTGCACTTCACCCCTCTGCCGCCCCACACGGAACCCAGGAATCGTACCATAGTGATTTCTTCTCCGATCTATACGTAGCAGCGTACAGGGGACGACCAACACGACCTTTCTAATAACAGTCCATATACGTCTCCATGTTACATTCGAAAAAAAACGCCAAATATTTGTAACACCTAAAATTATAAATAACATCACTACTCGATTCACTCACGACGATATCCTTGCTGACCTTACATCTGCATCTACATCTACATCCATACTCCGCAAGCCACCTGACGGTGTGTGGCGATGGGTACCTTGAGTACCTCTATCGGTTCTCCCTTCTATTTCAGTCTCGTATTGTTCGTGGAAAGAAGGATTGTCGGTATGCTTCTGTGTGGGCTCTAATCTCTCTGATTTTATCCTCATGGTCACTTCGTGAGATATAAGTAGCAGGGAGCAATATACTGGTTGACTCTTCGGTGAAGGTATGTTCTCGAAACTTCAACAAAAGCCCGTACCGAGCTACTGAGCGTCTCTCCTGCAGTCTTCCACTGGAGTTTATCTATCATCTCCGTAACGCTTTCGCGATTACTAAATGATCCTGTAACGAAGCGCGCTGCTCTCCGTTGGATCTTCTCTCTCTCTTCTATCAACCCTATCCTATTTCCTTAGGATTCTTCCAATTAATCTCAGTCTGGCATCTGCTTTACCGACGACCAACTTTATATGATCATTCCATTTTAAATCACTCCTAATGCGTACTCCCAGATAATTTATGTAATTAACTGCTTCCAGTTGCTGACCTGCCATTTTGTAGCTAAATGATAAGAGATCTATCTTTCTATGTATTCACAGCACATTACAGTTGTCTACATTGAGATTCAATTGCTATTCCCTGCACCATGCATTAATTCGCTGCAGACGCTCCTGCATTTAAGTACAATTTCCCATTGTTACAACCTCTCGATACACCACAGTATCATCTGCAAAAAGCCTCAGTGAACTTCGGATGTCATCCACCAGGTCATTCATGTATATTGTGAATAGCAACGGTCCTATGACACTCCCCTGCGGCACACCTGAAATCACTCTTACTTCGGAAGACTTCTCTCCATTCAGAATGTCATGCTGCGTTCTGTTATCTAGGAACTCTCCAATCCAATCACACAATTGGTCTGATAGTCCATATGCTCTTACTTTGTTCATTAAACGACTGTGGTGAACTGTATCGAACGCCTTGCGGAAGTCAAGAAACACGGCATATACCTGGGAACCCGTGTCTATGGCACTCTGAGTCTCGTGGACGAATAGCGCGAGCACGGTTTCACATTATCGTCTTTTTCGAAACCCGTGCTGATTCCTACAGAGTAGATTTCTAGTGTCCAGAAAAGTCATTATACTCGAACATAATACGTGTTCCAAAATTCTACAACTGATCGACGTTAGAGATATAGGTCTATAGTTCTGCACATCTGTTCGACGTCCCTTCTTGAAAACGGGGATGACCTGTGCCCTTTTCCAACCCTTTGGAACGCTACGCTCTTCTAGAGACCTACGGTACACCGCTGCAAGAAGGGGGGCAAGTTCCTTCGCGTACTCTGTGTAAAATCGAACTGGTATCCCATCAGGTCCAGCGGCCTTTCCTCATTTGAGCGATTTTAGTTGTTTCTCTGCCCCTCTGTTTTCTATTTCGATATCATCATTTTGTCATCTATGCGACAATCTAGAGAAGGAACTTAAGTGCAGTCTTCCTCTGTGAAACAGCGTTGGAAAAAGACATTTAGTATTTCGGCCTTTAGTCTGTCATCCTCTCTTCCAGTACCATTTAGGTCACAGAGTGTCTGGACATTTTGTTTTGATCCACCTACCACCTTGACATAAGACCAAAATTTCTTAGGATTTTATGCCAAGTCAGTACATAGAACTTTACTTTCGAATTCATTGAACGCCTCTCGCTAAGCCCTCCTCACACTACATTTCGCTTCGCGTAATTTTTCTTTGTCTGCAAGGCTTTGGCTATGTTTATGTTTGCTGTGAAGTTCCCTTTGCTTCCGCAGCAGTTTTCTAACTCGGTTGTTGTACCACGGTGGCTCTTTTCCATCTCTTACGATCTTCCTTGGCACATATCTAACGCATATTGTACGACGGTTTTGAACTTTGTCCACTGATCCTCAACACTATCTGTACTTGAGACAAAACTTTTGTGTTGAGCCGTCAGGTACTCTGTAATCTGCTTTTTGTCACTTTTGATAAACAGAAAAATCTTCCTACCTTTTTTAATATTTCTATTTACGGCTGAAATCATCGATGCAGTAACCGCTTTATGGTCGCTGATTCCCTGTTCTGCTTTAACTGTTTCAAATAGTTCGGGTCTTTTTGTAACCAGAAGGTCTAATGTGTTATCGCCACGAGTCAGTTCTCTGTTTAAGTGCTCAAGGTAGCTTTCAGATAAAGCACTTAAAAAATTACACTGGATTCTTTATCCCTGCCACCCGTTATGAACGTTTGAGTCTCCCAGTCTATATCCGGCAAATTAAAATCTCCACCCAGAACTATAACATGGTGGGGAAATCTACTCGAAATATTTTCTAAATTATCCTTCAGGTGCTCAGCCACAACAGCTGCTGAGCCAGGGGGCCTATAGAGACATTCAATTACCATGTCTGAGCCTGCTTTAACCGTGACCTTCACCCAAATTATTTCACATTTCCGATCTCCGTCCATTTGCTTCTATATTATTGCACTTCTTATCGCTATAAACACACCGCCCCCTTCACTGTCCAACCTGTCTCTGCAGTATACATTCCAATCTGAGTTTAGGATTTCATTACTGTTTAAGTCTGATTTCAGCCAACTTTCTGTTCCTTTGGGCATTGTAACCATTTATTAATGAGAGCAGTTCTGGGACCTTTCTGTATACGTTACTGCAATTTACTATTAGCACATTAATATTGTTATTCCCTGTTGCATTTTGCCTACTCCTACCATCCCGCATCTCAGGAGGCGTCTTGTCGGGCCTAGGGAGGGAATTCTCTAACCTAAAAAACCCACATGTGCACTCCACACGTACTTCGCTACCCTTGTACCCGCTTCCGGCGTGTAGTGCACGCCTGACCTATTCAGGGGGACCCTACATTTCTCCACCCGATAGCGGAGGTCGAGAAATTTGCACCCCAGATCTCCTCAGAATCGTCTGGTACTCTGGTTAAAGCCTTCTACTCGGCTCCAAACCAGAGGACCGCGATCGGTTCTGGGATCCTTCCAAATACAGAGAGAAGCACAGTCTAATCTTTGTGAGAAAAACAAAATAAAAATATAATCGCTATCAGTTTCTCTACCAACAATTTAACCTACAGTCTAAGGTAGCACCCTAACCATATTCTCAGACATCACTAAATTTTTGTAACAGGCAGAGATTACACTGCTTACTAAGACAACCACAGTTAACATTTAATAACAGGCCGCCTACTTCCTTCTCAACGAAAACTAATGGCGTCGCGAAGGACGTCATTGATCAAAGCAAATGGGTGTAATCTAAAGGTGCACTTGACCCACTACGTGCGTCATTCACACTATAATAACAACGATAAATTTTTGTTTTTGACTTTATCAAATCGAAGATATGCGATCTTTTATGTTAATATACGTGGATAAAAATTCCTAGGTCAATATCTCTAAAACTCCTCTATTTTTTTTCTTACCTGATTCCGTGTATACCAGGCACCAGAAATTACACATCATCATAATCGGTTCAGTTTTTATTGATCTTAAGATGGCTCGTCAATGAGCTGAAACTAGTTATCAAATAAAGTGATCTTGATCTAGAATTTTTTTATCCATATATTTTAACGAAACAACTGATAACAAGTAGGGCTTATTTCTAATAAAATCACGATACGTGGTGTGGATGCACTGCGCCCGATGAACAATGTCAGAGCTTGCTGAGCGTTCGATTTCTTGTAATTGTTTCTCCCGGCGTATTTGTTGATTGAACTGTCCGCGGGTGTACTGTCAACCTATAGTATCCAAGGGGCACAATATTTCGGCGATCCGACATGCAGCCATCGTCAGGTGCGCTGGCGAACTGAGCTCAAGAGGCTGAACGGTCGACTTATGTAATTTGATTTCTTACATTATAGATAAGTTTAAGATGAGCGTAGTCGCTCCTCATTCTTAACGTCGACATTCTTCTATGACGTTGTAATTGTGCCGCCAATAGAAGTTACGCGTTCGCGGCAGTTCGAAAGATCGTGCGATTACAGCTGTGGCTGCGCAAGCGCCGCAGCAAGAGGGCACTGCTACCGGAGCGAAGCTACACTGGCGCCATCCAGAGCCAACGTGGGAGTCTGCTGTGTACTACAGACGGAACGTCGAGTACCACGGAGAGAAGAGCGTTGACCACCAGACGGTAATGTGGAATGGTCGAACAGAAAGCACGGATACACTGTCCATTAACATTAATGTGACCTCGACCTATGCTCGACATCGAAGTGTAATAACCACTCATAGACGGCAGATGGCAGCACTAGCGATAGACGGTATATAAAGCATGTACATTTTCACGCAATCTCGGTGCATAGATACTGAGAAATCAGTACCCAGAACAACTACCTCTGGCCATAATAACGGTCTTGATACGCCTGGGCATTGAGTCAGATACAGCTTGGATGGCGTGAACAGGTACAGCTGTACAGCTGTTCATGCAGCTTCAACACGATACCACAGTTCATCAAGAGTAGTGACTGGCATATTGTGACGAGCCAGTTGCTCGGCCACCATTGACCAGACGTTTTCAATTGGTGAGAGATCTGGAGAATGTGCTGGCCAGGGCAGCAGTCGAACATTTTCTCTATCCAGAAAGGCCCGTACAGGACCTACCACATGCAGTCGTGCATTATCCTGCTGAAATATAGGATTTCGCAGGGATCGCATGAGGGGTAGAGCCACAGGTCGTAACACATCTGAAATGTAAGGTCCACTGGTCAAAGTGCCGTCAATGCGAACAAGTGGTGACCAAGACTTGTAACCAATGGCACCCCATACCACCACGCCGGGTGATACTCCAGTATGGCGATGATGAATAGACGCTTCTAATGTGCGTTCACTGCGATGTCGCCAAGCGCGTTTGCGACCATCATGATGCTGTAAACAGAACCTGGATTCATCCGAAAAAATGACGTTTTGCCATTCGTGCACCCAGGTTCATCGTTGAGTACACCATCGCAGGTGCTCCTGTCCGTGATGCAACGTCAAGGGTAACCGCAGCCATGGTCTCCGAGCTGATAGTCCATGTTGTTGCAAACGTCGTTGAACTGTTCATGCAGATGGTTGTTGTCTTGCAAACGTCCCCATCTGTTGACTCAGGGGTCGAGACGTCTCTGCACGGTCCGTTACAGCCATGCGGATAAGATGCCTGTCATCTCGACTGCTAGTGATACGAGGCCGTTGGGATCCAACACGGCGTTCCGTAACACGCTCCTGAACCCACCGATTCCATATTCTGCTAACAGTCATTGGATCTCGACCAACGCCAGCAGCAGTGTCACGATACGATAAACCGCAATCGCGATAGGCTACAATCCGACCTCTATCAAAGTCGGAAACGTGATGGTACGCATTTCTCCTCCTTACATGAGGCATCACAACAACGTTTCACCAGGCAACGCCGGTCAACTGCTGTTTGTGTATGAGAAATCAGTTGGAAACTTTCCTAATGCCAGCACATTGTAGGTGTCGCCATGGCGCCATCCTTGTGTGAATGCTCTGAAGAGTTAATCATTTTCGTATCACAGCATCTTCTTTCTGTCGGTTAAATTTCGCATCTGTAGTGTAGCAATTTTAATGACCAGTAGTGTAGTTCTCGTGCAGCGGTGTTTAAGGTATACCGTGCATTGCAAAGTGGTGTTACGCAAAACCAGAGCCATGGCAACAGTGATTCACCAAGGACCATATATAACAGGGGTGAGCGATGACTGTGGAGAACAGAGGAGCAACTGTTGAGCAGGTGTCTAGTTCATTCGCCCATAGTGACTGCTGTTCATAGCCAACGAAGGCTGGATTTTGCTCGCCAGTACCGCAACTGTCCACTTAGTGGCGACAAACCACGGTTTATACTCCATCGCAAAGATCGACACTGGCGTGTAACGCGTGAAGCGAAACAATCGTCGGAAGTATCCAGGCCAGAGGAGAGATGTTACGAATAGAGAATGTTTTCGTGGCATTCGCAGGGTGATCTCGTCGATCTGTAATGTATAATGGATCGACACAAGTATGCGTCTATCTTTGGAGACCAAGTCCACCCCTACATGCAGTTTGTTTTTCCTCGGCACAATGGAATCTACCAGCAAGACAACGCAACCTGCCACACACTTCACAGGATATGTGCGTGGTTCGAAGAACACCAGGGCGAGTAAAGCTCACTCCCTCAGCAACACACACCCCGGTTTGAAACTCAATCGAGAATCTGCGGAACCATCTCAGTCGGACTGTTCGATCCGAGATCCGAGAAACCCAGTGAAGAACTGGAGTCGACAAGGTGCCACATTCTTCTCGGTAACTTCCAAATCCTCATTGACTTCATTCTTACACGTCTCGCACTGGTCCGCAGCTGGGAAGAGAAGCCTGATGTTTAATGGAAGCAAGTACGGCACGTCCGGTGCTTGGTAAAGTTTATTAAATTGAGAATTGCAACCCTTCTGCAAATTGCTGCAGATTTCAACACTGGGCCACAAGTGTCAGCATCCAAACCTTTCAAGCGAGCGGTTCTAGGCGCTACACTCTGGAACTACATAAGATATTTTATTTTGTTCTGAAAGCAACCAGTTTCGGCAATTCATTTTGTCATCTTCAGGCTCCATACCCTCTTTGCAAACCAACGAACATATAGCACAGTGCCATAAAACTGGATATCGTGAATTCCAGTCGTTGTGCAGCTGATTCATACAAAAGCGTGACAGTTGCTGTCACTCTTTCAAATAAAGTATCTTATAGTGTACAGCTGTTGGTAAAGTTTATTGAATTGAAAAGTACGTACCAGCATGTCCCCTGGCCATAATGGACCAACAGAGGGTTGAACTTCTGTCACATTGAAAGATTCTCTTCAGTCGTCATCGGTCCCATCTTTGCAGGGTCTTTTTTCCGGCTGCAGCGATGTCGGAGATTTGATGTTCTACCACATTCCTGATATGCGCGGTACACTCATGAAATGGTCGTACGGGAAAATCCCCACTTCATCGTTATTTCAGAGATGTGTCTGACCGCTTTTGCGCCGACTATAACACCATGTTCAAACTCAAATCTAAACAACCTGCCACTGTAGTAACCGATCTAACAACTGCGCCAGACACTTGTTATCTTCTGTAAATGTCGCCGACCGTGTCGCCGTATTCTGCCTGTTTACATATATATGTATTTGAATACGCATGCCTATACCAGTTTCTTCGGCGCTTCAGTGTAAATTATTACTGTTTTTTGGGCTCTGCAAGCGATTGACTCAAAACTAAAACATTTTTAATGATTTCTGTAAAATGAGATTTTGTGTGGTTGGTAAATAAATGGTTAAAAGCATGTAATCACTCAAAGCTCAACACAGTGCTGCCACTCCCACTACTACCATTACAACAGTTGCTAAGAGATATGACGGGCACAACGATTACTCCACCTTGGAATCGCATCGTGGTTGCCAGACTGGTACTTCAGCAGCCGAACCTAAGGAGGTGCGAGAGCGAAACGACGATGTCACTACCACTGACTGCTCAACAGTTCCAGGGACAACTTGTGCACTACTTTTCCTGATAACAGTAGTCAACTGCAAGCCGTCATTGCCAGCGTCTAAGGCGGGAAGTTCTAGCGAAACACTACCTGTTGTTTGCTATCAAAGGCACAGTCTTTCAGGGCCTGGCTTTAATTAGTCTTTTTTTTTTAGCACTTGCTTCTGGTGTTGCAGCCTCTGGACCGCGACCCCCCGGAAGGCCGCCCTCTGTGGAGGTTCACGGCGTTCGCTCAAGACGAGGGCGGCGCCGGACTGGTGGGCTATGCGGACGTGCAGGTCGCCCTCACCGACGTCAACGATAACGCGCCCGCCTTCCAGCAGCAGCTCTATCATGGACAAGTCATCGAAAACGCGCCAGCAGGTGAGACAGCACGGAACAGGCAGTGTGACTGCAACATTGCATTCCTGTGGTGAAATCATTCACTAGAAGTTCCCGACCACACACTTCCACAATGCACGGTATCACTCGGTTTCTAGCGGGCAACATCACTCCAATAACTGCGACTCAAAAGGCGCGTGGCTCCTTACAGACGCAAACGAAGAGACAGTGGTGAGCAATTGTACAATGCAGCGTGTGGCGTAAATCTCTTTTACTCGACCCACTTCTTCTTCTTATTCTTCTTCTCCTCCTCCACCTCCTCCTCCTCCTCTTCTCTTCATGTATTAGGGGTAATTGCCTCTTAGGGTATACATCTTTACTTGGGACTTCCTCTGTCTCTTCTTCCTTGGCATTTACAATTTCTGGCCTTTAAGAGAAGACTGTCACTTATGATGCCTCTATCCGAATGTACTGTAATATTTTTAGACCATGCGGCATCGGACGTCTGGAAAGCGGCTTTGCTATGTAGTTCAGACTACTACACGGAATTACTAAATAAATATTGGCGATGGCGTACAAGAAATCGAATGTTAAATGAATTATGATTTTTATGAACAAAAATAACCTCTTTGAAGCGACTGAACAGAATGCTCTAACTGGTGTACGTTAATCACGCCTAGCAGGCGAACAACATTTACGTAACACAATATACACACACATATGATAAACATTTGAACTTGCTGTAAGTTAGATTGATCTACACCAACTGTCAGTAATGATTTTAATGTTACTGAATTTGCATTGTACTGAAGGTACAATGAGTACTGTGGTAGCAATAAATTCTTTAATTGAATAATCAATGAACACTATAGAACTGATAGTTACTAGAGATGTTAAAAACATTACTTTAGAATCATTTTGTTCTAATGAAACTGAATGAGTTTTTATGTTGATAATGTACTGAAAACCCACCACATCGAGTTGAACTGTAATTAATGTGGCACAGTACCTGGCGTCTTTAGTCAGTTGTATAATCCGGCGTTTTTTGGAAATTTTCGGCGTTAACTCCGATTATATCCTCTTGTTGCATTAATACGCCGATACTCACGTAATATAGCCTTCTTACTGGTATTGCTGCACATACAGTGATGGATTTGGAATAATAATGAACTATTTGCTGTAATTAATTGATAACACTCATGGAATGCACTTTCAATAACAATCTTATTATTTCACTCAGACATTACACTGTAGAGAACTTGACTTGATAAACACATAAACTTTTTGCTACGGATAAATGTACTTGTTATGGCGGCGGTATAAAATGCACTGTTCATAAAAACACTGTTGTACGATAAATCTAGTTCGTCGCTTGTGCTGGCGTGAGCTCATCAATGGATCTCATATGGTACTAAGATCACATTGCAACATTAGCTACAGACACTGGTCACTTCATACCTTACTGCTGGTCGCTGCAGTCCGTCGTAAATTGCGCAGACTTCCACAAGGCGTGCCATGTGCTTTTTGAGCGGGAACAGAAACTACATCGCTCACAAGCCGTCTCCGTCGAAATGATGCATCCTGCAAGCCTTATTGTCCATTTGACTTGCTAACACACCATAAATCCAGTTCCTGTTTGTTGTAAGCTCACTTTTAACTGTCTATAAGCAACGTTACCGTACCGTACTAAAACCGTCACTTTCGTGCCGCGTAATCTCTGTTCTGCATCTGAACAGTTCCAGAACACATTTCTCTCTACTGCCAAATTAACGCGCCAACCTGCATTGTCCGCGTTCTCGGGGATTTCCCTCACATTTAAAAATTAATTTACTCTATGCTAAGTTCTCTATTTACAAATGGACATACCATAACATTACAATATTCAATTACAGTCATTATATATATATATATATATATATATATATATATATATATATATATATATATATAACCTATTAACTTAATAGTTTTACTATACGTAATAATATTATCGTAGTTTAATGCTTCTTTATTTCGTCGTCCGAGCGCAGCACTATTCAGATACTGTCTTACTCGTAGCGCTATTTCATTTGACTGCCACCAGGCGGAAGCACCTGTGCTTTTGTTTGCGCAACTATCCAACAGATGGCATCAGCGTTCACTTATTCAACCTTTGCGCCTTGGCTATGCTTCGTTGTGGTATTACACACTCCTCATTCTTTCTGTGTTTGTTCAATTTTTTCTGTACTCCATAATTTTATTACTTAAAGTAAAATCTTGATTCCTTAGTTTGTCTTCTATTCTGCAACTTTTAACTCATCTAAGTAATTTCATTCCTAGCGCCTAAATACGACTTTCTTGCTGTTTGCTAATCATCCAGATTTCACTTTCATATAAAACTGTGAGGACTGCAAATGTTTTGTAGAATTTTATTTGAATATATTTCCTAGTTTTGTTGTTAAGGTTTCTGTTAATTGTTCCACATACCTGGCTAAATTTACTAAGCTTAATCTCTATATATTCTGATGTAGTCCTGCATCCCCTCACATCCTAGCTAACTGAAATGTTTTACTTGCTCTAAAATCTTTTGATATACTACTATTTTAGTTTGATTGTGTTCTTTCCCCCAGGAAGACCAGTGTCTTAGTTTTTATGTTGAAATCTCCATATCAAATATCGTAGCTATTTATTTCAGTAAGCACATTCCTTTCTGAAAGTGCTCTTCTTTACGTGCTAGGATCGCTGCATTGTCAGCATACAGTAAGTTGTTTAAAAGAATCCTCCCGTCTAGATATGTACATTTTTAGAATTCTGTCTTAAACATATGTATTATTTCATGTATGTAAATGTTAAGCAAATTTGGAAAGGTACAGCAGCCTTGTCATACTCCTTTGTTAGTCGGTATCTCCTTACTCATTTTTCCGTTTAGGTCTAGAGTGATAATCGTGTTTTGATACACACTTTCTATCATATTTATTAGATATTTCGGATAACCACGTTTATTTCGTCGTTATCTTTCAAAGTTTCTGCCGATTGACACTCTCAAAAGCTTTTTTTTTTTTAATCAATAAAAGCAGTGTGTGTTTATTATATTCTCTACAGTTTTGTACTATCTAATGTAAAATAAAAACTGCATCTATCGCACAGCGTCCTTTCATAAAACACGTTTGTTCCCCATGCAGTACTACTTTCGTTATTTCTTAAGTCTTAGCATATGTCTTGCATGTTAAGTCTAGTAATCTTATTGCCCTGTAGTTACTGCATAAGGTTTTGTTTCCTTTTTAAAAAATTCATACAACTCTATCAATCTTCCAGGCTTTTGGGATTCTCTTGCTTTCCCAACATTCGTTTAAGAGATGTAGCATTCGCAGATGTAACATCATTCCTCCGTATTGTAGCAGTTCAGTATTAATGCCATCTCTTCCTGTCACTTTTCTGTACTTAAGTGATGTTAAGGCAGATTTTATTTCGTCAGACTGCATTTCATCTAAACTCCTTTCATCTACTGTTTCGGTTTCAGTTCCTTGTACTGAATCATCATACCGTAATCCTTTGTAATAACTTTCCCATGGTTCTGCTTCAACGTTGTATATTAGTATCTTCCCTTCTTAATGTTCTGTTTAAAGGTTTTTACACCTTATAAGCCATTTAGTGCCTCTCGTGAACATGATTGTCGATATTAGAAATAAATCTATGTCAGTGCTCTTGGTGTGTCTTTCTTACTGCACATTTAGCAATATAGAATTGCATATTTTCAGCTGTGGGGTTGCTCAAGTGTTTTATATATGCATTTTGTTTTTATTTAACAGCTTTTATTATATTCTCATTTCACATTTTTAGGTCCTTGTTCTTCCTTTAATTTTCTTTTTACCGAGGTTTTCTTCTGGTACTCTTTACATGACTTTCTTTAGATTTTTCCATTCCTCTTCTGTATTGTGTTTAGTTTGTAAATTTGCTAACTCTTCAATTAATCTGCTTCAGCGAGGATGTTTGATGCTCTCCTCGTCAAGCAAATATACTTTATAAACATTTTGATCTTGTTGGTTACTTATTTGTTTTATAATTTTGTTCCATGTAGCAAAAGGATCTATTCTGGAGATTAATATAAAATGATCTGAACCCATATCTTGTCCTCTATAAACCGTTGTATCTCTTACTCGATCCGCTAGCTTATTTACTAAAATGTAGTGAGTCACTGATTTCAGACTTTTTCGTACAACACAGAGTGACCTGTATCAACACAGAACTCTGCTGCAGCCGATTATAGAGCTGCAAGAACCGGGTGTACCTGCGATGTTCCGCATACCTTGCATGGACTGTACGAGTCATCTGTTCAGTGTATGAAAGGCCACATTTGTAGTTGATCCTGTAAACCCCAGCCATCCGGAGCATCGTGATTTGATCAGTATCAATACAACCCCCGCTATAGTTTTATTGGGCTGTAAGAGCTGGGTGTACCTGTGGTGTCCTGTATATCTTTCATGAACTGTACGAGTCGTGTATCCAATATATGAAAGGCTACATTCGAGGGGGGATCTTGTAAATCCCGACCTTCTGCATCATCTAGTCATCTTTAACTGAACCCAAATCTGCTGATGGATTTCCAGAGATTTTTAAGAAAGATGATCCTATTCGTCCAATAGTGACTAACATTGGCTCTCTAAACTATGAGTGTGCCAAACATCTGGCGTCGCTATGAAGATCTTTAGTGGGAAAAAGTTCTCATCACATACGCAGATATGTGGACTTCATTGCAAACCAAAATCATTGAAACTGAACAGCCAAATTCGATGGATTTGGATTTGGCGAATGCCTGGAGAACCGTACATACCATCAAGTGTAGTGACAACAGGGTTCTCATGGTATGGAGGTGTAATTCGTAGTTAGGTGTAGTCCGATTATTGCACTTAAGGAAACGCTAAATGCGGTAGAATATGAACACATTTTACAGTATTGTTTAGTGTGTACGGTAAAGGAAGACGGAGCTCCTCTGTACTAGCATGACGGTGCACCTCATCATAATGCAGCAACTTTGAGACGACAATTTGTCGTCAGTAACATCTGAAATTGAGCAGCCTGTCCACAGTTCCGGCCTGAACCCTATGGAACACCTTTTGACTGAATTAAAACGTCCGCTTCGCTCCAGACCCCAACGTCCAGCATCAGTTCGTTCCCCGGTGTCGGCCCTTGAGGAAGAATGGACTGCCGCTCCTCCACAGACAGTCAGACACCTCATTGAAAGTGTCCTCAGCAGAGTTCAGCCTTAATAAGGACGAAGGGTGGACACATCCCGCATTAATATACTATTGGTCAAATAATGTTCCGTGATACCTTATTCGTGCTTAAGACACAAAAGCAGGCAGCATATTTGTTACCTGTACAGCGTTAACGTACGTTACGACGTACTCAGTTGGTCATAGCAAAGTGATCGGCTATAGTCTTCTAACATAGAATTCCTCACTTTATGCACAAAACCAGGTGCTTTGAACAGTAGGCTTCCTAAGTTAAAGAACATTGTTGATTCCCTATATCATTTGCGTCGTTTTGAAACAAGACATTAGGACACCTAGTATATGGTAATCGTCTCTTCAAGAGCATCACATAATGACAGTCACACCACACAACTAGTAAGTTCAACACCCGTCAACTCCAATAAACAAGTTCAACACCTGTAAGCTCATTGTTTGTCGCAGACCGAATCATATTATGTGCCTTTTCTTCTTACTAGGAACGATCATCCTGAATGTGACAGCAGTGGACAACGACGATCCTTATGAGGGAAGCAATGCGAAGGTCAGATATTCCATTGAGAAGAACGCTGTGGACGAGGACACGGACTCGGCCATATTTAAAATTGACGTAGACACTGGCGAAGTATCGACTGCGATCTGTTGCCTGGACCGCGAGCGCACACCTGGTTACTCCATCCAGGTGGTCGCCACAGATGGAGGGGGACTCCAAGGTAACGGCACTGGTAATTCAGTAACTGCTAAGTCTCTTCCGGAAACACCTTTACTCGCCAGTAATTATTGGCCCTTAATTAATGTCCCCTTGACAGCAAATCTAGTCATTAGCACCCTTTAAATACCAAAGTTACTATTGCTTGACACCCTTCAGTACAATAAGCTGAAAATAAAATATTGCACAACGTTTTGTGAAGTTCAAGTATGTTTCAAAGTTGTGTTAAACATTTATCAGAAAACGAATTACTTTCATAACTGTCCATCCTTGGAAGATCTGTCATTACCATACAGCTCAAAACACCTCAAAAATGAACTGACAGGTCCACCTCATGTTATACAGCTAGCTACCCACTAGTAAACCCATGATTCTATTAAGACTCAGACTCCCGTGTATAAAAGATCTCTAAACTTTTGATTATTTTACAGATGAGTTAATGTGTTGAAATTTTGTCGCTAAGCATGTAAGCAGAAGAATGTTTAAGAAGGATTGGAAACTACATTTAAAGATTGTTGGATGTCACTAAGAGCTCTTATTACTATGGACAAACCTCAATTTGCGCTCTGTCTTAAGAAAAAGTTACTTTTTCATGTATCTCAATGTTTATAACTTCATATCTTCTGAAGTATGTGTAGTACATATAATTTTGCAGGTACATTCAGTGGTAAATGTGGATACTGTCTGCGAGTACTGTGTGTTGCGAATAGTGATAGCAGTAAAGTATTAATAAATTAAAACGTCGTGCCAAATACGGTAGTTTCACTGCATTAACAGGGAAAATTTAGTAAGCAATAAATATTTCCCTTTCCTTCATTTTGGCGAGTGGAGCAGGGGGGGGGGGGGGGGGGGAAGGGTTGGGAATGCCAGTGACAAAAATTTTGCTAAAAGTTAGAAATTTAATGGAAAATTTTATTGCAAATCACTTAGCGTTCTCATTCTCAAACACTGGATGAATCAGCTGCAAAATGCTCCTGTCGGAGTGCAAAACAGACGAGTATGCTTCTCTTTAAAAGACTGTGACAGAAAAGTGGGGAACTAGCCGTCTCAACCCTCATCAGCCTTCCTCATCCGAAATTTTGACAAGCAAATATTTGTACTCTTTTAACACAGGATGTTCTAAATCCTTTCATCCAGCCTCTCTTTGAAGTGGAGCCTTCATACTCAGACCTCTCGCTCTCATTGCGATGGTCTATATATGCCTCTCTCCCAGTGTCTCCTTTTCTCCTGTTGTCGCTTTCTCCTGACTGTCTCTCTCACTGTCAATGACTTCATCCCCTTTCCACGCTCTTCGTTAGTCCCCATGTCTGCCACTTTCACTGTCTCTCGGCCTCTTTGCCATCGTCCCATTCTTTTTCTCTTCCATTCCCACTGTCTCTTTCTGTCTCGCTTAGTTTGCTGTCTTTCTCTTGAACCGCCATTGTCTCCTCTCCACACACATCTTTGGGGGTAGTTTTCTTGGCGTATTGATCAAAGATTGGAAAATTTTAACTTATGGGTACAAGGGATTGAGAAAAGGAGGCAAATTTCCTCGTGTTGAAGTTCGTCGGTCTGGTGGGGAGGGGGACAGGGTGGGGGGAGGAGTCCAGACTCCTCAAGCCTATCTATGGTCACCACTCATATCTCTTTTCCAGTGTCTCTTTTCTCTTTTGCTCTCACTGCTACTCTCTCCATCCATCTCGTTTTCACTTTTACTACCACTGTCTCTGTGACCATGACTATCTCCTCTCTCTTTGGTTCACACTACTACCGTCATCTCTCTTTCTCTTTCAGTGCCAATTTTGCTCTCCCACCATCATCGTCTCGACTCTCTTTCTCTCCCACTGGCGCTGGCTGCTCTCTCTTTCGCTGTTACTGTCTCTCTGCTATTCCCTTTCAGCACAAAAAGCGCAAATATGTTTACCTGTCAAAAGTTTTGGTGAGGAAGAAGAAGTGACGATTGGCAGCTGGTTCCCCACTTTTCTGTTAGAGCCTTTGAAATAGGAGGATGTTTACCTTTTATTGTGCTCTGACAGGAGAATTTTTCATCGGTGTCCTTCTTTTCTCTGTTGTAGCTGGGTGTGCTGCTTAGATAAAAGTAATTCTGTTGGTCAGTAAAATTTTGACAGTTTATTTATGTACTTCGATATATTTACGTTCTTTGAGACATAGAAACAACAAATAATTACAAATTAGTAATGCAACACTTTAGTTGAAGACCAATTTCGATTGATAAAATGCGGAATTTATTGTGGAACATAGTGAAATATTCCTGTTTCAGCCCTTATAGTTTCATGAAACCCCGATAGGTGGCGGCGATCTACGTAGCCTTCAAGGTAGCGCTTGTAATGGAGATTCGTTCCAAGCAGAGCGCTGTCAGTGAGGGTTTTTTTTGGCCTAAAATCATAGCATCACAGATATTCAAAGGCGTTTGCAGAGTGTCAACGGAGACCTGGCAGTTATCAGACTCGTTGGGTGAGATGTCTGTCGTCATCACAACTAGGTGGCGTAAACCTATTCTGTACCAGTCGGCAGCACATAGCTGGAACTCCTGCAATGTTGGAACGTGAGGAGACTCGCAGTCGAGGGGATAGACGGATCGTAAACCCCAACCTTGCTGCAAAACTGAACGTCTCTGTTAGTAGTGCTGACTCCTTCGTCCACCAGCTGGAGTGTTCAAAAGTGTGTGCCCTACAGCCCTGGTCTGGCAGCTTCTGACTGCATTGTGGCTCATTGTAGGAGGCACTATACAGGAGAAACTATTTCGACGATGGGGAGATTACTGATGCATCAAGACTTGACTCTGACGACGACCATCAGAGTGGTACCATTCGGGCATACAAGCCCTCCCAATGACGTGGCGTAAGGTCGCCGCATTGAACGGAAATTATGTTGAAAAATAGGGTTTTGTATTCAAAAACGTGGGAAATAATATGGTGGATTGGAATCGTGAATAAACCCAACATCCTTTTGGAACTTACTGAACACCCCTCGTAGTATAACGTTAACACAAAATTGTCTCCCACCCAACACAAGCACACTTTACACTATTTTACATAAAAATGCTCATTTTTAGCTAGAACTACATTAAACCAAAAGATACGGTATTTGATTTGCAAGTACAAAGAATTTCGTATGACAAAATATTTTTGAGGTGTTTGCGCCACATGGTGGCACCATCTAATAACGTTTGTTGTGTTTTCACTACGTTAGTTAAACAACATTTACAACTAAAACCGGATATTACGTGCTTATTTTACGTGCGTAAGTACGGTAACTTTGAACCTCTGCATCGTGGTGACGGACAGTGATACTGAAAAATGCTTTAACATTCCCAAGACTATCATCTTAAAAGTATACGACAAAAATTTCGGCGATCTGCCATGAACAGAAATCATAGATGTAACCATCACCACAATTGGTGCTTTTCGAACCCCAAAACAATAGTTTTCCGTTGTTTTCTCAGGAACCGTCCCTGAACAAATGGCGCTTCATGAGCCGCCTAAAGTCCATCCTAGACACCACCTAATGTAAAAGAACCAACCGATATGCTGAATTGTCATGGGTTGGAGGAAGTGTATAGTATTTAAATGTTGATCTTGTCCTGTAGTAAAGTTACAATATGCCTATTCTTCCAAAATATTTACAAACGGTCGTTAGGCCAAGGATTATTCCGAACTCTTACCCCTTCTCTCTGTGATCAATAGGACCCGATATACGACCCATGCCAAATCGCATTTTCGCGCGCGGATTTTTGGAATATATTGGTACCGCACGCTGCCGTGCATGGACCGACACACACTACGATGACGTGAGTCATGGGATACCTCCCAATAGCGGGTTGAACCTTCTTTTGCCCATCATAATGCAGCTGCTTGACATGACCAAGTCCAGTCAATGTAAACACGGCCCGTGCCGTTATGCAGCCACCACCAGCTTGTACAATGCCCTGTTGACAACTTGGGTCCATGGCTACGTGGGGTCTGCGCCACATTCGATTTTTTTTTATTGTATTTCAATTCCCCATCGGAGCTGGCTGGCAGCAGCATATGCGCTGCTCTTCAGCCGAAAGACATAGGACAAACAATAGAAGACAGTCAAAAATATCCAAAGGAGAGAATATGGTGAACATCGATATAAAAAGGGGGAACATCATGGAAAGCATTAGTCAAAAAAGGGTGACTGTAAAATGGAGATAAAAACCGTAAAAAAGTAGCACACACAAAAAAATCATACACTGGGACAATTAAAAGAACACAAAGTGCAGTATGACCGGAGCATAAAAGTATCGACGGATGGCGTAGCACATAACAAACACTGACGGCGAACTTCAAGGCTGCACACAATTAAAATCACACCTCTTGACGCACAGGAGAAACAGCACTAAACACAACACTGACGATAATCAAAACAGAGGATCTGCCAAGTGCAAGGAGATGAGGGAGACCAGAAGAAGGGAGGGAGGGATGTGGGAAGGAAAGAGGCAAGGATGGGGTGCAGGGTCTCAGGGGGGAAAGGAGGAAAATCCGCTCTGAGAGAAGGAGGGGAGAGGAAAAAGGGAGCCCTGGGGAGGGAGGGAACAAGGCCAGGTTATAGTTGGAAGGAAGAGTAGATGTCACGGCGATGTTCATCATCTGGGAGGGGGAGGGGATGGAAATTGCCCTGATGAAGTAGATGGAGGGTGTGGAGTGGAGAGAGGGATGGATACAGCGATATAGGAGCGGCAATAGGCGGGGGTGGAGAGGAAGGAGGAAACCAGAGGATGGGGGAGATCAAGCCTGCGGACAATGTAAAGGATGTGGAGATGTTGGAGGAACAGAAGGAGGTGAGGGAAGGGGATGAGGTCATACAGGAGCCGTGTGGGGGAAGAAAGGCGGATACAGAAGGCAAGGTGGAGCGCATGGCATTCAAGGATTTGGAGGGCCTTGTAAAAGTGGGTGGGTGCGGAGATCCAGGCAATGTTGGCATAACAGAGGATAGGACGGATGAGGGATTTGTACGTGTGGAGGATGGTAGAAGCATGCAATCCCCATGTCCAGCCAGACAGAAGTTTCAGAAGGCAGAGGCAGGAATCGGCTTTCTGCTGGATGGTCTGGAGGTGAGGGGTCCAGGTGAGGTGTCGGTTGAGGGTGAGGCCAAGGTATCTCAGGGTAGGGGTGAGCTGGATGAGACGACCATAAAGGGTGAGATAGAAATCATGGTGACGAAAGGAGCAGCCTATTATGATTTCCTGGGTTTGGCATGGGTTGAGAAGGAGGAACCACTGGTTACACCAAGTGGTGAAAAGGTTAAGGTGGGTTTGGAAGTATGTTGGGACTATTGAAGGGTAGGATAGAGATCCAGGAAGGCAGTATCCTCGGCATACTGGAGAAGGTGGACTGGTGGTGGCAGCTTTGGCATATCAGCCGTATTCAAGGGATAAAGAAGAGGGGGGAGGACAGAGCCCTGGGGGGCACCAGCAGTGGGATAAAAGATACGGGAGCTGGTGTTGTGGAGGGTGATAGAGGAAGGATGGTGCGAGAGGAAGGAGGCGACCAGGCAGACAAAATCGATAGGCAGGGCGTAGGTTTGCAGTTTAAAGAGGAGATTGCGATGCCATAGATGGTCATAGGCATTTTGGAAGTCAAGGGAAACAAAAATGGCAGAGTGATGGGAGTTGAGCTGGAGGAACAGAAGGTGAACGAGGTTAATGAGAAGGAGAAGGAGAAGGTGAACGAGGTTAAGGAGAAGGAGAAGGTGAACAAGGTTAAGGAGAAGAAGGAGAAGGTTAATGAGGTTAAGGAAAAGGAGGAGAAGGTGAACGAGGTTAAGGAGAAGGAGAAGAAGAAGGTGAACAAGGTTAAGGAGAACGAGAACGAAAACGAGAACGAGAATGAGAACGAGAAGGAGGAGAAGGTGGGTCAGAAGCCACACTGGGTAAGGGGGAGGAGGTGGTGTTGAGTGAGGTGCTGATGGATACATAGGTGAGGCAGATGGGGTGATAGGAAGATGCGACAGAAGGGGGCTTGTTGGGTTTGAGCAATAAGAGGATGTGGGAGGTCTTCCACAGGTCAGGGTAGAAGCCAGCAGAGGGTTAGTGGGGTGCAGAAATGGAACCAGTAAGGCTATGGAAGGCGGACCAGTACTTGGAGGAGTTGATAGGGAGGGTGGCGTTGAGTCGTGTGCAGGTCTGGCGCCAGTCTAGGTGTTTCGTTGCTATAATAAGGTTCTGTATGTGTCGCTGTATTTGACGGTGGCGTTGGAGTGTATCCCCGTCATGAGTGCGCAGGAAGGAGCGATAGAGGCGACGGGATTCATGGAAGAGGAGGACAGCCCACGGAGGGAGAGTGGGACTGTGGGGGTGGATGGTTTTAGTAGGAACATGGGCCTCCACAGCGTCGATAAGTACCTTCTGAAGGAAGGACGAGGCGTGGATGATCTCGTCAGGATGGCGATACGTAAGAGGGTGGCTTTCAGGAGATGGATTCCTGGTAGGCATCCCAGTTGGCATGGTAGTAGTCATGGACGGCCACATTCGAACCCTACCATAAGCTCTTATCAACTGAAATCGGAAATAATCTGACCAGATTAAGGTTTTCCAGTCGTCCAGGGTCCAACCGATATGGTTACAAGCCTAGAAGAGGCACTGTATGCGATTTCGTGCTGTTAGCAAAGGCACTCGCGTAGGTAGCCTGCTGTCATAGCCCATTAAAGCCAAATTTTGCCGCTCTCTCCTAATGAATACGTTATCCGTACGTCCCACATTCATTTATGGGGTTATTTCACGCAGTGTTGCTTGTATTTTAGCACTGACAATCGTTAAGTGAAGGCGACTGCGTTGTCCGCCCCAAGAGATAATGCCTAAAATTTAGTATCCTCGGCACACTATTGACACAGTGAATCTCGGAATTTTGAATTCCTTAATGAATTACGAAATGGAAGGTACCATGCATCTAGCTCCAACCACAATTTCACGTTCAAAGCATCTTAATTCCCGGCGTATGGTCATAATCACGTAGGAAATCTTTTCACACGAATCACTTTAGTATAAATGACAGCTCCACCAATGCACTGATCTATTCATCTACATCTACATAGATACTCCGCAATCCAAACTCAATTCTTATACCTCGTGCAAGCCTTTAGATACGCAGTTTGCAGTTTGAATTGCGCACAGTGAACCATGAACCGGGCTAGACCTGGGTACTCAATAAGGACGTTGATGGTGGTAGTAGTAAACTGAACAAGGGCGTTGCGAGGGAGGCGTAGGGGAGATCATTTTCCGTCCACTACTACACACACAAACATAAAATCGTTTTCTGCCACGCCACACACAAATGTATCGACTCTGTATAAGTTTCAAGAGAGTCAGAGCATTTAATGAATAATGAGTAGCGGCAAGTATAACCACAACCATTTGTTTTGTAATCTAAACGCTTAAATGCTTCCAGTAGGACCTGTAATTCACTTAGTTTTTTCTTTTGTAAATGTCAAAAACTACAAGAATGTGAACACAAAGTTTTCGCAAGGTGACTGTTTCCTGCCTGACATCAAAACAAGATGGACAAACTATCACTTATGAACATAGTAGGTAGTTGGCAGCTATTACAAATATAGTGTGTTTCGTTGTTAATAAACATGTTTTAAATGATTACGAGATTGTTTTTATAAGAAACTATGACTCGTTTCCATTATCTTTCCATGAATTGAATATGTCTCTCCCGCCGTCCCTCACACACAAACACCAGCTTCCAGCTTACATCTTGGGTATTCATTGGTTGCTGAGCACCATAAAATGTCAACTGAGGGGTAAATAACAAAATAATTATTTCAATAAAAAATCCAATGTAAGACGTTTTAAAAAAGTAGAGAGTATAAAATAATTCATCCCAGCCCCATAAAGTAAAATTTTAATAGCTGAATTTAGAACGACGAAAGTGGGGTGCATGCAATAGAAAATAGTAAGGAGGTGTTCATGTATCAATTATGTAATGCATGCCACCCCTGTACTCCAACCCTCCCCCCGCGTTTTTCATTTTAAATTCCACAAGTACTTCCATAGCTATAAAAAGTTACAAGTATAAATTTTCAGGATTATCTGTACGAATTTAGGAATGTGTATGGGGTTTGGAGAAATTATTTTATACTCTATTACACCGTTTTAAAAAATGAGTTGTATTACAAGATGTTTGTATAAATAATTATTTCCTGCTATTTAGTCTTATATGTGTCACATTCTGCAATCGATTTCTAACATTTTGATGAGATGACAATAGAGACATGGTGGAATTTTTAGGATTATTTCAGTTACTTGTCACCTGACTTCCAATACATTTCTTCTTCGTACGGTAAAAATTAGAGATAACTGAGTACACACAGGGCCTTATCAGCAACCGGTATTACCACGAAAAGTACGAAAGTGGAACAGGTAAACGGGAAAATAGCAGAAGTACCCAAAGTAACCTCCGCCGCACACGAAAGCGGATTAATATTGAATTGTCATCGAGTTCTTTGCAATGTAGAAAGTTTCAAGTCTCTAGTTCATCGGGAAGCTAGTTTAAAATCAATTGTAAAATTTGTACTGAATGAACAGACAACGTGTTAATAGAAAAAGAGCTATATTTTCTGCGAATTTCACAGAAATCATGGGTGCAAGATGCTTTCATTGTTAGTATTGCACCTCAGGTGTCCCATTCTCTTTCTGGCATATAAACTAACACAAGATATTGAATTATACAGGCCCATGCATTGCTGTGCTAAATCAGTATTTTACCTGGAGGCGGTGACGTGAGGAGAAGGTTCGCGGTCATACCACGTGCATATTTCCAGTACCTAAACAGCTCACACATGACTCTTCTCAACATTTGCAGTATACCATAGAACTCATGTTGGCTTTTGTGTCTCCCATCTAACTGGCCTCTATCTGATGCATTTAGAAGGGAAATATTTTCGACTTAGCTTATGGTCGCAAATTTATGTAAAGTAAGAAGACAAAAAAACATAAATTTAATTTTTCTGGCAGGAACTGCTACCATATCAATTTCAGTGAGGGATGTTAACGATACGCCCCCAGAATTTTCTAAGGATGAATGGTTTGTAGAAGTTGATGAAACAGACGGCGATAATCTACCACAAAAACCTATCCTCACAGTGACTGTACGGGACCAAGATGAGCAAAACATGTTTCAGTATGAGGTAAGTCATTATACCATCGTGAAATAACTATGAATGCATCGCTTTAAATTTTTAACGAACCAATGTCTTCAATGACAGTCTTAGAATTTCTGTATTATTTAAACAATAGCTGAGTATTTCAGATTTAAAAGGTAAAATAATGTCATCTGAATATCCTTTAAGTCTTGCAAGTTTCAGCGTTTAGTACTCTCATATGTAAATTGAAGCAATTTCTTACCGGTTTTTATATTTTCTGCAGGTAGTAGCAAACAGTGGTTACGGAGCAAATAAATTCGCACTTGTGCGAAACAATGACGGAACTGGTTCTTTGAAAGTGGTTAAGCCACTGGATTATGAAGACGTCCATGGTAACGTTCTGAGATTCAAAATTCAAGTCACTGACATGGTTAGTACGGGAAGTCCTGTATAAATTATATGAATGTCTATTTCCGTAGAATATAATTGAAATTTTAATTTTTGTGATGCTTAATAGTCTCCACAAACGAAAGATAGAAGAAACTGTCACGCTGGTTTTAGACCAATATATTTTCCTTTCCTTTTTTTTTTAACACTTTGTTGAAATGAAAGCTGCCACTTCCTTCTCTTCATTTAACCTATGGGTGCATAACAAATTATGATTCCGGTATTAACGACCCGAAAATATTGCATTTTGTATGAAATTTGACCCATTAATGAACGACAAAGCAGTCTGACTAATGTCAATGAAATATGAGATAGTAAACAAAGTTTCACAGCGCAATCCAATACGTGAAGGAACCTTTAACACAAATTAAAGGAAAATTAATTGCTACCAATAGATCTTCAACGGTCCCCTTGTAGGAAAACGCATGAGATGCACGTGCAACTGTCGACTATATGTCCTCATAACTAACGACAAAAGAATGCTTCGCTGAAATGCAAAGTCTCGAAGCATTCGTTGCTCTAACGTTCTGAAAGTCACCAACGTGTTTGTGGCCGTAGAGACTTCAGAAGCAAGTGCAAATTATTGATTCCAGAAACAAAAATATTAATAAATTAAAAATCGTAAACTATAGGCTGCCACGAACGCAGCGTTTTGTGGAAGGTTCATTTGGTATTTTGTCAAACGAATGTAGGATTTGTCCTCGAACAACTGTTAATGTGGGTATGAGGGAAAATTTTGTGAAACAACAAGAGCACTAAGATTTTGCTAACGAATGTAAAGGCTTGCTGGGTACACGACCACAGGAAATAATAGCCTTTTGGTGATCTCCAATCCCACTGAAGGATTGGTAATATAGCGAGATCGGTAAGTTAACGTTATCGAACGACATTTAATTGTTGTAATATCATAATTCAACTATCAATTTTTTTCATGCATTTTGGGGAACAAATTTTAAATTCTAATTTTTACGGGCGTTATTTAAAACAGTTACCTATGTCACTTATTATTTAATTCTATTTTTCCTCCGTCCCATCCCAATTTGGTCACTGTTTGGTTCTCTCATCCTTTATCTCTTTTTATATTATTTCTTCCTGTGTGCAGAAACATGTCATTCAATTTGATTAACTAACAGTTTGGAAGTTCCATTTCATAGACAGTAAGCCGAGACTACGACACAGCGGTGCAAATGCACCATGTTTCCAGCACCTGCGACCAGATGGCAGCGGAAACGCAGCGTGAAAATCCCACTAACAAACAGACACCAATGTGTTCATCCGTGTGAACGCATCTCTCTATGATCCACAGTGTGCCTGGCTAGTTCCATTCAGTTAACAGTGGCCTATGTAGTCGCTGGCAATTCCAGCACAAAATCACGAAAAAAATAGCAAAAATAAAAAAAACCTTGATGTAGCGATAGTCTGTTAATGCTAAGCCCTTCCGTGTTGCAAACACTCGACTATGGAATAATTGACCGTATAACGTCAGACAAATTACAATATTTCTGACTTTCAGAAGTATGCTCATGGTTATCTCTTGAAATACCCTTAGTTCTCTCTTCACTTCTCACTGAATCAATATAAACCACAGTCTACAGTCTCAATATTGTTACTCAAGTCTTGTAAGCGTTTTTAACTTCTTGCTGATTTTTCTTTTCGTGCTTTTTTTCCTTTTTTTCCTCCTCTATTTTTTGATTGTACTATAGTTAGTATAATATAAATTGCTTGCACATTTACCTACAATGCGTTTAATGGTCACGTATAAATACATACGACTACAGAGTAAACCGTAAAGTGCACTATGTCCAAGATAAAAGCGACGCCATGTCAATAAAACGTGCATTCAGTCATACAAAAACGCCATTCTATTTTTAAAAACTTGACCATGTGTGAGTAGGACTGGCGCTCTGAGGGTCCCATACAAAACATAATTACGTACGTAGACAGTTCATCCATCCCGGGGAATCAAGAATCTTTTTGCCTGTTATAGACGTTGATACTGGCGACATATCGATTCCCGGAATTTCGAAACTTTAGAGAATGTTCTAATTTTAAGTTCGAAGCCGATTAATAAATGACAAAAGAAATATTTTTTCATGTGATATAAATTCCCATTTTTTTTCTTTACTTGTAATGTGACAGCTTGCTTTTGCCAAATTTGTAGACCAACAGGAAGTACCCTACATTTTTTGATAATGGAGTTTGCAAGCGTCAAACCAGGTGACGTACCTGTTCGTATCTTTTGATTCCATAGACTTAGGAGCTTCAATGTTTTACACCGCCAACGGACCGCAGACTTCAGTGTGTGACGTAGATTTCAACGTGATACGTCTACTCGTTCCTGAGAAAAATGATTTTTAACAGTGGGATAGACAGATGTATAGACAGCCAGACAGATGGACTGACTGTTTGTTCCGACTGAGGTACGGAATCCTAAAACTGAAAATACTTTTGAAAATTATAATTTTAAAATTGCAGCGTATATTTGCAATGTCGCCTGCACCTCTATTCATTTTCTTTTGGTCATGAAATCGCACTGTAACTCACTTCCGGCAGAATTGAACATCGATTGTATCAGTATTACGGCGCATACTTTCATTCACTTTATGCTCTGTTTTATTTTCCTACATTTTTCTGGTGAACGAAGCGGCCACAAATCTCTACTTGCTGTAAAGACATAAAACACTTGGCACGTAGCTGTACCTCGCTGAAGAATGCAGTATTGTTTCATTTTACCGTAACTGAGAGTGGAAGTTACTGAAAATTTGAAGATAAACGTCTGTATTGATAGTGGCTTGAAAGAACACCAGGCAAATAATTTGGCTATCAGAAACCGTGCATTCACTTTCTTCAATGTAGAGGAATTTGATGCACAATGTAAAATTTTTTGCTGGTCATTAGCGACCATAAATGGAGTCACGGAAGATGACGGTAAAATTCATCCTTGCTCTCCACACCTACATCGCGCATTCTCCGACAGCCAATAAGCGTTCAGTAGTGACCTGAGCGCTCTGCTGCGATTTTAGTAGCCAATGCGAGCATTAAAGCTAATCGTGGGGAGTTATTTGGTGAACTCTTATTCCAGTTGTTGTGAGTTGTCATAGCTGACATTGAGATGAGTGACAAATTCCATAACAGCAAGCGAGTGTCACAATTTGCAGGATGCACGCTTTCTTCAAGCGGAAAACGCAAGTGCGCTCGTACTGCAACTGTCGCTTCGAACCGGCAGCAATGCAATTGCTGTCGATGCTTCGACCTGTTCAAATTTATTTATTTATTTATTTAACCTGGCAAGATTAGGGCCATCAGGCCCTCTCTTACGTCTAACCAGGCATTCTACTTATTTTACATTCATATGTTTTAGTAGGCATGTTAAACTACATCTAGTACAAAAAGTGAAATAAACAATTAGAAAGGTACACCTGGAAAAATACATTATTGAAGAGAAATATTTTAGATAGGAGTGCTGGCAGCAGGGAGGATGAGGGAGACTCATTGTAAAGGGAGGAGAAGAATAGAGAGACATGATGAAACATAATTAAGGAAATATAAAGGAAAAGAAGATTGCGTGGCTAATAGAGATAGATGAAGAGGAAGGCATCTCAGGAGCAAGATAGGAGACGCTAGCTTTGCTATTTGACAGATGAGAGGAGTGGCCTTTTACATTAATTTTGTGGAGAACTTTATGAGGATGATAGTAGGAAATGCTTCAACTTCTTCTTAAAAGCAGCAGGAGATTGAATTTTCCTCTAGGTAAGGGGCAGTTTTTTCCAGAGGCGGACAGCGGCAACTGAGAAGGAGTTTGCAAAAGTTTTTGTTTTGTGAGTAGGCACAGTTAGGATACCAAATAAGAGTGACCTCGTGTTTCGATTATGATGGCATGACAGGTTTTTAATCTCTGAAGCAAGGTACTGGGGTGTTTGCTCGACGGGGAGTCGGTGAAGTATACAGAGTGTGATAGTCACGCAATTTGTTCGGCCGCAGCCACCCTAGCTCGGAGTATGAAGCACTAACATGATCATATCAGCGAATGTTGCAGGTGTAACGCAAACAGGCATTCATGGTTAGCTCTAGCCGTCTTTTGTTTTCACTACTCATGCCTTGTTGAATCACATCACAATAGTGGAGGTTTGGTAGAACGAGTGCTTGCACGAGCTGGTGTTTCAAGTCCTGTGGAAATATGTTCCGAAACTTTTTGAGAGCATAGAGACAAGCAGACGTCTCTCGGCACACTGCGACTGTATTCTCCGCCCAGTTGAGATGCTCATCCAAAGTTACACCCAAGTTCTTCACTGTTTTCTGATATGGTATTGGAGTACCGTCGAGCAGAATAGGAGGTAGCCGTTCGCGGAAATCTGAACTTATTAATTTGTGATGGGCTACTAAGATTACTTGCGTCTTTTTTGCATTTAGTTTAAGCCCCAGGTTTTTCGCCCATGTCACTACTGAAGACAGATCATCATTCATCAGAGCGATTGCAGTGTTTACATCTTCAGGTCTGACGCTTAGGTAGAGCTGGAGGTCGTCGGCATAGAAATGATATTTACAGGACGACCGAACCGACGAAATATCGTTGACATATAAAGAAAACAAAAGTGGTCCTAAGACTGATCCTTGTTGCACTCCCGAAGAAACATGTTTCCAGGAGGATTTTTCATTTACGCAGACAACACATTGCTGTCTGTCTTTTAAGTAGCTTTCAAACCATCTCATTGCACTATCAGAGAAATTAAGCTGTTGCATTTTTCTGAGCAATATATCAAAGTTAGCAGTGTCAAAAGCTTTGCTCAAGTCCAGTAGCGTCAATATTGTTGCCTTTCGATTGTCGATGGCATATTTCAGGTCATTAGTTACTTTAATTAGAGCAGTGTTTGTGCTGTGATGTTTACGGAAACCGGATTGAAATTTGTCATATAGACTGAATTCATGCAAGTGTTCAGTGATTTGATCATGAACAATAAATTCAAGTGCTTTGGAAACACCAGGCAGTATGCTAATTGATCGCTAATCACTAGGCAGTTGCGGGTTTTCGATCTTAGGGATGGCTCAAATTATGCTTCTTTTCCATGCAGTGGGGTATATTCTTTTCATGAAGGAAAAATTAAATATGTCAGTTAAGACAGGTACTCAGATATCGGCAACATTCTTAATCATGGTTATACCGATACTGTGGTTACCTATTGCATAAGAAGAGATTCTCATTATTGCTTTTCTTACTGTATTTGTTGTTACATGTTTTAGATGGAAGGTATCGTTGTTAGTTATCCTGTTTGGGGATTCTTGTGGACGATAATTATCAGCCGTGCTGTTATTCAGAGGTGCAGAGAAGAATTCATTAAATTCGTTAGCAGACACATGAAAAGTAGTTTCCGATTTTGCTTTTCCGACCCCCAAGCTACGGAGATTCTTCCATTTGGTCGTGCGTGTCAGATCGCTGCATACAAGGGAGCGAGCGTGCCTGATTTTGGCATTGCGAATGCATTGTTTCACTCTATTCCGTAGCTTTCTATATTCTTCGAAACGCTCGGGTTTCGGATCTGCCTTGAAACGCCTGTGGGCAGCATCCCTATTAGTCATCATTTGACGTAATTCAACTGTCAGCCATGGTGCAGGAGATTTTCTTACACGGACTGTGCGCACAGGTGCATGTTTGTCATAGAGGGCAGTGAGTTTATCACCAAGTTCATTAATTTTGCCGTCGATTGGAGGTTCTCTGATTATTTGATGCCATGAGATGTCTGAGCAATCGGCTTTTAGAGCGTCAAGGTCAATACGTTTCATGTTCCTACAAGTTATGTAACGCGATTTGATCCTTGGGGGCTGCACAGAGTAGGCCAGAAATATTACTTCATGTGCTGAGAGGCCAGGGGCCGATGATTGACCAACATCTGTCTGTTTCGTTGCGATTACGTCTATAAGAGTATGACTGTACGCCGTATGGTGTGTAGGTTGTAATGGAAGAATGTTCATGCTATTGCAACTAAACAATCTTCTTAGGTTTATTGCGGAGGGAGTGTCTCTTAGCAGGTCTATGTTCAAGTCACCCATTACGATGACATGTTCGTGTTGACACTGAAGTGAATGTAATTTTTGGCGGCTTGTACACGACGCCAGTCAAGAATTTCCGATTTTGTATATTTATTTCAATGAACATGAATTCAGCCTCTTTTTCTTCAGCAGGATTTGACGAACATAAGAGTTTCGCTTTGAGATCTGTTCGTATATACGCGCCGACCCCGCCACCTCGCTTTTTTTATCTGTCTGCCCTAAGAAATGTGCACCGTGGGAGATGAATAGATGCAGAGGATATGTGTGGTTTCAACCACGTTTCGGATAAGAGGATTACGTGGTAGTTTAGTTGGTTGAAGAGGAGGCTAAGTTCTTCGTAATGCGCAGGTAAAGACTGGATGTTGCAGTGAGCTGCTAAAAGCTCTGACGCGTTCCGCTGAGCAGCCTGGAGTAGGGTGGCAGACTGGTTTGTCCCTTTGTTAGGCACTACCTGCCGCGAGGGGCACTGGCCGGTGTTTCCGCTGAGTGACATAATACAGGGGTGTCCGAGATTTTGCGCGCCCTGTTTTTGACTCCGCGAGTGCCGAAAGAAAGGCGACTGCAAGAGATTTCCTGAGGTTGCGGGAGTATAGAAAATGGATTAGTGGTATTCGGTGCAAGGAGAATATGAACAAAATAGTGACGGCTGTGTGTCACTGGGTATCCTATATCGTAAGAGGAGAAATGTAATTAGCGTATTTGAAACAGCTTAGGGTGGAAATAAGGGAAAGGGGTGTGATTTAAGAGGCTGATGCTGCCAGCAGAGAGAAGTAAGCTTAATATTTAATAGATTATCGTAGGAAGCTAGAATTAAATTGAAATTTACTAAAGTGATACTGGTAGTGATTATCGTAGGAAGCTACAATTAGATTTAAATTTGCTAAAGTTATACTGATAGTGATTTTTGTTATGAAACCGAAGAGATGGGTGACTAATGAACTAAAGAAGAGACTAATAATTGCAATGGAACTATTACAGAATGGAAGAGAATAAACTGAGAAAATGAAAAACGGATTAGCAGCAACTAAAATTAAGCAATGATTAGAGCTACAGACACAAAAAATAATAAAAAGTTAATACAGTTACAAAAACAATTAGTTGAAGGTACAAATATGGGTATAATTAAAAAGTTAATACAGTTACAATACTATATCTGAGTGTAGGACTGTTACAATTTGCAAATGGTGTTAAGTTTGCACTTTTGGCTCAAGTAGCTTCACTTAATACTATTCAGTTCTGTCATGTTTGTGACTGTCTTCTTTCCAGCTGCTGTCTTAATGATTACTCTGCCATCCTGAGTCCACACATTCTGAAGACCGAAATGGGATATGGCAATCGTTCTTGAATCTGACGGTAATCTTGCCATTCACATAGCCAGGAGGTGAAACCAAGGTGGATCATTTCTGAAATACTATGGCGGTCAAGTTTCCCATTCACAATCTTTCTGAATAGCCACTAGCAATACTAAACTCTTTTTTATTTTTCAGCTGATGGTAGTGTCTGAAACCGGCCGTTGTGGCAGAGCGGTTCTAGGCGCTTCAGTCTGGAACCGCGCTCATGCTACGGTCGCGGATTCGAATCCTGCCTCGGGCATGAGTGTGTATAATGTCCTTAGGTTAGTTAGGTTTAAGTAGTTCTAAGTCTAGCGAACTGATGACCTCAGATGTTAAGTCCCATAGTGCTCAGAGCCATTTGAACCATTTAATGTCTGAAAAGATTAAACGTCGTAATATTTCAATTTTAAGATGTATGCTCTAAGAAAGAAGGAAAAACAAAAAAAAAACAGTACACAACACGGTAATTATCTGAATGTGGTTGAGTTCGGTAGATATTATCTACATGTACAAACAGACAAATGATAACAATTTCAGAAAAACTGGATGATTTATTCAAGAAAAAGAGCTTTACAAATTCAACTATTCAGCAACGTGTTGATCCACCTCTGGCCTTTATGCAAATAGTTGTTCGGCTTGGTGCTGAATGATAGACTTGTTAGAAATCTTCCTGAGTGATCTCATGCCAAATTCCGTCCATTTGACTCGTTATGCGGTTAAAATGCCGAGGTGGTTTGAGGGCTCTGCCCATAATGCTGCAAAGTGTCTCAACTAGGATCCGGCGACATTGCTTTCCAAGGAGCGGTTTGGCAAGCACGAGGACTGGCAGTAGAAACTCTTGTGTTCGGACGGACATTATCTTTGTGGAGCTTCTCCAGACACGTCCTCAGCCTGGAATCTAGGTGAGTGTAGTATAATTGTCTTCAGTGATGAGTCCGGGTTCAAATATCTCACCGATTGATCAGTGGAGGCGTGTCTGGAGACGTCCTGGACAGCTGTGGCGTACTATCTTGCCTGTCGCCCGCCTTTGCACCGGCAACCAAGAGTCTGTTGGAGAGTGGGCGGTGGGGGAGGCATTTCATTTCATGGAGGGTTGAGTATAGGAAACGCATGTTTTTCACTATTGAATGACTGGGACACGATTTGATAAAAATAATAAAAACAAACATTAAGTGACAGGTTTTTTAATCCAGTTTTGAAATATACATTAATTAGGTTAGAAAAGTAATGTGTTGGAGATGGCGTCCTTATTGCTGGATACAAATTTGGATCCTCTCCCGAAAGTTATGCATTGCTCTCTCCAACATTTCATTCGGCACGGCTTCAATTTCCTGACGAATGGAATTCTTCAGGTCATCGATTTGCGAGGCTTGTTCATGCAGACTTTTGATTTTAAATAACCCCACAAAAAGAAGTCGCATATCGACAAATCGGGTGAGCGAGGGGCCACATCTCGAAATATCATGTCTTGGGAACATTTGTCGAACCACTTCCATGGATGCTCTCGCCGTGTGAGCTGTAGCACTGTCCTGCTGAAGCCATATTTCTCCCTTGTTCACTTGACGCCTTACAAGTTATGGACGAAGGAAGTTGTTTAACATTTTAACGTAGCGCGCTGATGTCACAGTAACTACAGTTCCTTCCTCTTCAGAAATAAGAATAGTCCAACAATCCCCATCTTTGAAATGCAGCACCACACTGTTACTTTTAAACTGTGGACAGGTCTTTGGCGTAATTCATGTGGGTTCTTGGGCGCCCAGTACTGACAATTTTGAACATTAAAGTAACCGTCTACATCACGCGTGATGATTGTAGCACCTATATCTTCCGTAAAAATTTCGTCCATTACACGACAAAACTCTCTGCACTGGACGAAATCCCCTTCACTAAGCTGCTGGACGATCATTATCTTGCACGGGTGAAACTTAAGACCATCATGTAAGACGCGGTGAAGCGAACGACGTGACATACCCAGCTACAGACTGTCGTCTGGCCGATCGTTTAGGACCAGCAAGAACTGCCGTTCTCACTCGGTCTCCATTTTCCGGAGTACAAACTGAACGGGGAATACCAGATCCAGTACTTCTAAACACTGCAACCCATCTGAGTACAGTATTTCGATCAGGCACTGCACCTCGACGTAAAAACTTGCTTTTCCTCTGCTCCACTCTGCAGCAGGAACGCTTTGGGTGTCATCCGCACCACGGTTACATTACAATGATTCGTCGACTCGACGATGTTATACGCCCCGCTTTGTTTTTTGTTGCCCTACATACCAAGAAAGACAATTTCCGTACGCACACGGTGAGAGTTTCTGCGGCTTGTCTTCGTGCTTGCCAAACCGTACCTTGGCTACCAGGGTTGCTGCAGCTCTCCCAACTGAGAACATTTGGAGAACTATGGGCAGGGCCCTCCAACCAGTTGGGAGTTTTTGCGATCTAACTCGCCAAGTGGACAGAATCTGGCACTATATCCCTCAGGAGAACATCCAACAACTCTTGTCAATCAATAACAAGCCGAATCCTTGCATACGAGCCAGACAGGGTCACGTGCGTTACTGACTTGTTCAATTTGTGAAGCTCTTTCTCTTAAATAAATCTTCGATCATTTCTGCGCTTCTATCATTTTTTTGTCAGAGCATGTGCATCACATTTATCGATTTCCGACCCATTCGGATAATTTCTTCGTGGTGCGCAGGCAACCCGAATTTCTTAGAGCTAACAGCAATTCTTTGCAAAAATTTTGCAACGGCTTCCAGAGTTTTCGAACTGAAGGCTTGCAGCTACGTTTAAAATTAGAGACATCGCCAACGGACCGATATTTTCTAATCAGCTTTCGAACTCTTCAGTTTCGAGGAAAACAGGATTTCGGAAATTATTGAGGGCCGACTGAGGATGTGGCGAGATAGGCCACCGCCAATATTGCCGTTACTGAGGAAGTGCAAAAAATGACAAAAAAAGAAAAACCAGTAGAAAATACGATTTAAGAAGTAACCAGTGGAGTTACATGAGTTCTTCACCCCTCGATTTCCTGTCTTCTGCCTATAGGAAGAAGTCTTTCCCTTGGCCCGCGACTTAAATCACACTCAGTTGTGATAATGTCATACCTACAGTGTCATTCCGCCCAAGTAGCAACATAAAGAAATGACTTCTACCAAACAGACATCTACTGCAAATATGGTTAATCTGACAACGGTGTGGTCGGTACCTCAGCTGCCTCGTGATCCAATTGTGGTTATATGGTTCTCTCATGACTAATGATTGTAACCAATCATTTGTTTTTATTTTGTTTATTTTTCAGTAACCAGTAACTACTCGTAAATAACTAGATGATGGGAAACTTGTCTTTGGAGTGAAGGAACTGGATTTTGAAGTGATACAGGAAATGAGAAAACATTAATGAAGAGCAGAGAGGAGTTTGACACTGCGCCACCGTCATGTGTCACAATAACGAAATTATCCGACAGATTCGAGAGGGAATAAAATGTGCGTAATCTGAAGAAGGAACCGCGTTGCAGGGAGAATCAATAGCGGACGAATGAGGCATGGAAAATGGGTGCACGCAGCGACGCAAGCTTTCACAGGACCTGCAAAGAAGTCTATACGGCAAGCTGCGCGTAGTCAGGTGTAAGCAAATCAAGTATTCACCTCATTTTAGAGGAAACAAAGTGGAACCCTACATTCCCAGGTTGTTTTACACTATGAACGAGGACGGTCCGTATAGTCGCCTCGAAATTCGTGAGTGGAATTTGCGATAGTGAACAGTTTGCTCTGATGAGGCTACGTTTGAACTAAATGGAACCTTCAGTCGCCATAAGTGTGTCTACTGGCCAAGATATAATCCCCGTGTAATGGGAAAACGAGCTGTTAACCAACCTGGATTATCAGTGGGACGTGTTGTGTCTATCAGAGGACTTGGAGGGCCATTATTTTTCGAAGGACCAGTGACAAGTGTAAAATACCTTGCCGTACTACAGGAACAAATTGCACCTTCTGTTAACCACCCATACCGGCATGGAGATTTCTTGTTCTAGAAAGACAGTGCACCGTTACGTTACTATCGTGACGTGCGACAATTCCTGGATGCATCACTTGTTGGGAGGTGGATAAGATTACGAGAAAGTGGTGAATTTCCACCCAAATCTCCTGACCTAACGTCGTTAGATTTCTTTCTATGCAGAACTCTGAAGAAAATCGTTTACACCACAAAGCCACATACACTGGATGACATGAGGGAGGAGATTGTGACAACCTGTGAATCCATTCCAATGCCAACCATGAGACATGTGTATCGATCCGTGGGAAACAAATAAATAAAAAAAAAACTTGTGTTGGATAGAGAAGTTACGAAAGGAAAAGGTCCCATGTTCCTGTCCACAGCTTTAATGTGCCAGGAAGTTTTAAGTGACCGGGAAGTCAAAATTCATTCTGCAGATCTCTTTATTACACGTCACACTAAAACCAGTGTGCAGTGGTTACCATAAAAAATGAGATGCCGTATAAATATCGTTTTAATTAGTTTTCTTTCATATAGCTTTAACAGACTGTAATTTATTACACTGAACTGGGTCATATATTTCATCAGTCTTGCTTTCTTCAGTAACATGTTTTCAAAAATGATTAATTTTTGTTAACTGTACTTACAAAATTTGATAAATCTGCCTAGAAAATTTGCAGAACTTTAGTTCTGTGAGAGACTCACGAGCATTGTTAAACGAAGCGCTGCGGATGTGAGCTTCAGCTACACACGCGCTATCATTCACAGAATACGACATACTTTACTTGGAAGCACTCTTAGAACGACGGAAAGACACAGCACACAGACGCAACAAACAAATAGTTGTTCTGCGACAATGAACCATACCGGTGACGTGTTCGGAAAATCAGACAGGGTGAAGGGGGGGGGGGGGGGGGAGGGAGAACAATAAAATAGCGACGCGTTGCTTCCGAATCGGGGCGGCTTTTATTTTGGACATACTGTATCTGGTGCGATTAAAGATCGGACATGAAGATCCTAATCTGAAGTAGTTAAACAAGAGACTAAACATAAATAAAATATCATAATTAAGAGTGATAGTTCCTTAGCGACTTTTTAGAGCTCATAAGATGCTTTCAGTGTTTAGAAATATATGTTCATGGTTCAGTCACATTAATATGTCAGCCGTCTATGTTCGACGCCAATGTGCAATAACCACTCACAGCAGGCGGCAACATGGGCAATGACGATAAGCGTGTCGTGCGGCGAGGGGGGAGAGGAGGGGGGGGGGGGGCGGGAGACACGGGAAACAGTGCAGCCGTTGTCGTAATGTGGAAGTGATTTATCTGACGACCACAAGGGCAAGATCACTAGCTTCCGGGCCAAGGGTGGCAGCATTTCCCAAACAGAGCGTCATGTCAGGGACCATGTCCACCCCTACATGTTGTTTTGTATTTCCTCGGCACGATGGCATCTACGTGCAGGACAATGTGTAACATAGCTCCCAGTGTATGTGCATTCTTCGAAGAGTACCAGGATGATTTTACCATATTTCTATGGCCACCGAATTCCCCAAATTTAAACCCAAGTGAGAATCTGTGGGATCACCTTGATCAAGCTGTACAAGCCGTGGATACTCAGCCGAGAAGTCTAGCGCAGCTGCCCACGTCACTGTAGTTGGCATGGCTCCACACCCCTTTCAGAACCACATTGACTCTCTTCCTGCACGTCTCGCGGCGGTCCGTTGTGCAAAGAATGGTTATTCTGTAATCTGGCAGCTTGTCTCGCTAATGTAGCTGGACAGAGTATTTACTGTGCGTTAAGTGCCAAAGTACGACTGCATATTCATTTTCTTCATATTTTTGTCTGATTTTCAGAATGAGAATGACACGACGGGACAGCACCACACGGCCTATTCGTGGGTTTCTGTCAAGCTCAGAGATATCAACGACAACGCCCCAGTATTTGACCATTCCAGCACTGAAGTTACAGTGCCAGAGGACACGGCAGTTGGAAAAGTAATTGCGGCATTTGAAGCAAAAGACGCAGACCAGGATGGAAAGAGCGGCGTAACTTACTCCATAGATCACAGCTCCGACAGTGGAAGACACTTCCACGTAAACCGTTTCGGACAGGTGCTTGTCCAGAGAGAACTGGACAGGGAAGAGACTGCCAGGCACACGGTGAGTAACAAATCAGGTTCCAACGACAAATCGAACAGCTCTCTTGGGTAAATGTATTAGAGATAATTACTGTGTTGGAGAGAGATCGCTTTCTTCTTCTGCATTTCACGGATTAGGCATTCTTGTCCGTTGGCAGCTTCACAGTTGACTCTAGCGGATCGTGAGTCGTCCTCGATCCCTTCTTCCCACCGCATCTAATCCAACGTCACCTCAGAAACGATTTAGTTCCAATTCTTTGCAAGTGATTGGTCCAGTTCTGCCTATTGTTTAATACTACCTGAGTACCTAACGTGGCCCGAGTATGTATCTGTTCCAGTTTTCTACTAGTTCATCTCCTCCTTTCCTCTCTCTCAGTCCATCGCCTCCTGCCCGTAGCTCTCTCTACTTCCTCCATTTCCACTCTCTGTCCACCTACTCCACCCCCTCACTATCTGTCCATCTCCTCCTGCCCCTCTTTGCTCACCCTCACTTCCTCCTCTCTCCTGAAATAAGTATAATATAATGATGTAATTTTGCTAGTACATTCATTGGTATTATGACTACTGTCTGCAAAATGTGTCACGAATACAGTTAATTGTAAAGTAGTAATAACTCCTGTTTCATACAGCTGGTTTACCACATGGATTTTCCTCTATTCATTTTGTGGAGATCATCAGCGAGAAAAATTTTCGTCCAGGTTGTAAATTATCTGTAGAGTTTGTTTCAAGTCATTAAGTGCTCTCATTCTCAATTAAGGTATGAATAAAGTATGGATATTCGGGCGTCGTGAGCTACACTGCTTTTTCACTACTACTTCCTCCCCTGTAATGGGTAGGTTGTTCTTGCCCCACAGTGATTCTTTCCAGACAGTAGGCAATACATGTACTAAGTTTAGCTGAAATCGGTCCAGTGGTTTAGCAGGACATGTGGAACGTTCATACATACATAAAATCGTATATAATTTTTATAACACGTATGACTTTTACCGTGTATTGATTCTACATTTGATTCTTTCTTAATTCTTCATTTCGTATTTTCTCCGTCCTTTTTACATCTTTTAACAATCCTTGGAAATCTCATTTCTTTCGTTTGTATTTTACTGTCTCGTATAGCCGGCAGCTAGGCTTCGATGCCATAACGCAACGTCAGTAAAACCATTAATTCGTAAAATTTCATTTTGGTTTCTTTCCTAACGTTATTTTCAAAAGTTCTTTGAATGATCCCACATACAGGCAGAAATTTTCTTTTTGAGCAGTGTCCTTGTCATTGCAAAAATTCATGTCCCAGCCAAGATATTTAAAATTCGATGCTTGCATTAATATGTTGTTTTCTAGCACAATCTATGATCAGACTGGATTTAAAATTAATGCTTTTCGTTTTTTCGACTGAAATTTTAGAACTGTAAGATTTACACAGATTATTTAAAAGATGCATTGCTGTAGGTGTGTCTCCTTCACTTGAATCATTATTTGATTGTTTGCAAATATGGGGTTAGTGCATAACTTCGTAGCGTTTTACCGTAAGTTTAATAAACACAACAGAGACGCGTAACAGAGACTTAAGGCATCTAACATAGACATAATATATTCTCCTGCACTATTTACAATGGTATGCCGACGCTGGAGTAACTTTTTGATTCCGTGATTGTAGAAATCACATGCTTTTGGGGCGAAGAACTTGCCGAGCCATGTTCGGAGCACATTTTCATCCGGAAAGGAAGTTGCTTGAAGCATATTCGATATAGAGAAAAAAATGTGAACATCTGAGGGCATTGGATCAGGTAAAAATAAGTGGGTGCGGGATAACAAGCCAACCCAACACAATGCGGGCGGGCGTTATTATGAAGTGGCATCACTACACCCAGATTTCCTGGTCGTTGTTCTTGGATTACATCTGCAAGACGTCTCAATTATTGACAATAATTGTCGCCAGTGATGGCTAAACCTCGGGGAAGCCATTCGACTGTTCCACCAGATCCGAAACTTTATATTTTGTGGATGGGCGCAGGTTCTTGTAGAGGGAGTTGGTGCTTTGTGGGGATCAACCATTTCCATCTTTTTCTTATGTTAGCATAAAGACAGTATTTGGAATGCTCGCTGTTGTTCACGAGCCAGTTGATGACCAGCGAGCAGAGATGCACATATGGGCAGCTGCTGATTTTGGCTTACAGCATGAGGGACCCATACACCATTTTTGAACCGTTCCCATTGCATGCAAATGTCACACAATGGTGACATGATCATACTTCATCCCATTTGCCAGTTCTCGAGTACACTGATCTGAATCATTGTGGATTAATGCAATCAAACAGTTTTCGCCAAGCCCCGAAGGTTTCCGTGGACGTGTAGAGTCACTTATGTCAAAACGATCCTCCTTAAAATAAGAAAACCCCTTTCCTGCAGTGCTCTTTCCAATAGCATTATCCCCACACACGGCCCAAATGTTTCTGACAACCTCAGCTGCTAACATCCCTCTATTTAATTCTAACAGGAGACTTTCGGAAACGTTCCGGATTCTCCACTTGGCACTCCATTTTCTAGTGTCCATAGCTCCAATCAGTATCTCGAAGTGACACAGTGACAATATGTTAACTCAGATAGCAACAGTGAACTACAAATAAAAAATGACAGTCGATAAATAAATCCATAGCAACCGGAATACCAACATGCAAAAGAAAAACGCTACTAACTTATTCACTAACCTAATAGAAGAGTGTTTGAACCGACATATTTGATAATTTAATTCCTCAATCTACCTGCAATTCCAATGTCTTTACAATGTCGTCAATAAGTATATTAAAAAAGAGAGGAGGAAAAGCGTTTCTAAGTCCTGTATTTGCTAAAATCTGTTAACTTCTTTTAATAGTTGTGTCCATAATAAAAGTAATATTTCTATACTGACCTTTCATTAGGTGTAGTGGATAGCCCGCATTTTCTGATATTTGTCATAATTTTCTTCAGTTTATTTTGACAAACGCCTTAACAGAATCTATAAAAGCGAGATGTGTTCCCAAATTCTTTTCTCTTCTTTGATTATTATTTGTTTAATGGTGAAGGCATTCATGCATGATTTTCCTTTCCTAAATTTGCGTTCGTCTTCTCCTAGCAGACTAATCGTAAGAGTATTTAATCATTTTTTATTATTTTCGTATAGATATTATATCCTGTATTCATGAGACTAATGGAGCACGTATTTATTTATTCATTTATTGCTGTTACAGACCAAATCTATAGTCTCCGTATGTAATGCTAGATGTAGAGGAGGACAGCGACCTTTTATGTTTTTACAAACGAACTCTAGATAGTCCTACTGAGGTATGACCTTATTTATTGTTTTAAAATATATCATTTGTTATGGTTAAAACGCCTGCGACTCAGAAATTTGGCAAGGGTTTAAAAAAAATACGAGAAGAGTTTACAGTAGTCGCTAATCTGGGGTTCAATTCTAGTGAGAGGGTGGGGGAGGGGGAGGCGTCCAGTTTGTAACTGTTCCGCCGCCATCTTTTTCTTTTCCAAATATAACTTCCCTTCTTCCTTAATTTTAACAAGACACAGCTGCCTATTAATTAAAAAATATTATTATTATTATTATTATTATTATTATTATTATTATTATTATTATTGCAGCTCAGGTACCTATAACATCTGTAAGGCATCTGTCCAAAAATTTGAGAAGTGCAATAAGTTTAACAAATATAATAAATATCCAAACAAGGGGAGATAAATGAGAGAACTATCGCAAATCAGCTTAATAGTGCACACATTCAAATAACTAACAATAATAACATACAAAGGACTGAAGCAGAAAATTGATGATCTGTTAGAAAACGATCAGATTGGCTTTAGGGAAGGTAAAGGCGCCAGAGAGGCAGTTCCGACGTTGCGTTTGATAACGGAAGTCAGACATAAGAAAAAGCAAGACACCTTTATAGGATCGGTCGACCTAGGAAAAGCGTTTGACAATGTAAAATTATGCAAAATGTTCCAAATTCGCAGACAAATATAGTTAAGGTATAGAGATATAAGGATAATATAAAATGTGTACAAGAATTAAGAATAAAAATAAGAAAAAGAAGACCGAGAATAAAGTGCCCCTATTGTTTAGTTTATTAGGTGAAGAAATAGTCACGGAAATAAATGACAGGGATAAGATATAGAGATATAAAGGTACAGAGATACAAGCATAATCTATACGTAAAAAAACCTGATGTCCTAAATGATCGAATCATTATCGCCCAGCCAAAACACCTGAAAACAGAAGTCTGAAATTTGGTGAGGGTCTTGATCTTATACTGCAGGTGTTTAAGAAAGTATTTTTCCAAATTCCATCCCTAAGGAGGTAAAGTAGGCAATGAAACATGTTTTGAACATGTGCCGCTATTAAGGCAATTTTGAAGCTAGAACTACGAAAATTGGTATTTGGTTTCCGGTCAGAAATGAAGGAACGCGTGTTTCAGCGTTTTTGGAAATTCAACCACTAATGGGGTGAAATGTTCTTGAAAATCAGTCATTATTAAAATACTTCTAAAGCATTTTAAAGCTCCAGCTGTCAAAATACGTATTTGACTTCTCAATTGAAAAGAAACAAATACATCTTCAGTTTTTCTAAAAATTCAACCTGTAAGGGGGTCAGCGGATGAAAATTTTTATTAAAATATATAATCATGAAACCATTTTTAAAGCTAAATCTAAGAAAATTTGTATAGTAAAATCGTGTTTCACTGTATTTAGAAATTCAATCCCTATAGTGGTGAAAAAGGGGATGAATGTTTTTATGGAAATATTTCATTATGCAAGCATGTTTGAAGCTAAATCTATGAAAATTCGCATTTGGCTTCTCTGTACGAAAGAAAAAGATGTATATGTTTCACTGTTTGTGGAAATAGGGAGTGAAAAGTTTTAGGAAAATATTTCATTTTGAAAGCATTTTTAGGTAAAATTTTTGAAAATTGGTTTTTAGCTTCCCAGTTAGGGAAGTAAAAATATGTCTCACAATTTTTGGAAATTCAACCTCTAATGGGGTGAAATGGGGCATGAAAATTTTTAAGAAAATATTTCTTTATATTAAAAATAAATTATGCTAAATCTATGAAGAGTGGTAATCCATTTCTCTGATAAATATAAAGAAATATGTGTAATGGGATGAAAGTTTCTATCGAAATATCAACACAAGTAAGAAAATGGCATGATTAACAAGAAGCTAGGACTCTAGAAAGTACATTCGGAAAAGACCATGGTTCTATGATCTTAATTAGTGTGTTGATTTATAAGCTACTGCAAGTTGTGAACAACATAAAAATTCGTTTAAAGGAAAACAAAAAAAAAAACAAAATCTGTGCAGAGCAATGGCCTACTCCAAATGAAGCAACGGCGTTAAGCTAGTACTCAATAGGTACAAGAACCGAGAATGAAAATAATAAGACCAGAAAGAAGTTCACTACTGTTTAGTATGTACATCAAAAAAGCAATCATGGAAATAAATGAACTGTGATTAAAATTCAGGGTCAAACCATATCATTAATAGAATTCGCTTATGCCATTGCTATCCTCAGTGAAAGCGAGAAAGAATTACATGACCTGTTAAATGGAATGAGTAGCAGATTACCGATAAACTTGATACGAAAAATTGGGGACCACAAAGTAGGGGAAGTGAAAGAATTCTGCTTCCTTGGAAGCAAGGAGAACAAAAAGCAGACAGTCAAAGGCGATGACAGCTTTCGTGGCGTAAAGATGTCTACTATAGTTGAGATGGCGTAAGAAGATCCCTGACGTCTCACAAAATAAAGGAATGGGGCGACAAACTTTCACAGCTTCATAACGTATACGGAGTCAAATCGAAGTGTTTAGTGATCATTGTACTTCACTAAGCTCTAAGAATGTGAACGCAGGTCTGGAGACTACAGTCACGAGAGCATTTGAATATGGCAGTGGGGAGGCAATGCTTTACCTTTCTGTAGTTTCCACATACGAGTGAGAAACTGCTTATCTTAGTGAAGCATTTTCTCCTTCTGTATTGCCTTCTCTCAACTTCCTACAGTTTTTTAGTTCCACCTGTGGATTCACGAACTGAGTCAGATTTGTTGTTGACAGCAGGTATGGTGAGCACATGAATGGGCGCCTTTTCCTGCCTAGAATGTTCCGTGTAGCCAGCCAGGCCGAAAACTAATCCACGCGAGTGAAAAGTATCCTATGTTAAACGAAGCTCGCAATTCTTTCCAATATCTTGGCATTTTTTAGACTCTTAGTTCTGAAATTACCTTATGTAAGGTGACCATATTTCTGGGAATCGAAGCTGAGACCATTATTATAACTGCTCACCGCTCGAAGTGCAACAATGCTCTGTAATTGTTCTACATTATAGAAGGGTACGGCAAAATGAATACTAGGCACCAAATGAAATTGTAATAAATGTAATATAAAATGTAGGCAGTTTCCTAGTTACTGTATGATTATAATACACTCGTATCTTAAAAGTTAGTAAACAGAACACAACACTTACTCATGTCACTGCACAAAGCTTATAATGCTCATTGCCAATCGTCCATTTCCCCAAACTTCTGTGATGAATGAATTTCATGCTGCAAATGTTTACTTCCTTTTAAATTTAATGAAGTCATGGAATTCCAAACACGCAACATTATGATTGCATAACTGCTTTCAAAGTAAATAAGTTATTTAACGTATGTGAGTTTGTTTGCCTAAATTTGATTTAATTGAAAACAGAGCTATATCGCATTGTTGATAACACTGGATTATGAATACATTACTTACCTCTGCTGAAATTCAGAACTGAAAAAGAACTGCCGTGTGAGCATTGTGGAGTTGGTTACATTCTAACAAAACGAATTAAATAACCTATCAGCTGTGCTGCACTTTCTACAATACTCACACCAACAAAATACATACGAAATCATTAGGGTTACCACGAAGCAAATGAAGCTCAGTAATACCACCTTCTGCGAAAATATGAATGCATCATCACGAAGGCCGTGTGACCACATGTCATATTACGGTTCGCCATGGTATTTTAGACGGGATTTACGTCTTTTTGGCTCACAATGGATTCTCGATAAATCCACATTTTTAGGACGTCAGACGTCAGACGTCAGACGCTGTTATGATGAGTCGGCGTAGCGGGGGCTTTATTGTAACGGTTTTTATGGAAATAAAGTGGTGAAGGTTAATAAGTCGGTGGTCATGTGTTTCTGTATCTCATGGGCCCAATGCTTACATGATCTGCACAAATATCAAGGGAGACCCTAAGCCAAGGACAAAATCCATAGCGCTTTCTAATATATCTACATCTACGTGGATACTCTGCAAATCACATTTAATTGTTTGGGAGACGGTTCATCGAACCACCTTCACAGTTTTCTGTTATTCCAACCTCGTATAGCGTGCGGGAAGAACGAGCTCTGATTTCGCTTATTTTATCATGGTGATTGTTTCTCCGTATGTAGGCCGGCGTCAACAAAATATTTTCATACTCGGACGAGAGAGGTGGTGATTGGAATTTCGTAAGAAGATTACTCCGCAATGGAAAACGCTTTTGTATTAATGATGTCTATCCCAAATCTCGCATCATTTCAGTGACCCCTGTTTAGCGGAAATACAAAACGTGCTGCCCTTCTTTGAAGTTTTTCGATGTACTACTCCGTCAGTCCTATCTAGTAACGATCCCACAACGCGCAGCAGTATTCTAAAAGACGACGGACAAGCGTAGTATAGGCTGTCTCTTAGAGATCTGTTACATTTCCTAAGTGTCCTGCCAATAAAACTCAGTCTTTGGTTAACCTTCCCCACAACATTTTCTGTCTGTTCCTTCCAGTTTAAGTTGCTCATAATTGTAATTCCTAGGTATTAAGTTGAATTTACGGTCTTTAGACTTGACTGATTTATCGTGTAACTGAAATTTAACGGATTCCTTTTACCGCTTATGTGGATGACCTTACACTTTTCGTCATTTAGGGTCTATTGCTAATTTTCTCACCAAACATATATCTTTTCTGAATCGTTTTGCAATTTCTTTTGATCTTCTGATGACTTTACTTGTCGATAAATGACAGCGTCATCTGCAAACAACCTAGGACGGCTGCTCATATTGTCTCCCAAAACGTTTATATAGACAAGGAACAGCAAAGAGCTTATAATGCCACCTTTGGGAACCCCAGAAATCACTTCTATTTTACTCGATGACTTTCCGTCCGTTACTATGAACTGTGACGTCTCTGACAGGAAATCTTGAATCCATTCACATAACTGAGACGATATTTCATAGGCATGCAATTTCACTGCAAGCCGCTTATCTGGTACAGTGTCAAAAGCCTTCCGGAATCCAGAAATACGGAATCAATTGGAAATCCCTTGTCGATAGCACTCAACACTTCGAGTTAGTTGTGTTTCACAAGAATGATGTTTTCTAAATCCATGTTGACTGTGTGTCAGTAGGCCGTCTTCTTAGAGGTCTTGAACTCAATATATGTTCCAAAATCCTGATGTTGTTGATGATATGGGCCTGTAATTTAGTGGATTAATCCAACTATCTTTCTGGAATACTGGTGTGACCTGTGCAACTTTCCAGTCTTTGGCTACGGCTCTTTCGTCGAGCGAACAGTGGTATACGATTGTTAAGTATGGAACTATTGCATCAGCGTACTCTGAAAGGAACCTAATTGGTATACTGTCTGGACCAAAAAACTTGCTTTTATTAAGTGATTTAAGTTGTGAAACGAGGATACCTGCTTCTACGTTACTCATATTGGCAGATGTTCTTGATTCGAATTTTGGAATATTTACTTCGTCTTCTTTTGTGAAGGCGTTACGGAAGGCTGTAACTCAACACGCTGAAGTGGGACCGCGCACATTGGGACGCGACGCTATGGTGACGCGAAACGCGCCTACGCCAGGTCGCGTGGCGTGATGGTTGCAGCCGTGCGAACACTGTGGGAGTGGTGGAGAGGGGTCGAGGGTGGAGGGGAAAGGCACTTCTGCGATATGGTCCCTCAGGATAACCGCCTATAGGCTGTGGTACTGTTGGCCGTTCGAAAAATATTGCCTGATTACTGAACTTTGTCCGTAAGTAGTGTTTCGTGTTTCGCCATTTATGCTCTAGATCTCTTTTTATTACTTCATTATATTTTTCATTTATTTATGTGTATATACGTTCGCTGCTTTGTTTCGTTTTTTCTTTTTTTTTTCCAAGATCAATGCGCAATTCAGTGAATGATAGCCATTAGCCACTGGGATTATATCTTCTGCTTCCATAATGTCTTCAAATTCCAAGAAGGGATAGACAGTTTATTGCTAGTGAAATGGGAAGTAATGTTATAAAAGTCATATGATCAAAAAGCACGGCTGGAAATTTAAATATACAGTGAAACAAGGTGCTGCCTTTTTTGGCATTTCTGTACGATCAGTTACAAAAATTCGAAAAGAGGAAGTTCCATAGATGTATCAGTTTCCTTTGTGCTCCTGCTACAAGGCGTCCAAGATCCGAAGTATATGAGTTTCACTGTGATTACTTGGATATGGCGTAATAAAATACTTTACACTACATGCGCGCAGACATCATGTTCTCACAGTAATTTAGAAACAATCGAGAAACCCAATTAATGACAATGTTTTAATTGACGCAAAGTGAAAAAAAAGCATATGAATGGTTACATACACGGTATCATCATCGATAAACTGATTACACAACAGGCCAGACAAATGAAGCATGCAGTGGGTATTTTTCGGAAAATATGAGTGTCCTGGAAGTGTCTGGGGCTATAATATATTTAATTTACTGAAATGTATTGCTGACGAGGCAGGCCTACATTCATAACAATGTTTTTTTTTAAACGATGTGAACTCTTCCCCGAAAGGGCATACCTGGCTAGCTTCCGGTTTCCTGTCGCACCCTTTATCCTCAGCTGGTGACAGTGCATTAATTGTTTACTTTTCTGAATAATACCTATTCTGTTCTCGAATCACGCGTTGTCAGTTTGGCAAACCGTAGATGAGTAACCAGCGTCTGGCATGTGCACGTCATTTCGCCTGGCGGAGTCATTATTTTAATATTGCTCAGATGAGGAACAGGAACGAAACCCTTTGGGAAGTTTCGATTCCAATTGTTCAGTGTTAAAAATACAACGGGTTACGGGGAGTCAACCAAAACTTCAACAGAATTGGCGATTTCTTTTTGTGTAAATTGTTAACCTTTTCTCATTCGAAGAAGCATTATCATTAACGAGTAACAGCTACATTTCTCTTGTTGCCAGGTTTAATTGTGTTTGCCAAAACACAGTATCATTTGCACAAACTCACCTTGCAGCAGCTATCGCCACAGAATGCTGAGACGTATTGTCTAATTAAACAAGCAATTGGCGACCAAAGAGACCTATAGCTTACAGAAAACCTCATTGCTATAATATGCTGTCATCATTTCAAAGAAACTGATTATGTCAGAGACTTGCTAAATCTGCCACAGAAACAAATGCTTAAAAGTAATTCATTTCTATCGTGTAATTTGCCTTGTAGTAGTAGCACCTGTAATGGCACATCACATGCAGCAGAAGGAATGTTTCGACAGATGTGAGAGCCATAGAAGAAACATAGAGGCTTTAGAGACTTTAGAAAAGCTTCTATCACAGGAGATGAATGCTGATAAATGTAAATGTAGATATGAATTTGTTTGTAATGATTCATACAAATCTCATTTACAGACCTTTATAGCGGCATTACTTACTTACTTTTCGGCGCTACAGCCCATGTAGGGCGTTAACCTCTCTGATGATCACAGCCCAACCCTGACGATTTTCTGCTCGTTTCCTCCATCTCCTGACTCCAATCTTTCTCAAATCATTTTCCACATCCTCCAGCCATCGTTTCTGGGGCCTCCCTTTGCTTATTTTGCCACCTGGATTTCCTGTGTAAACGTTCTTGACAGCTTGATTTTCCGACATTCGCTCTACATGGCCCAGCCATCTCAATCTGTTACACTTTATTTCAGTCACCAAGTCAGGATTTCTATACAGTTCTTCCAATTCCTTGTTTCTCCTTATCCTCCATTGCCCCATGTCATACACGCCTCCAAAAATCTTTCTTAATATTTTCCTCTCCCATCTCAAGAGCTCTTCTTCTGCTACAGTCATTGTCCATGTTTCTGAGCCATACATTACCACCAGTCTTATGACTGTTCGATATATAGTCACCTTCGATTTTCTACTCAGGCTATGTGACTGAAGGATCTTGATCAGGGCCCAGTAGGCTCTAATTCCTGCAGTAATCCTAGATTTTATTTCTTCTCTTACTCTGCTATCCTCTGTAACCAGCATTCTCAGTTATTGGAACTTCTCACATCTCTCATAATTGCTTCTGTTCAACTTAATTTATTTCTCTTTAACAACAGCATTTTTCCTGGAAGCAAAAAGATACTGTGTTTTTGTGTTGTTTAAGACCCAACTGTTCTGCCCCCTTTTCCATTCTGCCAAATCCTTCTTCCATTTCTTTCAAACTTCTAGACAGTATACACACATCATCGGCAGAAGCTAGATTTTGACGCATACGGTTCAACAGAGTACCACATCAGTTATCAGTCTCCACACTTCGCATCACTCTCTCCAACACTATGTTGAAGAGTAGCGTGGATAATACATTACCCTGTCTTAACCCTAGGTTAAGGGGCATTAAAGAGACTAATCGAATACTAGGCAAAATATTTTAACCCAGTCAAGTCAGAAATTTGTTACAGACATTAAAACAGGTTCTGTTTGTCAAAGTGCACATTTGTGAGTTGGTGACGTTTCGCAGAAAGCTTACAATTTTCTTTGGAAAAAACTCAGTTATCCTCTACCTGCAGTATCAACCTTACACTCTTTAAGTTACCACTCAGGTGTTTTGAAGGATGGTTTAGTTGCATTATCTAATTCAGATGCGTTCTACAGATGATGCCCTCTCTCCCTCCATTTATTCCTCCTATCAACTCTGATCCTCACTCCCCCTCCTTTCCTCTGTCCTTTCCCTGGGCTCCCTCTCCCCCCTTCCATCCTCTTTTTTCCCCACCTCCCCTCTCTCTGCCCCCTTCTCTCCCCCAAGTCCTTTTGCATTTCCCTCCTCTGCCTCTTCTTATTCCCTCTCGCGTCTGCCCTGCCCCTCTCCCCCCTTATGAGTCCTCTCTCTTCTTGGTTCTCCCCCTTTCATTTTCTTCTCTCCTCCCTCCTTGTTTTCCCCCTCCTCCAGGTCCCCCCCCCCCATCTGCCTTTGGCTCAGGAGTGTCATATTTGTGCCACCATTTTCGTGCAGTGTTTTACAGTGTGTTTTTTCCAGTGAGTGTTCCATGGTGTGTCTTTAGGGAAGTGTAGCGAACAGCCATCATACTGTCGCTGGGTGTGATTTTTTTTTGTTTTTTATTTCTTGCGAACAGAAACCAGACTGTCGCCATGTTTTTTAATTGTGTGTCTACTATGTTACTTGTCTGATTCCTGTGTATTTTATCGACATTGCCAACCCCTTTTGCATTTTTACGCCCTTTTACACTTTAAGTCATCGTTTTATCGCCTTTTTTCCTTGTTTCTTTCTTTTTCCTTTTCTTAAAAAAAGTCTGTAGGCTGCAGAGCAGCGTACTAAGCTGCTGCCAGCCCGCCCTCTTGGGGAGGAGTTGAAAATCAATAAAGGAAAAAAAAAAAAGAGAGAGAGACTCAGATGCGCCAGCAGTCGCAGCTTGTTGACGTTACCTGAAATGGCGCTTTTTAGTAAAGCTGTATTATCAGAATGGGGAATGTGCTACTTCAGCGTTACGATCCTATCGTCATAGGAAGGGGATTCGAACGGGTAAAAGTCCGTTGACAAATGCAGGTGTGGCGAGAATCATTTCGAAGTTCGAAGCCACGGGTTGTTTAGACGATAGACCCCGTAGTGGACGATCGAGCACAAGGCGTAATGCTGCTGAGGCAGTTCTGGAAGAAATGGAGACTGTAGCCGGTTCGTCTATGCACGGGAAAGTCAGCGCTCGTGCAGTCGCACGTCGCACCGGCATTCCATACACTACTATTTGGTTGGCACTGAGGCGTACCCTCCGATGCTATCCGTACAAACTCCGTCGGCATTATGAACTTTTACCTGGCGATTTTGTGAAGCGGAGAGCATTTGCGGTGTGGGCGTTTCAAAATATGGCGCAATATGACGATTGGTTGAGTAATATGTTGTGGACCGACGAAGCTCATTTCACGCTCCGAGGGTCTGTCAACGCCCACAACTGCAGAATTTGGGCTACCGAAAATCCTAGAACTGTCGTGGAAACTCCATTGCACGACGAGAAAGTCACGGTATGGGTTGGATTTACCACATCTACCGTTATCGGGCCTTTTTTCTTCGAGGAAATGCGTGATTCTGGTTTTGTAACTGCTACCATGACGGGTGAGAGGTACGCCGATATGTTACAGAATCACATCATCCCCAGCCTGGGTGATAAACACCTGCTGGAACGTACGATGTTAATGCAAGATGGCGCTCCACCCCATATTGCTAGACGCGTGAAAGATCTCTTGCGCGCGTCGTTTGGTGACGATCGTGTGCTCAGCCGCCACTTTCGTCATGCTTGGCCTCCCAGGTCTCCAGACCTCAGTCCGTGCGATTATTGGCTTTGGGCTTTCCTGAAGTCGTAAGTGTATCGTGATCGACCGACATCTCTAAGGATGTTGAAAGACAACATCCGACGCCAATGCCTCACCACAACTCCGGACATGCTTTACAGTGCTGTTCACAACATTATTCCTCGACTACAGCTATTGTTGAGGAATGATGGTGGACATATTGAGCATTTCCTGTAAAGAACATCATCTTTGCTTTGTCTTACTTTGTTATGCTAATTATTGTTATTTTGATCAGATGAAGAGCCATCTGCCAGACAGTTTTTGAACTTTTGTATTTTTTAGTTTTTAATAAAACCCCATCTGTTTCAATTTGTAACTCTCTATCTACATTATTCCATGATTTATTCAGTTTTCAAATTTATACTTTTTGATCACCTGGTACTTGCAGCTACAATTTCTTGAGTGGAAACGATAGTGCACACCTGTAAGCTGAAGTTCATTTAAACACGTGAGAGATATAAAATGAAAATGAGTGTTATGTAGATCTTTTACGCTCGATAACACTTTTCACAGAGACAGTTTAACAAATTGCAATCCCATTTCGACTGTTTACTTTGACAGAAAATCCCAAAAACAGACTATACTTTGCCTTTCTTTTTTCAGGTTTCGATTCGATACGTGCTTGAACTTTTTAAAAATCATCATTATCTGTTTAAAAGCTGGACAAGTTACAGAATGTAGCAGTAACACTCTAACAATAGCGGAATAGCAATTTATATTTCTTTTTTTTCTACCAGAAACGAAAACATACTCCAATACATCGCATAAATGCACCACCCACATGACATATCGCTGCTCGCGAAGCAGACACCGGTCCCGAGGCCCACGAGAAAGACAGGCCATGGTGAATACGTCACGAAGGTACCCCTGAACTCGCTCGCTCGCTCAGCTCAGCCGACAAAAGTGCGCTTCTAAATCTGTTAACTCATGGCTGGGCGTGTACGTACTAACGAGAATTGCATCTTCTACTGGAATCTGATATTATGAAGTCTTACAGGTGAACAGTACTACAACAAAATTTAATTTAATATCAATAATCCTTATAAATGGTATAATGGCTAGTTTATTTCATGCAGGAAATGGTGCCTTATGCAACTGATAAATACTTTGGCATGACTTTAATTTTATTGTAACCCAGTGCAGCCATAAGATATTATAAGTAGGCATATGGACTTCCTATTATTGCAGGACTAATACAGCAAGACTATAATAGCGAATTCCAGTAGAAGATGCAATTCTCATTTGTACGTACAAACCTAGTAACGAGTTAACACGTGCAGAAACGTAGTTCGTTTGCTGAGTTGAGCGAGCGAGCGCACGTCAACCTTCATGACATACGCACCGCAGTCTGTCTTTTTCGCAGGCCCCGCGCTGGTCCTTAATGACGTCATAGCGTCAACTAATAGCGGAACAGAAGGCTTACTGCCCATCATTTTTCTATGGATCTTGATTGCGACCAGGGAGTGGGGTGGCAGTAGGGAGAATGGCTTGACGGCGTGGACGGCAAACGCACAAGCCCAGTGATCTGCAATCTTTCTCAAACCATTATCAAGAACCTATTCAACAACAAAAATTGACTGTCACATGTCTCACGCTGTTATTCATCAGCCTCATGACGAACTGCTTATCATTTCGTTAATCGTCAGAGTTATTATGACATTTCAAAATTAAGCAAGCTCTTGCAAGAAAATCGAATATTTTGCAATCAAAACTATAGGTAGCTATGAATTTTCGTTTGGTGAACGTTAGATGATATATTGCTATGTATCAAATATAGTTAATATATTGAACTGTTCTTTACACTTGAGATGGGAACTGCAACTCCTCCGTTCTTGAGAAAATTGATTGTACGTAGCGTACTCCTTTCCGCTCACGCGTCCAGACAATAAAGTGAGAATGAAATATTCATTACACCCTTGTATCTCATAAACGATTTGTGAGATTGAAACAAGATTTTGACGAATGATAGCACGCAAAGAGGAGAGTATGTTGCCTTATTGGTACTGTGCGTAACTTCCTTATCTAGTACGTTACACAAGTAACTACAGATTTTTCAGTGACGTAGCGTAATTTTTAAGGGTCATCGACAGCTGGTGAAACGAGAATTGTTACAGGTTCCTAGAAACCACAAGCTTTTGACACATGGCTCTGCATTCACAGTAGGATTCATACCTATTGTAAAAATTGTGGAGTCAACTGCCAAAGTGTTGTGGGATTGCCTCCAGCCATGACACATGAGTGCCTTCTGAGGATGATTGTCTAAATACTGTAAATGATTTATATAACATACAGAATTTTCCAAATGCAGTCAGTGATGTTGATAGAAAACACATTTGTTTAAAAAGCTCGAAAAATGTTTGTAACTACAAAACATTTTCATTCAATAATCCCACAAGCAGTTGCAGATCCTCACAGGAAATTCATTGCAATAGATCTTGGCTGATATGCGAAGGAAAGAGAAGGTGGTAGATTTCATTCTTCTAGTGTATTTCGCTTGATGCAAGAATGGGGACTTAATGTACTGCCAGACTCTCCACAACTAAAGACTTCAGGAGTGTTGGTCTATTGTGTTCAGTGGAGATCAGGCATATCCACTGTTGAGGCTTTTTACTAGTTCTTACAGTCGATGGGTTTTAGATCCAGGAAAAGAATATTTCGACAAATGCTTTTCCCGACCACGACGATTAATTGAATGTTCTTTTGGAATAATCACCTGTAATTGGAGCATTTTTTCGGAAGTCAATACAAACATTGCCAGAATTTTCTGCTGATATATGAAATGCACATTTTCTCCACTCCACTGCCACTGACCTAGAAGGATTCGTGAGTGCTGATGAGTAACATACAATATAAATCGAGTGATCTATACAAGGGACTTATCAGACAGTACGGAACTGTAGTAGAGCTTGAAATGAAGCTGCCCAGATGTGACAGATTTGAAAACTTTGTCTCACATAACAACACACGGTTTTCATATGTTTGTCAGCTATGATATTTCAACTTTATTTTCGCTTATCGTTTTAAGAGAATGACATAAAAAAGAGATTAAGAAAATGTATTCTGTACTTACAGTTTGTAATATTGCTGCCAATTATTCAGGTAATTTGTCCAAATGAATCAGCTGTGATGATACTTGTCTCGCTGGTTCTATAACAGATGCCGAGTAAAAATAAGCACTATCAATGCTTCCGCTGATGCCATTTTCTCCACAGTACAACCGCAGTCTAACACCATTGTGCTGCATTATGTGTATGCATAACAACGAACAAGCTGTCGGTCCGCATGAACGGCCACCGACAAACTGTACCCAAAAAACAAGTGGATCACTATGTAGCTGAACATGCTGCCAAACATGATACCCCTCATCTCAATGACTGTTTCACAGCCTGTGCCATATGGATCCTTCCCACCAACACCAGCTTTTCTGAATTTCTCAGGTGGGAACTTTCCCTGCAATACATCCTATGTTCCCATAACCCTCCTGACCTCAACCTTTGTTAGTCACTGTCCTCCCCCATCCAGCCCCCTCCCTGTTCCCATTCCAGCACTACACAGCCGTCATTTCACTGCCACACCCACTCTTTTCATTTCTTTTATTTCCCTCCTTTCCACTACTCACCCCCTCCCCCCTCTGCACCTTCTCTCCTGCTCTCCGTCTGAACTGCAACACTTGACTGTCCACCTCTCCCACCATACTGCATCTCCCCCTCCCTGCCCCAGCCTGCTCCTTACCACCATCCAGTCGCCACTCCCATCATGCACTGGTGCTGCAGCTAGCAGTGTAGTTTAATCTCTCAGAGACTGCAGATGTGTGTGCAAGTTGCGCTTGTGTGAGTGTGTGTGTGTGCGTGTGTGTATGTGTGTCTACTGCTGACAAAGGCCTTAATGGCCGAAAGCTATGATTGTGTGAAACTTTTTATTGTACCTATCATGGCTCAGCATCTCTGCTATATGGTGAGTAACAACTTTCCTTCTCTCATAAAGACTGAATATGTTATACTTCAAGCACCCAAATAAAGGCCATGATACCACATGGAATGCTCTCTGGTACTCACAGCAGTGGCCTGTACAAGGACTGATATCATCTGTCACTTTTATTTGCCAAACTGTACCATCAGAAGCCATCCCACATGCAAGAAGAAGACTGGAGTGTCTCCAGCCAGAGAAAGACAATGGCAGGGATGAAAAATTACTAGAGAGAGAGATAACCAGAGTAACTATGATGGCCAAGACATTTAATAAGGAAAGGCCCTCAGAAATCTAATGTGACTCTAAAGACAGTTCATTGAAAAGAAAAGATCTGGAGCTTCTTTCTACCAACTGAGGAACTGAAATGAGCTTGTGAATTGCAAAAGAAAACATTTTTTAAATTTATGGTTAAATGTTTTTGTGGAACATAACATACTTCCATGCTGCAGAGTGTAAGAAGGCACACAAGTATGAGCATGGAAGACCAATCAATAAAAGTTATCTCCCTCTACAGGTTCCAGTGATTTATTCAGTTGTGGACTCTCGTGAGATCTAGAGATTGTGAACCATTAGAAATTTGGAAGACGCACTGAAAAGAAGGATCAAATCTACCACTGATCTTGAACGAAGTAGGGCTGTATTTGAAAGCAAATTTTGGACCTAAAGGCTATATGACCATCAATCACAAATTACATGATTTGTAAGACCTTTAGTAGGTGGTATGAAGAAATAAAACAGAGTATCTTACCAAATCAATATTTTATGACTACAACAACTAGTGAGCAGCCATACCATCATAACCACCACACTGCAATGGCATTCAAAAGCTACTGTTGTCATGTGTATCTCTTTTCATTACATGTCACAAGGAACAGAATTTAGCAGAAGCATAAGATCATCAAAAACTGGCTCCTTGACTGAGCTGTAGTACCCACTAATGGAAAGGTAGTTTGAGAAACATGAGAAGACACATCCCACTATCCAATAGAAAACCATTCAACCAAGTGATAAAAGTATTCTCACGTCAACTAGTCCTGGCCTGAGCAACCAGAGTCTGTGGTCGTGTGTGTGTGTGTGTGTGTGTGTGTGTGTGTGTGTGTGTGTCTGTCTGTCTGTCTTCTCTGTTCTGTCTATTTCTAATGAGAGGCCTTGTTGGCCAAAGCTCACTTTCTGACAGTCTTTTTGTTGTGCCTATCTGCACTCAGCATCCATGTTGTATGGTGAGTAGCAACTATCCTTTTCATAATATTGTTACATCCCATTATGGTTTTGCCTGTGTGTAATTGTACACCTATATGATTCATGCATCTACTGTCCAATTGCATACATACATATGTTTACCTGTGGCACTCAACATATAACCCATATTTTCAGCATGAAAGTGCATTACTACATGCACCCAACATTTGTCAGAATGTTTGAAGAACTGACCATAGGCATGAGGTACTTGTGTGGTCCTAAGGTAACCTTTATTCAGTCCTATTGATCATATCAGTGATGCTGTTGTCTGAAATGTGCACGTCTGAACCCAGTCTTTGACTAGTCTTGAATTAGAGTAGTGTCTCAATCCTTTTAATGTCTCATGAAGTCAATGACATGTCATACCACTCAGTCATCAGGGGCAAAAGGTTTGTCATATGCCACTACAGTGTGCTTCACATCGGAAAGCTGGCTCTGCAGAGAGAAAGTGAAGTCAGAAGGGTCAGAATAAATGTGGTCTCAGCAAGGGGCAGGCAGAGGGGTGGGGGCCTTTTGCTTGGCCAAGTTTTACAAAGTGAGACTACAGACCTGATCCGGTTCATTCACTTGCAGTACATGATCATTGAAGTATGAAAATTATGTAGTCTGCAGTAATGTATCAGATTTTTATTAACATAAGGGACCCAAAAGGGCACTAAATGTCTTTGACTGGTGGTAGTGGTGGTGGTGGTGGTGGTGGTGGTGGTGATGGTAGTGAAAGTGCAGAGTGATTCAGAATGAGGTTGCCCTCTGATGTGGTACCCACTATAGATAGGTGTGTGTGATTCAACTCCTGATAGGTATAGTCCAACATCAGAAATGCAGAAAGCTGTGTACAAAACTATAAAGATATTTGTAGTGTAATGCATTTACTTGATTCACAGAATAGATTTAGTGCTAAGTAGTACCAGATACTCAAGTTACTGGGAAACAGTTTTACAATTACATCATGAAACAGGATTTCATTGCTATTTTTTTCTGCCGTGGCATGAATCAGAGTGTGCTTTTGGGAGAATGTTGAGCTATTGAAATAAATTAGCATCTTCTATTAATTATAATTAAGACTGATTGATGAAGGATATATTCTGCACATTTCACGGTAATCCAAAACATGCCACTATCATACAATTCAAGTAGTTGCTGTACTTTAAAAATGCATTCAATTATGCATCACAGGCTTGGAATTCCATGCATACCTTCCAAGAATAGAAGAGGGTGCTTCATACCACTGTAAATACGTAACATGCTTTTTAATCTCTATTATCTAACCTTTGTGACCATGACATGAAATGTATTTTGGAAATGTTTAATCTTATGGATTAGCTTTTTCATTTGAATGAAATATATGAGGTTAATTTCTTCTTAGTAACACATTCATAAAGATTAAATTAGATGACAGTGAAATTAGCTTCATACCTCTCAATTTCTTCAAGTGTTTCTTTCAGGCTGATTTCAGAAGAAACCTAACAGTGTAACAGTACTCAAACACAGGGCATGGTTGTAATGGTTTATATCTCCAAAATGCTACCCATCTACATCTATACTCTGCAAACCACTGTGAGGTGCATGACAGATGGTATGTCCCACTGTAACAGTTAATAGGGTTTCTTCCTGTTCCAGTCATGCATGGAGTGTGGAAAGAATGACTATTTGAACTCTTCTGTTTGTACAGTAATTATGCTAATCCTATCCTCACGATCCCTATGTGAGCAATACATTGAGGATTGTAGGATATTCCTAGAGTAATCATTTAAACCTGGTTCTTGAAACTTTGTTAATAGACTTTCTGGGGATAGTTAGCATCTATCTTCAATAGTCTTCCAGCTCAGTTCCTTCAGCATCTCTGTGACACTCTCGCACAGATTAAACAAACTTATGACCATCCGCACTGCACTTGTCTGTATACTTTCAATATCCCTGTTTCTCCTATCTGATAGGGGTCCTACACATTTCAGGAATATTCTAGAAGCAGTTGCACGAGTGATGTGTAAACAATTTCCCTTGTAGATTAATTGCAATTCTCTAGTATTCTACTGCTGTCTGCCACCTGCTTTACTGAGTACTGAACCTATGTGATCATTCAATTTCACATTCCTACAAAGTGTTAGACCCAGGTACTTTATGAGTTGGGTGATTCCAACAGTGAATCAGTGATATTACAGTCACAGGGCACTACATTTCTTCATTTTGTGAAGTGCAGAATTTTAGATTTCTGAATATGTTAAGCAAGTAGCCAATCCCTGCACCACTTCAAAATCTCATCAAGATCTCACAGGATATTTATGCAGCTTCTTTCTGATTGTACTTCATTACAGGTAACTGCATCTTCTGTAAAAAGCCTGGTTTTACTAATAATATTTTGTGCAAGGTCACTAATATACAACATGAACACCAAGGGTCCCAACACACTTCTCTGGGACAAACCCAAAGTTACTTCAACATCCGACAATGGGTCTCCATCCCAGATAACATGTTGTGTCCTCCCTACCAAAAAGTCCTCGGTCCGGTCATAAATTTCATTTAACATCCCACATGATTGTAATTTTGACACTAAGCATAGGTGTGGTACTGAGTCAAGAAATACTGCATCTACCTTGTTGCCTTGATCCAAAGCTTTTGGTATGTCACATGAGAAAAGTGCAAGTTGGGTTTCACATGATAGATGTTTTCCAGATCCATACTGATTGGCACTGAGGAAGTCATTCTGTTCATTATACCTCATTACATTTGAGTTCAAAATATTTTCTAAGATTCTACAACAAATTGATGTCAATGATATTGGACCGTAGTTTTGTAGCTCACTTCTACTACCCTTCTTGTAGACTGGCGTGACCTGTGCTATTTTCCAAGATCTGGGCACAGTTTTTTGTTTGAGGGATCTATGATAGGTTATAAATAGAAGAAGGACCAACTCAGCTGCAAATTCAGTATAGAATCTGACAGGGACTCCATAAGGGCCTGGAGCTTTGTTCAATTTGAGTGATTTCAGCTGTTTCTCAACAACCAGTGACAGTAATACATACACTCCTGGAAATGGAAAAAAGAACACATTCACACCGGTGTGTCAGACCCACCATACTTGCTCCGGACACTGCAAGAGGGCTGTACAAGCAATGATCACACGCACGGCACAGCGGACACACCAGGAACCGCGGTGTTGGCCGTCGAATGGCGCTAGCTGCGCAGCATTTGTGCACCGCCACCGTCAGTGTCAGCCAGTTTTCCATGGCATACGGAGCTCCATCGCAGTCTTTAACACTGGTAGCATGCCGCGACAGCGTGGACGTGAACCGTATGTGCAGTTGACGGACTTTGAGCGAGGGCGTATAGTGGGCATGCGGGAGGCCGGGTGGACGTACCGCCGAATTGCTCAACACGTGGGGCGTGAGGTCTCCACAGTACATCGATGTTGTCGCCAGTGGTCGGCGGAAGGTGCACGTGCCCGTCGACCTGGGACCGGACTGCAGCGACTCACGGATGCACGCCAAGACCGTAGGATCCTACGCAGTGCCGTAGGGGACCGCACCATCACTTCCCAGCAAATTAGGGACACTGTTGCTCCTGGGGTATCGGCGAGGACCATTCGCAACCGTCTCCATGAAGCTGGGCTACGGTCCCGCACACTGTTAGGCCGTCTTCCGCTCACGCCCGAACATCGTGCAGCCCGCCTCCAGTGGTGTCGCGACAGGCATGAATGGAGGGACGAATGGAGACGTGTCGTCTTCAGCGATGAGAGTCGCTTCTGCCTTGGTGCCAATGATGGTCGTATGCGTGTTTGGCGCCGTGCAGGTGAGCGCCACAATCAGGACTGCGTACGACCGAGGCACACAGGGCCATCACCCGGCATCATGGTGTGGGGAGCGATCTCCTACACTGGCCGTACACCTCTGGTGATCGTCGAGGGGACACTGAATAGTGCACGGTACATCCAAACCGTCATCGAACCCATCGTTCTACCATTCCTAGACCGGCAAGGGAACTTGCTGTTCCAACAGGACAATGCACGTCCGCATGTATCCCGTGCCACCCAACGTGCTCTAGAAGGTGTAAGTCAACTACCCTGGCCAGCAAGATCTCCGGATCTGTCCCCCATTAAGCATGTTTGGGACTGGATGAAGCGTCGTCTCACGCGGTCTGCACGTCCAACACGAACGCTGGTCCAATTGAGGCGCCAGGTGGAAATGGCATGGCAAGCCGTTCCACAGGACTACATCCAACATCTCTACGATCGTCTCCATCGGAGAATAGCAGCCTGCATTGCTGCGAAAGGTGGATATACACTGTACTAGTGCCGACGTTGTGCATGCTGTGTTGCCTGTGTCTATGTGCCTGTGGTTCTGTCAGTGTGATAATGTGATGTATCTGACCCCAGGAATGTGTCAATAAAGTTTCCCCTTCCTGGGACAATGAATTTACGGTGTTCTCATTTCAATTTCCAGGGGTGTATTTCATTCATGTTAAATTGGGACAATTCTCAAGGATTCTTCTTTGACAAGGAATATTTGAAAATGGAGTTAAACATTTCAGCTTTTTCTTTGCCACTCTCAATTTCAATTTCTGTCTCTTTCACTAGGGACTGGACACTAACTTTGGTGCCACTAACGCCCTTTACATATGACCAGAATTTCTTTGGATTCTGTGAAAGTTCACATGCAAGTATTCTGCAGTGGTAGTCACTGAAGGAATTGTGCATTGCTCCCTTGATAGCCAAATGTGTTTCAGTCAGCAACTCTCTATCTATAGCCCTATGCTTTTTTTAACACCTGTTGTGCAGTAATCACTGTTTCTTTGGATTTTTTTTTTCTACAGTGACTGTAGAACATGGAAGTTCCTTCCTATTATGAACAGTTCTACTGGGCACATGTCTATCCAGTGTATAGTCAACTATTCTTACAAATTTGAGCCATAGTTCCTCTTAATGCACCTGCCCTGTGCTGAAATTTTCTGGTTCCACATTGAGATATGACAGTAATGATTTTTTACAGTATTATCAAAAGGGAAGTTGCTACTCACCATTTAGCGGAGATGCTGAGTCACAGATAGACACAACAGAAAGACTCTTACAATTAAAGGTTTTGGCCATTAAGGCCTTTGTCAACAATAGACGACACACACACACACACACACACACACACACACACACACACACACACACACACACACACACAAATACACACAGACTCACACAAACGGAACTCGCACACTCAACTGCAGTCACAAGCAACTGAAACCACACTGCAAGCAGCAGCATCAGCACATGATGGAGTGCCAGCTGTGTGGGGGTAAGGAGGAGGCTGGCCTCAATCTTTATCGGTCATTGTACTTACCCATCCAACCTCTTACCTGTTCCCTTTCCAGCACTACACAGCCATCATTCCACCATCACACCCATCTCTTTATTTCTCTCCTTTATGCTACTCCCTCCCCCCCACCCCACCTCTGCCTCCCCCACCCCACCCCAGCCTCCCCCTTACCCACACCCAGTCGGCACTCCTATCATGCACTGCTGCTGATGCTTTCATTGTGATTTCAGTTGCCTGAGACTGCAGTTGTGTGTGCGAGTTGCATGTGTGTGTGTGTTGTTGTTGTTGACGAAGACTTTAACAGCCGAAAGCTTTAATTGTAAGAGTCTTTTTGTTAGACCTATTTGCGACTCAGCATCTCTGTTACATGGCGAGTAGCAACTTTCCTTTTCATAATACTGTTACATTCCATTCTGGATTTTCCATTGTTTAATGATTTTTTATCTAGTTTACTAACATGTATATATTTCTGCTTGTTTTAAACAATTTAAAATCCAGGATGGAATGTAACAATGTTTCTGCCTGTTTAGTTATCCTTTGTACATTGTTAATAATTGTTGTCATGACTGTCTTCATGGCCACTGATACCAGTTTCATTGTAGACTTTCTCAGAGAAGTCAGGTCTGTTTGCTACCATGGATCCAGTATATGACCACCATGAGTGGGGCTAGTATCTGTTACAGGTAGTTTTCATAGAAGATATAATATAGGAAAGTTTCACAGGATGCTTATCACACCCACCACTAACAAAATTGTGATTTTTCCCAGTAAATTGTTGCCTGATTATAGTCTCCACTGATGTTTATAGTATGACTGAAAAACTTGCACACACGTGAGCTGGGGTTTTCTCTAAAGTTTTCAGTTACATCAGGAGATGTGTCTGGTGCAATAGAAAGATCTAATTATCATTTTATGCCCACCCCAGATACTGAGTCTTGACCAAATGATCTCACATGCAGCTTCAATTTCTATCTTGCTGGATTTGAGTTTCTTGTCTGCAGTGACAAATACACCACATCCACTTCCCAGTTGCCTAACCTTTTGATAAACACTTAAATTTTCCCCAAAAATCTCACTGCTAGCAGTTTCAGGTTTCAACCAGCTTTCATGAGCTTCAGTGCTTTTAATGAGTGCTTCAAACTGTGGCACTTTGTTATGAATGCTTCAGTAGTTTACCATTCAGACTGTAATACTCTGTTTCCTACAGCTATCATTATCTGGATTAGATGGGCACTTGCCTAGTCTCAAAGCAGCACTTGCTGAACTGCACATCTTTCAGCTATTATGGAATTATGATATTTCTGAATCATCACCTACATTTCTTAAATACTTACTCTCATTGTATCATGTCTAGCATTTCCCATTCCAGGACAACAATTCTGCATATGATTAAAATAACTTTTCCATCCTGTTATCTTTGAATATCTACTCAGTATTTTGCTCTTTTTCCCTAAACAAGTCTTTCTTTTCTCATTTCTTCTATGAACATTGGATGAGTTGATACCGTGGTAAAGATGCTGAACTAACATTAATGAGGATGATCCATCTATCTAGATTTAAATTATCCAAGGCTTCCAAATATTCATTACGATGACTGATTGGATGGTTTGTTTAAAAATAACACAGCCAAACTGCTCTTTCCTGTTTTCTAGGTTACATGGTTTTGAATATATGATAGTCCATATGCCTCCTTATGTTTCTTTTCTTTTTTTTTTTTAATCTCTCTTATTTTACTGTTACCATACTTCCACAATCCTACCTTCTGCTTCATTCTGATGAAATCCTTAACCACGAAATGCAAAATGTTAAACTCCCTCAATTTTTCATTGCATGTCATTTCATTGTTTCTTCTTTGACCAGTGAATTGGCCCATTTGATTATTATCAGCTTGCAATCTCAGTATTATCTGCTCCAAGTACTGTTGATATTATTCCCACTGCATCCAGTGGAGTCCCCAGCACTCATTACCTGACTATGGGATTACTTTGACTTTTACACACCAATAATGCATTTTGTAATATATGTATCTGGGATCAGAGGATTACTTTTACTTACTTCAAATGTTTGTATTTCAGGTGAATATTTTAGCAGTAGATGATGGAGTACCTGCAAAGACATCCACAGCAACACTGACAGTAATTGTTGAAGATGTTAATGATAATGCTCCTCATCTTTTAGAAAATTATGAGGCTATTTTGTCTGAGCATACTTCTCCTACAGAAATACTAGAAATATTTGGAGCAGATGCTGATGACTATTCAAGAAATAATGGACCTCCTTTCACTTTTCGGCTGCATCCCAGTGCAAATGATCAAATAAGATCATCATTTGCTGTGTATTTTGATCGCAGTAAGTGTTCACATAGACCTACTATAAATAAAAAATATGTTTTATAGCTGATAAAATGACATGATCTTTTGATATTTCAATGCTCCAAGTGCAGAGAAGAGTAAATCCCTGGCAGATATGTAATCAATCACATGACATATTGATAGAAAAAAGGAAATAAATAATACTTCATACACAGCATTTAAGTAAACACTCTATCCACTACACCAAAATATGTTAATTTTCACAGGATAAGAATACATTTACACACTATGCCTAATATCTGATGCTGTACTGACTTGGTTATTAAACATGAGAGGACAATGACAAAACTACAACTGCCCATCTTGGGAACCATGAGCAACTAACCAAACATAGTTCCATGAACATCCTTTTATAATTTGTGTGCTTATCCATTTGACACTCAGGATATTCTTGTATCAATAAATCTAACTCTTCACTTCAGCTGCAACCTGTTTGGCATGCTATCTGACACTTGACTACTACTCCTGTGTCCACCAAAGATAACTGCAAGGCAAAGATGCCACGTATTCCATGATTGACTTCTTTTTCATGTTTAGGAAGAGAATTTGGAACACAACAAGCACAGGTTACTTGCAAGTAATAAAATCAGACAAAACCACATAACTAGTATGGTTATAATAAACTACCCATCAAACATTTCACATCAAAGTAATATTAGAGGCAACTCACATGTCATATAGTACTCTATTTATGGTAGCATACACAGATATATGTACACTGATCAGCCAGAACATTACGACCACTGCCCACTGTGAGATTCAATGGAACTTGGTAGTGTTGGTAGTCATGTGATGTGATAAGAAAAGTACGTGAACAGAGTGGAGAGTCATTCGAGTGATGGTATGGGCCACTGAGGGGGAAATCAGATAATGTAAATGACTTTAAAAAAGTTCAGACCTGGTGCCTGGAGACCTATATTGAAGCTCGTCAGCTTTACACACACTGGTGTCATGAGTACCTATGAAAAATATTTGAAAGGTGGTGAAATGGTGAGCAGGTGACAAGTTGTTGGACATTCACACCTCATCACAGAATGCAGAGCTTGGAGATCTATCTGCCCAGTCTGTAAAGAAAGGTTGGTTGTAACCTATGGTCATTTTGATGATGTTTTACAATTCTGGTGCAGGCATAAATGTTTTGGAGCACAACATTCAGGATACTTTGTTGAACAGGGTGCTCTGCAGAAGACAACCTCTAGTTTTGTCGTGTTGACCCAGCTATAAAGTCAATTATGATTGCAGTACACCTGAGATCATTGAGGCTTGACCATAAACCATTGAAAAGTGTCACTTGGTTAGAAAATTAGTATTTCTTGTTAACAATAGATTGATGATCACGTCCAGATAAGTTCAATACATATGCTGCACCAGCGTTGGAGGCTGTTGGGAGCAGAGTAGCGTTAGAAAGGACACTTACATGGGCTTCCATGAGACCAGTGTTAGTAATTGAAGTCATCATTATAGCTGTGACCCACATGGGCATTATTGCAGCTACATTCACCCTTAGAGGGTTATGTCTTCCATGATGGCCATGGCATCTTCTGGAAGGGTAATGGTGCATGTCACAAGGCCACAATTGTACTAAAGTGATTTGGGGAGCTTGAAAGTGAATTCACACTGATATCTTGGCCATCAAATTCGCCTGATATGAATCCAAAATAAGAAATCTGTGGTTTTATCAGGAGTCAGCTCTGCACTGAGAAACCACCAGCCCATAATTTACAGGAAGTGCATGACCTGTGTATTGACACATGCTACCAGATACATCCTGAAGCCTACTAAGGGCTTGCCCAATCCAGGTCATGCAGAATCACTGCTGTAATGCATTCCAAAGTTGGATCAACACACAATAAAACAAGTGTTCATAATGTTTCGGCTCATCAGTGCTGGCCACATGACTCCTTGTCCTCTGATTTTTTTCTTTTAACATTGCAATGTAGAAAGAACAACATAACAGGTTACACCTTAAAGCACATAATGAAGTATTACTCTTCTATCATTTATTGATCCATCTTAAACACCATCCATATTATTGATCACCTTGTGTCTTTTAGTTTGAATACATTCACTGAAACAAAAAGAGAAAACAAAAACGCAATGCATGGAGTACACCCTTTTCCACATTTGCACTCACACAGTGAAACACTTTCATTGGACACATAGCTGCCATACCACTTGTAGTTCATCATGATGTGGCAGGTGTGCACCATTTCCTGTGCATCAGTGTCTATGGCCTCTTTGGCAGTCAGCTGTTGGCAGGTCATGTTTCTGCTCTGCTGCTGGTTGCCAAGTTAGTCTTCCTGGAAATCGCAACACTTAGTTATTATGTTCAGTGTGGAGACGTGTTTCACACCTGAGCTGTGTTGAGATTTGGACTTGGCTGAGCAGCCTGCTCCACACCTGTGCAGGGTGGATATCTGGATCTGCTGTTGCTCTCTTGATGTAAATCTGAGGTAAAACTAACTGTGCCTAAGCATCCCTTTGTAAATAACACTCAACATTAACACAGTCATTCACACACATGAAGTTTAATAAAAACACCACTGTCGCTTGGCTCTCATCTCAGCATACAATGGCTTGCAGTCTGTCTTTATTCATATTTTTAACATTCATTGTTACACTATACAATAAGTTCCATTTCTTCTTTCATGACATACATGTCACATATTGTTTCAAGTCCTGTGTCTCTTCAGCTTTCCCATCACATTGTCTCTTCCTTCTTCTTTCTTTGACATGCTCTTTCTCTGTTCACTTTCTTGTTGTGGCCCATTGTCTTCCATTTTCTGGGTAATTTCCTTCTCTTTAATGCTGTTTCTTCTTCTCCTAGCTGCTGTTCAGCCTGCTGTTTACTACATAATCTATTTTTGCTTGCTTCTCATCATTGTCTTCCATCATAGTCCAATATATTCTCAAGGATGCTTTTCTGTTCTCAACAGTTTTCCTCTATTTAGACATAACTATTTGTTGTGTCCACCCTTCCAAAATATTCACAATGTTATTCCTAAAATTTCGCGCTACTTTATTTTCCATCATCCAGGCTGTTATTAATGTTCCATCTGGGCATAAATTTGGAACTACTGAAATCTCGATTGTATACATTTCTCCATCTATTTCAGGTACACTACAATCCATCGCTTGTAGATTACTCTTCTCTTCTGAACAATCTTCTTGATCTGGATCTGTATTTACTCACGTTTCTGCCCTCATGTCTGCAGCTTCTTCAGCTTAGTCTTATATTTGTAAATTAGCGTCCTCTTTGGAAGTTCCTACTTGATTGCCAGTTTCTGAATATTCACATTTAACAGTGAGTTTTTCATTCTTGTGTGCCTATTTTCAATTATAAGGTCTATATGATGCTTTTTCCCATTATGCTAAAAGAATTAAACTGTCTACCACTTTGTTTACTGGTGGTTTTTTTCATAGCTGTATTTGTCCTCCACATTTAGGTAGTTTGTGATCTACTTATTGTATTCTCAATTTTCATGCATTTCTGTTTCTACATCTTGTTCTTTTAACTTATGATTTATTGTCTGGTGATTTTGTCTATCTTGAGGTGATTTAATTGACACCCATTTTTATATACATTCTCCTTTCCCAAATCAACTTCTTAAGTCCATCTGACATCCATAGAGAATTCTGTTTTTGTACATTGTTATTTTAAGTTCCCAATGTCTCCATAGCAGTTTTCCCTTCCAATTAGTTTAATATCATCATATTCTCTTTCAACATTATTATATTCTGGTATCATTTTTAGCTTGCACACTAATCTTCATTTAAAGAAACCCTTTATTCAGAATTGCTTGAAGAGCTCTACCTTATCATTATTGTTCTGGTTAGCCAGATGTCCAGTCATTGATGGTTTTCTCCTAAACAGATATATCATCTTCATTATAACCAAGCAGTGATAAAATCCATAGTTGGCTCCACACATTACTCTAGTCTCAAAACTACCACTTTTGATCTTCGCCTAGTAATGATGTAATCAATTAATTATTTTTGCTGTACAGAGGGTCTTTTCCATGTATATCTGTGAACATATTTATATGAATAGTGCATTCAGAATTCTCAAGTTATACTAGCCACAGAACTCTATATGTTTTTCTCCAGAGTAAATGACATTCAAAGTAAATAATGACATTTTCTACATATCTTCCTGTTACTGCATCATTTGTTTTTGAGTCCACTCTTATCTTAAAATCTCTTTCTATTACTGCTTCTTGTTGTTTTTTTTAACTAGGTCTAATTTCTGGCAGAAAAGACCTCTATTTGATGTGGCATATCTTCATTTGGTGCATATGCTCTAATTAGAACTACTTCAATTCCATAAAACATGGTGTTGATGAGTGACAGTTCTTTCATATAAAAATGCCTAGTCCTCTATGTAAGTGCTGAGAGATTTGTTAATTAGAATGGAAGCAGCTGATTTTCCCCATTTGTGTCAATCAACCCCAAGTCCAAAATGAATAAAATTTCTCAATTTCTCATTTCCTTGTCCTTTTCTGTTAGTTTCAAGCAAACAGTTATGTCCATGATCATTTCATCTATTTTTTAAGTAAATAATATTTCATTTAGTTCTGTGGTAGCTTGTTCAGAATTCACTTAGATAAGAAGAACAGTGTAGCATTTTTGGTTTATTTAACCACAATTCAGAATAAACACCATAACTTTGCCAGATTTATAACTATAGTAAATAACAATAAAACATATGTCATTGTTGTTAGTGACCAATGGAATGTAAGAATTCACAAACAAATGGATAAATTTCCATTAGCTACTTTAGAATACAGCCTTCATAAGTATTAGTCTCTCCTTAAAATTTACATTACTCCAAAATTATATGAAAAACACAACTAACAACTTCCCAGGACTAAATATGTCTGCTTGTGTCTGTGTATGTGCAGATGGATATGTGTGCGTGTGTGTGTGTGTGTGTGTGTGTGTGTGTGTGTGTGTGTGTGTGTGTGTGTGTGTGTGTGTGTGTGTGTGCGAGTGTACACCTGTCCTTTTTTTTATCCCTAAGGGAAGTCTTTCCGCTCCCGGGATTGGAATGACTCCTTACCCTCTCCCTTAAAACCCACGTCCTTTCGTCTTTCCCTCTCCTTCCTGAAGAAGCAACCATTGGTTGCGAAAGCTAGTAATTCTGTGTGTGTATTTGTGTGTTTTGTTCATTGTGCCTGTCTGCCGGAGCTTTCCCGCTTGGTAAGTCTTGGAATCTTTGTTTTTGATATATTTTTCCCATGTGGAAGTTTCTTCCTATTTTATTTACATCATTATTAAATTCATTATATTTATATTTACTAAAAAATCATAAAACCAGTCATAAAGACTGTTCAAAGTGTACAAATGACTGCTTGCTTTGTGGATGACACCAGTCATCTGCTCAAGTGACGATGTAGCTAATTTTCGTGCGAGTAATGGAGGGTTAAGTGGGAGGGCCATGTAACCCACATTTTGGTTGCTGAGGAAGCTCATTTAAATAGCAGTGAGGTAACCACCATTGCTCATCATCTGAAATGGTTAGGCAATGTTTATCACCTGAGTGATACAAGACTTCCCCACCTAATACTTTATGGTGAATTCCGTTCTGTTAACAGACCTCATGAAGCCCCTCTCAAGCTCCTCATGAAGCCCCTCTCAAGCTGCAACACATCATGAAGATGACTAGCATGTAGATACAAGCATGGAGAGATTGTGCTGTGGACCCCTTACTGAGGAGGAACACTAGACCCACCATTGTCAGCTTGTTTGAAGGAGAATGCTGCAGACATGAGGAGGTCAGTCAACAAGCAAGAAAGCTCTGTCAGTTACAACCCTGCCCTCCTCCAACCATTCAATACAATTTGTGTGGATACATGTTTTATGCCAGGATTGGTCTGTTTAGCCACCAGAAACATATCCATAAGTTGAACAGAAATACACATTCTATGTAGGAAGAAGCTGTGCATATTTGGAATCAAGTTGCAGCCAATGGTGACATGGAGCACTATGACTCTTGCGTGGAAAATGACTAAAAAGCACACAGATTCACCGTAAAAATTTTGCAGTGTATAGAACACATGCAATGTTGTATCTTGCAATGGTGAAATGGTGCCAGCAATTTGATGAGGGCTGCTGATCAGTAAGACAGGCCACAGATGAGAGTGTCCATACAGTTGAGAAACTGATTCACAGCAACTGCAGATTTTCCAGTGATTAGGATGTTCACACAGTGGTTCTCAAATGGCTGCATGGACAAGCAACATATTTAAATTGTTGAGGAATTGAGCACTTGGTAGAATGTTCTAACCATTGTTTAGAGAAACTTGGTGACTACATTGAAAAATATCATTATGTATCCGTGTCATTGTGAATTGTAATGCAGCATTCAATAAAAGTTACTTGGCTTGCAGTAATAATGTGCAACTTAGTTTTTGATGTTCCCTTAAACATAAAAAGTGAGGCCTATTTGTTAGGGTAGACTTTCAGGTATACTATTTCTTTATAGGAAGTTACCATAAAGGCCACCATTTTCACTTTCATGCTCTAAAATATTATAAAATTTAGTGTATCTGAATTTTTCCTATATCAAAATTTTGAGTAAAATGACAGACACAGGGATTTTATTTAGACATTACTGAGTTTCAGAACATCAGAAATATGTAATTCTTACATAAAATAAGAAAATAAATTTAAACATATCTATACAATTTACATTAGGAGTGCTAGAAACATGCCAGTATATCCGCCCAGCAACAACTCTTAATTAAAATTGTATTACTATATAATTTGCTTGAGTTCGACTAGCCCTTCTTCCTATTCAGACATGACCCATACCTTTACATATGCATTTTGCCTGAAGATAATGGGTAAGAATGTCATTGAAACATTGTGACAAAATGATGATGCCAACACTCAGGTGATCATCCAAGAAGACTTTATCATAAATTGTAGTATTTCTATATATTTTAAATTATTTGTGCAATGTACACATTAAGGAAGCAACTCTGATGTAATAGATGTTGTTTGTGTGCTAATGTATTTTTCTTATAACTTTTACATAATAATAAATGACATTTAGTGTAGAGATAGTTATTATTATTATTTTTATTATTATTGGGGATTATGTTAAATTACCTATCTTTAAATATTGTTCCAGTTACATTAAAGAAAAGATGGTGGAAAACTTCATCAAATTAGGTTCCGAGAAATAAAATTCTTTAGTGTTAAAAACCAGTGATTAAAATTATTGGGTTTTAAGTTACAAATAAGAGATTTACAGGTATTAAAAATTTATGAGCTACCATTTTATTAAAATAAGAGACAAAATATATTGACATACAGCGGTGATGCTGACTCACAGATAGGCACAACAAAAAGACTGTCACAAACTATTACATTCCATTGTGAATTTTTGATTGTTAGACAAAATATAGTAGTATTTTTGTTGGTTTAATGATCTATTGATCAAATGGACAGCACCACCTTACTGTGTTTCAACTCCCATTGAAGGAAACGGCGCACTGTAGCTGTAGAAGGTGGTATTGAGGAAATTATTGTATGTTCAAGTAATTTTCATTTACAGAGGGCCCAAATGGTCATGGCTCAGCAATAATAACATCACTAAGGTCTTTTGATCGAGAGGAAAAGAAAGAATATTTCATACCAATACTGGTGACAGATTCTGGTTACCCACCACTGACAGGAACAACTACTGTAAGAATTGTTATTGGTGATATCAATGACAATAAAATGAAACCTGGGAGAAAAAATATACAAGTTTACAAATACCAGGTAAGATGCACTACCTCTCCATAAAATAGTTGTCTCTTCTTCATTAATAATTGCGTTAATGGCTATTTGGCAGAAAAAATATTTCTTTAAGTGATTTCAACATTTGCCCATGTTGCACATGTTGTTGTTGTTGTCTTCAGTCCTGAGACTGGTTTGATGCAGCTCTCCATGCTACTCTATCCTGTGCAAGCTGCTTCATCTCCCAGTACCTACTGCAACCTACATCCTTCTGAATCTGCTTAGTGTATTCATCTCTTGGTCTCCCTCTACGATTTTTACCCTCCACGCTGCCCTCCAATGCTAAATTTGTGATCCCTTGATGCCTCAAAACATGTCCTACCAACCGATCCCTTCTTCTAGTCAAGTTGTGCCACAAACTTCTCTTCTCCCCAATCCTATTCAATACCTCCTTATTAGTTACGTGATCTACCCATCTAATCTTCAGCATTCTTCTGTAGCACCACATTTCGAAAGCTTCTATTCTCTTCTTGTCCAAACTAGTTATCGTCCATGTTTCACTTCCATACATGGCTACACTCCAAACAAATACTTTCATAAACGACTTCCTGATACATAAATCTATATTCGATGTTAACAAATTTCTCTTCTTGAGAAACGCTTTCCTTGCCATTGCCAGTCTACATTTTATATCCTCTCTACTTCGACCATCATCAGTTATTTTACTTCCTAAATAGCAAAACTCCTTTACTACTTTAAGTGTCTCATTTCCTAATCTAATTCCATCAGCATCACCCGATTTAATTTGACTACATTCCATTATCCTCGTTTTGCTTTTGTTGATGTTCATCTTATACCCTCCTTTCAAGACCCTGTCCATTCCGTTCAACTGCTCTTCCAAGTCCTTTGCCGTCTCTGACAGAATTACAATGTCATCGGCGAACCTCAAAGTTTTTATTTCTTCTCCATGAATTTTAATACCTACTCCAAATTTTTCTTTTGTTTCCTTTACTGCTTGCTCAATATACAGATTGAATAATATCGGGGAGAGGCTACAACCCTGTCTCACTCCTTTCCCAACCACTGCTTCCCTTTCATGCCCCTCGACTCTTATGGCTGCCATCTGGTTTCTGTACAAATTGTAAATAGCCTTTCGCTCCCTGTATTTTACCCCTGCCACCTTTAGAATTTGAAAGAGAGTATTCCAGTCAACATTGTCAAAAGCTTTCTCTAAGTCTACAAATGCAAGAAACGTAGGTTTGCCTTTTCTTAATCTTTCTTCTAAGATAAGTCGTAAGGTCAGTATTGCCTCACGTGTTCCAACATTTCGACGGAATCCAAACTGATCCTCCCCGAGGTCCGCATCTACCAGTTTTTCCATTTGTCTGTAAAGAATTCGCGTTAGTATTTTGCAAATGTGACTTATTAAACTGATAGTTCGGTAATTTTCACATCTGTCAGCACCTGCTTTCTTTGGGATTGGAATTATTATATTCTTCTTGAAATCTGAGGGTATTTCACCTGTCTCATACATCTTGCTCACCAGCTGGTAGAGTTTTGTCATGACTGGCTCTCCCAAGGCCGTCAGTAGTTCTAATGGAATGTTGTCTACTCCGGGGGCCTTGTTTCGACTCAGGTCTTTCAGTGTTCTGTCAAACTCTTCACGCAGTATCTTACCTCCCATTTCGTCTTCATCTACATCCTCTTCCATTTCCATAATATTGTCCTAAAGTACATCGCCCTTGTATAAACCTTCTATATACTCCTTCCACCTTTCTGCCTTCCCTTCTTTGCTTAGAACTGGATTGCCATCTGAGCTCTTGATATTCATACACGTGGTTCTCTTCTCTCCAAAGGTCTCTTTAATTTTCTTGTAGGCAGTATCTATCTTACCCCTAGTGAGATAAGCTTCTACATCCTTACATTTTTCCTCTAGCCATCCCTGCTTAGCCATTTTGCACTTCCTGTCGATATCATTTTTGAGATGTTTGTATTCCTTTTTGCCTGCTTCATTTACTGCATTTTTATATTTTCTCCTTTCATCAATTAAATTCAATATTTCTTCTGTTACCCAAGGATTTCTAGCAACCCTCGTCTTTTTACCTACTTTATCCTCTGCTGCCTTCACTACTTCATCCCTCAGAGCTACCCATTCTTCTTCAACTGTGTTTCTTTCCCCCATTGCTGCCAATTGTTCCCTTATGCTCTCCTTGAAACTCTGTACAACCTCTGGTTCTTTCAGCTTATCCAGATCCCATGTCCTTAAATTCCCACCTTTTTGCAGTTTCTTCAGTTTTAACCTACAGGTCATAACCAATAGATTGTGGTCAGAGTCCACATCTGCCCCTGGAAATGTCCTACAATTTAAAACCTGATTCCTAAATCTCTGTCTTACTATTATATAATCTATCTGATACCTTTTAGTATCTCCAGGATTCTTCCATGTATACAACCTTCTTTTATGATTCTTGAACCAAGTGTTAGCTATGATTAAGTTATGCTCTGTGCAAAATTCTACCAGACGGCTTCCTCTTTCATTTCTTAGCCCCAATCCATAATCACCTACTATGTTTCCTTCTCTCCCTTGTCCTACTGACGAATTCCAGTCACCCATGACTATTAAATTTTCGTCTCCATTCACTACCTGAATAATTTCTTTTATCTCATCATACATTTCATCAATTTCTTCATCATCTGCAGAGCTAGTTGGCATATAAACTTGTACAACTGTCGTAGGCATGGGCTTTGTGTCTATCTTGGCCACAATAATGCATTCACTATGCTGTTTGTAGTAGCTTACCCGCATTCCTATTTTCCTATTCATTATTAAACCTACTCCTGCATTACCCCTATTTGATTTTGTATTTATAACCCTGTATTCACCTGACCAAAAGTCTTGTTCCTCCTGCCACCAAACTTCACTAATTCCCACTATATCTAACTTTAACCTATCCATTTCCCTTTTTAAATTTTCTAACCTACCTGCCCGATTAAGGGATCTGACATTCCACGCTCCGATCCGTAGAATGCCAGTTTTCTTTCTCCTGATAACGACGTCCTCCTGAGTAGTCCCCACCCGGAGATCCGAATGGGGGACTATTTTACCTCCAGAATATTTTACCCAAGAGGACGTCATCATCATTTAATCATACAGTAAAGCTGCATGTCCTCGGGATAAATTACGGCTGTAGTTTCCCCTTGCTTTCAGCTGTTCGCAGTACCAGCACAGCTAGGCCGTTTTGGTTAATGTTGCAAGGCCAGATCAGTCAATCATCCAGACTGTTGCCCCTGCAACTACTGAAAAGGCTGCTGCCCCTCTTCAGGAACCACATGTTTGTCTGGCCTCTCAACAGATACCCCTCCATTGTGGTTGCACCTACGGTACGGCCATCTGTATCGCTGAGGCACGCAAGCCTCCCCACCAACGGCAAGGTCCATGGTTCATGGGGGGTGTGTTGCACATATGGGCTTTTTAAAATTTTATTCTATTACCATCACAGTAAATGATTTATTGTTCTTGCTTTAGTATTGAGGAAAGTAATGTTATAGTGAAAGAGTGGAACTTTTTATAAACTAATACTGACTAGCACTAGGAGAAACAACAGTGGTTGGTACTTGACAGGTATATAAGGCAGTGAGTGTCGCTTCAAACAAAATAAAACTGTAAGCTGCCTTTGGGTATTTCTTGTGTTAAACTACACCAGGAAGAGCAGCAGTTGCTGGCTGAGCCAGTATGCACACTCTCGTCTCTCTCTCTCTCTCTCTCTCTCTCTCTCTCTCTCTCTCTCTCTCTCTCTCTCTCTCCCCCTCCCCCCCTCTCTCTCTTGCTCTCTTAAATAAACATCATACTATGTAACAAAATATAGGGTGGGCAATGATTAACTCCCTATTAAAACTGTTAGAACTTTATTCATACTTAACCAATTTTTGTGAAACAGAATTATTACTCATTGCTGAAACTCCACATATGCATCATCGTTATCCATCTGTTTCCATAAACAGAAGGGTATGTTTGTATCAGACTTCTGCTGATACTCCAGCAGTATGTTTTCAAGAACTTGGCAAATTTGCTTTTCCAACTTATCAAGAGATTTTAGTTTTGTGTGATAAACTTCCTATTTTGTCTATCTACAGAAGAAGAAGAGACAAGTCAGGATTCCTTGCTGGCCATTCAAGAGGGGCATGATGTCCCAAGTAGCATCCTGGAAAACTGGTGTTGAGCCACTGAGCCATGCATGGATAACCATTGCGAAGTGAGCTGGTGCCCCATCCTACATGAAGATTAGGTCATTACAATTGTTCCAGGCAGATACAACACTGTGAACATAATCTTCAATCATATCAAGGTGCTATCCAGCATTTATTTCCAAATAAGATGCAGACGGTGGCCAAGCATTTCAGTGCAGTACCCAGTATGAACTACAAAAACTCCAAAATTGTCTTTTACTGGGACAGAATTATTAAAGAACCATTGTAAATTCACAGCTTGAATAATCTGCTTCACAGGGACACATGATAGCAATTTAGGACAGCATGGGATCCAGTGGTGGTTATGTTATAATCACAGCAACCGCAAAGAGGAACTGTTGGTCATGCTGACCCTGCAGTGGTAACATAGGTATTTGGATGACAATGACAAGGACAGGCACATGCCATCACAGACATGTATATTGGCAGGCAGTTCCCAACAGAGGGTGCAGGAGCAGCTGATGAAAGTGCATAGAATTATTGAAAGCCTTTCTACATGCGTTGAAGCTATTTGTTCTGTGTCTGACTGGTGGCATAGCTGTCTCCATCATTACTGATCATGATATCTGCACAGTTGGCATTGCTTTGTATGTGTTTTTGCCTGCACAGGTTCTTTCCAGACTGGCATAAATAGGGGGCTTTGATCACAACCTCAGCAGTGTGTTTACCACACCTTAAGATGTGGGTCAGTTGTGAAGATAAAATATTGTGGAAATTTCATGATGACAGCTGATGTCCTGCCCAAGAACCATATATACATAAATTCTGTTATTTAAATGTAACTGCACTATTTCTTGTGAATGTGCTGTTAGGACCCTTTCCTCAGAACCATTGTCCAAATCAGTTCTAACACAGGTAATGACTGTTCACATGTGTAGCTGTAAATTATATAGTCCCATGAACATCTTTACTATGCAGATAACTGTGAAGTGGATTGCAGATTTTTTAAATGTATCATATATATTTGAGTTTTTCTGGTTACATTAATGAGTGGAGTGTGGAAAGACTGACTGGTTGTTTACTTCTGTACATGCTGTTATCTGCCTAATTTTATCTGCACAATCTCCATGAGATATAAGCATAAGGTGCTGAAGAAATTTCATGTTTTCTTTCCTGGAAGACAGTTCTTGACACTTTCTAAGCAGTTTCTCCTGAGATTTGTAACTCCTACTTTGAGTGTCAGCCATTTACGTATTTCAGCATTTCTTTTATATGTTGTTTTAAGCAGTTAATTATCTACATCAATCTGTGTTCAGTTTTACCAAACATTACATCTATAGTTGTTTAAGACATGGCTAACTTGTTCATTAGTTGTCCAGTGTGGTTCTCTTATGAATACAGTGGAAAAAAGTAGTTACATGGTGTGCAGAACTCAGTAGTTTGGCACGGAATATTGGAAATCAGGATGCACAACTTATTGAGTGTCTTCTAACATTCAGTGTGTCCACAATAGTGCCAAGTTGCAGTTCCTATCTTGTCAGTCATGTGTTGGGGGGACACAAAACTGATTTGAACTAAGTGGCAGATGCAGGTAACTAACCTTGGACGTATCAAATATGTTATATTGAAAGAAATGGCTAGCATTTCTGGTTTATGACAGCACATTTTATAAATTAATGCCTGAATAGTAGCTGAATGATGACTATATTCGATAAAAATCTCCTATTTGTCCTACATTATGTATAAATTCTTATGTTACTCCTCATGTACTGCTCTAGGATATTGACACTGGTCCTTCTTCACTCATTTCTGGGCAGAATTTTCTTGCAACAAAATTTGGAGCATTGTGGTCTACAAAAGATGTAATACTATAGACATAGATAACTATTTTTGTACAGTTGATATCATTTTGGCACAGGTCCATCTTTGGTTCCAGTGATAAACATGATATCAAAATTTAATATTGGCTTTCCTTATTATAACAGTTATGACATGTTAATTTTTTTCCAATGTTTCGATAAATGAAGTAAGTGAAGTACGTGTCAAGATTTTATACTCAAAAGACCTTTGACTAATTTCTTAATCTTTTCAAATGATGTCTATATTTATAAAAAAACTAATATAAAATATGTAAATAAATTTTATTGTTCCTTTATCATTCTGTTTAGTTTAAATAATGCATGAACCTGATCTGACATTAGTGTCAAGAAGGGTGTCTTTGCATTAAAGCATTACTCAGAATGTACATCACTTTCTTCTCATATATCATGTAACATAAGAAAAAACTCAGAACATAAATTTCATTTCCATTAGTAATACTATTAGGAAGGTTGCTGGACCTGCATGTATATTTTAGTGCGTGTTAATATGTTTCCACACTGATATAAAGGATCAAACTCCAGAAACAGATATTGGAAGGATATATGTTCAAGATCCAGATGACTGGGATTTACCAGACAAGAAATTCTACTGGCAGGCACATGAACATCATAGATTTAAAGTTAATGAAGCCTCAGGAATGATTACGATGAAATACAACACACCAGAAGGGATGTAAGTTAATTTTCATTAATTAGTTCCACGTATTTACCAGTCAAATGTTTCAAGTACTGTACATTTCTACATTTCAATTTATCTTTATTTTGTTAAAAGGAGGAACAAATGATTTCAGATACAATTTGGCATTCAGAGTATCTGATCACAGACATTCACAAAACAATGTTTCAGCAACTGTGACTGTTACTGTGAAGCAGATTCCTGTTGATGCCATAATCAGTTGTGGTTCTGTAAGAATTTTACATCTTTCTGATGAAGACTTCATTAAGGAATGGAACAATGTGGTATATAAACTTTTTTCCTCCAATTTGTGTTTCATATAAAATGTTGCAGTAGTGCCAAAATTTATACTCCTCCTGAAAATTTATTGCAGGAAAGTAAGGCAGAACAATTTAAGCAAGCCTTGTCAGAAGTTTTGAATACTGAAAGGAAAAACCTTGACATATTCAGTGTTAAGCAACATAGAACAAAAATACCTATGTTGGACATCTTCTTCTCCATAAAAGATTCAAGATATGACAATCCTGAAAAGATAAATGGGCTACTTCAAGTACATAAAGCAGAGGTATTTATTTACTTGCACATTTAACACTTTACTGTCACTGACACTGTATTATTTTTGGATCCAGTTGTCATATTTTTTTCACTGATTTACTCATATACACTTTCTACAAATCTTACTGCAAGTAGTAACCAGTTATTGTGTGAAGTGTTTAAAACCTGAAAGCATATTATAATAGTTTTAGCTGATGATATGTTGTCAGCAATCAGTGGCAGAACACAATCATAAAAGGAGGTTGTAATCAGGCAAGGTTTCAGAGCCAGTGACTCCTTCTTCAGGCAGAGGGGTTGAAGGGGGAGGAAGAGAGGTGAAGGAAAAGGACTGGAGAGGTCTAGGAAAAGGGATAGATTTTGGGAAAGTCACCCAGAACTGTAGTTCAGGGGAGTCTTACCAGATGGGATGATAAGGAAACTCATTCCTTTTCAGTGTGCCTGGTAAGACTTTCCTTCTCATCCCATCTGGTAAGGCTCCCCTGACCTTCGGCTCTGGGTGACTTTTCTGAAATATACCCACTTTCTTAAACCTTTCCAGTCCTTTTCCTTCTCCCCACTTCCTTCTCCTTCAACCCTTTTGTCTGAAGAAGGAGCTACTGGTTCTGAAAGCTTGCCTAATTGCAACCTTCTTTATGTATGTTTTCTGCTGTGCCTGGTGAGTAGATCTTTTATCTACCCAATTAAATTATTTTGTCAAAAATTTACTGATTTTGTTGTTACTTTTTGATGATATTTTGTGACATTCATTCAGATATGAGAAGTGTTGCATGATCTGAGGAAGAAGTGAATGAAAGAATTGAAATATACTGATGAGCTGTAAATTAGAGACAGTTGTCTTTTTCAGTAATCAAAATCTCATGTCTGTGAATGGAATTATTTAAGGTTGCATGTGAAATGATAGCAGTTCTCTATTGTGTTCCTGATGATTTGTTTGTTACATATTCATTTTTGGTAATGGAGAGTCTTTGACTGCTTCTGTACATTAAGTATGTGTGTACAATGGGCATTTGAAAAGTTGGTGCAAAGTGAGATGGCACCACTGGCGAGTATTGAGGTCATGTTTAGTTAGTAGCATCTTTGGAAGTAACACACAGCAAGTTTCAGCCATATTGGTCTATTTCTTTGTGTTTAGCATTCATGTGAACCAAGGAAGTTGAGCAATTGTCAAAAAATGAACGCAAAAGAATTTCGTGTGGTGATTAAATATTACTTTATGAAAGGCAAAACGCCTCAGGAGACTAAAGAGAAGCTTGATAAACATTATGGTGACTCTGCACCTTCGAATAGAACAGTTTATAAGTGGTTTCAAAATTTTCAAAGTGGCCATATGGGCACAAGTGATGTTGAATGTTCTGGATGCCCTGTGGAGGTTACGACTCTAGAAATCATTAATAAAATCCATGATATGGTGACAGATGACAGAAGAGTTAAGGTGCGTGAGACTGATAGTGCTGTGAGCATCTCAAATGAACAGGTACATAATATTTTGCATAAACATTTGGACATGAGAAAGCTATATGCAAGATGGGTTCCACGATTGCTCATGCTTGATCAAAAACGGAATAGTGTGAACTGTTGTTTGGATGGTTTGCAGCTGTTCAGGAATAATCCGCAGGACTTTAAGCATCATTTTGTCACTGTGGAAAAAATATGGATACATTACTATACTCCTGAGACCAAACAACAATCTAAACAATGGCTTACCAAGTGAGAATCTGCACCAAAAAAGGGGAAGACCAGTCCTTTGGCCAGAAAAGTTATGGCAGCTGTCTTATGGGATTCACAAGGGATAATCTTCATAAACTCTCTGGAAAATGGTAACACTATTACAGGTGCATACTATTCATTGTTATTGGGCCGTTTGAAAACTGAGATGCAAGAAAAACAGCGGCAATTGGACCGCAAAAAAGTCCTTTTCCATCATGACAATGCTCCAGCACACACCTCAGCAGTTGTGGTCGCAAAACTAATGGAGATAGGATGCCAACTACTTTCACATCCCCCCTCTTCTCTAGGCTTGGCTCCCTCAAACTACTATTTGTTCCCCAATTTGAAGAAATGGCTGGTGGGATAAAGGTTTTATTCAAACGATGAAGTGGTTGCAGCAACTAATAGCTACTTTGCAGACTTGGACAATTCCTATTATTCAGAAGGGATCAACAAATTAGAACAGCGTTGGACAAAGTGTATAAGTCTAAAAGAAGACTATGTCAAAAAATAAAAAAGGTTTACCTCTTAACACGTAAGTAGTTTTTATTTTTGCACGGAATTTTCAAACGCCCCTTGTATGTGCTGTTATAGAGTGTGTCTACTTTATTTTCCTTTCTTCAGTGAATAAACTGATTAAAGCTAAAGTTTCTTCCATGCAACCATGCTCTGTTACCAGTTTTTTCATCAGCATTTGACTATGACATCTTCAGATTTTGACTGTCCACTGAGTAGCGTTTGCACTAAGCCAGTTACAACGCACCATCTCACTGTACACCTGTACAGTTGTTCATGATCATTGGAGCCTAGTGCATGCAAGAATGCAGTTCCAAAGCTATTCTGACTCTGGGGTTTCTGTACTCTTCTGTGGGAACATAAATTTGTGTATTATACACTCATGAAAGAATCTTCAAGCACAATAATATTATGTAAACATGAAAACGTTTTATTTGCTTCCACTTCAACTATTTCCAATGTCTTCTTCACATCAGTTTGAGGAATAACTATAAACATCCATACAGTACAACTACGATATAACCAACTGCCTTGATCTGAGTGAATCTACACAGTCTACAACAAGATTCCCCTCTAGTGATGGAAAAACACTTACTTCCGATAACACATAAAATAACAGGATTCACAAAACTTAATCATTGGAAATGAAAAGTAATTAAATCTTTTACTACAAAAATAATAATCTTCTTGATTTGAATTTAGGCAAGAAATAATGGACTCTGATGTGATTAGGCCATTGGTAGAGAACAAAGACACTTGAAGTTTTTAAATAAGTCTCATCAGATGCCAATCACTGCTGACAATTAACTGGAACAGTTATAAGTCAGGTTGGACACCTATCTCCCATGATAATTAACTGATCTCAATATTCAAGGTAAATGGTATACACCAGTCTTGGAGCACAGAGTGCAAGTCAGGCCAAGGCTGGAAGAGGTGTGGGCTCTGGCTGCAACAGCTGGTTACCTGTGATACACTGCTGTGGTGAACTTCTTGGCAGTGTGGTTGGAACTGCCTGCTTTGTGGCTCTATGGCCACTTATATACAGCTTAGATGGAATGCTGTCTTCTCCAAGTACTTCTGTGCATGTGATCAGCAGAAGCAGGTAGTACCTACCAGTGGTGATACCAGAGCCACCTGGGGCAAGTCGTGTGACACCCATTTGAATGGTGTCTGCTGGAGTTCCACTGAAAAACAAACAAATGTGTTGTGGTCAGCCAAGGTGTGCAATCCTGCTCTACTGTGGTAGATTTGTTGGCAGGAACTGGAGCTTCGACAACCCACTGGTCAGCTTGTATTGCTGGTAAACAGAATCAGCCAATACAGCACCACTGCCATCCAATTCTACTGCTAAGATTAAGCGGAGAATGATACGAATCACCATTACCTTCTTTGCCTGTCTCTGTATCACCTCAAAGACAGACAAAAGTTTGTCACCACTCATCAGTTATATACTGCACAATTACATTTAAAGTTCATAAATTTAGGCAATATTATGAAAAGGATAGTTGCTACTCACTGTATAGCAGAGATGCTGAGTCACGGATAGGCACAACAAAAAGACTCTCACAAAATAAGACTTTGGTAACTCTGTGTGTGTGTTTGTGTGTTTTGTTCATGTGCCTGTCTGCCGGCGCTTTCCCGCTTGGTAAGTCTTGGAATCTTTGTTTTTAATATATATATATATATATATATATATATATATATATATATATAAGCCCACTCAATAAATTTAGACAGCATTGTGTATGGGGTGCAGTGATCTGATGCTATACTTAGGTTAAAATCAACAGTCAAGATCGCAACAAAATTTGTTTTTTGACTGGTTTTAACTTATGTTAAATTTTTGGGCCCCCTATGTGATACCAATTAAGGTATCATGTGAAAAACTGAGGAGCCACCAGCACAACCCACAGGGGGTCCAAAAATTTTGAGGGTGGTTTTAACATAAGACAAAACTGGTCAATAGACAACTGTTATTGTGATCTCAATTGTTGATTTTAAGCTAAGTACATTTGAAGAATGGCAGGAACCAAAGCCAATTTTTAACTTTTTGATATGGAAGACAGCAAGTCCCATTAGGACTTAAAATGACTGTGCTTCAAGGGGCATGAATCTTACAATGTGTTTGAACACTCAAAGCATAAGTAAATGCCTTCGGGGCTCCTCCTGGACATTTTACACATATTGCATGTGGGTAAGTTGTTAGAACATTAAATAAGACAATTCTGCTTTACACTAGGAAAGAGGTTATAGAGTGAGCATATCCTTAGATGATCAGCAGTTAAGCAGGATAGTTTGAGACCTTTTGAAGATTTACTGCCATCTCTCATAGGTGAATGACTTGTGGTCCCAAGTCAACAGATGTGAAGAAACTGACTAGTTCAGCCTCTCTACTGTTGCTAATGTTGAACCAATTGCTCAAGCTCTAGAAATCACCAAGTTTCTAATGAAAAATATAATTTTAAAGCATGGAGCATTATGAAGATATATAGCCTCATGAAATGTTTTGATAAGATGTTTACAAATGTACTGTAAGTGTATATTGGCACAAAAATGGAAACAGGATTGTAATATTCCCTATCATGACATTCATATACACTACAGCATAGCAAGAAACTGCATGTTTCATGCCATTTTCCCTGATCCACACTCAAGAGAGTGAAACAACAATGGATGCTCTGCTTCTGTTTCAACCTGATGATTCTTATGACGATTAAATAAAAGATTCATCACCAGAATTGAAGAAGCTAGACATCTGGCACATACATGGACTATTGGACTATGGATATGTGAATGGTACATTGCCAGTAACTGGCCTGTAAGCTACAGTCGACTTGACCTGAGTATGTATTTTTGTAAGCTAACATGGAATGGAAGGCTAACAGGAAAATTATTAAAGCACTAATTTTACCACTAATGAATCCCATATGACTTGTCAATAGTACCAACAAACTTAAAGATAATATCCTACAATGAGAAGAAACAACAGCAGAATTATTGTACATGTCCTCTGCATAAAGCCTGTCCTGAGCTGAGGATGATGATGTTGGGGCCCGTAATGCAATGAACATGAAGACCAGATGCAATCTCAATTCCTAAACAGAAATAATGTAATTTGAACATTCCAGTGACCATGAGGATGTGACAAAACAACCTGAACACAACATGCAGGCCACCAGTTTCATTTCTACCACATGATATTATTTCTCATTTCACACTTATGATTTGTGGATAACATAGATCAGTACTAGTTCCATTTCCAAATTTATGTGAAACTGCTGTTTACTAAAATAAATATGTAATTAGAAAATGTATGTACAAAAGAAAAGGAAACCTCAAAACTGTACACTTGAATCCCATTTGTGGTTAGTAAGAAATGGCAGCAGATTCAAAGAAATCTTGAAAAATTTGAGAAACTCTTATCCTGTAAGCTATAAATTGCTATTAATTGATCCAGTGACAAAGAGAAGGAAAGAGGAGAACTGAAAACACTTACAAAACAAGAAAACCGGTACAAAGATTCACACATCACTATGGTGCTTGGTTAAAAGAGTAGGCTATGTATAATTCATGAAACAATTTAAATGTAAGATTACATCAGATAAAATGTTACTTCCTGGCATGTTATTCACCAGTAATGGAGACATTACAGTTGAACTACAAAAGGGAATAGATGAGCAAATGGTACATTCTATTATGCAGTACAACGGTATTAATACCTATTTTTATTTCACCAGGTGGGTCATTTTATGTTTCTTTGCATTGATAGCACAACACAGCAGGAGGGAGCCTGCCCTTAAGGTTATTTGACTCCTCAGCCAATTTCACATGGACTTGTTACTTCTTTTTCTGCATAATTTTTTAACACAAGTCTACATTTTAGTCAAAGTATTCATTTAACTTGCTATTAGTCACTGTCTTCTCTCTCTTTCCCTGTGTCTATATCTCTCCCTCTCCTTCTCCCCCTCCTGTTTGCTTCATTTAAAGAAGGGAACCGCAAATTCAGGCACAATGTAAAGTCATTTTTGTCAATTGCTTTATTAATGAAAACATCTTGAGCAAAGCAATTAACACAAATATCTTCAGCATTATGTAATGCTATTATTAATTTCCTTTTTAATATTTGAATTAATATTCTGTTTTGTAATAATTCTGAGGTCATTTGACATATTTTTCAGATAGAAAGGAAAACTGATCTCGACTTGGTTGTGGCTGGAATACACTACTGCTTCATTGATAAAATAAAATGCCAAGGACCATGCATCGACAGATACAGGATAAATAGCCAACCAATCTTAGTAGATGCAAACATGACCTCTTTAGTAGGAATTTCAGTAAATATTACACCAGAATGTGACTCATCTGTACAAAACTTGGCTATGATTGATAGATGTCATGAGAATCATTGTTACAATGGTGGCCAGTGTTTTCAGAAAGGAAACAATATAAGGTAAATCTTATGAATTTGTCTTTGTAGAAGACATTTCTTGTAATGCTTTTATCTTTTGTTTCTCCTTTTTCTATATCTCATTTTTCCCATATTAAATTCAATTAAAACCCCCATATTTGAATCACCACAACTGATTATCAGCAAGGGGAGGAGTGGTGATGGCATAAGTCAATGCATGAAGGGCTGTGGCGTTGATCTGTTTGTCTGATAAAGATGTTAAACTTAGTGGACCCATTTATGTTATTCAAGGTAAGTAGGTTGCATGGCACTTTTTGTTTCACTCTCTTCTTTCCTTTCCACTGTCAGTGCAACACTACATTTCTCTAGGATTACCAGACACTCTGTTACTAATGGACGTTTCAATTTTTTCGCTCAAATTTTCTCCTTCAATTTAGTTTTCACCCAGAATAAATAATTCTCTATTTTTATATTACAGGCTATTATGAATTATATTTTATGGAGTACATATAATCTTAAAACCCATTGCCTTAAAAAATGACTTTTTTTTACAGTTTCTTTACTTATGTTAAATTTAATGACTGCTGAATGCTGGCAACACTTGAGCTTCTAAACTGATAACCAATAATATTAATTTACACTGCTTTCCCTTGTGTTTCTTGTCTGATTCAAGCATGATTCACTGTGTTTTATTAAACTGTTAGTCGTCAATAGAAAATTAGTTTCAAGTTAAAAATGTTTGATGATGAAGTTCCATCAAAGATTCCTCCAGAAAAGAGCAATATCTTTATTAAAAGGTACCAGGATGGAACATAAAAATATTATGAAAAGAATAGTTGCTATTCGTCAGTGTGTGTGTGTGTGTGTGTGTGTGTGTGTGTGTGTGTGTGTGTGTGTGTGTGTGTGCATTATTTTGTTAGTTTCTTGACTCCAAGGAAGGGAATTTCCCAAAAGTGTAATGATGATTTTGAATGTGTTTATGCACCTGTTGACAACTCAATATGTTAACAACACAGTGAGTGAGTGGCTATCTTTAATTCTACTGTTGTTTGTTATTCCAAGCTGGACCATAAGTTCCCTAATAAAATTTCCACAGGAAGGAATTGTAATACTGAAAAAATGTTTCTGAAAGCGGATTTTCATTATTTATGCATACCAAAGTCAATTATTTTTATTCATGGTTTGAAAAAGTTATGAGTAACTGTTACTTTATTACAGTTATGAAGCTAACACTCTGTATACTGTTCAGTTTTGCAGTATTCGTCACATCTTAATTTATAAGGGCAATTAAAACATTTTTGTTTTAGGGCATTGCTGTAATGTATATACATCATATTGTGACTCCAATGTGAGTATATAAGTGCCGATGTAGATATGGAATTAATGTGAAATTAAAACTTCTTTCTGAAGTGCGTGCGGTAAATGTGGCCATGTGAACTTCGGCTACATACTTACAAAATGCATCAAAGCAGGAACAACATGATTTTTTTGCCTACCAAAGGACAAACACTGGTAGACATAAGTCAGAGAATGCAGAATATATAAGGGGCAGCATACCTGTCAAACACCACTATTGCGGTATGCTGTTCCAAATTCTGTGTTGGTCGTGATTTGACACAAAACGTCCATATTGCAAATGTTGAAATGCAGAAGTTACCCCTATGCAAGTGGGAGAGACTTGAGCACCCACCCTACAATCCTGATTTCTCCCTGTGCAATTATCATCCCTTCAGTCCCTTACAAAAGGCCTCAAAGGATCAATAATTGTTGGTCGAGGATGTACACCAGACAGTCACAGACTTCTTCAAGCAGCAGCACATGGTATTTTACCAAACAAATATCTTCAGCCAGATGTGTCACTGTGATGATTGCCTCAATGTTCACAGTAATTTTGTGTGATTGGGATACCAATTCTGGACTTTATGATCTTTGAACAGAAATATTTTGATTTCCCCTTATATTTCAACATATGGTTGGTGTCAGCTTTACAACCATCATCATAGCTATTAACGACTGTGCATCCTCCATGTTCCCAACTTTATAACACTTGATGATGGCTGTAAAGCCAAAATGAGTTAGCTTTTCAAAGAAATTTAAATATGATCATGACTGTAAATTTTACAGTTTATTTAGATATCAAAGTGAACAATCTTCTTTGATGTTTAAAGCAATCACATTTCAGATCATATTGTAGCAATACCAGCTGGTGCAACTACTCATGGAGGCCCAGCATGGGCTGTAATTATCCCATCACAACAAAACTTGGTAGGTATGGTACTATGTTAATGAAAAATCAATTTACAGCAGAAAAAAAGGTTCCAAATAAGCCTCCAGGGGCAAATATGGCAATGTACATCATCTCATTGACATCTCTGGTGCTCGTATTGAACAAATTGTGTAAGCAGGACTTAATAATAAAATCAACCTTATATCTTTCTCACTTTTTCGACCTTTTTTGCTCACATCATGTGTCTAATCCATTAAATGGAAACATCATTCTTGGATTCACGGTGCTAGATTTACACACGATGACCAAAATTGAATCTCATTTTTTTCTAGTGTAAATGGGTTTTACATTAACACATGAGATTATCTACCACGATTCACTGCCATATGCTAATTACAGCCCACTTTGGACTTCTGTGAATACCTGCACTTTAATTACTGCATAACTACCCAGTGGTTAGTGTATTTCGGAGAACCCAATGTTACTGGGAAGACATCCCATACACCTTAAACAATTTTCTAGTTCATACTGGCTTCCACATGACAATTACTTTTCTGAATTTTTTTTTTTTTTTTTTGGGGGGGGGGGGGGGGGGGAGGAATATATTAAAAATCCAGTATTTAGATTCCCATCATGTACTTCACAAGATCTGCCCATGCTTATTAACACCTACATCCAGAACATCATTTATACACAATAAAGCACTTACTATGTTATTTTTTACCCAGTGGTATCCCATAAGTTGCCAGGTGCTGAGCCCTGTATGCCCGTGATGACTGCAAGTCAAAGTTTGTTCTACTTGGAGCTCCAACACATGGATGCATCCGCTGTGATGCTGTTCACAATGAAGCAGACAAGCCCATCTCCTAGCTGCATAATGTGGTTATACCATGCAACATAGCCGAGCAAATAATATATGTCTGCGTCGACATCTGCATACATACTCTGCAAGACACCATACAGTGCACTGCTAGTCATTTTCCTTCCTTCCCCATTCACAAATAAAGTGAGGAAAAAGTGAGTGTCCATATGCCTTCATACAATCCCTAATTTCTGTTATCTTATAAGATATGTTTGTGGTACTTACATGAAACTTTTGTTGGTGGTAGGGGTATCATTCTGCAGTCAAATAAAAATGCTCATCCTCTAAATTTTCTTAGTAGTATTCCTTGAAAAGAATTGCCTTCCCTCCAGAGATTTCCCTTTCCATTCCCAAAGCATCTCTGTAATTTGCATGTTGATTGAACCTATGGGTAACAGATCTATCAGTCCACCTCTGAATTGCTTTGGTGTCTGCCTTTAATCTGATCTGGTGTGGATCCCATGCACTTTAATAGCATTCAAGAGCAAGTCACACTAGTGTTCTATATGCAGTGTTCCTTACAGAGGAACTACACATTACTAAAGCTCTCCCAATAAACCTAAGTCAACCATCTTCACTACAATCCTTACGTGCTCATTCCATTTCATATCACTTAGCAACATTATGTTAGATATTTAATTGACCTGACTGTGTCAAATAGCACACTACTAATGATGTACTTGAACATTATGAGATTGCTTTTGCTACTTACATACATTAACTTACATTTTTGTATGTTTAGAACTATCTGTCATTCATCAGACCAACTTGAAATTTTGTCTAACTGATCTAGTATCCTTCTACAGACACTCAAAAATGACACCTTCCTGTATACCACAACATTAGCAAAATGCTACAGTTTGCTGTTCTTCCTGTCCATCAGATCATTCATGTATATAAAGGATAATAGCAATCCTATCATACTACCCAGGGGCACACCTGGTGACACCATGTCTTTGATGAACACTAACTATTGAGAACAATTTACTGGGTCCTATTACTTAAGAAGTGTTAAAGCCAATCACATATTTGGGAACATATTTCATATCCTCATACCTTTGTCAACAGTATGCCGTGGGCCACCCTGTCAAATGAATTTTGGAAATCTAGGAATACGGAATCTGCCTGTTGATCTTCATCCATTTTTCATAGGATATGATGTGAGGAAGGGTCAAGCTTAGTTTCACATAAGTGATACTTTCTAAAATCATGCTCATTTGTGGTTTTGTGCTTTTCCTGTCCCCTTAGGTACTAGTCACATTATTGAGACACTGGATAGCATTGAGTATGGCCCTTCTGAACCCCTTTATTCTCTATTCATATGTCACTCTTGGGATCATAAGCAACATTTGCAATAGTATCAAGGAACAAGGCCAAAATCTTGCCACTGTTGAATTCAATAGGTAGGAATAGATATTTCTCCTCCTTACAATGGATGTAACTTCTTGCCACAAACAGTGTATACAAAGACAAAGCAGAAGTGGACATATAAGCAGATTTACCAAAGTCTTTATTAGCAAGTTCGGCCATATGGTAGGTGCGAAAAGCAATAATGTCTCTGTCAACGAAACTTTCAAGTCCAGGAACATTTGGTACTCCAGAACCTACATGGACAATAGCTACAGTGAACCATCCATTACCATGACCAAAAGAATCATTAATATCTAAACTAAAATTAAGACGACAACCACAGAAAACAGAAGGTCCATCCAGCAAGGCTTGAGAAGCGACAGAATTGACTGGTATACAGTTCTTCTTTTCTCCAGCTGTTGTTGCAAATTTGATGTTCTCGATAGTTTTGTAGACTGTCTGTTTCGAACGGCGACGGTATCTTCTGTACGGCAAATGCTGTTTCTGAATGAGAAACAAACTGCCTTCCTTTTATACAGAATGTAGATAGCATTACTCCTACCTACTTTGTGTAGTTGTTCTGAAATGCTAATCATTTGCTTATCCAAGCAGTCGTGCCAATTTGACTTTTGTCTCGTGTTGATTTCATGGATTGTCACTTTTTATGGTCAGAAGTGTAGATATCTGGTAGCATTTTTCTAAAGTTATATAAATTTGAAGAATTGGATAAAAACAACAATTCAGTTGAGTAAGAGAAGAGCTTGTGTATTTTCCAAAGTTGTTGCATCCCTCCTTATATCTTCTGTCACTTGATTGACCCACCTATAAATACATAATTGATGTTGAATTGTAGAAGTGATTCACAGCAATGTTACATTGCAGAAGGTGCTTCACACATCACACAAATGCTGCTTGTTTTAGGGTGATTCTTATTAATTATACATGGTAGAGAATGCTTTGTAACGATGTTTCATGATAGAGGATACTATGTATCAATATTGCATGGCAGAGGGGTATACATAAAAAAATTTTCATGGAAGAGGGTGATTTGTACAATTTTTTGAGGTGAATGGTATGCCACACCAATTGTGCATGGAAGAGGGTGCTTTGTAAGGGTGCTACATCCCAATGTTTCACGGCATAGAGTGTATTCTATCTACATTGCATGCCAGAGGTTGCTTTGTAGTGATTCTATGTTGGTATAGACAGAAAAATGTCACACAGAAAATTTAGGTGAAGCTGGACTGGCAGTGGGAGTAGCTCGTGCCATATTTTGTTGCAGACTGGCAGGCCACACCGTACTGTCACTGCTGTTGGGTGGCTGGTAAGCGGCTGTAACTCATGCCAAAATGGTGCTGTAGTCAGGCAGAATGGTTGGTGTTGCAGCTTGCACCTCATATCATTGCCACAAGATGTCACTCTAAACACCAGTCACATCAGTTAAATATGGAATGGATAACATTCATGCCTAATGAGGACTTTCCTAGCAAATGCTGCTTGCATCATTTAAGTTGTTTGAAAGTGATGCTTTTCAATTACCTGACGTTGTTCCATGAATTTTTATCATAACTCTTCACAGTGGCCAGTCAGCAAAATAACTGCTACATCAGACAAGTGGTCCCACTATAGATGCTTACTGCTACCCATGCAAAGGAAGGGCACATTGCTGCATGATAGACCACCCTATGGCACAACATGCAACTGAACATAACATATTTGATTTCAGTGGCTGCTTCACAAACCTGGACCTTCAGGATCCTCCTCTCCACCATCAGGTTTTATGTACTGCACAGATGTGTGTTGTCATTACAACACATTCTCTGGTCCCAAAATTATCACGGGCTTATCCTCACTGTGTGCTGTCCTTTGCCAATGCACCTGCCCGTCTTTCCTTGTCAATGCTCCTCTCCTTTTCTGCTCTCCATTCCCAACCCACCCCTCGCCCCTAACTCCCTGCCCCACAACCTCTCGATGCTGTGCCTGACAGTTTTGCTGTGCCTCCCTATAGTTCCTACAGGCCACACCAGACAGCATTCTTCTCTACCCCCACCAATATCCTTTTATTGCTCCCTCTTTCCAGCTGTATTCAAGACTGCTGCTTTGATTCAATGTGACAATTGCATTCCAGCTTGAGGTGGCAGTCATGTGTGTTTGAGGTGTGCTTGCATGTGTGAATATGTGTGTGTGTGTGTGTGTGTGTGTGTGTGTGTGTGTGTGTGTGTGTGTGTGTGTGTGTGTGTGTTTTCTTTTCTGAAGAAGGCTCTGATCAAAAGACAAATGTGTAACAGTATTTTTTTGGTGCTTGTTTGCAACCCTTTATGGTGAGTAGCAATCTATCCTTTCCCTAATATTGTTGATATTCAAATCTGGAGTTTCTGTTGTTTGATTTTAATAACTTTGGATACTTTAATTTCTTTTATTTCTTCATATAATGTTCTTTACAGCAATAAGAAAATTTATTTTATACTAATGTGATGTAATGTGTAAAATAAAGAATTTAGAGGAAAGTTTTTTGGTTTAACTGATTTTTTCAAATACTGTAAATTGTGTTTCCCGTCAATGTCAATCATAAGCAGTGATTTATCATTACCAACAGCTAGAAAGATAGTCGCTTCTCTTATTAAAATGTACGCTATAATAACAAACTCAAATGATATTGCTTACTTTCCACATGGTGAGTAAAAATTAAATCTATAAGTTGTACATATAATAACTACACCATACCATTTTATCTTACTACTTCCATTCTTTATTCAGGTGTTCTTGCCCAGATGGATATGAGGGGCCACGTTGCCAACAGATGGGAATAAGTTTCCAAGGAGGCGGCTGGGCTTGGTTTCAGGCAATTCATCCACAAGCTGAAAATCACATTAGTCTTGAATTCCTTACAAATAAAGATCATGGTTTACTATTTTACAATGGCCCATTGTCTTCTGTCATAATAGATGAAGTTATTATGTCAGGTATATTACACTTTCGATCACATCAAGTCAGAAGACATATTCTCATTATTTTGTGACCTCTCTACAGGTTTTCTAATTACAGACTATATTGCACTGGAGCTACAAGATGGTAAACCAAGACTACTTTTTCATTTTGGATACAGTACTACTGAGTTATTTATAAAAGTAAAGAAAAAGTTGAATGATGGAATGTGGCACCAAATGGATTTATTTTGGAATTCAGAGGTATAGTTATCTAATTATATTTATAATTAGAGCTTTTCTACTGTAGTAAAATAAAAGAAAGTCTGATACTTGGGATTGGCAATTTAAAATAAAAAGTCTTTTAGGTCTATAGTAAATGTTGTCAATAAAGTATATTTATCTAACAAAATCTCTTGTTACAGTATGTTCATCTCATATTGGATTATTGTAAATCAGCTGATGTTAGGGAAACAAACAACATGACAACATCATTTTTCAATGGAACAAGTTGCATGGTTAAGGGGAAATTACCTATATTTGGAGGGCACCTGACTTTAAACAGCCCTCTGCAGATTGGTGGCATTTACTGGGATGAAACATCACAGGAAACATTTAAATGGAATGCAAGTCCAAATGCTGTTGGTTTCACAGGATGTATAAGGAATCTTTATTATAATGGGCAGGTAAGTTTTTGGCAGAAAATATTCTGACATTATAGTTTTTACATTCACATCAAACACTATTTTAGACATATATGTACATTTCAATTCACGCAAAACATGCTTTCCAGACTTATTTTGTTCTCTGTACTGGAACATTACAGCTGAAGTAGTGAAGACATTTACAATGTCACAACTTTAGAGCAACAAATGACATCATCATCTTGGATTCATGTAAAAATTCAAGAACTCTTTCATTGGTATTTATTATTTCACATTCATTGAAATTTGGTGAAACCATTAGTGGGTACATGAAATTATCCTTATCATGTGGTGTCTTCCCTCAGCAACTGAAAATTGCAAAAGTAATACCACTATATAAAAAGGTGATCATCAATGTATGGGTAACTATAGGCCTGCGTCTCTGTTGTCAGGGTATTCAAAATTTATTCATTCTTCGACAAGAATAATATTATTTCTGGATGTCAACATGGCTTCAGATCACAGCAACCAATTGAAACAGCCACTTTCAATCTGATAAATCATATCTTAAATGCAGTGGACAACCACAGAAATATCTCAGGTTTATTCTTGGATCTAACAAAAGCTGTTGATGTGATTGATCATTCTGCACTCCTGAGGAATCTCAAACGGTATGGTGTAAGAGGTGTGTCAAATAAGTGGATTAAGTCATATTTGGAATATCGCTCTCAGGTAACTGAAATTAAGTACATGGAAGGAAATCAACTCCAGGTACACCTTTCAGAACCATGTGTACTCAGTCATGGTGTTCCACAGGACTCCATTTTAGGCCCCTTTCTTTTTTGGTATACATTAATGATTTCCCACCACACATTAGGGATTCTAAAACAGTATTGTTTACAGATGACACCAGTGTATTGACTGAAGGGAATAAAGAAGAAAATCTTAATGCATCTGCAAAAGATATTACAAAAGGAGTGTTTGAATGGTCTACCAGAAACAGGTTAATAGCTAATCCCCAAAAGACAGTGCTAAAGAATTTCCACACTGATCAAAATAAAAATACTTCCAATGAAACTAAATTTCTTGGGATTCATGTCCACAAAAATCTTAAATGGAGCACTCATATCACATCCCTAAATTCAAAACTAGCAAAAATGAGCTATGTAGTAAGAATTATTTGTAACAATACTAGTGCAGAAACAGTTAGGGGTGTACATTCAATACTGAAGCACAGTATCATTTTCTGTGGAAATGTACACCAGCCCATAACAGTTTTCAGGAAACAAAAGGCAATTGTAAGGATAATGAAACAAGTAAGCAGCAGAAAACCATGAAAACCTTTCTCTAAAGATCTAAAGATCCTACCCCTTCCCTGCATTTATATACTGGAAGTAGTCGTGCATGTCGAAAAAAGCATACTGAGTAAAGAAAAACTTTTTCCTCAAAACAAAAGTGTCCATGATTACAGTACCAGATCAGACAGTGACATATATGTTAATCATTGTAACACCACATTATGCCAAAAAAGTATATATCATGCAGGAACAAAACTTTACAACAGATTACCAAGACACGTAAAATCTCTTCCTGACTACAGAGCTTTAAAAAGTCTGTGACAGCCTACCTTCTGAAAAACTGCTACTATTCAATCTCAGAGTATCTTATGCAAGAAAAAATGTAATTTATGTCTATAATTGTAGAAATAAGTTATAAATATAGAGTATTTTAAAAATATTTGTAATTATTAACTGTATAGATCCAGTTTGTTATAAAAAATTTAAATAATGTATGTTTGACATTTGTAAAACCAATAGCTAAAAACGTTTTCTGTCCAATATCCTGTGTACAATATATGTACTGAGAAAGAGATTTATATGGACAAATGAATAAATAAATAAAAAGATGAAAATGTTGGATATAGTCCACTGACCTAAAATTGAACTCAATCAGATTACAACTTTTTTTCCCCTAAGAGCACAGTCTGTGCTGCCTACATAGAGCATTTTCTCATGTCTTTCAAGTAGATGAACACTTCATTTCTGTGTTTATAAACTTGAAATATTACCTACTTATAAGACTCAGTAACAAAATTACATCACAATTGTAAAATGTGATACCACTGGCATGTAGGTACATAAAATGTAATTAGGTATAATTTGGAATGTTGAGCTGCTAGCAGTACATGATTAGAGCTTTCAGGGCTTTGATTATTTATCAGCATGCTCCAAAATGGGACACATTTCACCCAAAATGCTTCCCACCCTACTAAAGTTGTATTCCGTTGCCCACCCAGCCTATACAACATATAAGTCCATCTCTTTTCCATTCCCACACCCATCCCCTTGTAACAGGGATAGTATGCCTGTGGATAACCAGGTGCTAGATCTATCCAAACTACTCATCAAGTACTTCCTGCTCTGGTCCTGTCACAGGATTGTCCTAGACCACCGGAAAAGGCAAGGTCGCCTGTGAAAGCAGCCAAGTCATATACCAACTCTTCAGCAATCACTGCACAGCTTTTTATGTTGGTGTGACAACCAACCAACTGTATACTAGTATGAAGGGCCAACACCAAACTGTGGCCAAGAGAAAAGTTTACCACCCAGAGGCACAACATACAGCTCATGTGGTGTGAGAGAGGAACCTTCCTTACACTTTGCCAAGATTTAAAAAGGCCAGTGGAATCACACTCTTTGCTCAGCATCCTGAAGGTCTTACTAGGACCTTTGCTGATACACTCATATGGATGACCTCACACTTTTCATTATTTAGGGTCAATTGTCAATTTTCACACCATACAGACAGCTTTTTTAAAATTGTTTAGCAATTTCCTTTGATCTTCTAAGGACTTTATTAAATGATGAATGACAGCATCGTCTGCATACATCCTAACACAGCTGCTCAGGTTTTCTCAGAAATTGTTTATATAGATAACAAACAGCAGAGGGCCCACAACACTATCTTGGGAAATGCTAGAAATCACTTCTGTTTAGCTCGGTGACTTTCCATCAGTTACTACAAACTGTGATCTCTCTGACAGGAAGTCATGAATCCAGTCATACAACTGAGACAATATTCCATAAGCATGCAATTTCGCTACAAGTCACTTGTGTGGTACAGTGTCAAAAGCCTTGCGGAAATCTAGAAATGGAGAATCAATTTCAAATCCCTTGTCAGTAGCACTCAACAGTTTGTGTGTGTAAAGAGCTAGTTGCGTTTCACAAAAACAATGTTTTCTAAATTCATGTTGGCTGTGTGTCAATAGACTGTTCTCTTCAAGGTAATTCATAATGTTTGAACACAATATATTTTCCAAAATCCTGCTACATATAAAAATTAATGATATGGGACTGTAATTTATTGGATTACTCCTACTCCCTTTCTTGAATGTTGGCTTGACTTGTGCAACTTTCCAGTCTTTGGATATGGATCTTTCATTGAGCAAGTAGTTGTATATGATTGTGAAGTATGGAGCTATTGCAACAGCATACTCAGAAAGGAACCTAATTAGTTTGCAGTCTGGATCAGAAGACTTGATTTTATTAAGTGATTTAAGTTGCTTCATGACTCTGAGGACATATATTGCAAGCTACTTACATCGGCAGTTGTTCTTGATTCAAGTTCTGGAATATTTACTTTATCTTCTTTGCTGAAGAAATTTCAGAAGGCTGTGTTTTATAGCTCTGCTTTGTCAGCACTGTTGCCAACAGTGTTTCCAGTGCTATCACGCAGGGGAGGCATTAATTGTGTCTTGCCACTAGGATACAACCAAAATCTCTTTGTATTTCCTGCCAGGTTTTGAAATAGAGTTTCTTTGTGGAAACTATTATAAGCACCCCACATTGATGTCTGTTCTAAATCTTGAGCTTCTGGAAAATATCACCTAACTTGGAGATTTTGCATTTGTTTCAATTTGGTATACTTTTTTCATTATTTCTGCAAGTGTTCTGACCCTTTTGTGTTCCAAGAGGGATCAACTCCATCGTTCATTGATTTATTTGGTATAAATCTCTCAATTTCTGTTGATACTATTTCTTTGAATTCAACTCACTTTTGGTATACACTTACATTGTTAATTTGGAACAAGTGGCAATTGTTTCTCAGGAAGGCATCAAGTGAATTTTTATCTAATTTTTTGAATAAGTATATTTTTAGTTATTTTTGGAGGGTTTGGGTGTTACAATACTCAGTCTCGCTATGACAACCCTGCGTTCACTACTCCCTGTACCAGTTTTGATGCTTCTTATTAGCTCTGGATTATTTGTTGCTAAAAGGTCAAGTTTGTTTTAACAACATGGGCTCATGAATTAACTGCTCAAAAAAATTTTAAGAGAATGCATTTGGCACAATTTTGGATGATGTTTTATGCATACCTCTGTATTTAAACATGTATTTTCGCCAACATGTTGAGGGTAAATTAAAGTCACCACCAGCAATACTTCTATGAGTCAAGTACATGTTTGAACTTAAACTTAAATTTTCTTTTAAGTGTTCAGCAAATGTATCATTTGAGTTGGGAGGTTGGTACAAAGGATCCAATAATTATTTTGTTTCAGTAGCCAAGAATTACCTCTGGCCATAGTAAAAGACAGCACTGACCACTGTCATTGGAGACTGCAGGTGGCCTTATGGCTGTGAGGACCTAGCAAAAAAAGTTGTTGAAGCTGTTAAAATTTTAGCCAATTACTTGTCCATTCCTATTTTGATATGAATGTAGCAGTATTTATCTAGGGTCGTCTGGCAACATTATGACAGTTAGGTCCCATTACAAGATGCATCTAAGTTGTACACCTATGTGGCAGCGCACCAAGCACACAAATTTGGAACTGCAGAATGGTACTGATAAGCCTGTTACGTTACATGATTCCTGTGGGATATATCTGTTGTGAATCAGCACATGCACACTAGATGGCACTAACACATGGAACTTTGTTGTAAAGTCATTCTTACAGACTAAGAATATTTTATAAAACAAATTATTAAATTATATCTAAAAACAAAGATGATTTGACTTACCAAACAAAAGCGCTGGCTGGTCAATAGACACACAAACAAACACAAACATACACTTGTGTTTGTTTGTTTGTGTGTCTATCGACCTGCCAGCGCTTTTGTTTGGTAAGTCACATCATCTTTGTTTTTAGATATATTTTTCCCACGTGGAATGTTTTCCTCTATTATATTTAAATTATTAAATTATATACTTAGACAGAAAGCTGATCGCCATATTAAAGAAAGATGCAAGTAAAATGGAAAATATACTTACTTTTCTTTGCACGCAATTAAAAAACCCACTTGGTATGCACAGTTTTTCTGAATTGACACTTCAGTTCAAAGACAAGCAGATGCAACAATGCTCTGTGAAAGATCCTCAAGAGACAGAGAAATAGGGAGAAAATGGGAATCATGTGCATCAGAAAGCAAAATACACGCTGAGACAATTATATACAATCAAGCTATGAGCTTAAGTATGATGAAATTTCTTAAGAAAACTTAAGGTTTTACTGCTCCAGAGGCCTCTGATGAAGCTCTTATCCAAGAGTCTTCAGTTTCTGAAACCAAACCAGCTTCAGGGTTGAATGAATGTATTACCCTTTCTGATACAGCATCAGAGCAGGGTGAAACTGCCGTGATCTGAGATTGTGAGCCAAATGAAGACTTCAAAAGTGATAATCAAGAGCAAACTGTTTGTATAAGAGAGTCATTTATAGAATTAGATCCAGGAAAGTAGGTATTTCCAGTAATATATTCATAGCATCATGATTAAATTCAAAATAGTCCCCAACAGAACCTAGAGAAACCTGATAAAAGTTTCACCAAAGATACAAATAAAAGACATTTTACTAAATTTCATTTTACTAGAAAATTGAGTAATGGTGAAAAGCAACATTGAAGATGGTTAGCGTACTCCATATCTCAAGACAAAGTTTGTTGCTAACCATGTTGACTTTTCTCACATTTGCATATACAGATGGTAAAAAAAGGATGTTGTGACTAGAAAGATCTGAGTAGTATATTGCAAAGGCATGAACAAAGTCAAGGACACATGGAGTTCATGATTAGATGCATGGAATCATGTAAAGGAATCAAATACGGAAGACTAATAGATGAGGCAAATGGGAGACTGAGCGGGGGACCACAAAATTATTGGTATAAATTGAGCAAAAGATTGATCAATATTATAGAATACTTATACTAGAGGGAAACATTCCACATGGGAAAAATATATCTAAAAACAAAGATGCTGTAACTTACCAAACAAAAGCGTTGGTATGTTGATAGAGACAATAAAAAACACACACATAAATTTCAAGCTTTCACAACCCAAGGTTGCTTCATCAGGAAAGAGGGAAGGAGAGGGAAAGACGAAAGGATGTGGGTGTTAAGGGAGAGGATAAGGAGTCATTCCAATCCCGGGAGCGGAAAGACTTACCTTAGAGGGAAAAAAGGACAGCTACACACTCGCATACACACACACACACACACACACACACACACACACACATACACACACATATCCATCCGCACGTATACAGACACAGGCAGACAGACGTAAATGCAAAGAGGTTGGGCAGAGATGTCAGTCGAGGCGGAAGTACAGAGGCAAAGATGTTGTTGAATGACATGTGAGGTACGAGCAGCGACAACTTGAAATTACTGGAGGTTGAGGCCTGGTGGGTAACGGGAAGAGAGAATATATTGAAGGGCAAGTTCCCATCTCTGATAGGTTGGTGTCAGTGGTAAATATCCAGATAACCCTGACGGTGTAACACTATGCCAAGATGTGCTGGCCATGCACCAAGGCATGTCCACCTTATTACCAACAAACACTGTCTGCCTGTGTCCATTCATGCGAATGGTTACCCAAGCCTGCCAGCCCAAAGTTTGGTATAGATTTATTAATGACATCTTCATGATCTGGACTCACAGTGAAGAAGAACTCCAGAATTTCCTCTCCACCTCCTTTGGTTCCATCAGATTCACCTGGTCCTACTCCAAATCCCAAGCCACTTTCCTTGACGTTGACCTCCATCTGTCCAATGGCCAGCTTCACACATCCGTCCACATCAAACCCACCAAGAAGCAACAGTACCTCCATTTTGACAGCTGCCACCCATTCCATATCAAACAGTTGCTTCCCTACAGCTTAGGTCTTTGTGGCAAATGAATCTGCTCCAGTCCTGAATCCCTGAACCATTGCACCAATAACCACAAAACAGCTTTTGCATCCTGCAACTACCCTCCCAACCTGGTACAGAAGCAAATAGCTAGAGCCAATTTCTCATCCCCTCAAACCCAGAAGCTCCCACAGAAGAACCCCAAAGGTACCCCACTTGTGACAGGATACTTTCCAGGACTGGGTCAGACTCTGATTGTGGCTCCAGCAGGGATATGACTTACTCAAATCCTGCACAGAAATTAGATCCATCCTTCATGAAATCCTCCCCACTCCACCAAGAGTGTCTTTCCTCTGTCCACCTAATCTTCGTAACCTCTTGGTTCATCCCTATGAAATCCCCAAACCACCTTCCCTACCCTCTGGCTCCCACCCTTGTAACTGATCCCGGTATAAGACCTGTCCTATGACCCTCCCACCACCACCTACTCCAGTCCTGTAACCCGGAAAGTGTACACAATCAAAGGCAGAGCAACGCGTGAAAGCACCCACTTGATTTACCAACTGACATGCCTACATTGAGAAGCCTTCTATGTGGGAATGACCAGCAACAAACAGTCCATTCGCATGAATGTACACAGGCAGAGAGTGTTTGTTGGTAATGGGATCACCCTGTGGCTAAACATGCCTTGGTGCATGGCCAGCACATCTTGGCACAGTGTTACACATTCTGGGTTATCTGGATACTTCCCACTGACACCAACCTATCAGAACTCCGGAGATGGGAACTTGCCCTTCAATATATTCTCTCTTCCCATTACCCACCAGGCCTCAACCTCCGCTAATTTCAAGTTGCCGCCACTCGTACCTCACCTGTCATTCAACAACATCTTTGCCTCTGTACTTCCACCTCGACTGACATCTCTGCCCAACCTCTTTGCATTTACACATGTCTGCCTGTGTCTGTATATGTGCGGATGGATATGTGTGTGCGTGCGAGTGTATACCTGTCCTTTTTCCCCTCTAAGGTAAGTCTTTCTGCTCCTGGGATTGGAATGACTACTTACCCTCTCCCTTAAAACCAACATCCTTTCGTCTTTCCCTCTTTCCTGATGAAGCAACCTTGAGTTGCGAAAGCTTGAAATTTATGTGTGTGTTTGTGTGTTTTTATTGTCTCTATCAACATACCAACGCATTTGTTTAGTAATTTATAGAATACGTAGCTTCTCACGATCTGGCCTTGAGAATCCCTTAACCTTCATGATAGCAGAGGCAGTGGAAATTTTATAGATCTATTTAAATTGTTATCCAAATATGATCTAACACCAAAAGAGCACTTGAAGCGTATTAATAAAAAGCAACTTTGTCAGCATTATCTGAGATGTGACACACAAAATGAATTAGTTACATTAATGTCCAAATCTGTTATCAATGAAATTATAAACAACATTGACACAAGCAAAATGTTATGCCTTCATGCTCGATTGTACCAGGTATTTGAGCCATGTGGAACAAATGTCAATAATATTAAGATATTTAATTCCTCAACTGGACAGACAGAGGAACATTTCGTTGGGTTTCTTGCCATCACAGAAGCAATGGGAGAGTATTTAACAAATGCCATTTTAACGAAACTAGAAAATAATCGTCTAGACATCCAAAACTGTTGAGAACAGGGATATGATAACAGTGCCAATATGGTTGACATTAAGAAGGTGTTAGAACAAGAATACTCAATATTAATACACGAGCGTTGTTCATGCCGTGCAGATGCCATTGTTGGAATTTTCTTTTGCTAGATGCCACCAACACTTCTACAACAGCTAAAATGTTTTCATCTTCATCAGTCAACTTCATATTCTTTTAAGAAAATCAAGCAAGCCTTGGGATCTTATAAAAAGTAAATGGAAATTGACATTGAAACCTCTGTCTGAAACACAATGGGAAAGTAGATTCAGAGCCATAAAAGCTATATGTCATCAAAAGTGTGAGTGATCTGAAAAATAAAACTGATGATTCAGAAACTTATTAGCGACTGTGAAGCAGTCTTAAAGGAAATGTTAATGTTTGAGTTTATTGTTGCACTACACATGTTGTATGGGGATTTTACTATGTGTCAATAATATAAGTAAACTACAGCAATTGGTTCAAGTGAACTTGAATGTCACTATTGATATTTTACATTCGTTTCGTGATTGGATTCAAGAATTCAGTAACACAGGATTTGAAACAATATCACAGAGGCTTGATTGTTTGTAGAAAAAAGTAATTTTGAAATTGAGTCTCAGTTTACAGACTAACACAGAAAAAAAAAAAAAATGTTTGATCATGAACAAGCTGATGAACCTATACAATCTGCTAAAATGCAGTGCAGATGTACTTTTTTTTTACACAATGATAGACGCTATAATCACAGGCCAATGATGGAAAAACTTTTTTGCTGAAAATACATCATTCTTATGTTTATGATACTTAAAAAAACTGTATCACCCACCATTTCTTCACATTTTACAGTTAAATTTATTAAAGTAAGCGATTTTTAAAGAATTTAACAGCTTATATACAGTTAAAATAATTTTAAAAAATAGGTTTAATGAACTTAGCTGATGTTAGTAGCACTGCTGAAAAACATTTGCTGGGAAAAAATGTTGATTCTATTTTTTGGTTAACAGAAGGTGTTTAGTGATTTTTCAGTTTCTCCTGGTGTATTTCTTGTTTGAACAATCCATGGGTGTACTGAAAGTCCATAGTTTCCAACAGGCACAATATTTTGGCGATCAGACTTGTCACCATCGTCAGATGCACTGATGAAGTGAACCTTCATCAGACCACCTGACGCTGGCGACAATTCTGATTGCCGGAATGTTGTGCCTGTTGGACACTATGGACTGGCAGACCACCCATGGACTGTTTGAGATGGTGTCTTGTTTACTGTCAACGTAACCTCACTGACCCATTTCCTGTACATGTGCTCAGTATGAGGTGCATTCAAGTTCTAAGGCCTCTGATTTTTTTTCTAATTAACTACTCACCCGAAATCGATTAAACTGGCGTTACTTCTCGACGTCATCGCCCTGCAGATGTACACATTTTTCACAACGCTGACGCCATGATTCTATGGCAGCGGCGAAGGCTTCTTTAGGAGTCTGTTTTGACCACTGGAAAATCGTTGAGGCAATAGCAGCACGGCTGGTGAATGTGCGGCCACGGAGAGTGTCTTTCATTGTTGGAAAAAGCCAAAAGTCACTCGGAGCCAGATCAGGTGAGTAGGGAGCATGAGGAATCACTTCAAAGTTGTTATCACGAAGAAACTGTAGCATAACATTAGCTCGATGTGCGGGTGTGTTGTCTTGGTGAAACAGCGCACACACAGCCCTTCCCGGACGTTTTTGTTGCAGTGCAGGAAGGAATTTGTTCTTCAAAACATTTTTGTAGGATGCACCTGTTGCCGTAGTGCCCTTTGGAACGCAATGGGTAAGGATTATGCCCTCGCTGTCCCAGAACATGGACACTATCGTTTTTTCAGCGCTGGCGGTTACCCGAAATTTTTTTGGTGGCGGTGAATCTGTGTGCTTCCATTGAACTGACTAGCGCTTTGTTTTTGGATTGAAAAATGGCATCCACGTCTCATCCATTGTCACAACTGACGAAAAGAAAGTGCCATTCATGCTGTTGTTGCACGTCAACATTGCCTGGCAACATGCCACACGGGCAGCCATGTGGTCGTCCGTCAGCATTCGTGGCACTCACCTGGATGACACTTTTCGCATTTTCAGGTCGTCATGCAGGATTGTGTGCACAGAACCCACAGAAATGCCAACTCTGGAGGCGATCGGTTCAACAGTCATTTGGGGATCCCCCAAAACAATTCTCTCCACTTTCTCAATCATGTCGTCAGACCGGCTTGTGCGAGTCCGAGGTTGTTTCGGTTTACTGTCATACGATGTTCTGCCTTCATTAAACTGTCGCACCCATGAACTCACTTTCGACACATCCATAACTCCATCACCACATGTCTCCTTCAACTGTCGATGAATTTCAGTTGGTTTCACACCACGCAAATTCAGAAAACGAATGATTGTACACTGTTCCAGTAAGGAAAACGTCGCCATTTTAAGTATTTAAAACAGTCCTCATTCTCGCCGCTGGTAGTAAAATTCGATCTGCCATACAGTGCTGCCATCTCTGGGATGTATTGACAATGAACGTGGCCTCATTTTAAAACAATGCGCATGTTTCTATCTCTTTCCAGTCCGGAGAAAAAAAATCGGAGGCCTTAGAACTTGAATGCACCTTGTACAATGTCTAATCGTGGTTGTAAAAATTCTGCTGACAGTTTTTGTTATATTTGTGGTGAATTTGTGATTAAAAAACACCAAAGAAACAATACAGACTTTGTGATAAAGGTTATCTATTATACTTTTGATCTAAACTTGGGCACCATGTAAGATATGTTACGTGTGTGTTTGAGATCTGAGAAAATGGTCCAAAAAGGATAAAAAAAGCCTTTAGATTGGCTGTTTCTATGATATGGAGGGAGCCTAGAAATCATTCTGATGATTGCTACTTTTGCAGTGCTGATATTACTGGTCATAATCTAAAAAAAAGAAGATAACAAGCTACCCTAACCTTCTATCCGCCATCCGACCAGTAGGGCATGGTGTAGATCAGCCAGTTTCTGAACCCCCAGATGATTTAAATTCTATTCCAAAAAAAGTATTTTCTGATGTACAGTGTGGTTTAGATTAACCAAATGATGATGAATTCCATTGTAATACAAAAAGTATAGAGCCCAAATTGTTTACTCAGACTGAGCTTAACGATTTGGTTAGTGATCTGTGCTCAGAGAAAGAAAAAGCTGAATTGCTTGGCTCTAGATTAAAAGAAAAGAACTTATTGGAAGTTGGAACGAGCATAAACATATATAGGAAGTGAGAGCAGCAATGTTCCAAGTTTTTTCCACAAGAAGGTGATTTAGTGTACTGCTCAGACATTCCTGGGCAATACAAAAAGGAAGATTGGAGGCTGTTTATTGATTCATCCAAAACTAGTTTAAAGGTTGTTTTATTAAAAGTAACATGCATGCTCCTTGGTCAGCAAGGTGGCTTTACCAAATTTCCATGTTTCTTGTGTGAATGGTACAGTAGGGCTAGGGATCAACACTGATGCACAAAGAACTGGCCTGTGTGGGAGTCTTTAAAACCTGGTAAAAAGAACATTCTACGCGTAACCTTGTAGATCCAAAAAACATACTCCTAGCACCTCTACACATAAAGTTAGGCCTAACGAAACAGTTTGTAAAGGCTTTGCCTAAAGGTGGACCAAGTTTTACGTATCTCTGCCAAAACTTTCCACACCTTTCAGAAGATAAACTAAAAGGAGGCGTCTTTGTCAGACCTGACATTAGAAATTTGGTGTTTGATGTTAACTTTGAATCCACAATAACCTTAAACGAGAAAGAAGTATGGTTATCATTCAAGCAAGTTGTTTCAAGGTTCTTAGAACATGAGAAACACCCAGGATATGTTTCTATTATAGCTACAATGTTAAAGAAGTTTAAAACTTTAGGATGTTTAATGAGCCTGAAAGTTCACTTTTTGAACAGTCACCTTGATTACCTCCCAGAAAACATGTGAGATGATCATTAGGAACAAGGAGAGCGTTTTCACCAGGACATTAAAGTGATGGAAAAATGCTACCAAGGCTCTAGGAACACCAACATGATGGGGGACTACTGTTGGTCACTTCACCGAGAAGTTTGGCAAGTGACTCACTGTAGAAAAAGTTACACAAGAAGCTTCAAAGGAAGAAGAGAAATAAAATACAAACCAATTCCAGCTGACAAGTGAAACCTCTATTAACACACATCATTGTTTTAAGTAGCTTACTGTAAATACAAACCATGCTTATGTTGTAACAAAGCATTTCATTAATTTCCCCATTTACCATAGGATTCTTCTACTGTATAAAAAAGCATATTGTTCGAAAACTATGGGTAATACAAAACAACTAAGGCCAGATTTGGATTCACCTCATAAAAATCTATAAGATCAGCTATCAAAGTAAAAAAAGTTTTGAAAAAATTTTTGTTGGCCTTTGTAATTGACACTGAATGTCAATTCAAAGTGTTCAATGAATATTTTGAATGATGTGGTTTAATTTATAATATGAATTATTTTAAACTGTTATCCAAGGAAAACCTTCACAAACATTTTACTGATTAAGTACAAGACTTCAAGAAGGTGAAAATAGTGACATACAGCCAGTAAAACTTTCAACTTCTAAAATCCAACCTACAGGATTCAAGCAAAGGTGCAAAACAACTTATTCAGTACATATTAGAAAATAATTTAGGAGAAGTATATCCAAATCTTTACATAACAATCAGAATAATGCTCACATTTGTGGTCAATACAGTGTCCGCTGAGAGAAGTTCATCAAAGTTAAAACTGATTAAGACATACTTAACAAGCAGAATGTGCCAATAAATACTGTCTTTGTTGTCAGTACTATCAAGTGAAGCAGGAATAACAGCTGGTATTAACTATGACGTAACCTCAAAAAAATTCAGTGAGGGGAAAAGCCAGAAGTTTTGTTTATTTTAATGTGTGGTTGTTTAATGTAGTTTTCGTCATTGAAATAATACTCATATATTATAATAGTAAAATTTATGTGTAATTATTATTGCCATATAATTCAGCTCATTTAATTTAACATTTTCTTTCTGGCTCAAAAGTTAAAGGGGCCTCGCAAAGTTGATTCATTGCTGACATTCAGTTTTTGCCTAGTGCCACCACTGACTCAGAGGGACTACCTACTTCAATATCACTACAAGATAGACTTCTTATAAGAGCAGTAAACACACACTTGCCAACTGTGTGTAGCCCATTTTTTCTCAACACCATCAGATCCTTAGAAAAAATTTCGGCTAAACTTATTTCTGGCTTTAAACAGCTTTTCACTGCATATAACAATTTGAGCATCAGTGCTTTCTATTACTGCTTGGAGCTCTGCTTAGTTTCCCAACACAGCTATGCTAATTTACAACTGTTATACCAATGGTTCCTGAACCTACGTTCGTTCTGCATGCTTTGAGACTGAAGCCCTTTTTGTGTTTCCCCAAGACTCTCTAACCTAAAACAACCATCAGTCCTCACCACACAGCCCCTGCTACCTGTGCAGCTGCTTCCTGCATGTACTGGACTCCTGATGTATTCAATGGAACCTGAAAACCAGTCACCCTATGCTGCAAATCAAGGGATCTGCAGCCTACACACTTGCAGTTCACGATCAAAATCACAGCAGTATGCTGACAATGTAACTTTCATAAAATTGAATCATATGAATGTACACCATCGTCTCCTTCTGGAAATAAGAAGCTTATACATTCTCTCAAAAATAAAAGCTTATCTTCCTTTGATGGTGTTTCCAAAACATTACTACAATTTTGTTCCTATGTAATAAGCCCAGTCTTATGTGAAATATATAATGCATCACTAACTCAAAGCATTTTTCCAGAGAGACTGAAATATTCAATAACTACCAATCTGTTTCACTGATTACATCATTCTCCAAAATTTTTGAAAAGATGATGTAACAGACATATCCATAGCAAATCACATTTTTGGGTTTCAGAAGAGTTGCTCTACTACTAAGAATGCCATTTACATATGCACTCACCAGATTTTACAAGCATTCAGTAATAAAATAGCTCCAGTTAGTATGTTCTGCGACTTCTCTGAAACATTTGATTGTAAGAATCACAGTATTCTTCTGGGTAAATTGATGTTTTATGACACTGATTGTATAGCCAACCTGTGGACAATGTCACATCTAACCAAATGAATGCAGAAATTTGAACTTAGTAATTCAAGCAGGATAGCCACAGGACATAATTCTGCCTGGGAAGAAATCAATCTTAGGTCCACAACTGTTCCTCACATATGTAAAATATCTTCCATTTACTATACAACAAGCAAAATTAGTTCTTTACACAGATGACATTAGCATTGTAATCTGTCCAAGCATATGGTCAGAAATAGAAGAAATGGTAAACAAGGTTTGTAAAAGTACCATTGACAGGTTTTCTGTGAATGGTCTGACCCTCAGTTTTAAAAACGCATGATACATTCAGTTCTTCATATTGAGAGGTACTACACCAATGATAAGTGTAACATGTGAAGAGGAAATAATAAATAGGTTGGAAACTTGAACATTCTTAGAATTAGTCCAGTTTGACGAGAATTTAAACTGGAAAAACACTTTTTTGACCTCCTAAAACAACTTATTTCAGACTTATTTGCACTTAGAATCATTGTAAATTGTGGGGAGAGACAAATCAATAAGTTGACATATTTTGCATATTTTCATTTAGTAATGTCATATGGAATAATGTCTTGAGGTAACTCATCTTTAAGAAACAATACAGGTATTACGAAAAGGATAGTTGCTACTCACCGTGTGGTGAATATGCTGACTCAGCATCTCCACTGTATTGTGAGTAGCAACTATCCTTTTCACAATATTGTTAGAGTCCATCCTGGAATTTCCATTGTTTCATGTTTAAGAAAGACGGTCTTCTTTGTACAAAAATGTTCTGTAAGAATAATATGTGGTGATGCCCTAAGATCATCTTGTAAATGTCTGGTTAAGGAGTTGGGCAATCTGATTATGTGCCTCACAGTATATTTGTTTCCTTGTGAAATTTGCTGTAAATAATCCATTGCTGTTTAACAGGAATAATTAGGCAGATAATTACAATACCAGAACGAAAAATTATATTCATTCAAATTGTGGTTGTCTTTAGCACAAAAAGAGGTGTGCAATGCTACAACAATAATTTTTTATCACTTTTATCACTCAGAAATGTAAAATGTCTGATAGACAACAGAATAAAATTTGAAAACAAACTGAGAAAGTTTCTCCTTGACAACTTCTTCTATTCCATAGAAGAATTTCTGTTATTGTAATGTGTAAAAGGTGCTGAGTAGGTATAACTAACTCACATCTGTATAGCTTTTTCCTTTCTATGGAAAAAACTTGGAAGCGGTGTTCTGTATTTAACCATACATATGAATTAATTATCACTGTGAATGTAAAATTACCCATTCAACATAATTATGATGTACCATGCAAAATGATCCATGGAACAAGTAACTAACTAACAAAGCAACTTAACTTTACAAGATGTGTAGGAAGGAACCTTAGGATACGTTCAGCAGACAAGAAATCTCTAATACGAACACATTTGACACTATATTATCAGCTCACTTCAAATTTGATCGCTCTTCTTTTATATGTACTAATATTTTCACAACTTTTAAAAAACAATTATAGTTTTAACTTGTTTTCTATTCCTTTTAGCAATTATTTCTGTATTATACTCCTAAGAAGTACATTTGGACATTATTTTTTATTAGCAGCAAAACTTGAAAAATTGTCATGGACAGTTCAAAGTATGAAGCAGTAGAATACATGAGGTAAGAAATGCCTATGCCGCATACAAACAACCAAATTATAACTATTCCATGCTCTGTTAAAGGGATCGTGAATGTAATTAAGTCACTAAAAATTGGGCAATCTCAAGGATTTGATAAAATTAATATGATAACTGAAAGTCCTGGATGGAATATAATGTATATAATGGAAAAAGAAAAGATGACATAGGCTTATAGCTTTGGTGTGCTCACTCCAGCACAGGTAAAGGGGATGTACATGTTGCACACAGTGATGTGGGGGACTGAACTGGGAAGCAGCAGATAGAACAGAGGAAGAGAAAGAATAAAGGAGAGAATGTTGTGTGTGCAGAATGAACGAAGTGAGGGTAGTGGGGACAGAGGTGGAATTGGTTGTGGGACATGGACTAATGAAGATTGAGGTCACGCTGCATTGTGTACTTCCACTGGGCACTCAACTCTGTCCTTGGTCACAATTTCATAGCGGCTAATCATTCAGGTGGACAGCTAGTCAGTGGTCATGCCCACAATAAAAGGCTCTGCAGAAGGTATAGCAGAGTTGGTGGTCCTGACACAGATAGAACTATGGGTAGGACTGTGGTAGAGTTGGAATAGGATGTAGTACAGGGTGGATACATAAGACAAGTTTTGCCTAAGTATCTTCCACAGGGCTATAATCTGTGTGTCAAGTGTTTGTGTGAGGATGTAGCATAAGACTGAACCATAATATTTTGAAGATTTCAAGGGCAGCATAATATCCCTTTTGTGAGAGGTGGGAAGGACTGTGAATAGGATGATCTTCATTTATGGTTAATTGCAGTCCTGCTGGTTTAGTTAGTCTAGTTAATGGGTGATGTGTAACCAGTGGGATGGAGGATTAGGAGCCTGAAAACTAGGTTTCGAGGGGTGGGGGGAGTTGTCACAGCAGGGACATTAAATACCAGCATATGGACATGAAAACAACATATTTAAAAGTCAAATATTTTTTCAGGTTTTGACATGTGCAAAAGCACAGTTATTCCAATTGATAATGGCTGCAATGTTGAATAGCTGAAATTGCAATAGTGGATTTTACAAATAAACAGTTTTACTATCGAAGGTGATTGTAATGTCATTTAAAAAGTTTTATGTGACTGGATGCCACCTAAGAGAAGTGAATATGTAATGTTTGTTTATTCTGTAAATAGCAATTTATTTTGTTGTAATACAATTGAATTGTCCCATACCACTTGCACAATTATGTACTTAACAGATGTTGTTGTTGTTGTCTTCAGTCCTGAGACTGGTTTGATGCAGCTCTCCATTCTACTCTATCCTGTGCAAGCTTCTTCATCTCCCAGTACCTACTGCAACCTACAACTTTCTGTATCTGCTTAGTGTATTCATCTCTTGGTCTCCCTCTACGATTTTTACCCTCCACGCTGCCCTCCAATGCTAAATTTGTAATCCCCTGATGCCTCAAAACATGTCCTACCAACTGATCCCTTCTTCTAGTCAAGTTGTGCCACAAACTTCTCTTCTCCTCTCCCCAATCCTATTCAATACCTCCTCATTAGTTACGTGATCTATCCACCTTATCTTCAGCATTCCTCTGTAGCACCACATTTCAAAAGCTTCTATTCTCTTCTTGTCCAAACTAGTTATCGTCCATGTTTCACTTCCATACATGGCTACACTCCAAACAAATACTTTCAGAAACAAATTCCTGATACATAAATCTATATTCGATGTTAACAAATTTCTCTTCTTCAGAAACGCTTTCCTTGCCATTGCTAGTCTACATTTTATATCCCCTCTACTTCAACCATCATCAGTTATTTTACTTCCTAAATAGCAAAACTCCTTTACTACTTTAAGTGTCTCATTTCCTAATCTAATTGCCTCAGCATCACCCAATTTAATTTGACTACATTCCATTATCCTCATTTTGCTTTTGTTGATTTTCATCTTATATCCTGCTTTCAAGACACTGTCCATTCCGTTCAACTGCTCTTCCAAGGCCTTTGCCGTCTCTGACAGAATTACAATGTCATCGGTGAACCTCAAAGTTTTTACTTCTTCTCCATGAATTTTAATACCTACTCCAAATTTTTCTTTTGTTTCCTTTACTACTTGCTCAATATACAGATTGAATAACATCAAGGAGAGGCTACAACCCTGTCTCACTCCTTTCCCAACCACTGCTTCCCTTTCATGCCCCTCGACTCTAATAACTGCCATCTGGTTTCTGTACAAATTGTAAATAGCCTTTTGCTCCCTGTATTTTACCCCTGCCACCTTCAGAATTTGAAAGAGAGTATTCCAGTCAACATTGTCAAAAGCTTTCTTTAAGTATACAAATGCTAGAAACGTAGGTTTACCTTTTCTTAATCTTTCTTGTAAGATAAGTTGTAAGGTCAGTATTGCCTCACATGTTCCAACATTTCTACGGAATCCAAACTGATCCTCCCCAAGGTCCGCATCTACCAGTTTTTCCATTCGTCTGTAAAGAATTCGCGTTAGTATTTTGCAGCTGTGACTTATTAAACTGATAGTTCAGTAATTTTCACATCTGTCAGCGCCTGCTTTCTTTGGGATTGGAATTATTATATTCTTCTTGAAGTCTGAGGGTATTTCGTCTGTCTCATACATCTTGCTCACCAGCTGGTAGAGTTTTTTCATGAGTGGCTCTCCCAAGGGTATCAGTAGTTCCAATGGAATGTTGTCTACTCCGGGGGCCTTGTTTCGACTCAGGTCTTTCAGTGCTCTGTCAAACTCTTCCCCCAGTATCTTATCTCCCATTTGTCTTCATCTACATCCTCTTCCATTTCCATAATATTGTCCTCAAGTACATTGCCCTTGTATAAACCATCTATATACTCCTTTCACCTTTCTGTCTTCCCTTCTTTGCTTAGAACTGGGTTGCTATCTGAGCTCCTGATATTCATACACGTGGTTCTCTTCTCTCCAAAGGTCTCTTTATTTTTCCTGTAGGCAGTATCTATCTTACCCCTAGTGAGATAATCTTCTACATCCTTACATTTGTCCTCTAGCCATCCCTGCTTAGCCATTTTGCACTTCCTGTCGATCTCATTTTTGAGACGTTTTTATTCCTTTTTGCCTGCTTCATTTACTGCATTTCTATATTTTCTCGTTTCATCAATTAAATTCAGTATTTCTTCTGTAACCCAAGGATTTCTAGCAGCCCTCGTCTTTTTACCTACTTTATCCTCTGCTGCCTTCACTACTTCATCCCTTGGAGCTACCCATTATTCTTCTACTGTGTTTCTTTCCCCCATTCCTGTCAATTGTTCCCTTATGCTCTCCTTGAAACTCTGTACAACCTCTGGTTCTTTCAGCTTATCCAGATCTCATGTCCTTAAATTCCCACCTTTTTGCAGTTTCTTCAGTTTTAACCTACAGGTCATAACCAATAGATTGTGGTCGGAGTTCACATCTGCCCCTGGAAAGGTTTTACAATTTAAAACCTGATTCCTAAATCTCTGTCTTACCATTATATAATCTATCTGATACCTTTTAGTATCTCCAGGATTCTTCCACGTATACAACCTTCTTTTATGACTCCTGAACAGAGATATATGGTACAAATAAAGAATGAACCAATCAGTCAGCTAACAGTCTGCTATAACACTGTTATTTATTTTCTGTAGCAGATTTTCCATTCAATCATTTACTGCCCTTCTCCCTCAACAGTCCTTGTTATTTCAGGCATAAATCATATACTTAACACCTCTTTAAAGAAGAGATATAGAGATTAGATGAACACTGAGGAATAATACTCCTTTGTCTGTCTGCACCATGATATTACACTGATGAGCCAGAACATTATGACCATTCACCTACTACTGATATAACCCCACCCAGGCAATAGCAGCGTAACCTGGTGAGGAATGACTGCTACTCAGACACACACACACCGTGTATGTAGTAACAGTCAGCAGGCTATCAGTGTGTTGAATGGGAAAGGTGTACAATCTTCCTGAGTTTCACTGAGGCCAGATTACAATGGCCCAGAGGCTCAGCATGAGCATTTCAGAGACTACATGAATTGTTAGATGTTGGTGGTGTCTTCAACTGGTGGCAAAACCAAGATGAAACCATGTCCAGACATCCTGGGGTTGGGCAGCCACACCTCATTACAGTTGTTGGATGTTGTAGGCTGAGCAGCCTGGGAAAGCAGGACAGGTGGCAAATTGTCATGGAATTAACATCAGAATTTAATAGTTGGCAGAGTACAAGTGTGTCTGAACACACAGTGCACCGAACACTCCTCAGGATGGACCTCCGAAGCCAATAACCCATGCATATGCCAATGTTAACATCATGGCATCAGCAACAATGACTGAAATGGGCCCATGACCTTTGGCACTGGACATTGGCACAATGGCAGAACATTGCGTGGTCTGATGAATCCTGATACTGTCTTCATCGTGCTGATGGGAGAACACAAATCCATCATCTTCCAGGGGAACAACTCCTTGACACCTGTACTGCATGATGCAGATAAGCTGGCAGCAGCTCCCTTATGCTTTGGGGAATATTCACTTGGGCATCCATGGGTCCAGTGGAGCTTGTGCAAGGGACCATAACAGCCAAGGAGTATCGTACACTGGTTGCTGACCACGTGCACTTCTTCATGACCATCATGTTTCCTGATGGCAGCAGCATTTTTCAGCAAGATGATATGCTGTTTCACAAGGCCAGGAGTGTGGTGGGTGGTTCAAGGAACACTGTTCCAATTGATGTGCTGGCCCTCCCTACTCACCAGATTTGAAGCTGATTGAATACATCTGGGATATGATTGAACATGGCATTAGAGGTTGTCACCCCCCCCCCCCTGGAATTTATGAGAATTAGGTAACTTGTATATGCTGGTGTGTTGTCAACTCCCTCCAATGACCTACCAAGGCCTCATTGCTTCCATGCCATGATGCGCTGCCACTGTTATTTATGCCAAAACTGGACATACTGGCTGTTAGGCCAGTGGTCATAATGTCCTGGCTGATCAGTGTATGTTCACAACTAATAAAATAAAATTCAAAGGAAATGCCTTTTGCGCACCCAGGTGTATGTTGAAAAGAATACAATTTGATGTTATAACACAGTTCCCTATCACTTTTGATTTTGCTATAGTATGTATTTGCTCAATATAAAGTGTAATGGTGTTCAATTGCAACATAACTTAATTATATTAACAATTTTAAAAATGTGTGTGACTGTTAAGTATTCAAATTGAGTGAACAAAATACTCCTGACTCTCACTGTTACCCACAGATTTTGGACTTGTCTGATGTACTGCTGTCGTTGGGCACAGTAACTGGTTGTTCTCATACAAAGCCTGCATGCAGCAATCTGGACTGCTCTGGACATGGGACATGCCAAGCAGACCTTACAGCCAGAGAGCCATGGTGTTGGTGTGATGCTGGGTGGAGGGGTCCAAGTTGCTCTTCACCAACTCAACCTGTCACATTTCTACCTCACAGTTACGTCAAGTTTGCACTCTCATTTGAAATTGGGCACTTCACAACTTTTATCCAGCTCAGATTCAGGACAGAGGAAAAGGATGGTGAATTATTTGGTCTGTCTGATCAACAGTCTCTGGAGTATGCCATCCTTGAGGTTTGTCATTTACATAGTATTACAATCCCTGAATTAAAAATACAAATAATGCCACTTTTTGAGTAAAAAGACAAACCTTCAGTGGAGGGTACTGTTGAGTAAACAAATGCAGGAATTTGGAATCACTCAAGATAATGGATATTCACATGTGAGTGTGACTTACATGATGTCTTTTATTTAGTTACATTCAAACTGTATCAGAATGTTTTACATTACCTGCATGACAACTGCCAAAGCATTTGAATGTCTTGTCACATCCACCTCTTACAAAACCAGTTTTCTCAGATTATTATTAGATCTTTAAAGTCTCCTCCACTGATAGCAGAATTGGAGAACCATCAAAGCAAATGGAGTCAAATAAAAATAAAGCCAATCTGCTGGCCCTTCTTAAGATAAAGGTTGCCAAAGGACAGATTAGTGGAATAATCACTGAGGACATGAATAGAAAAATGCAGAAAAAATTATGATTCATATTCCAGTAAATAAATTATGTGCACAGACTCTTCAGTGTACTAGAATACAATTTAGTAGCCTAAAAGACAAGGCCATTCAAAACAAAATGTTATGTCAACTGAAAAGGAACTTACTAATGGCACATCACTGCAGAGGTGTTACAAGACTGTGGAAGACATGATAAAGAAAGACTTAAGAGTTTAGGAGGATGTAGTTGATCACAAATTTATTGTGTAGAAATAGCTATTTACATACAGTAAAAACTGTATTAATATTTAAGTATTCTTTCAATTAACTGTGTATAGTTTGACTGGAATGAAGTTACCATAAATTTCTGAGATTTCTCCTCTACAGAATCAAAATTGAGGTACAAAACAGGGTAGTAAAGTGTGGACAGAATCAAGGAGTTACATAATTTTTTTTGGCATATTTATTAAAAGGGAATAAACGTAATGTTTATTGAGTAATCACACTGGCATTTATATAAATTTGTGAAAATGGTAACACATAACAACATTAAAATGTGTATTTTGAGTGAGTTTCAGTTAGCTAGATGTAGCACAAACAGAACTGTTATATTTGTCCTTGAAATGTAATATACTTGAGGTTTGTATACAGTAATGCATTGCTTGCTCAGTGGTGTGGGGTTGGGAATTTTGCACTTCCTTTAGTTGTAAACAGGTAATTTTCTTAAAGGTTTCTATACCTGTCAGTTTCTTCACCAATACTCTTCACTTTTTCAAAATTCCATGCACTACAATAGGTAGGTTTCCATGTTATTGGTCCTTCCATCATTCTAGTTTTTTATGTACTCATGAACAGTTGAAGAAATTAACTAGATAATTTTCATAGAAATTGTATATATTGTGACATTACCGTGTTTAAGTTGCAGTTGTTGTAAGATTCTATTATACTGATATATATTTTAATTATTTTCACAGTAACAAAGCACTTTTCTCTTCCCTCCTAGATACAACACGGGTATCTATATTTTCGTTATAACTTGAATAGTAAACGTATTGAAGAAAAAAGTATCTGCTTATGTTATATTTCTGTTGATGATGGATACTGGCACATGGCAAAGGTAAGTTTGGTTTAATATTACTCACTTTGAAACAGGAGTAATTGCAAATAATAAGTAAAAGAGCTTCTGTTTCAATAACCCTTACCATAGATGAACCAAATTTTCAATTTTCAGGTTTCACGATATGGTTCATTGTCAATATTGCAACTGGATGATGGCGAATTCTTAAGACGCAATCAGACCTCATTTTTTGAGGGGCATCAGTGGCTCATAATTGATAAACAAGAAGGTGCTCATGCTGGTGGAAGGGCAGAGAATACAGGCATAAATACGGTAGAAGTTTACTCTGACTACAGAAATGGTAATTTTTCACATTTTGTTGCATGTATAACACCAAATCTCTTATACTAAAATGTACACAGAAATGACTGCTAAATTTAGATTACTAGTTAGACTAGACACAGGCATGAACATGTGAAGGAAACTCAAATTAGAATCAGAAACTGGAAGAGGATGTAGCAAAAATGTTAATTGTGCTAGAATGATAGTTTCATGTTTTCCTGATGTTTAAGACATTTAATAAATGAAAAGCACCAGTTTGCTTTTGTTCTACAATATTACTTTTATTGCTAACTGGTTTTTGGCTTACAAGCCAGCTTACAAGATGGTCTTGTAAGCTGAAAACCGGTTAACAATAAGAGTAATATTGTAGAACAAAAGCAAACTGGTGCTTTTTATTTATTATAATGTTGTTCTACCAAGAACTGATGGAAGATTCTGTTAATATGATTTAAGACATTTCTTACTCTTCTTTTTGTCCTTCAGTCCTCATTTTTATGGGTCATCATTTTTTCTAATTCTTCTCAACAAGGTACTTTCATATCTCTTGTCATTTCAGCATCAAAAACATACAATTTGCTACAGTTAATTAAAAATGAGATTGACAGGAATTGCAAAATGGCTAAGCATGGATTGCTAGAGGACAAATGTAAGAGTGTATAGGCATTTATCACTAGGGGTAAGATAGATAAAGCTTACAGGAAAATTAAAGAGACCTTTGGAGAAAATGGAACCACTTGTTTGAATATCAAGAACTCAGATGCAAAACCAGTTCCAAGCAATGAAGGGAAGCCAGAAAGGTAGAAGAGTATGTAGAGGGTCTATACAAGGGCGATGTACTTGAGAGCAGTATTACGGAAATGGAAGAGGGGACGTAGAGGAAGATAAGATAGGAGATACAATACTGCATGAAGAATTTGACAGAGCACTGAAAGACCTAAGTGTAAACAAGGCCCCTGCAGTAGACAACATTCCATTACAACAGGTGATAGCCTTGGGAGAGCCAACCATGACAAAACTGTACCTGGTGAGCAAGATAGATGAGACAGGCGAAATATCCTCAGACTTCAAGAAAAATATAATAATTGCACTCCCAAAGAAAGCAGGTACTGACAGGTGTGAAAATTACTGAACTGTCAGTTTAATAAGCCACGACTGCAAAATACTAACACAAATTCTTAACAATGAATGGGAAAACTGGTAGAAGCTGACATCGGGGAAGATCAGTTTGGATTCCATAGAAATGTTGGACCATATGAGGCAATACTGACCATATGACTTATCTTAGAAGATAGATTAAGAAAAGGCAAACCTACGTTTCTTGCATTTGTAGACTTAGAAAAAACTTTTGACTGGAATACTCTCTTTCAGATTCTGCAGGTGGCAGGGATCAAATTCAAGGAGCAAATGGTTATTTACACTTTGTACATAAAACCAGATCATAGTTATAAGAGTCAAGTGGCAGGAAGGAGAATCAGTGGTTGGGAAGGGAGTGAGACAAGGTTGTAGCCTATCCCCAATGTTATTCAATCTATATACTGAGCAAGCAGTAAAGGAAACAAAAGCAAAACTTGGAGCAGGAATTAAAATCCATGGAGAAGAAATAAAAACTTTGAGGTTTCCCAATGACATTGTAATTCTGTCAGAGACATCAAAAGACCTGGAAGAGCAATTGAACAGAATGGACAGCGTCTTGAAAGGAGGATATAAGATGAACATCAACAAAAGTGAAACAAGGATAATGGGATGAATTAAAGTAGTAAATGAGTTTTGCTATTTGGGCAGAAAAATAACTGATGATGGTCAAAGTAGAGAGGATATAAAATGTAGACTGGCAATGGCAAGAAAAGTGCTTCTGAAGAAGAGAAATTTGTTAACATTGAGTATAGATTTAAGTGTCAGGAAGTCTTTTCTGAAAGTATATGTATGCAGTGTGGCCATGTATGGAAGCGAATCATGGAGTAATATTTTAGACAAGAAGAGAACAGAAGCTTTTGAAATGTGGTGCTACAGAAGATTGTCGAAGACTAGATGGGTAGATGACATAACTAATGAGGAGGTACTGATTAGTATTGAAGAGCAGAGTCAAGGGTAAAAATAGAGGAGGGAGGCCAAGAGATGAATTCAATAAGCAGATTCAAAGGTATGTATGTTGCAGCAGCTACTTGGATATAAAGAAGCTTGCACATAATTAATGAGAAGGTACTGATTAAAATTTGGGAGAAGAGGAACTAGTGGCACAACTGGACTAGAAAAGGGATTGATTGGTAGGACATGTTCTGTGGCATCAAGGGATCACCAATTTAGTATTGGTAGGCAGTGTCGAGGGTAACAATCATAGGTGGAGACCAAGAGATGAATACACTAAGCAGATTCAGAAGGATGTAGGTTGCAGTAGCAACTTGGAGATGAAGAAGCTGGCACAGGATAGAGTAGCATGGAGAGCTGCATCAAATTAGTCTCTGGAGTGAAGAACACAACAACAACAACAACAACAATTAAAACTAACAGTAATTAGTAGCACAGCTTCACAAGTTAAAATAATCACAAAAAGACCATCACTTTTTTTCTAGTACTTCCTTCTTCTCTTCTTCGCTACAGGTTGTGTGGATGATATTCGCCTGAATGGAAGAATTCTTCCCTTGCCTCCAGCTGCCAACATCACTCAATGGGGACAAGCAACAGTGGCTCTTAATTTGGAATTCGGTTGCAGTTTTTCTACAGACTGTAGCTTTACAATTTGTACAGAACCAACAAAGTGCAGTGACACATTAAAACAACACAAATGTGTGTAAGTAAGTCTTACCCACATTATACTTTTTTTCACTGTTTATTATGACTGAACTTCCCTCAAGTCAAAGGATAATAAATATCATTTTATACTTCCTTGGTGAAATATATGAATGCAGAGCTTTTATATTTGTTGTCATATTGCACTCAATCAAGAGGATGTTCCTTCGAAATAACTGTTAATAACTTCCAGGTGGGAGACAGATACAGCTGGTATCCTCTTGTATTGCCAGTGATCAGAATTGCTTGAGGAAAATTGACAACTATGACCAACCTAACACAGGTCATTAAATTTACATGTGCCATCACTGTATGCATAACTAACAGACATTAGCTTCAAAAATACAACAACCCCCCCCTCCAACCCCCACCCCCACCCCGAAGAAAAGAGAATTCATCTGGTTGTGTCTCAAGTTCTGGAAGTTTCCGAAGTGTTTGTGCAGTTTCAGATGGTTAAGTCTTTTGGAATATATATGCAGGATTGATTCTGTCAGGGAAATGGTCATTTTGTTGCCATTCACCAACATGTCTGACATCTTTGTACCTCTTCATATCAGACTACATATCTACATCTACATATATACTCTGCTAGCCACTAAGCAGTGTGTGGTGGAGGGCACAATTCACACCAAAGTCATGTCCCCCCCCCCCCCACTCTGTTCCACTCGCGGATCACATGAGGGAAAAATGACTGTCTGAACACCTCAGTACGAGATCTTACTTCCCTTATCTTTGAATGATGATCATTATGCGATTTGAAAGCTGATGGTAATAATATATGCTCTACATCCTCGGTGAAGATTGGATTTCAGAATTTAGAGGGCAGCCCCTTCTGTTTAGCGCGTCATCTATCTGCAAGTGTGTCCCACTTCAAACTTTATTTTAGATTTTTAACACTCTCGCGATGGCTAAATGTACCAGTCACAAATCTTGCCTCTCTTATTTGGACCTTCTCAATCTCTTGAATCAGACCCAACTGGTAAGGGTCCCATACAGATGAACAATTCTCTAAGACTGGATGAACTAACGTACTGTAAGCTATTTCCTGTGTTGAAGGACTGTGTCGCTTCAGGATTCTACCATAAAACCGCAATCTAGAGTTCGACTTACCCGTTACTCGTGTAATCTGATCATTCCATTTGAGATCATTTCTAATAGTCACACCCAGATACTTGACAGATGTTACTGCTTCCAAGGACTGATAATTTATTTTGCACTCATAGATTAATGGGGATTTTTGCCTAGTTATATGCAGTAGATTACACTTACTAATATTGAGAGACAACTGCCAGTCATTACACACACATTTCTTTTCTGCAAATCCTCATTGATTTGTTCACAACTTTTGTGTGATACTACTTTCCTGTAGACTACAGCATCATCCACAAACAGTATAAGGACGCTGTCAATACCATCAACCAGATCATTTATGTAAATCATAAAAAGCATAGGACCTATTACGCTTCCCGTGGGCACACCTGAAGTTACTCTTGTTTCTGTTGAAGTTACCCCATTCAGGATGACATACTGCTCCTTGTCTGTTAGAAAACTTTCTATCCAACCACATATGTCATTGGATGGACTGTAAGAGTGCACTTTTTGTAGCAAGCAACAGTACGGACCTGAGTCAAACGCCTTTCGAAAGTCGAGAAATATGGCATCAACCTGGGAGCCGGTATCTACAGCCTGTTGCATATCATGCGCAAAGAGGGCCAGCTGTGTCTCGCAAGACCGCTGTTTCCTAAGACCATGCTGGTTTCTGCAGATGAGCTTTTCAGTGTCTAGAAAGATCATTATGCCTGAACACAAAATATGTTCCATGATTCTACAACAAATCAATGTCAGTGGAATTGGCCGGTAATTATGTGCATCCGATTTTCTATCCTCTTTATAGATTGCTATGACCTGGACCTTCTTCCAGTCCCATGAAACTTTCTGCCATTCCAATGATCTCTGATAAATGACAAATAAGAAAGGTGCTATATTTGTAGCATAGTCAACATAAAATCTTAGGGGTTACCGTCTGGGCCAGATGCCTCTCTGGCATCTAAGGATCTTAACTGTTTTACAGTCCCAGATACACTAAACACTATGTCAGCCATCATTTCATTTGCTCGATAATTGAAAGGGGGAATGGTGCTGCATTCCTCTAACATAAACGAGTTTTTGAAAGCTAGGTTTAGAATTACGGCCTTCTGTTTATCATTATCAGTTACATTACCCGTACTGTCAGCAAGAGAAGGTATTGAATTATTTGTAGCGTTCATAGATTTTACATACAACCATCCTTCTGACAGATGCTTTCATTTCGCATAATTTCTGTTTGTCAAGCGGGGCAGTGACTACATTTAAAACGACTGTGCAAAATTCTCTGCTTTCTCAGCAACTTCCTAATATGTTTGTTGTACCAAGGTGGATTCTTTCTATAGTTCGCACACCCACAATAGAGTGATTAACTGGTAATTTTGTGGGCCAGTGGTTTGTTTCCCATGGGGAGGAACCTAATCTGAAAAACCCATGTGCATGTCACAAGAACTGTGCTACCCTTGTAGCTGCTTCCTGTGCATAGTGCATCCCTGAAACTGTATGAGCCACTGTATGGATGTTGCACGGGTGATTTCACACTGTCAGTATGGAGCATGACAATGGAGCAGTTGTGTAGATCTTGATGCACGTAACAAGGTGATATGTCATGATGAGAATCTCCCAAGGCCAGCTGTAAATGATATGGTCCTGCAGATGACATAAGAATCTTAGCTGGTTGTGTATGGGAATAAGCAGGGCACTGGCATGAATGGATTCCCTGTATACTAGCTTCATGGCCTAAGAATCAATGTTGGGTTTACACACACACATAAAAAATGTTTTGCATCACCCCAGTTCCCAGAACACCTGAAAATAGACATTGCGTGTGGATATTGTATCACCGACAGAGTCCCTTTTGACTGTTCAAAGATGTCACTAAACCCGCCCAAAGATATAAACAACCATGAATGAGCAACACCTATTAGATGGAGAAGGTACAACAGACGATCAGTTCCGGTCATTCCACGAGGAAGGAGGTACACAGCTCATGTTGTCTGTAGTTCAACTGTGCCTAGACAGTCAGTACCATGGTTTGTTCATGTCCACATTGTTCCAGGAAGGGCTCTCAACAAGGGAAGTGTTCAGGTGTCTTGGAGTGAACCAAAGCGATGTTGTTCGGGCATGGAAGAGATACAGAAAGACAGGAACTGTCGATGACAAGCCTCACTCAGGCCGCCCAAGGGCTACTACTGCAATTGATGACCACTACCTATGGATTGTGGCTTGGAGGAACCCTGACAGTTACACCACCATGTTGAATAATGCTTTTCAAGCAGCCACAGGTTGTCGTGTTATGACTCAAACTGTGCACAATAGGCTGCATGATGCGCAACTTCACTTCAGACATCCACGGTGAGGTCATCTTTGCAACCATGACACCATGCAGCACAGTACATATGGGACCTACAACATGCTGAATGGACTGCTCAGGATTGGCATCACGTTCTTTTCACTGATGAGTGTTGTATATGCCTTCAACTAGACAATCGTCAGAGATGTGTTTGGAGGCAACATGGTCAGACTGAACGCCTTAGACACACGGTCTAGCGAGTGCAGCAAGGTGGAGGTTCCCTGCTGTTTTGGGGTGGCATTTTATAGGATCAACGTACTCTGCTAGTGGTCACAGAAGCCAACATACCTGCTGTATGATACATGAATGCAAACCTGCGACTGATAGTACAACCATATCGGCGGAATGTTGGCGAGGTATTTATCTTCATGGACCCCAATTTGTGCCCCAATTGTGCACATCTTGTGAATGACTTCCTTTAGGATAATGGCATCGCTTGACTAGAGTGCCCACGATGTTCTCCAGACATGAACCCTATTGAACATGCCTGGGATAGATTGTAAAGGGCTATTTATGGATAATGTGACCCACCAACCACTCTCAGCGACCTTCACCAAATCGCCGTTGAGGAGTCGGACAATCTGGACTAACAGTGCCTTGATGAACTTATGGATTGTATGACAAGAAATACAGGTATGCTTCAATGAAAGAGGATGTGCTACTGGGTATTAGAGGTACAAGCGTGTACAGCAATCTGGACTACCACCTCTGAAAAACTCACTGTATGGTGGTACAACATGCAATGCATGGTTTTCATGAGCAATAAAAAAGGCAGAAATGATGTTTATCTTGATCTCTATTCCAGTTTTTGTACAGGTTCTGGAACTTTAAGAACTGAGATGATGCAAAACATATTTTGATATGTGTATGTTATTTGGCAGGGGGAACGACACTTCTGGTCAGGTGATTAAAGGCTTATAAATATAAAATCAAATAGGGGTAATGCAAGAGTAAGTTTAATAATGAATAACAAAAATAGGGGGCAGGTAAGATACTACAAACAGCATAGTGAACACATTATTGAGACCATGATAGATACGAAGCCTACATCTAGATCAGTAGTACAAGTTTATATGCCAACTAGCTCTGCAGGTGATGAAGAGATTGATGAAATGTATGATGAGATAAAAGAAATAATTCAGATAGTGAAGGGAGATGAAAGTTTAATAGTCATGGGTGACTGAAATTTGATAGTAGGATAAGGAAGAGAAGGAAACGTAGGTGAATATAGAATGGGGGTGAGGAATGAAAGAGGAAGCCACCCAGTAGAATTTTTCACAGATAATAACTTAATCATAGCTAACATGAATGAATCATAGCCAGCATGGAAGAAGGTTGTATACATGGAAGAGGCCTGGAGATACTGGAAAGTTTCAGATAGATTACAGAATGGTAAGACAGAGATTTAGCAACCAGGTTTTAAGTTGTAATACATTTCCAAGGGAAGATGTATACTCTGACCGCAATCTATTGGTTATGATTAAAACTGAAGAGACTGCAAAAAGGTGGGAATTAAATGAAGGGATCTCGATAAAGTGACAGAACCAGAGATTGTAGAGAGTTTCAGGAAGAGCATTAGGGAATGATTGACAAGAATGGGGGAAAGAAATACAGTAGATGAAGAATGGATAGCTTTGAGAGATGAAATAGTAAAGGCAGTAGGAGGTTGAGTAGGTAAAGAGATGAGGGCTAGTAGAAATCCTTGGGTAACAGAAGAAATATTTAATTTAATTACTGAAAGGAGAAAATGTAAAAATGCAGTAAATGCAGCAGGCAAAAAGGAATACAAACGTCTCCAAAATGAGATTGATAGGAAGTGCAAAATGGCTAAGCAGGGATGGCTAGAGGACAAATGTAAGGATGTAGAGGCATATATCACTAGGGGTAAGATAGATAATGTGTGCAGGAAAATTAAAGAGATCTTTGGAGGAAAGAGAACCACTTGTATGAGCTCAGATGAAAACCCAGTTCTAAGCAATAAAGGGAGAGCAGAAAGGAGTATATAGAGGGTCTATACAAGGGTGATGTACTTGAGGACAATATTATGGAAATGAAAGAGTATGTAGATGAATGTGAAATGGGAGATATGATACTGTGTGAAGAGTTTGGCAGAGCACTGAAAGATCTAAGTTGAAACAAGGCCCCTGGAGTAGACAACATTCCATGAGAACTACTGATACCCTAGGGAGAGCCAGCCCTGACAAATTTCTACCATCTGGTGTGCAAGATGTATGAGACAGGCAAAATACCCTCAGACTTCAAGAAGAATATAATAATTCCAATCCCAAAGAAAGCAGGTGCTGACAGATGTGAAAATTGCTGAACTGTCAGTTTAATAAGTCACAGCTGCAAAATACTAACGCAAATTCTTTACAGACAAATGGAAAAACTGGTAGATGCGGACCTCGGGGAGGATCAGTTTGGATTCCGTAGAAATGTTGGAACATGTGAGGCAATACTGACCTTACAACTTATCTTACAAGAAACATTAAGAAAAGGTAAACCTACGTTTCTAGCATTTGTATACTTAAAGAAAGCTTTTGACAATGTTGACTGGAATACTCTCTTTCAAATTCTGAAGGTGGCAGGGGTAAAATACAGGGAGCAAAAGGCTATTTACAATTTGTACAGAAACCAGATGGCAGTTATTAGAGTCGAGGGGCATGAAAGGGAAGCAGTGGTTGGGAAAGGAGTGAGACAGGGTTGTAGCCTCTCCCCGATGTTATTCAATCTGTATATTGAGCAAGCAGTAAAGGAAACAAAAGAAAAGTTTGGAGTAGGTATTAAAATTCATGGAGAAGAAGTAAAAACTTTGAGGTTCGCCGATGACATTGTAATTCTGTCAGAGATGGCAAAGGACTTGGAAGAGCAGTTGAATGGAATGGACAGTGTCTTGAAAGGAGGTTATAAGATGAATATCAACAAAAGCAAAACGAGGATAATGGAATGTAGTCAAATTAAATTGGGTGATGCTGAGGGAATTAGATTAGGAAATGAGACACTTAAAGTAGCAAAGGAGTTTTGCTATTTAGGAAGTAAAATAACTGATGATGATTGAAGTAGAGAGGATATAAAATGTAGACTCGCAATGGCAAGGAAAGCATTTCTGAAGAAGAGAAATTTGTTAACACTGAATATAGATTTAAATGTCAGGAAGTCATTTCTGAAAGCATTTGTGTGGAGTGTAGCCACGTATGGAAGTGAAACATGGACGATAAATAGTTTAGACAAGAAGAGAATAGAAGCTTTCAAAATGTGGTGCTACAGAAGCATGCTGAAGATTAGATGGGTAGACCACATAACTAATGAGGAAGTATTGAATAGAAGTGGGGAGAAGAGAAATTTTGTGGCACAACTTGACTAGAAGAAGGGATCGGTTGGCAGGACATGTTCTGAGGCATCGAGGAATCACTAATTTAGGATTGGAGGGCACAGTGGAGGGTAAAAATTGTAGAGGGAGACGAGGAGATGAATACACTAAGCAGATTGAGAAGGATGTAGGTTACAGTAGGTACTGGGAGATGAAGAACCTTGCACAGGATAGAGTATCATGGAGAGCTGCATCAAACCAGTCTCTGGACTGAAGACCACAACAACAACACATGTCATTTTTTTTAGTTGTGTTGTGGCACCTGAAGACAACCTCCAGGAAACAATGCCAGCACTCAATCACTCCATTGCTGCCAGACTTGTGGTGGACATACCCACAAAACTTGGCAACCTGCCTCAACAAGCCTGACTCTAATTGGTGCCCACAATCCATAGTGATATGCAGACTGCATAAAATCTCACTAACCATGTTGATGGAAATGTAGAGACCAATGTTCCAGTGCTAATGTTGTTGATGGGCATCACCTCTGGTCAGCAGGTGAAAACATCTGTTGTGGTCAATAAATAATGTTGATCCTTTGATGTAGGAGGCAGTCCTCCTAAATTGAGGTGAACATGCACAAAACATAATGTTGCTTGGGACAGTCACCAGTTGATGCATGCATGTGGTGAGAAACCTTACACTGTGTGCATTGTAGACATTTTCATGCCCATCTTCAACAGTATTTTTCCATTCCTGCCAAAACAAAATGTTGAGACATCAGACTGCAGGTGGGACAGACTTCTGGATGGAACATGTTGTGACGTTATTGCAAGTTTGTCTTCTGAATGCTGATGGAAGAAACTGGCAAGGCCTTCCTCAAAGACATCACAGTGCAGTCTGGCATCTTCTCCCAGAATGTCGATGGGTTGCAATTGCAATGTTGACTAGCATTGTCAATGAACATTTGGAGCTCTGAACCATCTTTTTGTGCTTGGGCCAGTGTGGGAAAGTCAGTAGGGCTTGTCAACCTGCTGACACATGAAAGACAGTCAGCTATAACATAATCAATACCTGAAATGTGCTTGATGTCAGTACTGTACTGCAGTATAAATTCCAGATGGTTATATTGGTGAGGAGAGCAGTTCATGCTCTTCCACTTACATACACAGGTCAACGGTGTATGGCCTGTGAAGATTGTGAATGCTCATGCTTGAATCAGTAGTTGAAAGTATTTAATGGCCTCCTATACAGCGAGAAGCTCATGGTCGTAGGTGCTCCACTTTTTCTGAGAAGGGGACACTTTGTGAGAGAATTACACCAGTGGCTGCCAGGGGCTGTCGGAACATTGTTGTAGCACCATGCCAGGAGCTGTCTGGCTTGTGTCTACCACTATTACTAGGGTTGGATTGAGGAGTGCTGTATCAGTGCACTTCACAGGGAAACTGCCTTTCACATTAGGCAAAGGCAAAGGTTCAAGCAGTTCTGCTGAATGAGGTGGGTGACAACAATAAAAGTTTATCATGCTGAGAAACCACCACAGTTTCTAGATTGTGGTTGGTATAGCCAGCTGCAGAATTGCTTTGACCTTCTCTAACAAAGGAGGAGAACACACAGACGAAATTCTTTGTGGTGTTCGCTGTGTTATTCGGTGGTTTGGTATTTTATTAATTTGTAAATGAAAATGATAATTTTATTTTATTACAATGAGTAATTACTAAATTATTTTTCTTCTGGCTAAGGATTTGGTCAAGTTGCTAAAGAACTCCAAGTTAATGTCATGTTAAAAGTGTTGTCTGTAAGTTGTGTAAGTGTCACTAAATCACAGCTCACACAACAGATTCTATACAACTATTGATTACGATGGAAACAGCTATCTTCAGCAAAATGATCAAACCACCGAATATCAACCGCACACAAAACTGATGTATGTTACCTGAAACAATATCCTTCGCAACTCGTGCATAATTAATATCGGCTCCATACATCAGCTAGAAAAGTTTGCTATAAGGATCGTGCTATGAGCACTGTTTTTAAAGTACCAATCTGATTTGAATTATTTTCATTAAAATGAGTTTGGGACCACCAGTACACATTTATTTTTACACATTTTTATTACTTTCGGCATTTATGTCTGCAGAGTTGAGTAATTTGAATTTGGCGCTGAGATAATTGTTAAGATGGCGGCAGACAATTGATAGAGACTTTCTGTTGTTAGAGCAAATGGAATAAGTATTTGAAATGCTTATTAAACTTTACTTTCGTATTGTGCACTATTTATACTTCATCAAGCAAACATCTGATTTTTTTCTAAGTAAAACACAGACAAAAAATGTGATACAAATCGCTATCATCAATGGCTGCGGTCCTTGCAGTGGAAAGAAATAATTAACACAGATAATGCTTTCTGAGAGAGGAATTAAAGTTACAAATAATTATTCACTCATATTTATAATAATAATGAACCCTATTCTCTAGTAATAATTAACAAATAATTACAATTTCTGAACACATCTCGGTTTGATATGCATCTTGCGTCCTGAACCTACAAAAGCCAACCAACAAAAGGTAAAAACGCAAGAGGACAAACACAGATCATAAAAGGAATTTACAATTGTCATTGTCTTTGTATGATACACATCGATATGTCCAATTACATCATAAAATATTATACAAATAATTAATATTTATTTCACTGTTTTTTCATATGTCGGATAGATAATGTTTGTAACTGTTAGAGGCACAATTTCCTCTCATTGCACTGTAGCTAAAATTTATCTCATGGATGTTACACTGTGTACTGAGAAGGTAACCACAGGTAGCCTGAAAATATAATTAGCAACGTTTCCAAATGACTCTGTAATGCTCCAAATGCTTCAACATTTCCTGTGGGTGTTGTTGATGTTGTCCTAGGGTGGCTGAAAATACAAGCACATCACCCAGGTGTGCAAAACAGAATAGAAGGCCTTGAAGGGCAGAGACAATAAACCTTTGCCATGTCTGTGCTGCATTCCCTAATCCCAGTGTCATATACATGCTTTCTAATAGCACAAAGGGTGATCTAATTGCAGGCTTTGGAATGTCTTCTTTTGCCACTGGTATCTGTTTATTGGCTTTCACACAGTTCATTCCACAAAGTAATTCAAATTGTAGTCCCATAAAAGTGGTCCCATAATAATGGTCAGGCACTGTTCTCACATTAAACACACAGTACTCTCTGTAGGGGTGTCAGGCTACTCCTGTTTTTACGAACCAGGTGTAAGGTGGAGGACCACAGATTTCTTGACTATCTGATAATGCTCTCTCTTAGCATAGTGCCAAATTCTGCCTTGGCAGTAGTGAGGTGGTCTAGTGCAAAAGACCTAGGTCTGCATGAAACTAGTGGGCCAACTGCCATTTCAATGTGGTGCACTGTGTTGTACGGTATTTACTTTGGAGCTGCTGGTGGTCTGGTCAAATTCAGAAACTAACTTAATAGAAAGGTGCCCTTATCAGCTTCATACTGTGTATGGGCACACTTAGATGAACCTGTGGCAGTTAACCTTGTAATGCTGTTGACCAATCGGATGTTCATTATGTCTGATTAAGAGTTTGTAATGTGTCAAACAGTCTGTGTCAGTGGACTGATGACCTCAGAAGTTAAGTCCCATAGTGCTCAGAGCCATTTGTTCTGTGCCAGTTATAGCTTCTGTGACATGTGTGGCAGTAAAATCCCAGGTGAACGGACAGCATAATCCTGGGTTAAAGTTAATCATCTGGATGTTGTTGGTCACAACAGACAAGTGAAAAAATGATGAGATGGTGATCTCCTTGCTGTATCTCTGGTGATACCAACACCCAAGCAGCTCAGCCTGAGAAGAAGTAACATTTCTAGGGAACCAGCTCCTCAAACTTTGCAGTAGCATGCTCTACTGTTTACAGTGTCGTCTTTTGACTACAGCGTGCTGACCTGCATGCATAACATTTCCAGATTTTCCATGCGCAAGTCATAATCAATGTAAGCAACAGTTGCTGTGGCTGTTGTAATGCTGAACTATGTTGTAAATGTGCTAGCCTGGGCTAAGCTGATGGCTTCCTGTATTTGGCCTGCAAGTTTCTTCACTGTAGTCAAAGACATGTGAGATTGATATGCCTTTATTCCAAACAGCAAACATGACATAATAAGCTCAGAAAAACAAGGAATAAAAGGATACACAGGATAAGCTTAAAACATGTAAAAAATCCAGTAGCCCTGGTGACTGGGTGTGGAATTGTTTTGACAGCCATGGTTCACTTGGCTACACCACATCACACTGCACCACCAACACTAGGCAAACACTTAATTCAGCACTAGCACATGCCAGCTCACTGATGTCAGACATTATAAATTCTTGCATTTAATGAGAGAGTGGTTATCAAATAAGGATTGCTGAATGTCACTAATCTACAAGTAAACAAATTATATATGTATCTGTATAGCTCATACATGTAAAGTTTGCATGAGTTACCACTGTCAATATTCCTGGAAAGTTTCTTATAATGTAACTACAAATCACGGGGAAAAAATTATTTCAATGATGTTGGCAGTGTTTATATTATTTGGTACCATGCTGTGCCTTTATATCAATTTACGATGTGTAATAACATGAGTGGCTCACTACTTAATATGTCACTCTATACTGCAGATCATTATTAACACAATGAAAATACTTAATTGCAACACTGGACAATATTTCATCTGTGACACAGATATTATTCACAATTAAGTACTATAAGTGTTTAACATACTAACTCTTTCTGTAGAATGTTTCTTCCCATTTTCCATACAGAACTGCAATAAGAACCATCTGTGAGGAGAAAATGAATAACCCTAGATTCGTAGCACTGAAACAAATAATAGATGCTCATTAACATTCAAGTCATGTGACAGAGTTCCAAAAGAGTGCTGAAGTTCAGTGTACTGTCTGTTAAAGCAAACTAGAATGCAGTCATCTATACAAAAAAGGCATAGGGATCACTGAGGGTAGTCCCTTCTTTAGAAAGCATTGTCTGTTTCAAAGAAATGATTAGCAAGAAAAGTAACAATTTTTTGGGCAGTTATGAAATGCAGCTAATTACTGTTCTGTTATGAATACCAGTGTTATCATGCTAACAGTAGGAGATAAGCAGCAGCTATTTAGAACTGCTTCACATTTTTAATAATATTTTGAATCATTGCATGTGACTGATGATTGTACTCCATAATGGAACCTAATTCGGAACATGATTAGTGAATGAATTTGAAGGTATAAATGCACAATTAATGCTAATACAAACTGTAGCTATGATGATAATGAAAGTAATGTAACTTTCCTTTTTATGTTCATTAACGAAAACCATTCTCTTTTCAAAACTGATAGTGTGCACAGCTACACTACATGATCATAACAGGCTTATTTATTAACCAGACAAACTTTGCCCTTTGAAGCGAGAAGTAAATGTGAATAAAAAGAATGTGGGTACCTTGTTGTACTATATAGCTATTTTATGTTCCTGTGTTATGGTGTAATGTTAGCTGATATGAGTACTTTCATGACTGTACTATATTGCACCTTACTATCTCCATTATTGTAAATTTTACAAAATGCTGTGATTGTAAATACTGTTAAAACACTGACTCATTCCATATCCTAGCTACTCAAATATGAGACATTCCAGAAAGTAAGTACTGTTTTGAAACAAAAAAAAAAACATAAAAACCTTTGTTTCTTCAAAACAAAATTATTTTTACAAGAAAGAGCATTTCTTAAACTATATTTCAACATAGTTGTCACCATTGTTCAGACATTTTTCTTAGCAGGAAGCCAATTTTCCTATGTCTTGTCACAGAAAGGTACCACCAGAGAAGACAGCCACTACTGAACATTGCTTTTTGTGTTGTCATCGCTGTCAAAGTGGCTTCCTCCAAAATCATGCTTCATGTTCAAAAATGAGTGGTGGTCAGAATGAGTGAGATCAGGGCTGTATGGCAGGTGATCAGATTGCTCCCAACAAAATTGTTGAGTGACATGAGCAGAATGGGGATGTGCATTGCCATGAAGCAATACAATGCCCTGACTGAGCATACCACATCTTTTGTTCTGAACTGCTTCCCAAAGTTTTCTCAATTTTGTATAGTATCCTACTGCAGTGACAGTTTCACCTATGAGAGCACATAATTTTTTGTGCAGGCAATGTTGTTTTGAATTTCTTTTTATTTTTTTTATTTTTTTTTTTTTTTAATGCATCATGAGTGCCTTCAGTCCACTGACTGTTATTTTGGTTCTGGTGTGTCATGACAAGCCCAAGTTTCATTATTGGTCACATTCTGTTTAAAAGTTCATCTCCTTCATCAGTATATCAGATAATAAATGTCAAAGCACTGACTAGTTTCTTCATTTTTGTGGACATCCATAAGCACTTTTGGAACGAAATGGGAACACAATTTGCTAAAATTTAAGCAAATTGTGACATTATCATGCCAAAAAGGTTTTTGAAATGTATGGAAACTCATCACAAAGCATTCTTATTGTGAACTGTGTGTTTTCACGAATTTTCTCATGTGCTTTCTCAACCAAACCATCAATAACAACAGAAGGCTATCCACTCCATGCTTCATCATAAAAATTGTTTTGTCCATCATTGTCTCACCCACTTTTTGACCAGTCCATCACTCACTGAATTTTCAGCAATAATCTCTACAAGTTGACAATGAATTCTGGCTGTCTTAACATTCTTTGTATTCAAAAAATGTATTACAGAATGCACTTCGCAGTTGGAGGGTTCAGAGATTGCCTTAAAATTTCTGAACTATTACTAGCAAATGTTAACACAATCCAGCTGTAACATCATCAGTGGAAAGACAATGAACCACAGAGTAGTGTGAATGTGCTGGACTATGACACTAGTGCCGTGGTGGTGGAAGAATGATTGTACTTACTTTCTGGACACACCTTGTACTATGGGAAAAACAAAGCTCATTATAAAATTATAAATAAAAACAATGTTTGTGTCATTCTCTTCAGGTGCAGTGATGCTCAGATTTTAGCTGCAACCAGTAAGGATTGCACTGAGAAAGACTGTGCAAGTACCTCTTGTGGTAATACTAAGAACTGTCTGAATCTTCATTCCAAGTTCTATTATGAATGTCGGTGTCCTGATGATGTAACAACCATGAACTGCAAATTTCTTGGTGATAAAGATACATTTGGAATTGGTGTTTGGGCTTTAATAGCTTTGTTGTCTACACTTTTCTTAATATTAGGTAAGAACTGAAGTACAGTACATAATTGTAATGGATTCATTTAAGAAAACCATTATATTTAACTTCAAATAACTATTTAGATGCTTAAAAAAACAAAGGATGCATGTTGATATAGTTTTTTGTGCCTATACATCCTACATCTCTCAGGTTTTTCACAGTGATTATTGCCTTCTCTATCAGTTAAAATATTTATAAGAATGAAAAAGATATTTAGCTTTCTCTCTTTATTCTCATGTTAACTATTTCATTATGTTTCTGGCAGTGTATTTATAGTACAGGGTGTCAATAAAAATATGTCCCAGCAGTAAATAATATAGCATTAACTGTTAATGTTGTAGAGTGTTAGTTAAAGGTCCTAATTAAACTCAAAAATATTTAGTTAAGTGCATGCACAAGTACTGCTTTGTCATTTTCCCACTTGGAGGCCACACATGCAAAATGGCAGCTACTGAGTGCAACACATTTTCTGTTCTGCAATTTTCTAAGAGTGAATACCTCACCTGACAACTGTGCATTTTGAAGTGCCAATTCCGGGATGGCGTGGTATGCCAAACCAGGATCAGCGCTGCTCAGGGAATTAGTGAAAATCATCAGTCTGCTGGCGAGCCTTGATGTGGTTTTCAGGTGGTTCCTCACAATGTGCCAAGTGAATACTAAGCCGGTACCCAAGTCCCACCTCAGTTACATGTGCCACAAACATTTAAAAAATTTCTCACTTGTTTCTACAGGAATACTCAGACAGTTTTAGCGCACATATTCCATTCTGAGAGGGAGGGAATGGGTGGTTATAGGAAGGGCACCTAGTCACCCCATAAACTAACAAAGCCAAATTCATTCATAACCATGCCAACACTGTGCTGAGGCAGGACAAAAGCACAAGCAAAAGAAGAGGAATTTGTTAAAAATGACTGTAATTTCAGTTAAACATGTGTTTTGTTTAAAGTTTAGCTGTGATGTCCCACATACAAAAAGATACACTGATGGCATAATAAGTTCAAAATGAACAGAAGTGTGTAAAGGGAAAAGTACTCGATGACCAAATATTTCTGAAGAGGATTTTGACTGTGTCAGAGCATGTTACTACATTCATGGTCCTAAGAAGTCTGTTTGGAAATCAAATCTTGAATTTCAGTCATCAGAGTATGGAAGATTTTACAACATTTACACATGTGGATACAACTGATAATTTCTTTAAAGACAGATGAATATGTAACTTTGTCAGTGAAGTGTTGCTGCAAGAAGAAGACTTTCTTGATTGTGTGGTGTTTAGTGATGAGCAAATTTTCACCTATATGGGAAGATAAATACCCATGACAGAAAATACCCTTGAAACTGTACAAAATCAAAGAGTGTCACCAAAATTAAATGTTTTGTGCACTTTGTCTCTACATCAAGCTAAGATTATATCTGCTGTAATGGATGACTGTAATTAAAAGGCTGTAGAAATAAGAATGTGCAAGAAGAACTTCAAGTGTGACAGTAGATATAATCTGAGTGGTGACAGCAATACATAATTACTGACCAATCACAAGCCATCTATGGGCTATATAATGCCACCAAAGCAGCAATTTAGTCAGTCAGTTGCTGAAGACAAAGATGATGGAGGTAATCATTCAGAGCTTAGGGCTTTACACTGAATTAACATAGAAGAATTCCAAGAATATTTTATACAAAAACTAGGTTAGTTTATCTTCAGTTTGATGTATGATTTGTTGTAAATAGTCTAAATTAAACTGTTATAATGTATGATTGAAACTGGGACATTCTTTTATGGACCCTTTGTATTATTGTCTGTTTTGAGTATAAATAGTTACAACTAAATTGTGCTGCAACCATACTCTCGTATAGGAAGGTAGGCAATAATTTGAAAATGTAATCTGTTCTCTCATATTTTTTTCCTGTAAGGGAGAATGTGACTGCAGTCTTTTGGCATTAAAGGTAAATTTGTTATGCAATTGTGCTATTTATTCCTGCTTATGCAGTGATCAATATTAAATATCTTTCTAATTTTGACCATGCATACTCAAAATATTTTTAAATATAAATAAAATAAAATTTTATATATCGCATTTCTTTGCCCCAGTGAAGCTTTCATGAGGACACAGCTGTTTTCTTTTACACCAAGGGACAATTTACAGTGTCAGTAAATTTTTGAAACAGAAGAGGTGTCTTACTATAATTGCAAAAAATTACTCCACCCTGATAGTATTGCTGCTGAATGGATAGTGTGGGCAAAGAGATAACTAGTGGTCCTTAATCATTATTTATTACCAAGTCTTTGTTGCTCACCAGCCATGGCTAGATAGACTGCATCAAAGCTACAAAACTGATATATTACAGTACAAATAATATGTGATATTACAAAATATTTGAACATGTTTAGTGTGTGGCTACAGATACAATTCATCTACCACTGACATTTCAGTTCTCTACAAGATTTACTAGTTTGATCAAAGTTCAGGAAATCCTTTCACTTTCCTCACAATCAAAAGATTTCATGAACCTGTCTAGTGGCAGGACATGGGCAGGAATTTGAACATTCTCAGAGCAGTCATTGGAAAGCGGTCTCTTGTTTTAGTACTGTTTTGTTCTCTTGGTTGCAGCTGTTGTGATCACAGTTTCTCAATGGTAATCTAAATTTTCCTTAATGTGAATGAGGCACAAAAATACTCATTATTCCTAGTTTTGTGAACAATGGCATGTAGTTTCCTGTGTCGTACTTTATGTAATAATTCTTACTGCCTCCTTTTGCAGTAATACCACGTCCTTGCAACCTGATGAATGACACCAGACCTGTAGTCCATGGGTAATATGGCTGTGGAAGGGACCATGCAGTAGATATTGCCCTGTAGCTATGCTTTTTAATCTCTTCTGGAGATATACTAAATGTGTCCTTCTTCTGCATACATGCCAAGAGTGTCCATTCCATGTGAGTTTGTGGTATACTACAGAACCCAGCAGTTTCATAGTTTCTCCATTTTCCAGACATGTATTTCTGTTGAGGCTGGATACCACAAGCCAAGTTTTGTCTGCATTTACTTTCATCTTATTTAAGGTGACCCATTCCTTCCAAATAGTGCATCTGATTGCAGGACTGCTCAAGTTGGGTTTTCCTCCTTTGCGGTAAGAGTAGTATCAAAAGCAAATTGTGGTGTGTTACCATCTTGGCTTAGAACATTTGCAAAATTGAGAAAAAGGTGGGAGCTACAATGGAACCTTGTGGTATTGCCATGTTCTAACTCCTGTTCCTGAGCTGTTGCTCCTTGAACTGAAATAATGTGTCATCTGTTTTCTAAGTAGCACTGAAGTATAGTGTGAACAGCATCTTCCACACCACTGCATTCTAATAGTTTGAGTAAGATCTTGTGGGGAATACAGACAAGTGATTTGTTCAAATCAGTTGTAAAAGACAGAGAATAATGACATTGTCTACCTTTTATGTGATTTAGCCTGCTAGAGGAGCCATTCTCATGCAGCAAACATTATATGCATCTCAGACATTCCAGTATTTACCTCAAGGAGGCACCAGCTAAAGAATTAGACAAGTAACATGAATGTCTTCACTGTTGTTCTTAACTGAAGCTTAAACACAAAAGCATTATCATATGCACTTATCACCATCAACATTTTTTTTCTGTTATTCACACTAAATTTTAAAAAAAGTCAGATTAAACGTCTCTCCTGTTACAATAAGTACTGTAAAATAGTAGTAGAATGTTGTACTACCAACTTCCATATTATGTGGAAGCATTTTATAGTACACATATATAGTTATGAATGGTGTATTTCAAGTTGTTTTGTATCAGAAATGTACAATGTGAATATAGGAGTAGTAACAGTTGACTGCTTTATTTATTCCATTTCCATTATATATTCTATGTGAAGAATAACTAAGCATAACATGAAATAAGCACTTAGTATTTCATTAATCTAATAATATCTACAACAACTTTTTTTCAACAGATGCTGCAAAATCTTACAGTTTTAATCGTATTTTTTTATTGGTCCTTTAGATCATACAAAGAAATGCATCATAATAATGTATGAGATAAAGGAACAATAAAAATACAATTCAATATAGTCAGTTTTTGCAGAATCTTCTGAAAAGGTGATAATTAGTGTGATCAGTCAACCATTACCTCTTTATTTAATATGACTGAAGCTGCTACATATGCTTCAAAACCTTAAAAAGTTATTAATAATGAAGAAATCTGTTCTCCATTATCTTTAGCTCACACTAAGAAAATGTTATTCACATGTTATTGCGTTTGTTAACTCTTATTCACTTTTTCCTATTCTTAAAATCAAAGGTCTGTTATAACTTGAGTCACAGTTTTGTTGACACTATCTTTGTCAGCAAATGTGTCCAACGTATGACTGAGTGACCTATTTTATACCCTTCTGGTATTAATAACATAACAAACATTGTCTGGTGATTAGGATCAACATATTCTCACTTAGTTTTTGAAAACAGATGAAACTTCATCTTTTTTGCTGTGAATGTCATCATTCACTACTGCACTTTAAATGTACTGTAAACATAAGTTTGAGTACTATAGTACAGCCAAATTAATACTTAGAGCTGTCAGCTAAATGTAAAGGTAATCTTAATATGTCAGGCAACTTTAAACTGTATATTCTGATGATGCTGTTGTTCATTTGAAGAGTGAAACCGGTCATAATAAAAAATACAAAGTGCAACTTGAGGCTATTTTTGAAAACTTAGTTTTAACAGTCATTCCCCTTGCAGACAATACCTGCTCTTGGTATATTCTCACTTTCTTTTAAAAATTACTTCTGCAACTTAAAAATAATATTATGTAAGTAAAAACTTGATAAAATTCTCTTCAGCTTCCAGCTGCATCATGTGGTTTGAAATCCAAGAGCTTTTGTCTGAATACTACTTGGCCATTGTCAGGGGACTACTACCATCCTTATACAGCCATGCTGCCTTCTGTGACGTGTCCAGTACTTGCTCCAGAGCCGTATAAGGTAATGTTTTCATTGCTTGCCTGCCATCCTGCCATGTCCACTTCAGCTTTCAGATGTCCGTGTCCCAAGCCATGCTTAGCTGCGAACCACCGCCTCCATTAATGGTGTTGTCACAAATTTTTATCTTGATTGGTTCTTTCATTGCACTATCCCCGGAACTGTTAGTCATGTAATAACAGTTGTATGAATGCAATACAATGTCCACTTCATGGAGCATGCTATGTTACGGCTGATTTCTCAGGGTACAAAAGGTGAAAGCATAGCTTATGTTCTAAGCAGGACTATTCAATAGTACACACAGTTTGTCCAGCATAAAATTGTTCATGCCCACATGGTATTTTATATACTCTTGGAGTTCTGAGGCCTACATCATCTTTCACAGGTTCATGAGTTGTGTAATTTTTGCTAAGGCTGAATTGATTTTATATATCTGTAGGGTTGGCTGACCTTTCCTCTAACTGAGCCACAGAATGGCAAGGACACAAGCTGCTTTGAGTCCTCATTGGAGTCCATCTGCCCACATGTTTTCTGAAAGGTCGCTTGTGAAACTGTGCAGTTGTTGTAGCCATCACACCTGAAGACTTTCCATAAATGGCTTAGTACCTTCAGCAGGTTTTCAGTTTTTGAGATGGCTTCTGCTCAATACATGAGGTTCCTCAGAATAGAATTTTTCTGTGATGGGTGCTGATAGCGTGCAGATATTTGTCTGTGTGGGTGGGTTTTCAGTAAACACTATTGCTGAGACATGCATTTGCTTTATGGCAGACAAGGATGTCAAGGAATGGCACGGTACCCTTTCTCTCTGTCTCAATCATGAACATGATATTTTTGATTTGGTCCAAGAATTCTTCCAGCTTTTCACGTCCAATTAATGTGTCACTGACATAATGATAAAAGTAATAAGACTAAGCAGGAGTGGTGTCCAGGGTGATAACATCAAAGTACTCCATAAACAGGATGGATACAACTGGGAGCTGATAGGCTCCACAGCAGGACACTCTCTGTCTGGTTAAAATATTCTCTATCATGCAAAAAAATTATAATGCTGTCAGACTGTGCTTAAATAAATCCACAACATTGTCATCAAATAATTTGGAGAGCAGTCTATAGAATCTTCACACATATTCCCATCAAAAGTTCTGTCGATCTTCTCTCCCAGTTATTTGACAACACTGTTGTGGATTTATTTAAGCACATTCTGATGATGTGACCTCAGAACACCAGGGGTATATAAAACACCATGTGGGTGCATACTATTGAACAGACCTGCATAGAACATGAAAGATGCTTCACCTTTGGTATCCTGAGAAATCAGCAATAGCAGGGCACGCTCTAAAAAATGGACATTGTATGGCGATCAATGAAATGTCTGTTATCACACAGACTAAGAGTTTCTGGGGTAGTGTAATACTGAGATAAAATTTTGTGTCAACATGCTCAACAAAGCTGGTGGCCTGCAGCTAAGCATGGTTTGGGACCTGGCTATCAGAAGATTGAAGCAGGTGTAGCGGTCATGCAATGAAAAAATTCCGTTATATGGTGCTGGAGTGAGCACCAGTGACATCACAGAAGGCAGAATGGCTATGTGAGGACAGTAACAGCAACCAAAATACAGTTTCCACTTGACAGTGGTTGAGGACTACTGAGCCAGTACATGTCAACGCACAACCTTGCATTTGTATATTAAGTGAAATCCTGTCTGTAACTACATTTTAGTATTATTTATAAAAATTATACTTATGAGGTTCTTTCAAATTACAGTTCTGGCTGGAATTATTCTTATTTATAAACATCACCACAACACTGATCAGAAGAAACAGCAGATAAAAAATGATGTACGAGAAAATGTAATTCATTATGATGATGAAGGTGTTGGTGAAGGTGACATGACTTCCTCCAATGTGAAACCACTGATGAGTCCTGTCAATGAAACTGAAATTGTAGTCTCTTTTGAACTACACAGTAAGTAAGATTGCAACAGTTTTTTGAAGATTGTATTACAAAATACCCAACATATTATCTTTAAAATTTGTGTTAGTCATATACTGCATACTTCACATTTACTGCAACATAGTGGAAAATACAGACCTTTAACAATGAGTAGCAGTATTTATTTTATTTATTCATTCATTCATACAGGGACCATCTTACAATGATGGAGGATTTGCCATGATAATACAATGAAAATAAACAGCTCAAAAATATATAAACACACAGAATATATGAGGAGTATTCAATAAGCAATACAACACAACTTTTTTCTCTGCCAGTTTTGGTTAAAAAAGTGCAGAATCAATTGCAGAACATCATGGAATATTCCCACCTTAGCCTCTACAGTTTCTTGAAGCTCCAGTATGTGGTGGTACTATACATAGCCTTCAAAATGATGTCTGTAACTGTGGTGTGCTCCAAGTATAGAGTTTCTTTTGGTGGAAAACCAGAGCATTACAGATATTTGTGGTTGTTTTCCAAATGTCTACAGAGACCTGGCAATGAAAAAAATCATCATGAGTCACTGGGAGAGACATCTGTCATCACTGCAATGAAGTTGCACAAGCCTGTCCAATCTCCTGTGTGCCAGTCAGCAGCACACAGCTGTGACTCCTGCAATGTTGTAACTTGTGGACACTATCATTTGAAGTGATTCACAATCAGATACCTCACTGCTCAACTGGATCTCTCTTTTGGTACTGCTGACACAGTACCATCTGTTCAGGTACTCAAAAGTCTGTGCCTGCTGGGTGCTGGGTTCCTCACTGCCTAACAGAAGATCATAAACAGCAATGAAGCATCATCTATGTGGAACTGCTTGTGCATTACAAGGCTCATCGTGACAACTTTTTTATCATCATCACAAGTGATGAAACATGAGTTCATCACTTTGAACTGGAAACAAAATGGCAATCTGCGGAGTGGTGTTGCACCAGCTTTCCTCTGAATAAAAAGTTCAAAGCTATGCCCTCAGTCAGTAAAATCCTGGGATTGTCATGGTCTATTCTGTGGTGCAACAATCAACTCTAAAGTTTATTGTGTTACCCTCAGGAAATTGAAGAAAAGACTTCAGCATGTTTGTTGCCAGAAAATACAAATAAACTTCTCCTTCTCCAAGGCCTCGCACAAATCTGCACATCTGAGAGAAGCTCACAAATCTTCATTGGACTGTTCACCCTTATCCACCCTACAGTCTGGACCTCATTCCTTCCAACTTCCATGTGTTTAGCCCAATAAAGGGTACATTTTGCGGGAATCAGTATGTGGATCCAAGGGAGGTTACTGACACAGAAAGATGTCTTTGATGCCGACCTGTAGAGTGGTATCCTGTGGGCATACAGACTTTCCCAGTGAAGTGACAAAAGGCCATTACATTGAACAGAGATTGTTTTGAAAATAGGGTTAGGTAGAAAAAAATATAAAAATATAAAAAAGAGAGGGAAATGATGTGGTGCATTGGGATCCTGAATAGAACCAACCTATTTTCAGAAAAAAAGAAAGAAGTAATGCTTACTGAACTCTGCCTGTATAAGCATCCTTTTGTGAAGATAGGATGAGTGCTTGGCTGTCCCTATTATACAGAGTGCTATGACATACACACAGTATTCTCCAGACAACTTGTAATGTAAGCATTGATTGGTTCTTCATCACTATATACTCCTGCACTGTGAGCAACATGCTGTACCACTTGTACTAAATCCACTCTGTTCATAAAACTGACACCAGGCCCATAAACATGCCATTTTACCCCATGCACATCTTCATGCCTTTCCCCATGATGAGTGAGACTCTGAACTCAGAAGAATGACAAGACATCACTATCATCCATTGCAGATCTTAGTACATGATTCTCTTGTAAAAGCTTTGTCCTGTGCCAAGTTGTTGTAGTTACCACCTTTCATTCTTAACCACTACTCTGAGTCCTCTACAAAATTTTTGATTGTGTAGCATGCATTACTGATAAGAAATGTTTTAGCTACCTTTTTAAATAGTTATATTTTAATATTATTTTTCATCTCCTTTTGCAATTTATTGTATAATTTCATTTTCTCATAGAAAATGCTGTTTTGAGCTCTTGTTTATTTTTCCTTGGTGAATTTAACTCCAAACTGGCACTAGTTCGATGATTATGTGTAGAATGTTTTCCATGATACATACAACAGAGTGGTAGGTGTACAGACTTGGTGCAGTGAAGGTACCTAGTTTTGTAAGGCTTTTTTTTACAAGAAACCCACCTACAATTTCTAGTTGTTATTCCTGCAGCCTTTTCTGCAGTTTAAAAATTGTGTCCATGTTTTGTTCCAACAACCACCAGAAACAATCCTATAGCCAAGAACTGAGTGAAAGTAGGTACAGTATGTCACCACAAGTCAATGGCTGTTACAAACTCTAGATAGATCCCTAAGAAAAAAAACATGCTAATGACATTCTTTTTGCCAGCTTCTTTGTCTGTTCATTAATTTATGATCAAAATTCATCCCTGAAAACTTCGTGCTTCATACACAATCTATAGATTTATCATCTGTGCTTAATGCTACAGAATCGTTTTCCCTCTTTACTATGAAGTGCAGAATGTTTGTATCCTTTAAGTGGAACATTAAAGTACTATATACTGCTCAATTATAAACATCCTTCAGGGTATCATGCGCTTTCTCTAATAGCAGTTTATGTGTTTTATCAGTGACTTTGATATAGCGAAGGGAACTTTTGTCCATGTCTTATATTGTCTGAAAAGTCATTGATATACGAGGGCTACCCAGAAGATAACAGACATTTTGTCTACTGCAACAGTGGGTGGGGCTACAGCCACAATCTTTATGCTGTAACATTCCTACACTCATTATGCATCCAGCAGTGATAGTCTATGTTCTGTTTCTCTGCTGCTTTGCTTTCTGTGATGTGTTAAAATATGTGCTGCAATAGAAAATTCTGCCACTTGTGAAGTGCATTCTGTGGTTAGGATTTTGTTAGCAAAAACCTTCAAACCAATGTAAATTTGCCAAACGCTGGTAAAGTTAAGGCAGGTGATACGAAACAAGCATCAAGGACAATTTAGCATAAAAGTTGTGTTTTTTCATGAAAACACATGTCCACATACAGACAATTGCACCTGAGAGCTCCAAAAGGTTTTGGATGGAAGGTGCTTGATCGTCCACCATACAGCCCAGATTTGACACTGAGCAACTACCACCTCTTTCCATCAATGAAGACATGTCTCACTACACAACAGAACAACTACTACCTCTTTCCAGAAATGAAGACATGGCTCGCTACAAAACACTTTGATACAGTTGCTGAATTGCATGCCAGTATAAACCAGTGGTTGCAATTACAGGCTGCAGATTTCTACAGAGATGGTACTGAAAAACGTGTGCCAAAATATGATATGTGTGTCTCAGTTTTAATGGTGGTTGCGTAGAAAAATAGCTTAAGAGAGTACCTTTAAAATGCATTTAATAAAATTTGGTTTTTCTATATTGTCAATTTTTTATTTCAAAATGTCTACTAATTTCTGGATAGCCCTTGTAGTTTAAGAACAGAATTAGACCCTTACAGTACCCTGAAGAACATCAATTTTTATTTTTTTCTAACCTGACAGTTGTTTTATTAAATATGTATCATCAGTAGATGTGAGAACTATCTCTAACTTTTGCACCCTGTTTTCCAGGTAAGATTAGAACCACTCATTTGCTATTCCTCTTATACGTAAAGCTTGTTTAGAAGTATTTTATGGTCAGCAGTACCAAACGTCTTGGAGAAGCCTATGAATATGCCAGTAACACAGTCATCCTTATGTAGAGCTTCAAGTACAACTTTCGTGAACTCTATATTCACTAATATGGTACTTCTTCCACTTTGGAAACCAAAGTGTGCTTTGATAAAAGGGTTGTATTTTTTCATGTAGTTCTTTAGTCTTTCATGATTGATTCAGTAATTTTTTTAGGGTGCAGATAGTAGTGAAACTAGCTTGTAGTTTTCAGTACTGTTCAAATTATCTTACTTTAGTGAGGGCACAACTCATGTACTTTGGGTACTCTTGAAAAATACCTGAATTAAAGGACCCATTTATTATGTTTGTTAACTGGACTTGTGTGCTCTCCATGCACACCTTCAGAACAGAGAATGAAACTTCATCTGTGCTTGCTAACCTCTTATATTCTAATTTCTGTATTACCTCCCTAACTTCAAGCTCTGGAGACATAATATTATTGGATCAATAAACTGACAAAATATCATGCAAGAGTTAATCTGAACAGAAAACAGCAAATGAGAGAAGAAAACTAACTGCTTTTGATGTGGTTGAGATGGGGGCAGGGAAAAATTTTCCAGCTCTGTTGTGCAAAACTCTGTTGTGGGATACAACATCATTACACTTGACATGTAAGTCACTGTGGGTGCAACATGTGTTTTAGGAAATTTAGTTGCAATGTCTCTGCAGTACTACACAAATAGTCATTTACAGTATTTGCTAATCCCTGTGGATGTTCTATGGCTGCTGTTGGAAATGTCTCCAAAAAGCTTAATTCAAACAATGTGCACAATCTAGAAAACTTAGCATTTACAATATTTTTCATATACTCTTCATCCCAGGTGTGATTTGACAATTCCCAAGAAAATGTATGTATTTTATGCTCTGGGAAGATTCTTTTGGAGTCCTGCATTTTTTTATATTTTACCATGCCTGTCTTTAGCTTTATTAACTGACAGTAATAACCAGAAAGACAAAGATCTCTAACAAATACTGTCCACTTTTCTCTGTCAGTGTCCATAAAGAGACGGTGAAACACTGATACTGAGCTTTTCTGTACCCTAGTAGCAAAGTTAACCATTTGAGCCACACCAAGAGTATTCATGCATCTTCCATTGTTTCATTGCTTAATTTATGGACAGAACCCAGTGGACATTTTATCTTCCTGTTTTATTTTGATCCTTTATTGTGTAGTTGTTATTTTACTCTCTGAAAAAATGCCAGTATTATGAGCTGGAAAACTTTATAACAGAAAACTAGTGCCCACATACTGCAGTGAAAAATTCATAAAACACAACAGGTTCATATGTGTCAGAGCTGACTGATTTTCTCAGGAAAAAGATGATAACATATGAGAAGGAAATTTTAAACTGTATTGTATTATTGGTAGTTCATAGCTCCCACAATAATACATCTCTGGAATACGTAAAAAAAGTTAAGGAGTTGGATGAAAAATGAGAACAGAGGATACAGGTACTTTTGTGTGCAGCAAGCTGACAAGATGGGCAGTCACAGGAATGAAAGTTGTGCTTAATTTATTTCTGTACTAATTCCATGTCAAATGACAGAATATTCTGTCTAACATATAAATCAAATTCTCACTAAAGCTCCAGTCCTCTGTAATCAGCATTTTATTCAGCTACAGCAAAGATAAATCTGGATCTAGGGTAGCAAATTTTTAGCTTTGAAAATTTCTGAAAAACTAAAACTTGGGAAAGTATGAGGTTGCTGACAGAATTGAAACTGTGAAAGCAGGTAATGTGTTGTGACTGTATAGCTCAGTCTGTGACATCATTGACCACAAAAGGCTAGATTTCTCATCAAGTTCTAGTCCAGCACTGTCAGGAACTTTCAAGAAGAAAATCCTTCTCTTTTGATTTATTGTATGTTGCCAAACTTAGACTTTAAAGCAGAGACAGAATGGGCAGCAGTTAACACTGTGTATTAGTAGAAGTGTTTGTAGATATAGATCTGATAATTCCTCTAGCTTTCACTCCTCTTTTAACTGTACTACACCAAGACCACTGTGAAGATCTCACTGTTCTGACACTAATATGAAGTCTTCAAGGTTGTCAGGACATGTCATGTTCTTCCTCAATTTCTTCTTGTACTATTCAACATTTTGACACCTGCACTGGCTTCATCACCACGACCTTCTTATTTTACAGGTTCGTTGAACACTGTCAGCAACCAGTGTTGCATCCACTTATAAAAGGAAGTTTTCCTGCCATAGAAGGAGGTCTTCCCATGCTTATGATAAAGAGGTGGGGTCATTAGATAAAATTTATTTGGCTATTATGGGTGGGCCACTGTCATGGAATAGATAGAAAAATGGGCCAAACAGTACAGTGGGACTGTTAATCAAAATATTATTGTTGTGCCAGAGTGATAACTTCCTGGTGATTGTTTGTGTACTTTGAACACTGTATCTGTGTATTTACTTCTTTGGTTGTAGGAATCCATGAAGCTGGAAGTCTATTTCCATCTCCTTTATTGCAATCACATTTCACTTTGTAAATCTCAACTGCCTCTATCACTGTTTGCATGCACTGTCATGGCGACACTGTTAAATGTCGTGGCGACACTGTTAAATGTCTTGGCACTGTCACAACAGATAGTTTAAAATAATTTCTTGGTCATAGCCTCCTAATGTTTCACGACCACAGGTTACACACTTTGTTTCAACCACACATGGTAGTCATGCTCTTTAATAGTTACCTTACTGTCTTGTCTTTTTCACCTATGTACAGTTTTCTGCAGCCACACACCATTTCATAGACTTCCACAGCTTGAAGCTAATCAGGTTTGTCTGTTTTGCATCAGAAAAAGTTATTTGCTCCGTGTTGAAAAATGTGGTCTGTAAACCAAGTTCCAAAGAATTCTCTCGCTGACGAAGGCTATGGCCACCAGCTTTATGTGAGTGTCTTTTAATTATGCCTGTCTGTAATTTGGTATGTCTTCTTCATGGTAAGCAGCAATCTGTTCTTTCCTACATTGTTCAAGCATAATTAATAATATTTTGTTTGAAAGCCCTATCTTCTGACAAACCAACATAGCTGCTGGCCTTTCATCTCTCATGTAAGAAACAACTCCAATTCCTAGTTGTTACTGTCACTGATGTGGAAGGCAAGTGATACCAGTAGAATGTGGATGTGTGTTGTCACGAGGCAAAACAATGCCTTGACTGAGCACTCCACACCTTTTGTTTTGAATTGTACACTGAAGTTTTCTCAATATTTCACATAATTGTAACATATGATGGTTTCACCTCTGGGAAGTAACTCAACAAGCAGGAAGCTCTCTCTGTCTCAGAAAACAGTCTCATGATTTCTTGCAATGACAATTTTGTTTTGAATTTTTGTTTTTTGGGGAATCATGAATGCCCCACTCCATCAACTGCTGTTTTGATTCTGCAGTGACATGACAGACCCATTTCATCACAGGTCACAATTCCGATTAAGAATTCATCTCCCTCATCTTGTATCAGGTAAGAAATGTCAAAGCCCTGCCAAGTCTCTTCATTTTATGGAAATCCTTAAGAATTTTTGGAACTCAACAGCAGCATAATTTGCAAAAATTTAAGTTATTTGTGACAGTCTCATGCAAAACAGTTTTTGAAATTTGTGGAAACTTATAAACCATCTTTTTCATAAATTTTCTCATTCACTTTCTCAACCAAACCATCACGGACTACAGAAGGCCTCTCACTCCATGCTTTGTCATGAACTTTGGTTCATCTATCTTTTAATTGTGTCAGCCACTCTATCAGGATCCCATGAGTCATTATATTATCACGATAAATCTGTATAATCTGACAGTGAGCCTCAGCTGGCTTAGCATTCTTCACATTCAACAACCATATTACAGAATGCTCTTCACATTTGACAGGATCAGAGGTTGTCTTAAACATTTTGAATGATCACTAACAAATATGAACAGAACACAATTTGGCTAGAATGGCATCAGTGGAAAGACAGTGATCCAGAGAGATGAATGTGAATGTGCAAAACTGTGACATTAGTGCTGCTGGGGTGGTAGAAAACAACGGTACTCACTCTCTGAAAATACCTCTTGTACAGATAGAGAGTCATGTGTGGCTGAAAAGTATATATGGGTGAAACAGGAAGGCAGTAACACAATGTATTAAAGAATGTGAATACCATATGTGGTTAAAACAAAGTGTGGAAACTCCAGGTAGGAATATCGACATTGTAGGAAGAGACAGATTGCTACTTACTGTAAAGAAGACAAATCAAACACATACCTTACCACCAACTCCAGCATCTTAGACTGGAGATCAAAATCATGTGGGATGCAAGCAGCAATCTGGAGGGGTGGGGAAGGGGAAGGGATAGTAGTGGTCTGTACACCAGTATCCCTTCCCTTCCCCTTCCCCAACCCCTCCAGATTGCTGCTTACATCTCACATGATCTGACCTGAGATGCTGGAGATGGCAGTCGCGGTTGTGTGTGCATGAGATATACTTGCATGTGCGTTTGTGTGTGTGTGTGTGTGTGTATGTGTGTGTGTGTGTGTGGAAGCAGTCAGTCTTTATGTACATTGTTAAAACCAATTATGAAAAGAATGGTGACAGAATATCAGGAGAACTGCAGCAAAGGGCGTTAATATCAACAGTGTACATGTGCTAGCTCAGTAAAGCAACATTTATCAAGGAAAATCTGAGAAATTTACAAAGGTGAATATAATTTCAATGTAGGAGAAAACTATAGGCTTTTACCTTTGTGGATTCTCCTAACCAAGGAAGTAAATAATCAGCCATGGTGTGTGAGGGTTACAAACATCAACCAGAAAGCAAATGCTACAGCATGATAATAATATTTTGATAAACATTCCTACTCTCTTGCTCAGCCTACTTTGCTATCTATCCAATGACAGTTACATATTAATAGTAGCTGAAAGAATTTTAGCCAGTAACCCCATTTCTTCAGAATAAGTGCAGGAATACCTTCTTTTACAAGTGAAAATGGCAGTGGTCTTTGACAGTGTTCAGCTAATCAGGAACAAAAGATCTTTAAGATCCATCCAGTGGTGTTGGGTTGGGTTGTTTTGGGGGGAAGAGACCAAACTGCAAGGTCATCGGTCTCATAGGAATAGGGAAGGATGGGGAAGGAAGTCAGCCATGCCCTTTCAAAGGAACCATCCCAGCATTTGCCTGGATCAGTTTAGGGAAATCATGGAAAACCTAAATCAGGAAGGCCGGATGTGGGATTGAACAGTTGTCCTCCCAAATGCGAGTCCAGTGTGCTAAACACTGCACCACCTCACTCGGTCGCAGTGGTGTTAAAATGTTGACTGTACAAGATCAAATTGAATAGGAACATGAAGTGATCTAACAATGAAGAAGATTTTTCCTTCAGTGACAACTGCCATGAAGTCTGCAAACTTATATAGCAATGGGAAATACTGATATTCCTGACATTAATTCCAATAACGCTGTTGTTGTTGTTGTTGTTCTGGTCTACTCTCCAAAACTGGTTTGATACAACTCCTCAGCTTGACCTTTTTGTACAACCCTCTTAATCTTTGCACAACAACTACAATGTACATTAACTTCACCTGTTTACATACTGCCCACATTAAGAGATCCTGCAGTCAAGCCTTGGTCTCTATTATACAATTTTTATCCCTACACTTCCGTTCACAGCCAGAGTAACAATTTCTTGATACTATCAACAAACCCATTATTTTAGTCAAGCAATGCCAAAATTTTCGTTTTATATCATGTTTGACTTAGTACCTTCCTATAAATTACCCCATCAAACTTTCTAATATTCAGCACACCTCATTTCAAAAGCTTCGGTTCTCTTGTTGTTGGAACTATTTATCCTCTATGTTTTAGTTTTGTACAAGGCCACATTCAAGACATATGCTTTCAGGAGAGGCTTTCTTCAGTGTATATTCATTAAAATCTCACACCATTTGTGAGAGAGATAGGTACAAGGGCATGCCGAAAAATAATCCTTCTGAATTTTTGGTGTGAAAACTGTTAAAGCTTTTTAAGTGGAACAAATGTTATTAGCAATTTACACCTTTATTCTTCATGTCTACGTATTTATTTCTCAACATAGTCACCCTGGCAATTAACACATATCTCCCAATTAGAGACCATTTGTTGATACCATCACTGCAGGATGTGACTATTGACAGAGCCAAAACCTCACTTCTGAATGTACTGCTTCATCACTATCAGAGTGATGTCCTTGAAGCTGTTTTTTAAGTTTTGTAAACATACAAAAATCAGACAGGGCTGTATGTCAGTTACTCAAGGCATCAAGTTATTGCAGACGTTGCAGCGCTTGTGTGTTGACTGGCATTGTCATTCTGAAGGAGGGATACTCCATGTGGATGAAATCTTTGAGTTCAAAACTCAATGACAACATGCTGTTTTTCACACACCAATGTAGTCACATTATACATGGCACATCTACAGATATGCAGACATGGTAGAATAAATGTGTAGAATATTCCAGAATGAAATTTTCACTCTGCAGTGGAGTGTGCGCTGATATGAAATTTCCTGGCAGATAAAAACTGTGTGTCAGACCAGGACTCGAACTCAGGACCTTTGCCTTTCATGGGAAAGTGCTCTACCACCTGAGTTACCCAAGCACACCTCACAACCCGCCCCCAAAGCTTTAATTCCACCAGTACCTCATCTCCCACCTTCCAAACTTTGCGGAGGGTCTCCTGCATTCCTTGCAGAGCTAGCACCCCTGGAAGAAAGGACATCGCAGAGACATGGCTCAGCCACAGCTTGTGGGACGTTTCCAGAGTGAAATTTTTACTCTGTGGTAGAGTGTGCACTGGTATGAAACTTCGGGCAGATTAAAACTGTATGCCAGACCAAGACTCGAACTCAGGACCTTTGCTGTGAGGGTGGGTTGTGAGTTGTGCTTGGGTAGCTCAGTTGATAGAACACTTGCCTGTGAGAGGCAAAGGTCCCGAGTTTGCATCTTGGTCCGGAACACAGTTTAAATCTGCCAGGAAATTTCATATTGTCTAGAACATTAACAAAATTTTTTTGTTTAAAAAAACTTTTGAGTTTTCATATAAAAAATTCAGAGATATTTCTTTTAAGCACGTCCTTGTATTTATAGTGGTTTGAGCAGCCATGTCAAGAACTTTTCCTTAGTGTGTTACTATAATTAAAGAACTAATTTTTGTGTATCAAATAGATGAAATGATTGGGTACTTGCATGTGTATGATGATGAAATGAGGATAAGGACCACACAACACCAAGTCCCTGAGCAGAAAACATCTCTGACCCAGTGAGAATCAAACTGGGGCCCACTGCATGGCAGTTGGACACACAGACCACATAGCTATGTGGGCAGACTATGAAACAGATGCTATTTTATAACAACAATGCAAATTGACAAGATGACATTCATTATATGTAAACTGAAGGCGGAGGGGGAGAAAGGCATGGAAAGGGAAGGGATAACCAATGTCAGCTGCTTTGGGACATTACATGGTTTCAGTGATGATGAGTGTAAATGTGTACTGGACTGGGATTCAAGCCTAGTATCTCCTGCTTACAAGGCAGATGCATTAACTACTGCCCCATCTGGGACACAACTGCACAGACTATCTTGGCACACCTCATGGCTGACCCACATTGACAGCAAGCACCACCTATCTCCAGTCCCAGTAAATTTCCTCCATGCTAACTACTCTCAGTTTCCTCCAGGTCATTGGACATACATGTGAATCTGCACTCAAAATGGTGTGTTCATTACCAATTGAGGTGAATCAGTTATATGAATGCATGGTGTCTGCTCTTTCGAATATGTCCGAAAGGACAAACACCACGGATTCATACAGTTGATTCCCTTAGATCAGCAATGGATCCATTTTCTTCAGTGCAAATGCACAAGTACACTCGACAACCTGCAAGAAACTGAAAGTAGAGAGCATGGAGGAAATGGACAGGGCTGCAGACAGGTGGTACTCGATGGGAATGTGATGCAGCCATGAGGCACATTGAAACAGTCCATGCAGTTGTGATAACAGTGTATTGCAGATGGCGCAGTGGTTAATGCATCTGCCTAGTAAGCAGGAGATCCCAGGTTTGAATCCCAGTCTGGTACATATTTTCACTCATTGCTGCTGATTCCACATAATGTCCCTATGCAGCTGACATCAGTAATCCCTTCCCTTTCCCTTTCTTTCTCCCTCATCCACCCTCAATTTACATATAATGCATCACAGCTGTGGATTCCACATGTTGTCTTTTATTTTGGACATGTCCAAGAAAACAGAGACCACACATTCACATAAGTTGACATTCAGTTTTATTTATTTGTAATTTCAAATTCTGGTGGTTCATGGTGTGGGTTCCTGTAGTTATGTCCTAGTTCATGAACCACAGGAAATGTGTGAGTGGCCAAGTAAGGGGTCCCGACAGTCGGGATACCAGTTATTTTGGAATAAGGCTGGGCATCTCGGGCATATTCCAAGTCGTGGTCACCTTTGTGCTCATACGGCAAAGACTACCAAATCCATCGGTTAGTCCCTCAACCGTTAGGGGTAAAACTCAATGGGACTCGGGGTAAATAAGGTTAGCAACCTGCTTCCCCGATACTTTAAATATGATGCTGGCAACAATCAGAGCAAAATGCCTCGGACCTTTGGAGGTAACGGAGTCCCACCTCTAACTGACAAACCAGGGACTCCTAAGACACGACTTGGCAAACAAATGGTAATGAGATGGGGAGCTATTAATATCAATGGGGGCTACCCTGAGAAGAAGGTAGAGCTGGCAGAGGCTGCAAGTAAGATGGGGCTGGACGTTTTAGCTGTTAGTGACATTCGGGTAAGGGGTGAGAAAGAAGAGGAAGTGGGAGAATACAAGGTCTACCTGTCAGGAGTCAAAGCAGGAATAGCACAATGGGGTGTAGGGCTTTACATCAGGAAAGAAATGGAACCCAGCGTATTTGCAGTAAGGTATGTAAACGAACGAATGATGTGGATAGATTTGACAGTGTCTGGCAAGACAATTAGGATTGTGTCAGTATATTCACATTGTGAAGGGACAGACCAAGATAAGATGGATAGTTTTTATGAGGCACTCAGTGATGTAGTTGTTAGAGTAAATGACAAGGACAGTGTTCTGCTGACGGGTGATTTTAATGCCAGGATTGGAAATTGAACAGAAGGGTATGAAAAGGTTATGGGTAAATCTGGAGAGGATATGGAGGCCAACAGGAACAGGAAACAACTCTTGGATTTCTGTGCCAGTATGGGCTTAGTAATCACAAACTCCTTTTTTAAACATAAGAACATTCACCGGTATACTTGGGAAAGCAGTGGAACCAGATCTGTCATTGACTATATAATAACAGATCAGGAATTCAGGAAGGCTGTGAGGGACACACGTGTATTCATGGGATTCTTCGATGACACTGATCATTATTTAATCTGCAGTGAAATTGGGATTGTGAGGCCGAAAGCGCAGGAGGTCAGGTCCATATGTAGGAGGATAAGAGTGGAGAAACTTCAGGATAAGGAAATCAGGTACAAGTACATAACAGCGATCTCAGAAAGGTACCAGTTAGTTGAATGTAGTGAATTACAGTCATTGGAAAAGGAATGGACAAGGTACATGGACACAGTACTAGAAGTGGATAAAGAATGTCTGGTAACAGTAGTGTGTAAAAGTAGGATGAAGCAAACAGCTTGGTGGAATGACACAGTCAAGACAGCCTGTAACAGGAAAAAGAAGGCGTATCAAAAATGGCTACATACTAGAACTCAGGTAGACAGAGAAAGTTATGTTGAAGAAAGAAACAAAGCCAAACAGATAATTACAGCATCCAAGAAGAAATCTTCGGAAGACTTTGGAAACAGGTTGGAGACCTTGGGTCAAGCTGCTGGAAAACCATTCTGAAGCATAATTAGCAGTCTTCGAAAGGGACGTAAGAAGGAAGTGACAAGTATTTTGGACAGGTCAGGAAAACTGCTGGTGAATCCTGTGGATGCCTTGGGCAGATGGAGGGAATATTTTGAAGAGTTGCTCAATGTAGGTAAAAATACGATCAGCAATGTTTCAGATTTCGAGGTAGAATGGGATAGCAATGATGATGGAAATAGGATCACATTTGAGGAAGTGGAGAAAATGGTCAGTACATTGCAGTGCAATAAAGCAGCTGGGGTGGATGAAATTAAGTCGGAACTCATCAAATACAATGGAACGTCAGGTCTTATATGGCTACACAGGATAATTGAAATGGCCTGAGAGTCGGGACAGGTTCCATCAGACTGGACAAAAGCAGTAATCACACCAATCTTTAAACATAGAAACAGAAAAGATTGTAACAACTACAGAGGTATCTCTTTAATCAGAGTTGTGGGTAAAATCTTCTCAGGTATTGTTGAAAGGAAAGTGCGAGTATTAGTTGAGGACCAATTGGATGAAAATCAGTGTGGGTTTAGGCCTCTTAGAGGTTGTCAGGACCAGATCTTTAGTTTACGACAAACGATGGAGAAGTGTTATGAGTGGAACAGGGAACTGTATCTATGCTTTATAGATCTAGAAAAGGCATATGACTGGGTCCCTAGGAGGAAGTTATTGCCTGTTCTACGAGATTATGGAATAGGAGGCAAACTTTTGGAAGCAATTAAAGGTCTCTACATGGATAGTCAGGCAGCAGCTAGAGTTGACGGTTAATTGAGTTCATGGTTCAGAGTAGTTTCAGGGGTAAGACAAGGCTGCAACCTGTCTCCACTGTTGTTCATATTATTTATGGATCATATGTTGAAAACAATAGACTGGCTGGGTGAGATTAAGATATGTGAACACAAGATAAGCAGTCTTGCATATGCGGATGACTTAGTTGTGATGGCAAATTCAATTAAAAGTTTGCAAAGTAATATTTCAGAGCTAGATCAGAAATGTAAGGACTATGGTATGAAGATTAGCATCTCCAAAACGAAAGTAATGCCATTGGGAAAGAAATATAAACGGATTGAGTGCCAAATAGGAGGAACAAAGTTAGAACAGGTGGACAGTTTCAAGTACTTAGGATGCATATTCTCACAGGATGGCAACATAGTGAAAGAAATGAAAGCAAGGTGCAGCAAAGCTAATGCAGTGAGCGCTCAGCTACAATCTACTCTCTTCTGCAAGAAGGAAGTCAGTACCAAGACTAAGTTATCTGTGCACCGTTCAATCTTTCGACCAAGCTGGGTGGATTCAGGTTACCTTATCAACAAGGTTGAGGTTACGGATATGAAAGTAGCTAGGATGATTGCAGGTACTAGCAGATGGGAACAATGGCAGGAGGGTGTCCACAATGAGGAAATCAAAGAAAAACTGGGAATGAATTCAATAGATGTAGCAGTCAGGGCAAACAGGCTTAGATGGTGGGGTCATGTTACACGCATGGGAGAAGCAAGGTTACCCAAGAGACTCATGGGTTCAGTAGTAGAGGGTAGGAGGAGGCGGGGCAGACCAAGGAGAAGGTACCTGGATTCGGTTAAGAATGATTTTGAAGTAATAGGTTTAACATCAGAAGAGGCACCAATGTTAACACTGAATAGGGGACAATGGAGGAATTTTATAAGGGGGCTATGCTTCAGACTGAATGCTGAAAGGCATAATCAGTCTTAAATGATGATGATTCAAATTCTGAATGTCCCATTAGCAAGTGATCCATGAAAATACATTTTACAGATTATTTCAAATATTATTACATAGTACATGAACTACATAAGATAAAAAATAAAAAACTGTTCAGTCAATAACAGTACAGTACAGAAAATAAATAACACAATGCTAGTAAACTAATTAATGTAACATAAACAAATAAAATGTTAACAAATATGTGCAAGAAACTAGAGTCTTGTAAAAATTATTATTTTGTTTTAAATAATTGTGTGAGTTAGAGCCAAAAGTTCACTGGTATAAGTTTATTCCCACTTAATTCTCTCACATCTCGAATCAATGTTCATTATCTTACTGCAAATTGTATGGAATTGTGTATTTAACAATAATATGAAACTTCCATTTGTTGCTACTTGTTACCACTTTGAAATACTAGAAAAATAATCATGTTTGTTTTCTTGTGCTCTTACAAAACAGTAAAATAAAATGAAAAATGATGCAAATTATTAATAGTTTGTATGAAACAGTTTTTGAAAATAAAACGTGTGTGTAACATATTACTCATAAGAAAATTACTTTTAAAATTGTTCACTGTTCTTCACTATAAGCATTTGTAGACTCAATGTTCAGCCATGTTATAATTTACACTAATACTTTCTCCCTGAGTTGGTTATCCTTTGTTTCATTCCATCCCCTTTCTCGCTATTGCTAATATTCCTCTGTTTTGTTCATTCTACCTCCATCCATATCTTTTCATAATTCCTTAATCCTTACACTTTTTTACCAAGGCCTTGATAATATTTTGCCTTTTTTTTGCTTTCCTTTCTCTGTTTTTCAGTACTATAAGTTTATTTTATAGGCTACCTCCACGTACTGAGCTTCCATTCTTCATTGTGACTACCCATTCTCCTCATGTACCTGTGTTTTTGAAACTGTCTGTATGTTTTATAATGACAAATTATCTTTCTCTGTGCATATTCCTTCACTTGTTCCCTTTGTATTTGTTTTTATTCTTTTGTCTGGGTTTGTATCTCACTGTTTATTTCTCTTATGTTCTAATCTTTGATTTCTTTTGTTTATACCCAGAAATCTATTGTGTTTATGCACATGTGGTTATATGTAACACATTTTCTTTATGTATCTTTTCCATACTCAGATCTACAACAAAACCATGAAAGGACACTAAGAAGCATTATAAACAAATACAAAGATAAAACTGATGCTGAAGTACATATGAAAACTAACGATGACATACATATCTATTTCTGTGAAGGCAGCAGGAGTGGATCAAGCTCTCTGTCATCTTTATGTACAGGTAATTATTTAATTTCTAGCACCAAGACTTTAACCTTCTGAAGATAGAAACAGAATGCCTAAACCATTCGTAACACTCAAGAAGTAGTGAGTACAACTTTGTGCTTTGCTTGTTATCCTCTGTCCTCTCCAGAAATAAGTTTGTTCTTTGTTTATTTCCTAACTTTATCTTTTAGTTATATACTTTACATTCACTTTTAATGTGTAGCTATTATCTCTAATTTATCCATTCTTTGCATCAAAGCTATTAAATTTAATAACAAATGTAGTTTGGTATCACTTCCACCTTATTGCACTACCTCTCTCTTGACATGGAGTTCTCAGATACATATCCTTTCTGAATACTTCTTCATTTGGAGTTCTGAGCAACATTTGCCTTATCTCATCCCTATCAGAGTTTTCATTCATCCGTTCTGAACACAGGTTTTATTGTCGTTTTACATGTATACACACCAGCCAGTCCCACTAATGTAATCTGCTTTCAAACGCCTGACTAACCACCTTGTGCAGTGCAGAGCACTGCAAAGATGTGAAGGATGAGAGTCAGCAAAGTTATGGGTAGTACCAACAGGAATATGGAGCCATGCTGACTCCACTGCCATGGTCAGCTGTTTCTTGGCTGAGAATTCATTGCATGAACAGCCCGATTCAGACAGATTCTTGATTGAGTTTAAATCTGTGGAGTCTGGTGGCCAGGGGAGTACGGTAAACTCATCATGGTGCTCTTTGAACCACACATGTATGCTGCAAGCTTAGTGATTAATTGCATTGTCCTGCTGGTAGATGCCACTGAGCTGAGAAAAAAACAAACTACATGTAGTATTAGACATGGTCCCCAAGGGTGGGGGCATATTTGCGTTGATCCATTGTACCTTCCAGAATGACAAGATCACCCAAGGAATGCCCTTCGGCCTCGGCCCTTTGACAGTTCTTGCAGGGTGTTTGCTTTCAGATGTTTCATGCTGTACACACAACCTGTCTGATGAATCATAAAACTTATTCATCTGAAAAGGCTACCTCTGTCAGTGGACATCCAGTTCCAGTTTTTGACTGCAAATTCCAGCATTTGTCAACTACAAACAGTAGTCAACCTGGGTACGCAAAACAGGCACCTGCTGCGGATGGCCATATGCAGCAACGTTTTCTGAATTGCCACTGAGGAGAAGCTATTGGTTGCCCCTTGGTTCATCCCAGTAATCAGTTGTGCAACAGGTGCGTTGGCAAATATACCCTCCACAGACAATGTTCACTCATCATCTATGGCCCGTGGTGCACCAAAGTTGTCCCACACCAATTTTGGATATCATCATCTTGCCATGCATGGTATGCTTTGATCACAGCAGCATGCAAATAGTTTACAAACTTAGTTATTTCAGAAATGCTTCCATGCTAATCCTGAGAGCCAATGATCATATCCTTTTGGACATTAGGTAAATCACACCGTTTCCCCAATACGAAAAAGACAGCACTGTCTTCCGTGTCCCCTCAACACACTTTACATGTTCTTTGCAGCCTATGCCGCCACCTGCCATCTGAGGGTGGTTATGGCACATTGACACTGAATGTATATGGTGGTCACAATAATATGACTGGACTGTGTAATTACAAGAAATGGAGGAAAAACTGCTGGTCATTGCCTTCAGGAGGCATAATATTTTGTACTGCCAATTGACACATTTAATGTGTAGTACTGGCCAGCATCTCTGCCTCATAACTTTTTTGTTTTCTTGGATACATTCTCCTTTTATTATTTTATGCATCATTCTTGACTGATTTAATGTGACCCACCATAACTCTCTCTCTCCTACTGTGCTCACCTCTTCATCTAAGAGCAGCCATAGAAGATATTCTCTGTTGCCTTAAGACAGTTTCAACATTCTGTATGTTCTTTTTCTTAGTGTTTTCCACATACTCCTTACCTTACTGATTCAGAGAGCACCCTCCCAATTTCTTAACTTACCAGCCCATTTAAATTTCAGTACCATTCTGTAACACCACATCACAAATAATTCAGTTATCCTCAAAGTGCTCTTTTCATACTGTAGAAATGGATCTGTTATCTTCTTTTCTGGTTTTTCTCCAGCACAAAATTTACATCTGTATGTTACGGAGCTCCAGATGTACATTCTCAGAAATTTATTCCTCAAGTCAAGGCCTATATTTCATTCTTGTAGATTTATTTTTACACCTGATTTTTTAGCCTCCTTGCTTCATCTGCCAACCATTATGTTGCTTCCAAGGGTAGAGAATTCCTTTTCAGTGTTTAGTACACAGATCCTAATTTGGATGTAATGTTATCATCAATCTTATTTATGCTACTCCACATTACTTTCCTTTTTTTCCTCCATATAATGCATATCATGTGAGCACTAGACTTCTCATTCCATTCAGCAGATTGTATACAGCTTCCTGAGTTTCAATGAGGACAGCAATGTCATCAGTGAATGTTATCACCAGATATCTTAAAAGTTTACAGTTTGTGATAAATGCAAATACAGTTGCAAATCCTGCCTCAGAAAGCAAAATTACCTAACAACTGCTATTTCATAGCAAATTCCACCCAGGTGAACTACACACATCAAAAAAAGTTTTGCATCACCTCAGTTCCCAGAGCTCCTCAAGACAGACATTGACTGTGGATATTGTATCACAGACAGTCCCTTTGACTGTTCAGAGATATCACTAAACCAACCCAAAGATGTAAACAACTGTGCATGAGCAGCACCTATTAGAAGGAGGGTGTCTGAAAGCCAATCAGTTCCAGTCATTCCACCAGGAAGGAGATGCATGGCTCATGTTGTCTGTAGTTCAACCATGCCTAGACAGTCAATACTGAGGTTTGATCATGTCCACATTGTTACTTTTTGCAAGAAAGGCTCTCAAAAAGGGAAGTGTCCAGGTGTCTCAGAGTGGACCAAAGCAATCCTGTCCAGACATGGAGGAGATACAGAGAGACAGGAACTCTCAATGACAAGCCTCGTTCAGGTCACCCAAAGGCTACTACTGCAATGGATAAGTGCTACGAATTGGAAATCTGACAGCAATGACACCATGTTGAATAATGCTTTTTTTTGCAGCCACAGGATGTCGTGTTATGACTCAAACAGTGCACAATAGGCTGCATGATGTGCAACTCCACTCCTGATGTCCATTGCGAGGTCCATTTTTGCAACCATGACACCATGCAGCATTGTAAAGATGGACCCAACAACATGCCAAATGGACCACTCAGGATTGGCATCACATTCTCTTAGCTGATGAGTGTCACATATGCCTTCAATCAGACAGTCATTGGAGATGTGTTTGGAAGCAATCTGGTCAGGCTAAATGCCTTAGACTCACTGTCCAACAAGTGCAGCCAGGTTGAGGTCCCCTGTGGTTTTGGGATGGCATTATGTGGGGCCAATGTACTCTGCTGGTGGTCATGGAAGGTGCCGTAATGGCTGTACAATATGTGAATGCCATTTGCTGACCGACAGTACAACCATATCAACAGCATATTGGACAACAATTCATGCCCCCATCATGCACATCTTGTGAATGACTTCCTTTAGGATAATGGCATTGCTCAACTGGAGTGGTCAGCATGTTCTTCAGACATGAACCCTATTGAACATGTCTGGGATAGATTGGAAAGGGCTGTTTATGGACGATGGAGGGATCTTCATGAAATCGCCATTGAGGAGTAGGACAATCTGGACCAACAGTGCATGGTGAATTTGTGGATAGTATGCCATGACAAATATAGGCATGCATCAATGCAAGTGGACATGCTACTGGGTGTTAGAGGTACTGGCTTATACATAAATCTGGACTACAACCTCTGGAGGTCACACTGTATGGTGGTACAACACGCAATGTGTGGTTTTCATGAGCATCATTTATGTTGATCTTTGTTCCAATTTTCTGTACGGGTTCTGGAACTCTCAGAACTGAGGTGATGCAAGTCCTTTTTTGATTTGTCTATTTTATCAGAGATAGTTTGAAACAGTTTTATTTTCTGCTTATAAATACTGAAAATGTACTCAGTTGTCAGTTACTGGTATCTCAAATCATTTAATGAAGCCTAGTTGGAAAAGGTAACATGCCTAAAGAATGTGTTTGTGGAATAAAAAGTGCATGAACACAATAATGCACCAGTCTGCTTGATGCTCTGATGTTACTCCAATTTTGGGTGGTTGAATGCTCTATGTAAGATATATGTCACGTAATGTGATTTAGGACTCAACTGTGGGACCTAGTATCTTAGAATAAAGAAACTCGAACATTTGTCTGCTAATTAAAGTTTGAAATTTGATTTAACACATATATTTTAATGTGACAGTTTTAGGTGGCAGGGGTTTTGACTGTGATTGAATCAATTACTGGTAGAGGTCGGAACTGAACTACCTCATTTATGACACTGTCAACATCAGCAACAATTGTGTGGTAGCCATTACTGAATCTTTTGCATTATGCATTGCTCATTGTTTTTTTTTTCCCCTTTTTGTAAGGTGAATGAAGAAACCAATCCTATTGCTTCATAAAGTTTGATTATTTGTTGACCATGAAACACAAGAATGTATTGACAATCCCTTTGACCATCTGACAAGATCTCCTTTTGCAGAAACAAGGAACATGGGTGAAGGCTGGCTTCTTTGCCCACATTCCTCTTCAGTCCTCTGGTTGTCAGAATTCAAAATTTATTATGCTTGTGACCAACTACAAGTTTACAGTGTCCACTCTCTGCACTGTAGTGAGAATCTGCCCCCAGTAGCTGAGTGGTCAGTGCGACAGAATGTCAATCCTGCAGGCCCGGGTTCAATTCCCAGCTGGGTCAGAGATTTTCTCCACTCGGGGACTGGGTGTTGTGTTGTCCTAATCATCATCATTTCATCCTCATCGATGCACAAGTCGCTGAAGTGGTGTCAAATCAAAAGACTTGCGCCAGGCGAACGGTCTATCTGACGGGAGGCCCTAGTCACAGGACATTTACAATTACAGTTATTATAATGAGACCAGAAAACAAAAACTGCCAATGTATTTCAAGCATATCAAAACTCTTTCCATATGTGCAAACAGAGTTTTTTCAGTCTTACTTATACAAAAGTACCTAATCAAGTCTCTAAGTAACTCTGTGAAGTATGGGTTGCACAGCTATGAATGCTCATGATAGGTTGAAATCGATGCTCTGCAGATTTTGTAATTATCAAATTGGGTAGGGAAAAAATTATGTTGAGAAACCCCCTTAATCAGAGCGATGAAAGTGGTGCTGCATCTCAACAGCAACAATCTTTTGTTGAAAGGTCAAATACAATGAAAAGAAAAAACTGCCAAAGAGCATTTCGGAAAAAAAGTTGAAGTTGTAGCAAAAGCAAACATTCTATTCCAGAAGCTCCCACATAAATTATTCAGTCAGTTCCCAAGCACTAAGCCTTCGTATTCAGGCAGCTAACATGACAAGATTTTTAAAAAAATTAGATTAAAGTTTTAAAAATAAATAAGTAATTAAAAATGAAAAAACACAATTTCACTAAAAGCAGATGTGACTTTTTCAGGTCCTTATTGTCATTGATACTCCAATTATCTTAACTTTAGTCTCGCTCCTAAACTGTTCTTTCATTTACATCATCACTTCTTTGAGGTACAGGTTTACCAGAAGGGGAGGAAGACTGCTTCCTCACCTTATGCCCTTTTTGATCAAGCATTTTTCTCTTTGTCTTCCATTCTTCTTGTTTCCTCTTGCTTGTTTTAATTTGAAACGTTACACCAGAACTCACCCCTGGTGCCTTTAACTGACCAAAAACCAAACTGATTGTTATCTAACAAATCCTTTATTTTATTTTATTTTATTTTATTCTGTGTATTATTCTTTTCACTTATTTGAATGCTTGACCTGTTAAGCTGATTGTGTACTAATTCTGACATTTATTGATGATGTCATCCATGGGATTGTGTAACTGATATGCTGCTGAAGTCTGATGGTATGTCCCATAGATTTCACACATTAACTTTGACATTTGTTGTACATTATATTTAAATTTAAAAGCCAAACACAGCCATCAAAAGAATGTACATTTAACTGATTATTGAAAATATTCTCCAATAATGGATTGTGTGTACTGCAAATTGCTTTTACCTGCAAATATGTTTTTAGGTTCTGAAGACAGAGAACAAGATCTGAAGTATTTGGTTCAAATGGGATTAATCAAATCTGAACAAGACAGGAGATCAACATAGTGACCATCACAAGATACTTGCATGTTTCAATGAGTGATATGGAACTTAACAAAAATTCTACTTGTAACTCTGTGAGGACCACATCAAAGTGCAGCATACTATAGCATGTGCACTGTTTCCAGAATAAAGTGCCTCAAACTCTAACTCTGTAAAAACTTCCTGCCAGGCTTCTTATGTGAGAAGCATAAAATATCAACAATTTTACATATGTACAAGATGTATTGTGATGGCATATAACTTTTACATTTTAATAAGTGTTATCATACATAATTTGAAAAGATACAGTGTGGACCACTAATGTAAACTCATATATTTTGTAGAACAATGTGCCTGTGAAGCCTCTTAGGCCACTGCCTTTCAACTGTAAATGAGAATTCAGTGGTCTTGTGATATGATATGTAATTGCATTGTAATGTATTATGCACCCAATACTGCAGAATTTATCATTTGTACCAAGGTGAAGAAATTAATATTTTTGTATTGTGATTTATTTTAATATCTACAGTTAATAATCTAAATTTTCTACATAACTGAACTTTTTCACTTTGTATAGTGAATGAAAAATGCATTAAACTGTGCAAGATATGTGAAAGATGAATTGTAAGGCACTGCACTTACAGTTCCTTTTGTGACATCTGTCACTGCTCATTAAATATTCTGGCAGAACAACTGTGAAATTATTTCCTCACTTTTCTGTTTGCAGGTAACATTTCTGCAGTTAGTATTTTTAGCAGACACAGCAGGGAAAAGAGGGGACACTGTAGTCTAACAGTTCATTTATTTTGAAACTGTAGCATATGTATAACTATTTCAGTTTGGACAGTAATGGAGAAAGGAGTCAGCCACAGAATTATTGATTATTATTATTATTATTATTATTATTATTATTATTATTATTATTATTATTATTACTGTTGTTGAAGAAACCACCCTATCATTTGAAGTGTTTAAGGAAATAAAGAAAAATCTAAATAAGTTTTGTAAAGACTAGTTTCACCTTGAAAAATAGACAGGAGTCTCATCATTGGAAGCAGTGCAAGTGATGAAGTCTGTATTCTAATGCCACTTCCAGCCATGCAGTATCGAAGTTCCACCTATGACAAATAATGCCCATGATATTACCAGCTGAGCCAAGCCAGTAGCACACTTACTATATGTGTGGCCCCATCAGAGGGAACTCCTGATGACCAGCGCCTTCTGTGCAGTGACGCCATATCATTTGGCAGTAATACGGTGCCAGCTATTCTGTTTGTGTAGCGATGTCAGATGGCACCAATGCATCCAGCCCCTCCACACACACCCCCCTCCCCCACAATCACCTTTCCACCACCTCTGGCACCATCCACTGGGGCCAGAAGAACATAGGTGATAGATGGTGCATGGTCCAGAGGCATCACCACCAGAGAGGACAGTGGATCGGGTCCATGAGATTCGCTGCAAAAAGCATTGACAGGAAAGGCTTGATGGATGATGAAGTTTCATAAGTCAGCACAGGACTAGAGGGTTTTCTGGGGTTGGAGGAAACAGTAGGTGAAGTTGGTTTTAGTGCCACTGCTAAGTCGATGTGGAGAGGCCATGTTACACAACATGAACCTGTTATTGGAGATTGCTCCTTAGATACAGATTGAGTGCATCTGAACTTGCAGGCTCATGCTGGAGTGCCCAGCCAGAAAGGAGAGATTTTGATGACAGCTTGCACCAGCAGTAGGTCCAACATGTCCAAGATGGTGCAATGGTGCTTCAGGGCTCCAGCCTTCATTGGATTTTCCATATAAGTGCTACAAAATCACAGAGGGAATTGGATGTGTTGATAGACGTCATTTACAAATAGGTGACAGCTGTGATAAAATGGTTCATTGATGTGAGCCCATTGTTTTGGATACCAATTATGTCAAATAAGATTGAATGAGAGAACAACTGTGCAGGTTGCAGTTTTAGTGCTGTTTTTGCTAACCCATAGAACAAAATCTCGAGATTATGAAGACAGTCCATGTAGAGTTGCACTTGTAACCAATATATCACCAAGTATTCAGCACAGTTTGGAATAACATTTAGTAACTGCTCCATAAACCACTGTCATTTGGCAGGAGCCAAAGAGATTTTGAAAGGCAGCTGATTATGGCAGCATAGGTCACGTCATGTATTGAGCACCAGGTGAGTTTGTGATGAAGTATCCAAACAAATTTCAAAGCATGACTTTTTACTGAATAAAGTCCATGGCTTAACTTTGAAGAGAAGTCATCCAGGACCTCTAAAGTTTCCACTTCTCACTGTGTCTTTGAAGTCACCATAAAGTTTAAGGTTTCATCAGGTTTGAATAATATTACCAGTGGAGTGACTTATTGACTGAGAGGAATAGGCACTACATCTTTGTTAGGACATCAATCCAGTTCTGTTTGAAGAGCATCCATTAGAGTCATTGGGCCAACAAAGAAGCTTTGGAACAGTTACAGGCCACTGGCACTTTAAGAGTAACATGAGCTTTGAAGTCATTTGTCTGCTTGCACCCAGGTGAGAATATTTGAGCTTGCCCGTCACAGAGAGTCTTTAAAGTGGTGTAAGGCCCTTTGGATTGTATGGTGCATACTCTTTCATGAACCATAAATCCAAGAGTGGGATCAGTTACTACAAGAAAATTTACTGGTCAAGTGACTTGGTTGCATATGGCTACAATTGTATTTTTCCTAGGAAGGTTACCTGATGACCTCCATATGCTCAAAGATTTGTCCTTGGTGCCTACATTACTTAAGTAAGGAGTTTGCTTAAGCAGTAACAAAGAAGCATCAGTGTCCATGAGTAACCTCTCAGGATATTTTCCAATGAACATAGCTAAGCGTATTTGCTGGATTGCATTCTGAGAAATCTATACCTCTGTAGTTTTATCACTCAGTCCATTTCCAAAGGGAGTGATATATCTGAATACGGAGAGGTATATCTTGCAAGTGCCCCTTTTTTTTGCTACGCATGTGTCATGTTGCATTTCAATGGGAGCAAGCATTGAGTGCTGAAGAAGACAATGTTTACATCTGGGCAAAATTGCTGCCACTGATATGACCTTTCACTAAAGTGTGGTTGTTTTTAGATTGTCCAATCTGTGGAGCAGGTGGGAGCCCCATACAATGCAGTGTGATGTACTCGTGACAGGGAGCTGGCTGCTGCCAGGGAGGTGACTGCTGCGACATCTTCATCCCTCATAAACGAACTTAGGGGATGTGTAGATACTTTTGTAGGCTTCATCTATTTGTATTACTTGCTTCAGAGACAGATCTGATTACCTCAATGAGCGGTTTATCACTTGCAAGTCAGAGTTATGATGCACCATAACATCCTGTTTACAGTCCATACAAGTCTCCCACACCAACATTTAAAATTCCAATTTCTACTTAAACACAGTAGGTTGGTTTTCCAGTCTGCATAAGACTGATTGGGCCCCATTTCTCCGCTGCCAGAATTCTAGGAATTTAGCCTGCCTGCATAAAAACTTGACAAGCCAAAAAATATAATGACAGTCATCGGAACCAAGCATAGGGCTGCCACAAGTTTACCCTAGTGAAATTCCCTGATATTTCGAGACAAGCTTTAGCATTTTCTCGTGACAAATTCTGATATCTCCAGGGTAAGTTAAGATGTAAGATGACAATCTGTCTTTGCAACTATGGTACAAGAAACAATAGTGCAAACAAGAAAATATCTAAAAAAAGACTTGCAAGCAGACAGCATTTCCTGATGTGAGGAAAATTCTTAAGTACTAACATCAATGTTCTTAGTAATGAACTGGTTTTAGATGGAGAAAGCAAGCCAAATGGTATGTGTGTTTCGTTAAGACCACTTATGTTATTTTATTTCACAAAAACAAAGCATGTTTGGTGACAGAAATATGCATATTCTTGGAGTCACAAGACAGATTTAAAATACCTTCACTGATTTCAGAAATGATCTCACAAAGAAGTAGACCTCTTGAAAGAAGTGTATAAGGTGGGGAAGAATCATGTAAACCAACACTGTAGGCAACCACCAATAAAATGTTGGTTGTACTGTGTTCATTCTTGTCAGGTATTAACCACTGTGTTATATGTATCATTCTACAGGTATTCCATGACTTTTTCTTTTGAGAAATGTATGAGTACATAGCGTACAAACTGCCAGCGACTGACAAAATTTTCTTCTTGTTATCGCACATACTTTCTAATATATATACAACTTTTGAAAAGCCAAAATGTCATAGAACAAATCATATGTCTATAAAATTTCACACTGTACAATGTACTTGTGGCAAAACAGTCACAGTTCCTGAAATCCATTGCCCATGACCTCTGGCCTGCTGAGGAACACTGCAGTCCTGTGTCCATGAATAAACCACGAAAATCCACTGCATTATACCATCTGGTCTGCGGGCAGATCGATGAGGCTAGGTATGACAGGCAGGACCTGCACATTAGTGGGGAACAGTAAGCTTCAGATCGGCAGGCTTGATGTATTAGAGACATCTACAGAAATGGCCTGCAGTTTTGGCCTATTGACAAAATCCGCTTGTATGGCCAGTTATTCAGAAGTCACAGACAGCATGGTGATGAAATGAGGCCAAAGTGATCACTCCATGCAACAAATAACTTGTTCAAATACTCTGAGAATGAATAATAATGAAGATAGGTAGCAGTTACCTTGATGATGGCACTTACAGTCAGTCAAGCTGAATAAAATAGCATTTTAGACTCATAATGTATACTACAAGTTAAATACATGCCACTCATTTTTAAGATGATTTAATTATGTTAACAAAGTGTGCAGTTTAATTTAATTCACTGTAGTGCATGTTCAACAGCACTGTCACAAATTATAAATGGGCAACTGCATCAACACTTCAGTCAGATAAAAATACTTCCACTCTAAGTTTCTGACCAGAAATAGTTGTGTGACCAAAAATATTTGTGATGGTAAGTTGGAAGTAATATTTATTTGGAAATCAAGCACTTTTTGGGAGCAACAATCCTTTACTAAAGATGTTGTTGATATCTTAATATGGATCAACCAAACAATTCTGTTTTCATACTCAGATAACATGGTGGATGTCAGTTAACTTTTAAGCAGACTGTATTGTCTTCTAGACATAAAAACTGAAAGTGATGTTGACTAATCACTATAAGACAATCATTCATTGATTTTTATTCACTGTGTAAACTGGCTAGATTGAAGTCCAGCTCTGAGTTTTATAAAAGTCAGATAAGGTTAGAAACTGCTGTAACTCCTGCTCCGGCAAAGTTTAGCACTGGACATATGTCCTAACAAAATTATGTCACAGTTGAAGGTGCTTTCTAGACAATGTTTCTACCATTCACACACTGAACCTTGCTAGTGCTTGCCTGATATCTGGTAATAAATAACTAAAATCTAATAGTCAACATTTCTTTTGGAATTAATCTGTTATTTTCCAGAATTTTTTTCTCTAAACATTGTATTGTGCAGATAACAAACAAATGTTGTTAAAATCTATATCCTGTCCCCTGTCCACATGTTCCAGTTTTGTTTTGAATCTTTGTGGCTTTCATCTCCCTTCATGTGTTTTTTTCCTTATCTCACAGTTTTGCCTGTTTTGTTTAGTCACAACAAAAAACCGTCAATCCTGGAGATCATAAGAAGGGTCTGTGGTAGGCCAGATATTTTTAAGTAACAAAAATTTTATATTGACTGAAGAATTAAAATTTTACATCATTTTGGCAAAGAATTTGATCTATCAAATCAGTTAAATATGACTGACTTACAGAGCAGGAAAAAGGCTTATCATCCTTCTTGTTTGTGCTTTCAGCAGAACATCATAGTTACTGGCCACCAGTCTCTACCTGGAGTACTTTAAATATGATTCCAAGCTGTTTTTTCATTAATAAGAAAGTTAAATTTTTTAGTTCTACTTGCTGCTAAGTTGGATGATGCTGCAAAATAGTGTCTACTTTTTACTGAACTATATTCATTACTGGGCTCCCTAGTTCTCAGTTCATGGCACTAAAATGTTTTCAGCCATATCATTTTGTCTGAAGCCACTACTAAACCTCAGCCTAACACTGACAATATTGTGTATAGAATGTTACTGTAGTAGTCATTACAAAATGAATGTCATGTTTTGCTATAAGATTGGCTATTTTGAAATGGTGATGACACAACTGAGGACATGTTGTTTCTGGTACGTATGACTTCTCAGACAAGAAGTGTTAAATTTGAGGACGAATCAAAAAGTATATTACACCGGCTCGCTGTGAGAGCATGCTGTGCATCTTGACCATGGCTAATGTGTAGTACTCAACAGTAACTGCTGACATCTGACAGGATGGGTGGTGTGGTATCCCATGGTGTCCCTAGCTGATCAGGTTAGGCTCAAAGGTGCATAAACTGTATGTTCACTCTAAATTTGAGGAGCATGTAATGATTGGATTTCTATTGGCCAAAGGACTCAATTGAATGGACATTCATCATCACTGCTGTATATGGTGATCATGCAGTCTCTCACACTGATATTGTCAAGTGGTGTATGCAATTTGACGCCGGACATATGGATCTCAATGATATTGCAAAATCAGGCCCACAATATCTAGTACTGTTGCAAATGTTTACTGAGTGGATGTAATCATTACAGAGGACTGACACATAACACTGCAGAAACTTGGCAGCATACTGAATATTTTGTAAGGCAATGTGTTTTCCTTTGCTCACCAGCACCTTCGATATTGTAAACTGTGTGTCAAAATGGTCATATGGATACTCACTGATGTTCACAAGAGATGGAGATTCCATTCATCACTGGAACACGTGGAAAGGTATTCTGCAGAGGGCAAAGAGTTTCTGTGGTAAATCATCACAGGAGATGGTCATGGGTCCACTGCTTCATCCCTGAAACAAAGAGAACCTCGATGGAATGGGTGCCCACCACATCACCACAACAAAAGAAGGCCAAAGTTCAACCTTCAGCAGGAAAGGTGATGATGACAGTGTTATTCCACATGGAGGGTGTGGTGCACATGGAATTTATGCCAAAAGGCACAAAAATCAACTCTACTTTTTGGTGTCAAATGTTGGACCAGTTGTATAAGACAATTAAAGAAAAGTGACAGGGAAAATTGAGCACCTGTGTGATTTTGTTGCATGATGATGCAACCCCGCACTCAGCCCACCAAACATCAAAACTGCTGCGGAGATTCAAGTGGGAGGTACGGTAACATCCTCCACACAGTCCAGACCTAGTGCCATGCGATTATCATGTGCTGAGCAAGTTGAAAAAGGATCTCAGTGGACAATGATTCCAAAATGATGATGAGGTGAAAGCAGTTGTATCCAGATGGTTACATAGTGCTGGAGGTGATTTCTATGCATCCAGAATCAAAAAGTTGGTTATCCATTCCAATAAATGTTCACAGTCTCTTGAGGCCTGTATGGAAAAGTGAACTAACATTGTATATTGTGATAGCCATATTACCTATATTTATGTGGTTTAATAAACGGCCATAACTTGGAAGTATAACTCACTTTTTCATTTGCTCTCATGTGTAATGGATTGTGTGGCACCTATCAGTTATTTAGATGCTCTTGTTAGTAACAGCAGAAGATGGTAGAGCCTGTTGCCCCCACATCATTGTTCTCACTGAAGTAGGTCTCATGGAGCCTGCACCACCTACTGTTGAAGATTAAACAAATAAATACCTGTGTGTGTTGGTAGACTTCCTGTATACTCTTGTGTCCCAAAGTATTGTCATATCTTTTATAAACCAACAAAAGTATTAAGTTGACTTTAACGTAGATGTCATTATACAATTTGTGAAACCTACATAACTCTGCTGTAGTTCGTGGCTTTATAACAAATGTATCATCCATGTAGAAATGCCAACAAGATAATTTTAGTTTCACACTACTTGATGTTGTTCAAAATGTTCCATGGTAAAACCAACTGCTATTGGGAATTTTATCAGTTTCGTGCACATTGGTGCACAAGAGTATACAAGTAGCTCATCAACATGAGTAGATAGATGCTGCTTTACATCATTATCCACCACAGAAATTAGCACTGCTAAATACCTTAACTTTGTAAGCTATCTGCATCTGTGATACCAACAGATTGGAATCAGAAATAGAGTAGTTAAAGGAAACTTGGACGGCAAACATTTATGAAGTAGAACCATCAGATATGGTTTTACTAAATGTGCATGCAAGGCTGCAGAGCAACAGTCTGGATAGATAATACAGGGTGTACATAAAGTCCGGGAACACTTTCAATTATTTATTGCACAAGAACTAAACATTGCATAGATGTCATATATATATTGCATTATGAAGAGAAACTCTGAAATTTAGTTTTTTTTTCTTTTTTTTCTCAAACATTCAATATGCGAACCATGAGTGACCCGGCAGATATCAATACGGTAATCCGATTCTTGCCATACCCGTCCTAGCATGGCATTGTTGACGGTGGCAGTCGCTTTCTGTATTCTCTCCCAGAGCTCTACTACATCACTTGGCAGAGGCAGTACATACACCAGATCTTTAGTATGTCCCCACAGAAAAAAGTCGCATGCAGTAAGATCTGATGATTGGGGAGACCATTTCATGAAACAGGTGTCCCCTTCTGTAGCACGGCTTGTCCACTGATGTGGCAGCTCCATGTTCAGGTACCCATGAATTTCACAATGAAAATGGGGTGGAACCCCATCTTACTGAAAGATGAACAGAGAGTCCAATTGCATTTGAGGCATCAGACATTGGTGGAGCATGTCGAAGTAGGAATATCCACCGACAGTGCTCTCAGCGAAGAAGAATGGCCTGTACAGTTTTTGATGTGAAAGGGCACAAAAAACATTTACCTTTGTAGAATCACACCCATATTCAATGCATTCTTGTGGATGCTTTGTACCCCAGATTCGACAATTATGACTGTTCACTTTTCCATTAGTGTGAAAAGTGACTTCGCTAAAAATTATCGGTAAGCAATCAACAATGCCATCCCCATCCTCAGTCAACTTTTTCATTGAGCTTCTGCATTAGCTCCAATTTGAATGCTTTCATAGACAGCTTCTGTCACAGGACTTTCCACACTGTTATTGGAGCCATTTCAAGTTCGTGGGATGCACGACACACTAATTTCTTTGTACTCCTTATGAGAGTCTCGTGTATGTGCTCCACATTTACTTCACTCGCACTGGGACATCAGCTTCTCTTTGCTTGGCACAAGCAACCTGTCATAACACATTTGTTATACCAGTGGTAAATGGTCTTCCTCATTGGTGGCTACTTACTGGGCTTGGTTCTAAACATCCATTGAACAACTCTAGCACACCTGTTTTTGCTGAACTCCAACACACAGAAAACTTGACCCGCACCTGAACTCACCATGATTGAGACTAACACTGGCTATCGGAAAATTACTAAACTACACTTTGACGGTATACATGAAAAAAACTTTCAGAGTTGCTCTCCAAAATGACATATGTATGATATCTGTGCAATGTCTGGTTCTTATGCAATAAATAATTGAAAGTGTTCTTGGACTTTATGTACACCATCTATTATTCAAAGAAATGGCTTCCAGTCTTCAAAACAGTAACTAGTGAGCCATGGCATGGTGGACTGTAATTTTCCAGGCTGCTAACATCAATAACAGCGATATGTCTTTTTCTTACATGTTCGTGAAGGTCACCACTCCTTGCACTACCCCTGAAATATCTGATAATCTGATTCATACAACCAGGATAGAAAGTCATTATGGCTATAAACCATGAACTTTCTGTGTTGAGTAGGGGCTGATGTGTGCTATTCTTGGATACAAATTTGAGTTCATAAAGAATTGTATCCAAATTCAACAGAACAGTATCGCACGGTGTTGGCCTCTTTTCAAAGATAATGCTTCAGTAAACTAAGTTGTTATGGTGGTGTTCAATTGAAAGGTAATTAATAACAAATAAGCAAAGTAAAGATGAAGCATTTTTAGAGAATGAATAATCTAAAACTTGTCTTAGCGAACTGTCGTTTTGTGCTAGGGAAAGTGAAGTAGTCCTGTATTTTATTTAACTCGTGACCAACTGTATCTATGAATTGGCTAAAAATTCATTGTTAAAATTATTTTTTTCTGCATAGGTGCTGGCAGTATTTGAGCAGGTAAGTTTTCTTTCCACTAGGCATACCAGCTTCAAAATCTTGTGGTTCCATCTGCTGGGTGTATGGTCTGCTTGCTAATCGTTGCCTGCCTGCACTCCTTTGTAAATAATGGGAATTATCCTGTAGAGTGAAGCTCAAAGGCTGTCCAACCAATATAAGGTGGAATGGTGCAAAATTATTTAACTTTTAAGATATTAGAGCAGAGTACCCTTCTGAAATTGAAACTATATCAGTCATTAATTGTTGGGTTTTTCCTATTACTTCTGTCCATTCATTTCATTTTTAGATTTAAACACACATAGCTCAAATGCATTTAATAGACTGACACCAGACAGAGCTACATTCTACATCTACACACTGCAAACCACTGTAAGGTGCATGGCAGAGGGTACATCCTATTGTACCAATTAGTAAGGTTTCTTCCTATTCCATTCATGTATGAAGCACAGAAATAATGATTGTTTGAAGCCTGTGTGCATGCAATAATTATTCTAAGCTTATCGTCATGATCCCACTAATAGCGATATGTAGGGGATTGTAGTATATTACCAGAGTAATAATTTAAAGCTTTTTCTTGAAACTTGGTTTATATACTTCCTTGGGATAGTTTATGTTTATCTTCTAGAGTCTTCCAGTTCAGTTCCTTCAATATCTCTGTGACTCTCTCGGTCCACAGATCGTGGCCATGCAGTAGCATTCTCACTTCCCACATCCGGGTTTGATTCCCGGCAGGGTCAGGGATTTTCTCTGCCTCGTGATGACTGGGAGTTGTGTGATGTCCTTAGGTTAGTTAGGTTTAAGTAATTCTAAGTTATAGGAGACTGATGAGCATAGATGTTAAGTCCCATAGTGCTCAGAGCCATTTAAACCATTTGACTCTCTCACATGGTTTAAACAAACCTGTAACTATTTGTGCTACCATTTTGTGTATACATTCAATATCCCCTGTTAGTCCTATCTGGTGCCCTGTTCGTCCTATCTAGTATGGGTCCTACAAACTTGTGCAATATTGTAGAACAGTCACAGGAATAATTTGTAAGCAATCTCCTACGTAGATTAATTGTACTTTCCCAGTATTCTACCCATAGACTGAAGTCTACCACCTGCTTTATCTATGACTGAACCTATGTGATCATTCCATTTCATATTCCTACAAAGTATTACACCCAAGGTATTTGTATGAGCTGGCCGATTCCAGCAGTGACTCATGGATATTATATTTTTTTCACTGGATACAACTTTTTTTTCATTTTGTGAAGTGGAAAATTTTATATTTATGAACAATTAAAGCAAGATGACAATCTCTGCAACAATTTGAAATCTTATCAAGATCTGACTGAATATTTATGCAGTTTCTTTCTTACAGTAGTTCATTACTGATAACTGCATCATATTCAAAAAGCCTGATTTTACAATTAATATTGTCTGCAAGGTCATTAACATACAACATGAATGGCAAGGGTTCCAACACACTTCTCTGGGACACACCCGAAGTTACTCTCCATCCAAGATAACATACTGCGTCCTCCCTAACAAAAAATCCTCAATCCTGTCACAGATTTCATTTGATACCCTAATATGATCATACTTTTGAGAATCAGTGCAGGTGCAGTACTCAGTCAAATGCGTTTTGGAAATCAAGAAATACTGCATTTACCTGGTTTTCTTGATCCATAGCTTACAGTGTGTTCTGTGAGAAAAATGAGAGTTGGGTTTCACATGATTAATGTTTTTGAAATCCATGCTGGTTGGGATTGAGGAGGTTATTCTGTTCAAGATACCTCATTATGTTTAAGCTCAGAATATGTTCTCAGATTCTACAACAAATCAATGTGAAGAATACCGGACAGTAGTTTTGTGGATCAGTTCTACTACCATTCATATATGCAGGTGTAACCCATGCCTTTCTCCAAGAACTACACATGGTTTTCTAGTTCGTGGGATCTACAATGTATTATAGTTAGAAGAGGGGCCAACTCAGCTGCAAATTCTACATAGAATCTGACAGGGATACTGATAAGATCTGGAGCTTTGTTCATTTTTAATGATTTAAGCTGCTCCTCAACACAAATGACACTAGTACTTACCGGTATTTCAGTCATCTTTGCTTTGGTACAAGGATTGAATTGGTATAGTTCTCCTTGGTTTTTCTCTGTAAAGGAATGTTTGAAAATGGAGTCAAGCAGCTGGCCACTGCGGCTGAGTGGTTCTAGGTGCTTCAGTCCACAACCGCACTGCTGCTATGGTCGCAAGTTCGAATCTTGCCTCAGGCATGGATGTGTGTGATGTCCTTACGTTAGTTAGGTTTAAGTGGTTCTAAGTGTAGGGAACTGATGACCTCAGATGTAAAGTTCCATACTGCTTAGAGCCATCTGAACTATTTGGAGTCAAGCATTTCATCTTTTGTTTTGCTATACTCAATTTTAGTTCCCATCTCATTTGCTAGGGAATGGACACTAACTTTGGTGACACTACCTTTACATATGACCAGAACTTCTTTGGGTTCTTTGAAAGATCACTTGAAAATATACTACTCTCTTGACATTCAAAGGTGTTTTATTCAGCATCTCTCTATCTATAGCACAGCACTTTGTTTTACACCTATTGTGTAGTAATCTCTATTTCCTTAGAAGTTTCTTTACAGTGACTGTCTACCATGGAAGTTCCTTCTGATTATAAACTATTCTTTTAAACTTGAGCCAGAGTTCCTCTAAATGCTACTGCCCTGTGCTGAAAGTTTCAAGTTCCTCATTGAGATACAATACTACAGATTTTTTATCTGGTTTACTGAACATATATATCTTTCTGCTTGTTTCAGTTGTCCTTTGTACTTTGGCAATCTGTTGTCACAACTGTGTCATGTTCACTGATGCCAACTTCAATGTGAACATCCTAAAAGAGGTCAGGTCTGTTTGTTTCCATTAGATCCAATATATTTCCACCATGATTGAAGTTCCTAACTAGTGGTTCTACGTTTCAAGAGAAGGATTTAGCAAAGTTTCACATATTGTCTTATTACACCCACCAATAACAAAAGTGTAATTTTCCCAATGAACTGTTGGACAATTAATGTCTCCACTGATGATTACAATACGATTGTAGAACTTACGTACAAGTGAACTGAGGATTTCCCTAAAGTTTTTGATTACGTCATGTGATACGCATTTGCATATACATTCTACACCACTGGCACATTCCTTGCTGTATAAGAAAATTCTGTTGTTTAGTGATAATTCATGCGACAGATAAAGAAGTGGCCAATTTGTATGTGTCCAGGTGTTCACATTAAATCATTCCTTGATAATCTATATTCTTGACAACAAGACATGTCCTTGGACTTTGTCTATAATAACAAGAAAAAAGAGAATGATGGAGTAACACTTCATTATAAATCTCAGCCTAGCTGTAGTATTTTTCAATGCCCTCTTACCAGACCTCAGATAAGGATTGTAACAGTCTGCAAGGTGAATGGGATCATGACATCACCAAGAAAGCTGATAGAATGGAAGCAGCAGTCCTCTCTATATAGTTGCTACACACAGGACTTCCATTATGTGGAAAGACAGCAGTTCCTTCAGTAGTAGTGTTAATTAAATGATAGTTGGCATTTAAGAAGTTATTGATAGAGCAACTGAAGAGTCTAAACCCAGTTTGATTGAAGAAACCAGAACCTCAGGCTGTCCTGTAAGAACATGGAACAAAAGAAAGAATGACACTACTAGGAGTTTTGAATATTAAAACAAATGGTATGACTTTAAAAGATATGTATAAATTGCAGTAGAACAGGTATTAGGATGGGATGGAAAACGGCAGAAAAAAGTGAAATTCATGGATAACAAATGAGATGATGGAATTAGTAAATAAGTGATCAAAATGAAAAACTGTTGACAGTGCACAGCAACACTATAAGTTAATCATAAATGAAATTAACCACAGATGTCAAAAAGCCAGAAAAGTATAAACAGATAATAAATGCTACTGGACGTACATGGGTGTATAATGTTAGGGCCTGCAGGAAAGCAAATAAAGTATTATTGTTGTTATTATTATTATTAATATTAAAAAGAATACAAAAAATTAAAATACACACAAATATAGATACATAAATATGTATAAGATAGCCAAGTCAGATGCAAATATGCACAGATGTGGTCAGATCAAAACTATTTCACAGAATCGGTCAATATTGAATTGAGTTTAGTGGAGCAGTAAGAGGTGTAAACAATACTTGTCCTTACAATCTGTCAGAACACTTAGTTTTCAGCATGTTCCTCAGTTGTCACAAAATAGTAGTGTATATTAGTTACTACATAATAGTGAAAATGTATGGTAAAATATCACATCTGGTACAAAATTGTTCTTTATTGCTGTGTGGTGTAGCTGATATTGTAGTACGCACAGGCCTGATAAGATGGGAGCCGAGGCCAAAATACCCCAGGCCAAAGCTTCAAAGGGGCGGGGGCCTAAGTCCATCAAAGGTTAGGATCCCCGAAGGTACTCAGTTGGCAAATACCAGTCTGCTATTATAAAATAAATTACGTATCACATAAAAAACCTTGGTCAACATAACCTCATTCAAGCATTAGTCGATTTGCATCTGCATCATAAAGTTGTTCTTTATTAAAAATGTCAGTTTGCCAACCTAATACTCGTCATTTGCGGGAGGTGTTACTGTTTTGTTTCAATATGAAGAAAACAGCGACTGAGTCTATCAAATGGTCTCAGGTACTTAGTGAGACCTGTATTAGTGAAAGAACATGCCGTGTGTGGTTTCAATGCTTCAAGAATGGTGATATTTATGTCGCAGACCAGCATGGTGGTGGAAGAGAGAATGCTTACAAAGATAAGAAATTGGAGACATTGCTGAGTGAAGACTCATGTCAAACTCAAGAAGAATTGGTACGATTAGTAGCAGTGACACAGCAAGACATTTCAAAATGTCTTGAAGCTATGGACATGATTGAGAAAGAAGGAACTTGGGTACCGTGTGTGCTGAAAACAAGAAACGTTGAACGGCATTTGTGTGTTTGTAAACAGTTGCTTCAGAGGCAAAAACGGAAGGGATTTCTGCATCGCATTATGACCAGGGATGAAAAATGCGTTCATAATGATAACCCTAAATGCAAAAGATCATGGGATATCCTGGCCATGCTTCCAAGTCAATGGCCAAACCGAATATTCACGTCTCCAAGACCATGCTTTGCATTTGGTGGGACCAGCTTGGTGTCGTGTACTATGAGATGTTAAAACCGAGTGAACCAATCACAGAAGCTCATTACTGAACACAATTAAAGTGTTTGAGCAAAGCATTAAAAGACAAATGGCTGTAATACAGTGAGAGGCCCGATAAAGTGATTTTGCAGCACGACATTGCTCAAGCCCACGTAGCAAAAGAGGTCAAAATGTACTTGGAAACGTTACAATGGGAAGTCCTACCCCACCTGCTGTATTGTCCAGATATTGCTCCCTCTGACTATCACCTGTTTAGATCAATGGTGCATGGCCTGGCTGACCAACACTTCTGATCCCATGAAGATGTCACAAAATGGATCCATTAGTGGGTTGCTTCAAAAGATGAACAAATTTTTTTGAAGTGGGATTCATACACTGATCAAAAGATGGGGGAAAGTAGTGGCCAGCGATGGAAAATTCTTTGAATGATATCTGTGTAACCAATTTGTTTCATTAAAGCCTCAAATATTGAGGAAAAAACGGCGGAAATAAAGTTGTACTCCTCGTAACTTTTATGATTCTTGCAGGCTAGTTACATAGATATTGTACACTACAACCACGTAGTAATGGAGTTGAAAATGCATTTTCTTTAAGTGTTGTTGGAAATCCTGCCAAAATATTTGCCCAAGAAGTGTACACAGCAAAACCTGTGAAATGTCGTCATAATTTGGTGGGATTACCAGTAACATACAAAGATAACTCACTTCTGATTCCATCAAAGACAGATTTTACATTAAATATACAGAAAGTATTTTGAATTCAAGAGTAAATAAAAATTAAAATATGTATATTTTTGTATATAGTTGCCCTGGCAGAATTGTAAAAGTGAAGGAATCAAATGACATGAAAGACGTACATTGGCTGTGCTGATGCTCAGAAGTAGAGGGGTAATGTTCTTCTTTTGTCCATCCATAGAATAGCCAATTTACATGGGAACTCTCATGTTACTGAATGTGACATTATTTCTTGGTAAAAAAGGCTTACCCTTTAGATGTTCATCCCAGAAATCTGGAGGTCCAAATAATGAAAATTTTGATGTAATAGTGGACCTTTTGAATCACGACGGTGAAGTTCTTGCAAAACACAAAAATGAGGTCAGTGATGGACAGGAAGCTGGGAAGAATTTAAAAGTGCATTAGCCATCAATTATTGCTGACAACGAATTTCTTTCTAGTTGCACCTATCATGTCCAAGAGTGTCACCTTGGAACACAGAGAAAATAAGAAATATTACTCACTTATTGTTGATGGAATTCCTGATGTGAATCATTTGGAACAGACAACATTCATCTTGCTCATGGTCCTATATTACTCTAATAAGGAAACTGATCAACACAAAATAAATGAAAAGTTTTTGGAATTTGTAGACTGTAATCAGTACTTGGGAAACACTCAGTTCCTATCAGTAAATGCTGCAGAAAAGGTTATGATAACAGAATTAATATGAGAGGATCTTACAAAGGAACACATACACATTCTCTTCAATTCTTGTAAAATTTTCTCTGTGTACTTATCATAGTATTATGTGAGACGAGGTACTGGTAGAAGTAAAGCTGTGAGTACCGAGCATGAGTCGTGCTTCGGTAGCTCACATGGTAGAGCACTTGCCCACGAAAGGCAAAGGTCCCAAGTTCGAGTCTCGGTCGGGCACACAGTTTTAATCTGCCAGGAAGTTTCATATCAGCGCACACTCCACTGCAGAGTGAAAATCTCATTCTGGAAACATCCCCAAGGCTGTGGCTAAGCCATGTCTCTGCAATATGCTTTCTTTGAGGAGTGCTAGTTCTGCAAGGTTCGCAGGAGAGCTTCTGTAAAGTTTGGAAGGTAGGAGACAAGGTACTGGCAGAAGTAAAGCTGTGAGTACCGGGCGTGAGTCGTGCTTCGGTAGCTCAGATGGTAGAGCACTTGCCCGCGAAAGGCAAAGGTCCCGATTTCGAGTCTCGGTCGGGCACACAGTTTTAATCTGCCATGAAGTTTCATATCAGCTCACAGTCCGCTGCAGAGTGAAAATCTCATTCCAGAAATAATACTGTTTCCGGAAACTGTACAGCTTACTTTCCTGAACGCGTCAGTTTACAAATTACAAACTAAAGATCTGACGACATGTATACAGCAGTATATATTATTGGTACATATTATAAGTATTTTTAGTTTCCTGAAATAACAAGTGGCATGAAATTAAGCAATTTCTTAATAGATCATTATCCAGTAATACATAGTTTTGAACTTGCCCTTGGATGAATGAAATTATATATTGTAATAAAAGTGATGGAAGGACTTCATTGCAAAGTGAGTGTGAAATTTAAAACATAATCTTAGCAATGGTACATCAGACAAATGTGTTACAAACTGTTTTCTTTCTAAGAAGTTAAATAAGATGCAAACTGCAAATATATAAAAAAGATTTACTTAAATTTAAATCAGTCCTAATTCTGACTGAAAATTTTGTGTAATTATTCTGTATTTCATCCAAATGAGTATTTTTGTGTATCTCTAGCATCCCTAAAATTGTGTTTTGTTTAAATCTTGTCAAAGCTTTTGTAAAACGGTAAAATTGGATAACTACATTTTGATATCGGACCGAATCACATATATCCTGTACCATCCCATCCTGGCTCTCAGTGGCCCTGATTTTGCACATGGTTTTCTGAACATTAGCTATTGTTACACCTACATTCAACAGCAATGTCAATAAGATGTAGTGGAGTAGTCATGACCTGTTAAGAACCAACTAAGTTTCAGACGAGCTCTCTCCACAGGACGTTAATAATAGACACATCGTCGAATGGTATGACGCATTTCAAACTTGACTTGAACATAAGGATAGAAACTGGAGTAATGAATTAAAAACTGTGCATTTGTCAGGACTTGAACCTAGATCTTACATTTACTAGGCAGGTGTGCTAGCCACTACCCCGCCACAACATTGTGGGTACTAGGCCTTCCCTAACACGAACTTTGCCTTTAGCAGTTGTAAGTTTAACATTTTTCATGTGCTTTCTTACAGAAAAATGAAATGTCTTACAATTAGGTACAATTGTCTAAGTAATGGGCAAAATGAAAGATGAAGTGAAGATTTGAAAAAGAAATGACCAAATTAGTAAAAACAAGTAATTTTTTTTCTGTATAGTGATAGTGTTAGTGCTAGCTCAACTGTTATCGAAAGTTGCTCTGTCACAAGCAAGTGTACTTATGAAATGAAAAGTAATTGCAGCAATTGTGAATGAGAAAAAGAACATTGTAACGAAATCCCCATAAATACAATTAGACCTACTAATATCAAAAACTTTATTTAAATGATAGCGTAGATTATTAGTTAGATATAGATAAGGTATACTAAAACGCTCTTTGTTAGACAAAATCCTTATCAGCTAGCGGGTGTACTCTCCAAGGAAAGTTACACTGATAAGACAAAGAATTTAGACAGCATGGTTGTGATATTCATCTAAAACGACTGTTTGCTGCAAACCGTGTTGCTTCTTTAGAGAATCGAAATTGTCACCAGCTTAGAGGGAAACGGTTGGAGGTGTCTAACTAAACATAGACCTATAGTGCGACACGAAAGTAGATATGCACATTTGAACGCTTGCGTTGTTTTCAACTGGGGTGTATTAATCACAAAGTTAACGTATTCAGCCCGACTGTGCTTAATTTCGGTGATGTAACGGGAACCGGTGTTACCACTGCAGCAAGGTCGATGGTGCCGTTACCACTGGAACCCAATAATATGGTTTTTCGTGGAAATAGGGATGAAACTGGAAAATCAAACACTGTAAAGTATTTAGCAGTTGTCTAATTGCCTGCAAAATATGATCCGGTATTCTGCGATCTATCAAATAAACCAAAAAAACATGCAAAAAATATCTTAGCCCTTTACTTCAGTATGAGCTATTTTTTTTTTTTTTTTTTTTTTTTGAAAAGAAATTATTAATCACATTAAGGTTGTTCCATACTTTCTTGTTTTTATAAATGCAACTCAGAACACTACAAAAAGAGATTAGTTAACTTAGGTATTTAGATATGTTACATTTTCAGGTGATTCTATTGCAAAGTCTTGTGACATGGAGATACGGGAAAGCTTTTTAAGTTCTCCTGAACTACAAGATAAAAATGCATTAGGAATACAAAAGGAAATAGATGAAAAAAAAACCTGTTAACTAAATGCTAGGGTCAGCGTTATGATGCAGATATGTTAGAACGAGAATTCAACAAAGGTAAAGAGGTGCAAATATGTGCATTCTGCAGTGCATAATTTTACTCTAATACTCGAAGATACTACACGTGGGATTCAAGTAGTCAACTCCTTTTATGAGAAAGTAAAATGTTATGCATTCCCTTCAGTATTAAACATGGAAACTTTTTATATCTTACTGTACCTTAAAAAAAGTTTGCCCAACACTTTGGTCTTCGAGAGACCGGTACCAGTCCATTAAAATCCTTCGGTATGCTTATGTCGTTATACTTATGGCTCTGTCAAAAATTATATTTATATCTAAGAAAAGGTGAGAAAGAGAACAAGCGTTTCTTTTTGAAAACTAATTAGAGAAATTTGAATTCGTTTTCACATAGCGATGCAATCACAGATTCTAGAATGTCATAATTTATCATATCAAATTATGGAATCAGAAAACGCTGAGCTTGATAAAACGTGTTCTCTTGTTCAGAACGCAGCTGATAATTTATCTTGCTAGCGCCACAATTTTAAAGAAACTACAGTTTTAGCAAAGAAATGAGGCATTTCATCACAATTCCAAAATAAAAGAATTGCATTAGTTTTCTACTTCTACCTGGTGTAATTAAAGATAGGTTAATTACTAATAGGTTATACATTTTATTTTAGAGGGTCTGTATTTTTGTTTTGCAGGTGGGCCGTTATCGTACACGTTACGTCTCTGCATAGCGAGTACTGAACATTAGGCCAAACGTTAGCTTATACACTGACTAGAGATGGAAAAGGTAATTCAATAATAGGGACAGAAAATAAGGCAAAAGATGAAAACGACACAGGAGCCAACTGAAAAAGAGAACACACCTCAAGACGAGGGAAGGGTCGATCCCTTGAATTTCGAAAAGTTTTGCTTCAATTCAGTATGAAGAAATGGAAAGGTTTTATTAGGACTACACATATGTCTGTGCATTTTTAAAGCAGTGGAAGTACTACATCACTGACATAAAACTATATTTTTGAACGTTTGAAGAATACCTTTGACGTAATTGTAATGTATCTCTATTTCAGACCAAGAAGTGAAGAAATAACTTTACAAGCTTGTGTATGAAATTGAGAAATTACCGTAAGATTTTTACAAGAATATGAATATTACATCAGAAGAAAGGAGTGGATTGATACGAAAATTACAGTAAAAACAGCTTAGTGTCATATCCCTCAAAATTATTGTAGTAGTGCCTGGTCAAAGAACAGGTGGGCCTATTTTGGTTTTAGGGAAAGTAGGGGCACTCGAGAAGCAGTTTTAGTGGCGGCAGTGCAACCAATAATGTAGGGAAGATTCAGGAAAAATAGAGGAACAGAAATTGGCTTTGTGGCTTTGATGACGTGGAATGAAATCAGATGTGATTTTCAGTATACAAGGGTTGGAACATAAATTGTGGCAACTATTTATTCGCAACCGATACCAAAGAGTTACAAGTTTGCACCTGTTATCGTCCTTCAAAGTAGTCGTCAGCATTGTGTAGAACACGTTGCCAGCGATGTGGAAAGCGAAGTATACTATTAGCAGAGCCTGTTCTGTTGATGGTGCGAATGGAGCGGTCTACTGCCTGTCGAATCTCTGGAACAGTTCTGAAGCGAATGCGAAGTGATTCCTTCATCTTCGAAAACAAATCAAAGTCGCAAGAACTGAAGTCTGAGGAATATCACCTGCGACCAGTTTTGCGAGAGAAGCGGCGACATGTTCTGTGCAACCCACCCATCATTTTGAACAACAATGCGCAGCCGCTTACAACGCAAGCTGTGTCTGATCTGTTCGACCGTTGGGACACGGAAGTACTGTACGGTACCATCCACCCTACTCCCCAGACTTACTCCTTGTGACACAACTCTGGTGACTACTTTGAAGGGCAGTAACAGATGCAAACGTGTAACTCTTTTGTATAAGTTGCGAACAAATAGTTGCCACTATTTAAATTCCAACCCTGGTAGTACCGGTACGTGGCAAGCACTTTCTTGGGTTCGACTCTGCGGTGCCTGTTATTCTGGGAGAAAATTAACAATCACCAAATTGCGAACTGAAAATAATAACACTGTTTAGGATTACTTTTTATACGCACTGGAAATAACACAGATCAATGACATAAAATCACGTGTTTACGAATATTTGAAGAATACATTACATTTTACAAATTGGAATGACAATAATTTTATTTACGTATTCTGTTCCACTGTGGTCTGTTGTGCAATATTATAGACTTGTTCACCGGCCATCCACAATTCCAGCCACACTGCTGCCATTGTTGCGGTGCATACTGTAGCGTTAACAGGAGCTTCGCTGACTCACGTGACCCTGAAAGCCCTGACGTGTTGGGCTAAATGTAACGTTGGTTCCGTTACATTAGCCCTGCAGCTAATGTGTCTTGTTTATACGGTACAGCTGATGTCGGCTTGTATTACTCGCAATATGGTATGCAACTTCCCACCCTCCTATTTATTGGACGGCGAACTTCTAGCAGTAAGGTAATCGTCCAGAGAGATGACGCTTATTGTGGTTAGAGGCAACTATCCACAATACGAGCACATGTAGCCGCTGTTTCATCAACAGAGCAGTGTCCAAGTCGCAACAGAAGACAAGTGCATTACGACTTGAGTTAGCTTTTCTTACAGTACGAATGACAAACAATCGTGATCACATGCTGATTATGAGTGAAGTCATTGGCTTCAAATTGTTAACGAAGCTCACTTAAAAGTAGTTTGTTGAGATACCGGCGTCCTCCCACCAAACGATGTAGACCGATCAGTGAAATAGTTGGGTAACCAAAAAACTCACAACTTATGACAAGCATTCGTTTTATTTAATGTTAGCTCACTTAGGGCTGTTCCTACGATCATAATTGATATTCCTTTCAGTAATTTTCGTCCAGATATAGTGGGTTTTTACAATATATTTGTCTACCACGTTTTGGTGAAGTTTCCTGTCTTACCTTAATCTATAACCCATTCCGATAAACCTGTGTTCTCAATCTCTTCCACTGAATATCGCAGTTCTAGATTTTCACCTTCCGCTAATAAGTATAACCAGAGAAATACCAAGGTGATCCTCAGTCAGCAGAATTTGTGAACCTGTTCCACACCCTATTCCCCCTCCCTCATCTCTTTCCTCTTCAAAACTGCTATTCTGGAATTTCTTCTATGCAGATTCAGCATGTTCTATTAGTAGGTTTAATAAAAGTTAAGCGTTACTGAATAATATTTCTTAAATGAGCCACATTTATAAAAAATATTTTACAGAACAAATTAAATGTATCATTACAGTAAATAAATTACAAATTATAATCTACTTTCTGATACCTGACAACTAGGATTGGGATAGCTTTAAGGAAAACACGTAGAAGGTGGACCCTTTGTTATTTCATAGAATACACTTTATTACTTAACAACAATATTGTCATTACAATTTAAAACAAATCGCGTTAAAAGAATCACAGCTCTCACAATGTTAAAAAAACTTGAACCGGAGATATACAGTTCACAAAAACAAGAAAAAGTCACACCAACTAGGCGTGGCTGCAAGCAGGTTCAACAATCAATTTTATCAGCAAAATGAATTACAGTGATAGCCACTAAAGTACTGAAAATTTCAAAGCTGAGGTAACCGTTACACAAGTGGGTAACAATCATCCGAAATGCAGAAAAGATCAGAAGGCACGCCGCCGACTGTGGCTGTTGGAAGGCCGCTTAACAATAAAGCCCTTAAGCGTTATAATACACAGTCTCTCGAAACAAAGAAAACTGGGAAGGTATACAATTTAAATATAAATCCCAACTGGTACACTCCAACGAAACATTGTTAATGACCCTTAAATAAAAATACAGTTGCCCAAAATAAAAGATAAATTGGGAAGACTTACAATTTAAATGCAATTCCCCACTGGTACAAACCAGCAGAGACGTTGACAATGACCTTTTAAATGAATATACAACTGCCCAAAATTCAAGGTAAGCTGTGAATTACAACAGACAGCTATCACAGCCAGGCAAGATTCACAATGAGTGGAGTTGGCTAATGACTGTGGATCAAGGAAAGGCTCAACAGTTTATATTGGTAAGTAACATGCCTTAAACTTAACGGTCTGGGAAGTAGCAATAAGGGTGTGATGTTTAAACGAGTATTTGAAGACGAGATACGTATAGTGAGGAGGAACTTCGGGCTTGTAAATCATGCTTTAAACCTGATGAGGTTATTCAGTTCACCAAACACATCTGGCTACTGGTTCCTGAGTATTCGGCGACGTCCCACCATGGCACCCAGAGACTGTTCGACGACGGAAATGCCACCACGGCAAAAGGCGGGCGTGACACTGCCACGATCTTAGGGAACAGGAACGCGTCGTCTGCTGTCAAACCGACCCTGCCTACACATATAAAAGGGAAACAGTAATCTGCGCAAATAGGGATACAGATAAGAGTGCCTAAGATGTAGTAAATCTGAACTAATCGCGCAAGCAACTACCGACAGAAGTTACAAGTTTAACACTCTTTAAAATATTCAGAAGTGGAAATATCAGTGCCTGCTCTAGCAGTGACTCAAGCATACTCATATACAAAGGGTGCTTTGTCTCCGACACAGATTATATTACAATTTAATTCCGTCCATTAAACTTATGACAGGGAATACTCATCCATTTGTACGCAATATGGCCTGGGACTCAAATTGTGATCAGTAACACTGACCGATAATTAATCACCCAATCACTCGTAGATGCGTTAATATAACAGGTCCAACTCCACATAACGCAGACATGGATTTGCAACATCTAACACCTAAAAAATAAGAAAACAGCACTTAACTACACTAAGGTGCGAAGGAGCCTTGACATCCAGGATTCCATACAGTTATTGCCTCCAGTCTGTGTAGACGGTCTTCGAGGTGTCGTAAAATTTAAGCCTGCAGGCTACACCGGGAACTTGCCGACCAGGATCAACACGATCTCCGTTGGTCTTCCTGCAACTCGCTGTTACCAGTCGTTAAGCGAGCTGGCAAGGCTTCCCACCGACCAATTTAACCACTCACGGCTTCTCAAGGCTTGTATCGGTCAGCCAGAGTCCCCCAAAGGCAACTTGCCTCCAACCAACTCACTCCACCAGGCCCCACCAAACCACAGATCTTAGCTCGCGACATACGATCAGATCGATATCGGCAACTCAAGTAGACAGTGGTGCCAGTTGCCAGTGGAGTGCCACGCCGCCAAGATTAAAGCCATCATGGCCCCTCTTCTACAAAAATTGAAAGTAAAACAAAATTATATTCTATTGTTTGTAGCAGCTGACGTACATTGGTTTTAGTGCTATGTACAGGTATGATGAAGAACAGATTTTATTTACTCCTCATAAATAGTTAAGAGTGCATAAATTATTAATTATAGATAAAAAGAAGTTACAATTAACTTCTGGCTGTCAAGCACGTCAGAATATGCAAGCTGTAGAAGTCACCTCGTTGCGTAAATGCGCCGCTGTTGGTGCTCCAAACATGCATTCGTCTTGGTTTTGGTCTTATTTTTATTTGGTACCGTTAAATTAAATTCCGTACAAGGGTTGTTTTCTGTAGTACACGTCAAAGTCACAATATTACACGGAGAAAAAGAGAAGAAGAAAACAATTCAGCAGACAATACAGGGCATACAGTATCGAACTGTACGAGAATTACGGCTTTTGCATAACGTGTCAGTCATTAATAATTCCCTCTCTTTAGTACTTGGATTCAAATTCCAAAGTTCAGGCATAGTGATGATAGTAATACAGACTGTGTGATCAAAAGTAACTGGACAGCCCCGAAACCATATGTTTTCATATTATGTGCATTCTGCTGCCACCTGCTGCCAGGTACTCCATATCAGCGACCTCAGTAGTCATGAGACTTCGTGAGAGAGCATAATGGGGCGCTCCGCGGAACTCAAGGACTTCGAACGTGGTTAGGTGATTGGGTGTCACTTGTGACATTCGTCTGTAAGCGAGATTTCCACACTCCTGGACATCCCTAGATCACTGTTTCCGATGTGATAGTGAAATGGAAACGTGAATGGACACGTACAGCACAAAAGCGTACAGGCCGACCTCTTCTGTTGACTGACAAAGACCCCCGATAGTTGAAGAGGATCGTAATATGTAATAGGAGACATCTATCCAGACCATCACAGAGGAATTCCAATGTGCATCAGGATCCACTGCAAGTACTACGACAGTTAGGCGGGAGATGAGAAAACTTGGATTTATTGTCAAGCGGCTGCTTATAAACCACACATCATACTGTTAAATGCCAAACGACGCGTCGCTTGGTATAACGAACGTAAACCTTGGACGATTGAACAGTGGAAAAACATTGTGAGGTGTGACGAATCACGGTACACAATGTGGCGATCCGATGGCAGGGTGTGAGTATGGCGAATGCCCAGTGAACGTCATCTGCCAGCGTTTGTAGTGCCAACAGAAAAATTCGGAGGTGGTGGTGTTATGGTTTGGTCGTGTTTTTCATGGAGGAGGCTTGCACCCCTTGATTTGTGTGGAACTATCACAGTACAGGCCTACATTGATGTTTTAAGCACGTTCTTGCTTCCTACTGTTGGAGAGCAATTCGGAATGGCGATTGCATCTTTCAACATGATCGAGCACATGTTCGTAACGCGCGGCCAATGGCGGAGTGGTTACACGACAGTAACATTCCTGTAATGGACTGACTTCCAGAGAGTCCTGACCTGAATCCTGTAGAACACCTTTGGGATGTTTTGGAACGCCGACTTCGTGCCACTCCTCACCGACCGACGTCGATACCATTCCTCAGTGCAGCACTCCGTGAAGAATGGGTTGTTATTCCCCAAGAAACCTTCCATCACCTGATTGGACGTATGCCTGCGAGAGTGGAAGCTGTCATGAAGGACAACATCATACTGGATTCCAGCATTACGGATAGAGGGCGCCACTAACTTGTAAGTCATTTTCAGCCAGGTGCCCGGATACTTTTGTTCACATAGTGTATCAGTTATGTTTCGACTACAAAATCCAAAATTGCGCTGATTCCTTCAGTGTTCATATTTGGAACTTCTGTTCACTTTAGAAATAAAAATCTTATCAAATCATAAACAATCGACATCTGATTTTTCACCGTAACACAGAGAGTGACAATTTAAAATCTGACACTACTAAGCAACACAGACAAATATCGAATGTACAGTTATGGGAGTGTATGAGAGGATGAAAAATATTTACGTCATAACGGGCTTGATAAGTAAGATGGTGCACGTCTCAATAGCAGTGCAGCTTTACAAACTCGGCCAGTACCCACCAGTAGAGCAAAGTGTAGTTATGGATAGTATGAATGGTCTATCACGCTTTGTTAATTTTTTAAATTGTGTGACCTATTTTCTCAACAACTGCTTCATGCACTTTAATGAAATTTTTGTATGTTATACGTACTTCATGTACTTAATGGCCGACCGCACCAGCACCGATTAAAAGTTAACAGCGGTTAAGTCGGCGTTTGTCAATGCAAAATTCGACTCCACCAAGGTCAATTAAAAGTTAAACTAGGGAGTTGATCATAATTAAAGTTGACTGAGGTCACACCCTCGTTTATCTTGAAATAATCGCTGTTATAATAAACATGTACCATACCGTTTTAAGATGGCGGCGTATTTTAGTGCTTTGGATTTCAATGAAGATGAAGAAATGTTTATCTTGACCGTCTCAATTGTCGCCGCAATGGTACTGGTGTACTTGTAGAATGTTGACATCCTTTCGAAGATTAGGTTCAAAATGGTTCAAATGGCTCTGAGCACTATGGGACTTAACATCTTAGGTCATCGGTCCACTAGAACTTAGAACTACTTAAACCTAACTAACATAAGCACATCACACATATCTCTGCCCGAGGCAGGACTCGAACCTGCGACAGTAGCAGTCACGCGGTTCCGGACAGAAGCGCCTAGAACCGCACGGCCACCGCGGCCGGCCCGAAGATTAGGGGGATAGGACATCTGAAGAGAGATTTTGTCATTCAAGTCAAAGAGTGTGGTTGTTGTTAGGTCAAATCGACGAGAGGCTGGATTTCCGACTTAGCGACATGACCCTGCCTTGCCCATGAACAGACTTCTAATGGCTTTAAGGGCATACGCAATTGCTGCATTTAATACAGCTATTGGTGACAATGCTAATGTACATAGTTCAACAGTGCAAAGAATTATCAGTGATATATCGGGTATTATAGCAGCAATGTCTCCACAAAGTATTATCAGGAATGAAGGCGACATCATAATAACAATATATACACACTACATAAAGTTTCCTACTCGAGCAGAATTACACTCCGTGATGGATGGTTTACTCGTGCCAGATGGTACAGTGGATTGTACTCACATAAGGATTCAGTCTCCTGGGAGATATAGTGACGAACTTTTCTGCAATAGAAAATCATACTTCTCATTTAAATGCCAAACCATCAATGACCACAATTTAAAAATACAGGATACTGTGGCTCGGTCGTCTGCCTCTATGCATGACGGTACATTTGAAAATGGCGAAATACCAACAGGTCGCTTACTGGGAGACAGTGGCTAGGCGTGTAGACCATACCTATTGACATCTCTTTCAAATCTACAAAATGAAGCAGAACACTGACACAGCACATCTCATATTAGAACAACAAACACTTGAGAAAGGCAGTATGGTCTGCGGAAGAGGAAATTGGCCATTTTATCCGTGTTAATGAGGTATAACGAACAAAAAACGATGGCAATTATAGCGAGTACGGGTATCTTGTATAATACTGCAAGGACCACGACCAAGGATGAGCTACCAGAAGACCCGAAAATTCGGCAGCTGCTAAGGCTGTTACATAGTAGAAGGAGTCCATCATTGATGAAAAAACAAGTCAGTATCTCCCGGGGAACAAATAATCGAGATGACACCTTGCTAGGCCGAGCAGTTCGTCACAACTCTGCTAAAACTTTTAGTAATGCTGTATGTTTCCATTTCCCTACTATTTTGTCACAGCAATTAATGTGCTCTACATGATAATCTCTCCACAAGGAAGGCATTTTCGTGACTTCTGCACTTTTTACACATGGATCAGCAAGCTCGTTGCTAGCCGAATTGCCACAGACGTTTCGACACTGATCAGAATAAAAATAATCGAGGAGCTGCTCTAGGCAGAAGAACTAGCTATTTTCTGCAAAATATGCACCAGTGCCGTAGGTCTCTGTTTCCTTATTACTTGTATTAATTCTCAGTGCACTCTGACTGATAGCATATTTACAAAGGAAAATATTTTCCTGACTTTTGTACTTATTAGATGTGAATATGCAAACTTCTTCCCCAAATGGCACGATGTGTAGAAATTCGACCTTGCTCAGAGTAAAATAAACTGAGTAGACCTTTACTAAAAGTAACGCGTGAAAAAATGTAAACCTAGAAATGTTTCTAGAGAAAGCAATGGCTACGCCCTGCAAAAAATGAGGGAAATGCTGTGGATTCTTAATCCCCCTATTATATTGCTACAGCTTTTAATGTGCTCTACACGTGAATATATTTATATTGGAAGTATTTTTGTATTCATTATAAGTGAATTTGCGAGTTCGCTGATACCTAAATAGCACAATACGCCAACATTGACCTTGATCACAATAAACTAAGCGAAGGAAAGTCTCTAGCCAGAAATGGTTCAAATGGCTCTAAGGACTATGGGGCGCCCACTGATAAACGCTTTGATTAGAGATCGCCGAGAGAAGGGTGTAAAGAAGATTACTCGTAGTCGGAAACCCACGGATATCATCCAGCAGCCGCTACTGCGTCCAGTACTTGCAAAGGTCACACCGGACTCCAACCCGGGACCAGAATGCACATAAACTGCCTGCAACTTTAATAGCAGAGGACACGCCAAATTATGTGCATCCTGCCTTAAAGAGCCATGTTCACGACTACGATCAACACTCGGCCGCGCCAAACTAGTATTATCCCATATTGTCGATAGTATTTTTAAAGCTGTCGATGTATCGATTAACTATCGACCGTTAGGCAGGTATAGCAAATGAAAAATAGCTTTCTAAGAATTTTTATTGCTTAAAATACAATAATACAAGATATGTAAATTTTGTTGTATAAAAAGTAAAGTACTTAAATTCCTGTTTTTTAGTCTGTTGGTTAAAATACAACATTAAAAGATACATGTGAGGTGTTTAAATTCTTCTCCTTTAGTCTGTTGCGTTTTTAAGTAATTATTTATCCTGCCTTGGAGGAAACCCTATCTGCAGGAACTGAAGTAGTACCAGGCAAAACCTTCATAAATAACACATTTATATACATGACAACGGTCAAGCAGTATTCAGAAGCAAAATAGTCACCACACGACACCAAGTGATGTGCACACTAATCGGACTAATTTAATGGCCGTTACTGTAAACAAACTGTTAGATATTGCACAATATTCTAATACACAATGCTAGTATATTAGAGGTTTTTCAAAATACTGATGTAGGTCAATTATAGAATAACTGACTGATCTAACGATATCGACGTTACGCTGCTGTTGATTGGGCAAAAAAAGTAGATCATCCGATCAGAAGGCGTATTAGCACTGCTCATGGATGCTTCTGTTTCAAGAATTATATTTGTAGTTAATGCGATGACAGCAGCATACTATTTCTGAAGTACTTGTCCAGCCTTATCTGCCTCTTGAAATGTCGTGAAACAAGTTTTTTAAATCTAGCATCTAATAATGTCACAAGCATATTAACGGTAAATGTGTTTAATGGTTTCACTCTTTCACTGACTGATTTAATCAAGGAGTCCAGAACACTTCGTCCTTCATTAGTCGTTAAGGTGCTTTACAAGTCTGAAAACTTTGCAGCAATACCTCGTATAAGAGGTATAACTAAGGAAGTAGTGATGTATAACTCCCCTGATATTGTTGTAGTTACTTCGAAAGTTTCAAGAAGATCTATTATCTCCTGTATAGCTAAGTAATCTGCTGCTGTGAGGGTAGGCAGTGCATTTGAACTTTCATTTACTGCAATCTAAAGCTCACTTCGTACTTCCACAATTCTTTTTAGCGTGTGGCATCAGCTATTCCATCGAGTCGGCACCTCTTGTATCAGTCTCAGGTCTCTTTTGTTTGTTCTTTTTTAAAAATTGTGCAGTTTGTGACTGGCTAGTGCATTTTGTACTGTTGTTGTAGATTTAGGCAGCTTTCTCGTAACTGCAGCATTGTCTGTAACTACTAATATTGTCTAATAACGGATGTTGTATTCTAGTAAGATTTGATTGATGACCTGAAAAAAGTAATGTTAAAGTAACCTGCCAGTATGTCCTTAAATTTTGCACAATATTATCAAAAAATTCTTTTTTTCAGCGTCTTGTTATCTGAAAAATTACTTTCACGAACGAAAAAGTAATTCTCATAAAAATTGGGCCAATATATTACTTGTCGGTGTTACTTTGAGCTTAAGCGTCTTAGAAGCACATCTTAGAAGCACGGGAAAAGTAGGAAGAAGAAGAAGAAGAAGAAGAAGGAGAGGAAGGTCACCATTAGGAATAGTGATGCGAGAGGGGAAGTGTTTACTGGTCTGCTTTGCAATAGTGCTACCTCAGGTGTGAATGCTTCCTGCTGAACTGCAGCAGATACGGCATAACTGCACATGGGAATAACAAGACTGAAACTGAGTTAAAGATATCAAGGGCGATTTCTTCGCTCGTTATGTTTTTCTCAGTTGATACTCAGCATAAAGCAATAGGGCCATCACACTACTGCAGTGCTACAGCTGCTACATCGCTGAGATCGGCAGCACTTGTGATCTTAAAAAAAGTGCAGTCGACATAAGGTGTGTAGCTTGTAGAAGTTTTGTTGCGTGTTTCGCCTTTCGTCGGGGGAAGCGTACAGACCGTTACAAAGAGCACAATACGGCATTAATGAAGGATAAGGAAAGAAGCGGCGAGAGACAGCAGTGCTGGCACCTTTACATATCATACCTATGCATTCCTATAATATACCTGCGCCGCTCAAAGTTTGCACTTGACAGAACCTGATAGACAGCGTTTCGTCCGCTTCACTGTAGTGGCGATACGACTGATTCCATTACACAATAGCTTAGAGTTTTCCATTACCACGGGAAAGTTCCGATTCGGTTAGTAAGGCCTATATTTACAACTTGCTATGGTTAGCATTTTTGGAAAATATATGCACTGATATTGACGCTGTCTTATAAGCATCGAAAGTTTTCAAAAAATGGTTCAAATGGCTCTAAGCACTAGGTCATCAGTCCCATAGACTTCGAACTACTTAAACCTAAGTAACCTAAGGACAACACACACATTCATGCCCGAGGCAGGATTCGAACCTGCGACCGTAGCAGCAGCGCGGTTACAGACTGAAGCGCCTAGAACCGCTCGGACTTAGCCGAAAGTTTTAATTCTGTTCCGATTTGCTAACAGAATGGAAGCACTCCTGCATAAATCGCCACAAAAGCAAGTCGTTTATATACACGGAAGACAGCAAGACAGTAATTGTAACCAGACTGCCAGCTCATTTTGCTGGTTCAGACGGTGTTTGGGCTCGTGTTCGTTACTGACTTGTTAGTCTGCTAATGCACAAACTCTCAAGCGAAAACTCTGGGTGCAGTAGTAACAATGTTTTGAAATGGAAATGAGCGTACGCCTTTGTGGGCAGGGAGTCCCCCATTCGGGGAAGTTCGGGCCCGAGGGCAAGTTATTATTGCATTCAACGCCACATTGGGCGACTTGCTCGTAGAAGATGGGGATGAGGACAACACACCACCCAGTCCCTGAGCGGAGAAAATCTCCTGCCTCAGCTGGGAATCGAACCCGGGCCCCTTGGCGTAGCATTCCACCGCGCTGACCACACAGCTAACGGGGACGGACACAATGTTTTGAGGAAGCTCGTTATAGAGACATATATGTTCAAATGTGTTGCTTATTTGTAGTAATGAATAAGTAAATACACTCCTGGAAATGGAAAAAAGAACACATTGACACCGGTGTGTCAAACCCACCATACTTGCTCCGGACACTGCGAGAGGGCTGTACAAGCAATGATCACACGCACGGCAGAGCGGACACACCAGGAACCGCGGTCTTGGTCGTCGAATGGCGCTAGCTGCGCAGCATTTGTGCACCGCCGCCGTCAGTGTCAGCCAGTTTGCGTGGCATACGGAGCTCCATCGCAGTCTTTAACACTGGTAGCATGCCGCGACAGCGTGGACGTGAACCGTATGTGCAGTTGGCGGACTTTGAGCGAGGGCGTATAGTGGGCATGCGGGAGGCCGGGTGGACGTACCGCCGAATTGCTCAACACGTGGGGCGTCAGGTCTCCACAGTACATCGATGTTGTCGCCAGTGGTCGGCGGAAGGTGCACGTGCCCGTCGACCTGAGACCGGATCGCAGCGACGCACGGATGCACGTCAAGACCGTAGGATCCTACGCAGTGCCGTAGGGGACCGTACTGCCACTTCCCAGCAAATTAGGGACACTGTTGCTCCTGGGGTATCGGCGAGGACCATTCGCAACCGTCTCCATGAAGCTGGGCTACGGTCCCGCACACCGTTAGGCCGTCTTCCGCTCACGCCCCAACATCGTGCAGCCCGCCTCCAGTGGTGTCGCGACAGGCGTGAATGGAGGGACGAATGGAGACGTGTCGTCTTCAGCGATGAGAGTCGCTTCTGCCTTGGTGCCAATGATGGTCCTATGCGTGTTTTGCGCCGTGCAGGTGAGCGCCACAATCAGGACTGCATACGACCGAGGCACACAGGGCCAACAGCCGGCATCATGGTGTGGGGAGCGATCTCCTACAATGGCCGTACACCTCTGGTGATCGTCGAGGGGACACTGAATAGTGCACGGTACATCCAAACCGTCATCGAACCCATCGTTCTACCATTCCTAGACCGGCAAGGGAGCTTGCTGTTCCAACAGGACAATGCACGTCCGCATGTATCCCGTGCCACCCAACGTGCTCTAGAAGGTGTAAGTCAACTACCCTGGCCAGCAAGATCTCCGGATCTGTCCCCCATTGAATATGTTTGGGACTGGATGAAGCGTCGTCTCACGTGGTCTGCACGTCCAGCACGAACGCTGGTCCAACTGAGGCGCCAGGTTGAAATGACATGGCAACCCGTTCCATAGGAATACATCCAGGATCTCTACGCTCGTCTCCATGGGAGAATAGCAGCCTGCATTGCTGCGAAAGGTGGATATACACTGTACTAGTGGCGACATTGTGCATGCTCTGTTGCCTGTGTCTATGTGCCTGTGGTTCTGTCAGTGTGATCATGTGATGTATCTGACCACAGGAATGTGTCAATAAAGTTTCCCCTTCCTGGGACAATGAATTCACGGTGTTCTTATTTCAATTTCCAGGAGTGTATATTAAGCCCGTTGTAACGCAATTATTCAATGATTTGTTACGGTTGGCAGTGACCTAAAACAGAATACAAATGACACGACGGCTTCAGATTTCTATCGACATGAGGGATGAAGGAGAATGAGGGGAGGGAGGGGTGAAACTGCCAAGAAATACTCTACAAGTTACACCGACTTGACTTACACTGACATGAACCAATCCCTAGAATGAAACGAAATGCAGCATGGCACTGGCGAGTTAAAGAAAGAAACATTAAAAAAAATGTTAGTTACATGTGCATAGATTTTGCTTTGTGGTTACCTGCACTTTTTGTTACTTTTAATATGGGTTAAACTAATTTTTCGTCTATAATAAAGTGACAAGTCAATGGCAGTATGCCTTCATTCGCGTTGCTTTTCAACATGTCCGTTGTAACACTAAAAAAATTACATTTTGTAGGTCTTTCTCTAATTTATTTTTTATCTTTTCCTATATTTTTGAGATCATTAAACATTTAGGTGTTGGTTTATCTGGCAACTCATATCTGCTGTCCAAGACGTAAACTATTTTTTTCAAACTTCGATTGTCGGAAGTTGTGTACGGCAGCATATTGATAGCAATTATTGGTGCAAAAAGAGAAATATGCGCATAAAAGAGAAGAATAGAGATAAGAGAGCTTCTAGTTCTTTTGGTTGCACCTCTTGCACTTGATGAGACTAACAAGCTAATCCCTCACGTTTCAATTCTATTACTAATCCATGGTTTTCTAGTTTTTCGTCGTACTTTCTTTGTAAGTGGTTTCTTAAATTAGCCCTTTTTCTTGATCATGCTTATTATCTTGAACGCAGATTGTACACTTTACAAGCTGACTATTATCCCCCACCATCTTGAAAAAATTCCACACAGGTGATTGATTTTTACGGTTCACATTCAAGACGGCAACAAAAAACTCTATTTACGCACGTCTTACATAAACAAAATAATCTGGGAAGTGCGGAATTTCCTCAGCCAACAGAGATTATAGGTGCCGTGCGAAAAGTGCTGATCGTTTCATGACGGAACCATTCGAAACACTTCTTCGCTCCTGTACTCCATCTCACTGCTGCTAACGACAGCGATTCAACAGTAGTGGCACTATAGTTGCGTGATAAAGAATAATTCTATTGTTGTGTGGCGTTTTAATAACGAAATGAGCGACGAAGAAGCCTTTGTTGGCTCGTTTAGGTAACCTCCTACGATATCCCATAGAGCTAGAGGCTGCAGAGGCAGAATTCTTCCTCGTGGCGCTCGGAAATTTATTAATCAGGTAGCAGAATGATGTAACTTCGAAAAAATGAACAAAATAAAAATAATGGTGAGCTTATTCACCCGCTGCCCAAGTTTCAAACAAGGGGTTTCAGCACTAACGGGCAAGAGCTTAAGAAATATCTACAGGATTTGGGGTTTTACAAAAACATTCGTGGACATTCACAGTCAACTCTTGGCGAGTAGAGATTTAGAGATTAGTTATGTCTCATATCCACTCAAACATTCACATCTCGTCCGAATTACTTACGAATATGCACTGTAATGGTGTTAAAGCAGATAGCATGTAAATGCAGTTGTGTATTTTAGTGATTATGTCGAGCCACCATAAAAAAAGTGATACTGGACTGGTTGTGTTTTTACCGTATTCAGTTTTGCGGGAGCTGTTAAGTCCTTGAAGGAACAAGCTCCGCTAATCGACCACGACATGGACACCCAACATGTGAATGTTATTTGTGCTTCTGCAAAAGCAGAAGTGAAACATGAGCATTAGGATTCCGTCAGTGTTTTGTGTTTTCGAATCACTTTACACCTTAACGTGTACAACTGAAAACGGTTGTAAGTACAATGAGGACTCAGAAACAGAAGACGACAGTAGCAGGTTTGTTTAATTTATGACGACAATAATTGTATTTATTTTAAAATGCATTATACAGTACAATCAGAAACAATTAACAAATATTTAAAATATATTTTTTTGCTCTACTAATTGCGTTGTTTAATAACAGCCTCATTTACATTTGTATTCTTTGCTACAAGTAAATAAGCTCGCACATTTTAAGATGAAAATCAGTATAATGCTCATTCACCAATCTATGTTATTTACGTGAGTTGTTTCTAACAGAAGCATCTGATCTGTACGAGATGTGCACGACCGTGAGTTGTCGTCACTGAAAGGCAAACAAGAAAATCCCCTCTTTCACGACCCCCCCCCCCCCCCAGTGAGCAATCTATTAACAAAGTAAACGACGTGGACTGGCTAAGGCGCCACAATATTTATTGCTGATTAAATACCTCCGGCCGGCCGTAGTGGCCGTGCGGTTCTAGGCGCTACGGTCTGGAGCCGAGCGACCACCACAGTCTCAGGTTCGAATCCTGCCTCGGGCATGGATGTGTGTGATGTCCTTAGGTTAGTTAGGTTTAAGTAGTTCTAAGTTCTAGGGGACTAATGACCACAGCAGTTGAGTCCCATAGTGCTCAGAGCCATTTGAACCATTTTTTTAGGTCGTCGCAGCCCTTAACTGCTTTCTCCTCTGACCTGCCCTCTACAGGTGACCGTAACGCTCCCTGCGCTCTTGCGGCTAGTGGTTTCCAAATTGGGTGGAAATACACGTAGTTAAAAGCGGGCGCACGCCACATCTCTATGATAATTAGAACAGCGGCCAGCTGTAACCTAGTCTTCTGTAAGGCTAATGTGTCGTCTACTGAGCCTCGAAATGTGCTATGGAATCCTACTTTTAAGGGCTTCCTATAGAATCTCAGTGACTGCGGTCTACCACATGCGTCAACACTACGCAAAGAATTGTTTTAAACAACCGTATGAAAAGGCTTTTTGCTGATATTAAAACAGACACTGATGACAACTATATTTGGCTTTCAGTCGATTTGACCACTGACAGTCCTGGCAGATTTATATTTAACGTCATGGTAGGAAGTCAGATTCGATAGCATCAGGAAAATCCGACCTACTCCTGTGTAGAGTTTTGGAGAAGACGAATCATAGTGCTGTATTCTGCACTGTCAAGGGTACTCTACACATCGCGTGGAAGAGGGGGGGAGGGGGGGGGAGAAAATAAGGACGAGCAAAATTCCACTGTTGTTGACAGGTTATGCTGTCTGCATGTTAAAATCTGGAGCAAATATGAATTAATTGTACCCCAGTATGATCCAGTGCACATTCCGCCTGGTAGCGTAAGTAACAAAAAATTTTCCTGCGGTTAACAATATTATTTCCTCTGGTAAGAAAGTATTTTTCAAACCTCCTAATAGCATTCAGCCCTTTAAGGGCCCACCTGAACCCATACTTATGCACGTGATAAGGCATACCTCTCAATCCATGATGAGAAGATTGCAGCACTGCACTGATACCAATGATCATCATATCGAACTCCTTCTGTAAATGGACGTTCATGCCACCTTTTTGATCTTTGTTGACCTTCAAAAACCTTACTGTTACACGTCATTGGATTCGTCTCGATAGCCGCTATCAGAAAATAAGTACCAAACTATAGCATCCATTAAAAAAAAAAAGTTGACCTTCATATCTCTGAATCGACCCCACCTAGCAACAAAGAAACCGACGTCATATTATGGCCCTCGTTGTCCCATCTAACTTTTGTTCCACAAACAGTTCAGCTCCTATGAGACCTTCGAAGTTATTCTTGGTGGCAATAGTTAGTGACTCACGCTGCAAAGTAGGTCAGACATGAATACATGTTATAGTTATAATGACATAAAAACCTATTTTGTGGGATTATGAATGAGGTATAATATATTAAATGGTGGATTTAATCGTACAGTGATCCATTTGAGACACTGAGAACCATTAAAGTACATAATCATCAATTGTGGGACTGTAGCATTTATTCATGCTTCTGACATCTGTTGATCTTGTGGTGGGCCAGGTTTATCTGTGCTGTGAACATTCACGAAAAGCTGTCTCACTGGTTTCTTTGAGATTCAATTAAATGTGGCCCTTATGATTCTCTGTGTCTCATTTCTGTTCTAGTCAAGTGATCATGTTGGTAGACAATACTACATAAATTTAATTATTTCTACATACAGCAGTTTGTGTTTGGTCTTGGTTGTTTACTGTGCTGGAATCTGCTGTCCGCAGCTCGTGGTCGTGCGGTAGCGTTCTCGCTTCCCACGCCCGGGTTCCCGGGTTTGATTTCCGGCAGGGTCAGGGATTTTCTCTGCCTTGTGATGACTGGGTGTTGTGTGCTGTCCTTAGTTTAGTTAGGTTTAAGTAGTTCTTAGTTCTAGGGGACTGATGACCATAGATGTTAAGTCCCTTAGTGCACAGAGCCATTTGAACACTTTTTTTTTTGGAATCTGCTTTCGAGCGTCAACTTGATAGCGGACTCGCTTTTGCAGATCGTCGTTACTCAGAATGCCTTCAACAATGGTCTAGCAGCCATGTTGATGCAAGTCAATTCTGTGTCCAAACACATATTCATACAATACCGTACCTAAAAAAAGGAAACTACAGTTACATTCAGTCACATGAACGTGTGTAGACCATTTTGAATAACCCTATACTTTCGGACATAAAGACTGAACTTGAGTCACACAGGAACACCGTGAAAAGGTAGTGACACTTATAGTTTCACCGTAGTTTGAAATGTTAACAATAATATACGCTTCTGTGCTACTAAAAATTTTGTAAGTAGCATAACCACGTGTAACTGTTGGCTCATTGTGTTTGATAGGCTCGCTGTGTATTTACCAGCCGGACTATTTCGTTTGTATAGTGTGTAATTTTGACTGTATTGTTCAGTTGTCAGTGCTATGTTGAACAGTTTTAATACAATTTCGAAGTAGTACGAACGAGAAATGTTTTTATTTGTACCGTTAGCCGCGCACCAAGTTACCAGAGTCGAAAACTTCCACATGACTCAGCTACCTACGCATTATTAATCATGTGTTTATGATGTGTCATCTAAACGGAACCCAACTGCCCTGGTGCAGAACCGCCAAGTATCTTGGCGTAACGTTGGACTCTCGTCTTACATGGAAACCCCACAGGTTCACAGGAAGGTCTGTGCCAGAATGTCCATCCTATACCCAATCCTCAACACTACCAGCTCCGTTCCGCTGAATAGGTCAGGAGTTCACTACACTCAGCTGGCGGCTACACGGGTAGCGGAGGCTGTGTGGCGTGGACTGGGCGGTTTTTTAGGTTAGAAGGCCTCGGGAAAGTGCGGGATGGGCTGCAATGTCAAAGGGTGCTTGGCAATTACAGGACGTGCTTGGATCAAGGAACAGTCGGAATTATAGTTGTAAATTGTTGTAGTTGCGCTGGAAAAGTCGCTGAGCTTCAAGCGCTAATAGAAAGCACAGAAGCTGATATCGTTATAGGTCCATAAAGCTGGCTAAAGCCTGAAATAAGTTCTGCAGAAATTTTTACGAAGTCTCAGACGATGTTCAGGAAAGATAGATTAGGCAGAATTGGTGGTGGAGTGTTTGTGTCTGCCAATAGTGGTTTATCTTGTAGTGAAGTCGAAGTAGATACTCCGTGCGAATTGGTATGGGTGGAGGTTATACTTAACAGCCGAATTAAGTTAATAATTGGCTCCTTCTACCGACCCCCAGACTCCGATGATACAGTTGCGGAACAGTTCAGAGAAAGTTTGAGTCTCGTAACAAATAAATACCCCACTCATACGGTTATAGTTGGTGGGGACTTCAACCTACCCTCGGTATGTTGGCAAAAATACTTGTTCAAAACCGGTGGTAGGCAGAAAACGTCTTCCGAGATTGTCCTAAATGCTTTCTCCGAAAATTATTTCGAGCAGTTAGTCCACGAACCCACGCGAATTGTAAATGTTTGCGAAAACACACTTGACCTCTTAGCCACAAACAATCCAGAGCTGATAGAGAGCATCATGACTGATACAGGGATTAGTGATCACAAGGTCGTTGTAGCTAGGCTCAATACCATTTCTTCCAAATCCATCAGAAACAAACGCAAAATAATTTTATTTAAAAAAGCGGATAAAGTGTCACCAGAAGCCTTCCTAAAAGACAATTTCCATTCCTTCCGAACTGACTATGCGAATGTAGATGAGATGTGGCTCAAATTCAAAGATATAGTAGCAACAGCAATTGAGATATTCATACCTCATAAATTGGTAAGAGATGGAATGGATCCCCCGTGGTACACAAAACAGGTCCGAACGCTGTTGCAGAGGCAACGGAAAAAGCATGCGAAGTTCGGAAGAACGCGAAATCCCGAAGATGGGCTAAAATTTACAGACGCGCGAAATTTGGCACGTTCTTCAATGCGAGATGCCTTTAATAGGTTCCACAACGAAACATTGTCTCGAAATTTGGTAGAAAATCCGAAGAAATTCTGGTCGTATGTAAAGTACACAAGCGGCAAGACGCAGTCAATACCTTCGCTGCGCAGTGCCGATGGTACTGTTATCGACGACTGTGCCGCTAAAGCGGAGTTATTGAACGCAGTTTTCCGAAATTCCTTCACCAGGGAAGACGAATGGAATATTCCAGAATTTGAAACACGAACATCTGCTAGCATGAGTTTCTTAGAAGTAGATACCTTAGGGGTTGCGAAACAACTCAAATCGCTTGATACGGGCAAGTCTTCAGGTCCAGATTGTATACCGATTAGGTTCCTTTCAGATTACGCTGATACTATAGCTCCCTACTTAGCACTCATATACAACCGCTCGCTCACCGATAGATCTGTACCTACAGATTGGAAAATTGCGCAGGTCGCACCAGTGTTTAAGAAGGGTAGTAGGAGTGATCCATTTAACTACAGACCTGTATCATTGACGTCGGTTTGCAGTAGGGTTTTGGGGCATATACTGTATTCAAACATTATGAATCACCTCGAAGGGAACGATCTATTGACACGTAATCAGCATGGCTTCAGAAAACATCGCTCTTGTGCAACGCAGCTAGCTCTTTATTCGCACGAAGTAATGGCCGCTATCGACAGGGGATTTCAAGTTGATTCCGTATTTCTAGATTTCCGGAAAGCTTTTGACACTGTTCATCACAAGCGACTTCTAATCAAGCTGCGGAGCTATAGGGTATCGTCTCAGTTGTGCGACTGGATTCGTGATTTCCTGTCAGGAAGGTCGCAGTTCGTAGTAATAGACGGCAAATCATCGAGTAAAACTGAAGTGATATCAGGTGTTCCCCAGGGAAGCGTCCTGGGACCTTTGCTGTTCCTGATCTATATAAATGACCTGGGTGACAATCTGATCAGTTCTCTTAGATTGTTCGCAGATGATGCTGTAATTTACCGTCTAGTAAGGTCATCCGAAGACCAGTATCAGTTGCAAAGCGATTTAGAAAAGATTGCTGTATGGTGTGTCAGGTGGCAGTTGACGCTAAATAACGAAAAGTGTGAGATGATCCACATGAGTTCCAAAAGAAATCCGTTGGAATTCGATTACTCGATAAATAGTACAATTCTCAAGGCTGTCAATTCAACTAAGTACCTGGGTGTTAAAATTACGAACAACTTCAGTTGGAAGGACCACATAGATAATATTGTCGGGAAGGCGAGCCAAAGGTTGCGTTTCATTGGCAGGACACTTAGAAGATGCAACAAGTCCACTAAAGAGACAGCTTACACTACACTCGTTCGTCCTCTGTTAGAATATTGCTGCGCGGTGTGGGATCCTTACCAGGTGGGATTGACGGAGGACATCGAAAGGGTGCAAAAAAGAGCAGCTCGTTTTGTATTATCACGTTATAGGGGAGAGAGTGTGGCAGATATGATAAACGAGTTGGGATGGAAGTCATTACAGCATAGACGTTTTTCGTCGCGGCGAGACCTTTTTACGAAATTTCAGTCACCAACTTTCTCTTCCGAATGCGAAAATATTTTGTTGAGCCCAACCTACATAGGTAGGAATGATCATCAAAATAAAATAAGAGAAATCAGAGCTCGAACAGAAAGGTTTAGGTGTTCGTTTTTCCCGCTCGCTGTTCGGGAGTGGAATAGTAGAGAGATAGTATGATTGTGGTTCGATGAACCCTCTGCCAAGCACTTAAATGTGAATTGCAGATTAGTCAAGTAGATGTAGATGTACTCTGGAGTACAGTCTGTACACTGCAGATACACCAATGGCCCGCCTGGTGCACACCGCACAATATGCAGATGACACAGCCTTTTACACACGTAATGCAAACAAGGACCAAGTCATCTGTAGGGTACAAAGGGTTTAAGATGAAACAGAAACTTGGGCCCAACACTGGCGCATCACCATGAAATCTAAGAAGACGCAGGATATGCTGATCACCCGGAAACTCGGAGGGCACGGACCTCCTCAGCGACCGCCCCCCTCCACTTTGATGTAAACGGAATCCAACTGCCCTGGTGCAGAACCGTCAAGTATCTTGGCGTAACCTTGGATTCTCGTCTTACATGGAAACCCCACGTAGACGAGGTTCACAGGAAGGTCTGTGCCAGAATGTCCATCCTATACCCAATCCTCAACACTACCAGCTCCCTCCTATACTCTGCAGGAGTGAACGTATATCAGGCCCTGATACGGCCAGTAATGGAGTATGCATGCCTTGTCTGGGTATATCAGGCCCTGATACGGCCAGTAATGGAGTATGCATGCCTTGTCTGGGTATATGCGGCGAAGCAGCATCTGGACAAGCTCCAGAGGCTGCAGAACCGCGTCCTCAGGAGGGCATTGCATCTACGTCTGGAATTCCCCATTGATCATCTGCACGCCGCAGCTGAAATCCCACTCTTGAAAGTGCGTGTCCAAGATCTGGCAAGGGCCTTCTATTAAAGCTCTTTCAGATCAGGAAATGTGCTCATCCACTCCCTAGGTCAGTATGACATGTCCTGCGACAAGTTCAAATGCCCAATGACGATCTTCGACTTCCCCATAATATCATTCATCTCGCCAACCTCAGACAAGTACCACACACACACACACACACACACACACACACACACACACACACACACACACACAGAACAGAACAGAACATTCATCACATTATACAGACACGAAAAAATCACAGAAATAATCACGCACAGCTGGCCGGTGTGGCCAAACGGTTCTAGGCGCTTCAGTCTGGTACCGCGTGACATCTACTGTCGAATGTTCGAATCCTGCCTTTAGCATGGATGTGTGTGATGTCCTTAGGTTAGTTAGGTTTAAGTAGTTCTAAATTCTAGGGGGCTGATAACCTCAGATGTTAAGTCCCATAGTGCTCAGAGCCAAATAATCACGCACACAAGTAAACAAGTGGAGTAAAAGCCGAAACGCTACAAACTCCCCTGCACACTTCCCCAAAGAGGGGAAAGTACCAGGTGAGAGTGAGGAGGGTGAGAATATCTACCCTGCAAACGAGAGAAGCAAGCACACAATCATGTCACGGAGACACATACACGTGCTTCCTACAACTAACTGAGCGGGTCTCGAAGCGGTCAGATTGTGACCTTCAGAGTAGCAGAATTACCACATAAGCTGGACGTGCTGCGTCAGTTGTGCAACCATGCTGATGTCAGTGGTTAAGTGAACATCTGCACACCTGTAGACGAGTTTCTGGATGTCAATCGGCACAGACCGCCAGGATCGTCCAATAGTAAGGGTCGCAGTGGCAGATCGTACAGCTACCACAGCACAGACAAGAAGGATTGTGAGCCAAGACGTGTTAACACGAACTGTGCGAACCGTTTTTTAGCAGCGGGGCTATGAGCACGCGCACTTTTAACCCCGTCCTCCGCTCACGCCATAGCGCCGACGAGCACGGCTCGACTGCCGACGTCAGAGGATCGCTTTGAGGATGGAGTGGCGGGAGGTGGTCTTCAACGACGAAACCAGATCGACTTGCGTGCAAGTGATGAGCGCTCTCTCGTAGAGTACATTGTTCCAAGACACACTGGCCCCACCCATGCCTTATTGTCTGGAGTGCGGTAACCTACAGCTCCCGTGCACTTTTGGTGTTTCTGAAGGGGACGCTAACCAGCGTTCGGTACGTGCAGAATATTCTGAGACCTATTCTTTTCCCGTTCTTGCAACATGAAGGCGTTGTATTGGTCCAACAGGATAACTCTTGCCCACACAGAACGTCAATCTCAAAGAGCTCTGCAAGACGTGCAGCAACTTCCCTGGGCAGCACAATATCCAGACTTGTCTCCCAATCGACCACAACTGGGATATTGTACTGTAATAAAATAAAAATTATTTGTCACTCTTTTTCTTTGCTATCAGTGTAATGTAACAGAATTAATATGAGCCGTGACTTATATAAAAAAAGACACACACATTAATGCAATGACTCAGCATAAAAGAGAAATAACTAATGTAGGAATATTGTTAGCAGTGTAATATGTTGTTTAATTTAGCCCGACGTGTATAAGCACTCAGTAAAGTAGCTCAGTTCTCATGGTAGTTCCGTAATGGCCGATAATTAATTGTCCTTTTTCTATTTACCCAACACTACGGATATTATTTCAGGCTCGTGAGAAGTCGTGTGCTTGTGGCACCAGAGAATATTTGCCAAGTCTATTCGATGTACACTACTGCAATACCGAATTTGTGGTTTCGCCTCGATTCCCCAATATAAGATAATAAGAGTAGGATCTGCAAATGAAATCCTATAATGGAACTGGAATCCTGTGACCAGACCTTTTCTGCTTGGGATGTTATCTCGTTATATAAAGAAAATCTGTAAGTATAATTGTTAAATTATTAGTAGCTGCCTCTGGTCTTGTGGGATCTGAAATAAAGTTAATTGTCCTAACAGATGGCACGTCTCGTAGATGAGATAAAAGAAAAATGTTAAAGATTTTTCTAAGATGGCACCTAACAATGAAAATTCTTTGTTAAGGCCCATGCCTACTTAAGACAATCCAGATATCAGACTACCAGTTGATCGACCACATACACAAATTCTTTTGACAAAATAACCATTATATTTCTCGTGTTTTAAGTACAACTTACATTATTAGCTGGTACAGCAAGATGAGCTTCACAGAAGAACGTCCTCTTAGGTCCGAATCCAAGCAGATAAGATAAGTGAAAGACAAAGAAAAGATAGTTCATGTGTACAGGTGCAAGAGTCCATGGAATAACATGCCCATTGTGGATCTATCTCTTCTTTTTTGGCGTACTTGTCAATTATTTATAAAACTTATCGCAATATTTAGTTTACATTTTTGACTCTGCGACTCGTAAATCAACGATTCTTAAAGAATTATGTAGACAGGTCAAGCAGGGGTAGGCACAACGTATTACAGAACAGCATTCGCCATCTTTACGGTCAACTGGAAGCCAGATTCAGTTCTTGCGTTGCCGACCATGGAGGCTACTAAAAATGGGTGTTTAAGCATGGGCCGACACCTGCTACTTCATAAGCGTATGTGCTTTTGACTTGTAAATGTAATGAACTCATGTACTCGATCTGCATTGTAGCAACAATAAATCTTGAGTGAAATGGAAACCTCTAAATGGGTGTACTAATTATTTTCTATGGCGCTGTATATCCAGATGTCATAAGTTCCTTTTTCTGTCGTGTGTACGTTACACACCCCTTACAAAAACCGATGTTTGCAAAGATGGTGACTACTTCAAGTACAAATAAACTGTGTGATGTTGTGCAAGGGTTGGCTCAAAATACGGTAACGCCTTAAGAAACGTATGCTTTAATATAATGCAAATGCTAGCTAAGCCTGCAGGTTGCATTGCTATATCTGAGCATGAGCGCCACCTGTGCAATAACCGCAGTACGTTGCAAGTGCCAGTTGACGTGAGAACAAAACTCTGTGAACTCATGAGTGAATTATTGCTATATCTGAGCATGAGCGCCACCTGTGCAATAACCGCAGTACGTTGCAAGTGCCAGTTGACGTGAGAACAAAGCACTGTGAACTCGTGAGTGTATTATGTCGGGGACAAATTGTTAACATTCATAGGATGGGTGTTTTGTAACCAAAGTAGGTGAAGTGTTTGTTGCTTCAAGAGGTACCATATCGTTTATATCGCATACAGTGAATGTGGAAAGCCAGCCGGTGTGGCAGTGCCGTTCTAGGCTCTTCAGTCTGGAACCGCCAGACCGCTACAGTCGCAGGCTCGAATCCTGCCTAGGGCATAGATGTGTGTGATGAGCTTAGGTTATTTAGGTTGAAGTAGTTCTAAGTTCTAGGGGACTGATGACCTCAGATGTTAGGTCCCATAGTGCTCAGAGCCATTTGAACCATTTTTGAATGTGGAAAAACATCATCCGCTAAGTCATGACGCTGACGAATACGTGAGTTGAGTGGTCGTGACGAAGATAATTGAAGAGGGTTGTGACGAAAAATTGGAGGAAGATAGCTGCAGAAGTCACAGCAGTACTGAATGTGTAAGTAGGCTGTTTAGTTTTTTTTATTGGTAACGCCGCCGCTACGTAGCGCTCTGTATGAAAATTACTGGCTGTGCCGTGTGCAGTCTGTGGCTGGTTGGCATTGTTGTAATACTCGCCATTGTAGTGTCGGGCAGCGGCAGCTGGATGCTAACAGCGCGTAGCGTTGCGCAGTTGGAGGTGAGCCGCCAGCAGTGGTGGACGTGGGTAGAGAGATGGCGGAGTTTTGAAATTTGTAAGAATTGGTATCACGAACTGATTTATATATTATGAATATTAAGGTAAATACATTGTCTGTTCTGCATTAAAATCTTTCATTTGCTAACTATGCCTGTCAGTAGTTAGTGCCTTCAGTAGTTTGAATATTTTATTTAGCTGGCAGTAGTGGTGCTCGCTGTATTGCAGTAGCTTGAGTAACGAAGATTTTTGTGAGGTAAGTGATTTATGAAACGTATAGGTTAATGTTAGTCAGGGCCATTCTTTCGTAGGGATTTTTGAAAGTCAGATTGCGTTGCGCAAAAAAATATTGTGTTTCAGTTTAAGCACAGTCTTGTAATAATTTTTCTAAGGGGACGTTTCATATGGCGACCCTGCCAGAAGAATTATACACGACTGGTCTATATGAAACGACCCCTTAGAAAAATTTCACACGACTGTGCTTAAACTGACACACAATAGTTTTTAGCGCAACGCAATCTGACTTTCAATAATCCCTACAAAAGAATGGCCCTGACTAACATTAACCTATACCTTTCACAGATCACTTACCTCACAAAAAATCTTCGTTACTCGAACTACTGCAATACAGCGAGCACCACTACTGCCAGCTAAATAAAAGATTCAAACTACTGAAGGCACTAACTACTGATAGGCATAGTTAGCGAATGAAAGATTTCAATAGAGTACAAACAATGTATTTACCTTAATAGTCAGAATATATATCAGTTCATGACACCAATTCTTACAAATTTCAAAACTCCGCCATCTCTCTCCCCACGTCCACCACTGCTGGCGGCTCACCTCCAACTGCGCAACGTGTAAGAAAATATCTTTCCAAGTAATGAGCGTGTCGTTTTTGCGATGCTTTCTACAAAGGAATGAATGTTAATAGCGAGGATAATGGCCCCTTTTTTTTTTTTAATTTTACCTAATGGCTTTCTTTTGTCAGACGACTACCACTCAGCTGGGCGCCCAAAACGCATTACGTCAAGGTCACTTACCTTTCTTACTGAAATATTTACAACAGCAGTTTCCGCTACAGTGACAGTCTCATGTAAAAATATTTTCACAGGTTGAGAATTTGCGTTACAAACGTGTAGAAAATAAAATCCTATAAATATAACAGTGTCCAAAAAATTTTAGTCGGCATTGTAATACATTCACACATTTACATACATTTCATAACTCTTAAAGTACGATTCTTGGTTTCCAACATCCTTTTTCCCAAACCAGAGTCCCTAACCATTACGCATTATTCCTTGCTTTATTACACATATACATATTCTTAGACACTTCTGAAATATTTCATCATAACAGATACGTAGCATAACCAAATAACTCATATAGCATCAGCTTAAACATACCTCAGCAGCATAATTCACATCATCGTCGTAATAATATCATAACACCACAGTCAAATTCTCAAAATCTCCGTAGCTTCCTCCAATAATTTCAAAACCTAAAAAAAATTCTCTGCTCATGTCAAAAGTGTCATCTGCCTCAAACATACTTTAAAAATCGTGATCCCATACCAAATATGTCATTCAAAGCTCTCATAGTATCACAATGGTTCCGAAAAAATATGAACAGTTCACAAAGTGCAGACAAAATGCAATTTCATAAGTGTGAAGTTATCCAACTGTGTAATTGCGTAAACATGACACTGATGTAGTCTACAGTCGATCTGCATCTCTGGTGGCCAACCAACAGTAATCTCTACCAGGACTACAGTGGGTCTGCTCTCTGATGACCTACCTACCGATAGTCTTCAACGTCGACTGACTCTGCTGTGGCCCATTACCTGTCTGCATGTCAAGAGTCAGCACAGTCTTTCTGTTGGAAGGACAACACTACTTCTTCAAGACTGCATGGAAATCCACTACTTCCGTGTGCATTTTCTTTTACTACTCAGACCTTGAGAAAAACACTGCAATTTTACTTTGATGAATGATCAGGACTGTCTTTATGGACTGTGAGAAAATTTTAGCTCTTGACCAACATTGTATCGATAAGTGTGTGCATTTAATTTCTTTGTTATTGTAATTATGAAAAAAATTTTCAAATCTGTATTGGCCACTGCCCAAAACAACTTGTAAATTTTTTTGTGGGGAGCATGGGGGCTATGTAAGTAGGCGGTTTAGTTTTTTTTATTGGTAACGCCGCCGCTACGTAGCGCTCTGTATGAAAATCACTGGCTGTGCCGTGTGCAGTCTGTGGCTGGTTGGCATTGTTGTAATACTCGCCATTGTAGTGTCGGGCAGCGGCAGCTGGATGCTAACAGCGCGTAGCGTTGCGCAGTTGGAGGTGAGCCGCCAGCAGTGGTGGACGTGGGGAGAGAGATGGCGGAGTTTTAAAATTTGTAAGAATTGGTGTCACGAACTGATTTATATATTATGAATATTAAGGTAAATACATTGTCTGTTCTGTATTAAAATCTTTCATTTGCTAACTATGCCTGTCAGTAGTTAGTGCCTTCAGTAGTTTGAATATTTTATTTAGCTGGCAGTAGTGGCGCTCGCTGTATTGCAGTAGCTTGAGTAACGAAGATTTTTGTGAGGTAAGTGATTTGTGAAACGTATAGGTTAATGTTAGTCAGGGCCATTCTTTCGTAGGGATTTTTGAAAGTCAGATTGCGTTGCGCAAAAAAATATTGTGTTTCAGTTTAAGCACAGTCTTGTAATAATTTTTCTAAGGGGACGTTTCATATGTCGCACTCGTGAATCCTGTCACCACCGAAACAACCCGAAGAACGCGCCATAAGCTGGAAACTGCAGGCCGAACATGAATTCCAAAGGCACACTGTGTTTCACACTATTTCCAGTTTCTGACCTATTTTACGTAGTACGAGAGAAACATGGTGGGGGCTCTGCGATGACTTGGGCAGCCATATTGCGGTATTTGATGGGCCCCAAGGTTACTCTGCAACTTCACATTACCACTAAGGATTATGTCATCATTTTGGATGAGCAAGTCTATCGCGTAGCACGATATCTGTCCCCAAATCGTGGCCCTGCGTCAAAAGTGACGAGACCACTGTTCACACAGCTCACATTGTCGACCACTGGTTTCGTGACCGCGAAGCTGAATTATTACATCTCTCTTGGCGACCACAGTCACCAGACCTCAGTATTATTGAGTATTTTTGGTCTGCTTTGGAGAGAAGGGTGCGTGATCGCTATCCACCATCAGCATTACCAGAACTTGCCACTGTTTTGCTGGAAGAATGGTATGGGATTTCCTTCACAACCATACAGGACTTGATTTCATCTGGTCCGAGGCAATTGGAACCGCATTTCAGTTTCAACAGTTTTCCTACACTGTGTTAGGTTCAAAATGGTTTAAATTGCTCTGAGCACTATGGGACTAACTTCTGAGAGCATCAATCCCCTAGAACTTAGAACTACTTAAACCTAACTAACCTAAGGACATCACATCCATGCCCGAGGCAGGATTCGAACCTGCGACAGTAGCGGTCGCGCAGCTCTAGATTTTAGCGCCTAGAACCGCTCGGCCACTCCGGCCGGCGACCGTGTTAGGTATGGAAATGTGTTGTGTTTGCACGGATTACATATTTTTGTCCAACCTCTGTATGTGACACACACACGACAGCAGGACCATGTGACTGCTGGAGGTATTTTGAGTTATGTTCTAAAAAAGTGTTTTGTTTTTGTTTTCTACTATTAGACAGTACCACTGTATACACCCAAGTCGTATATGCAGAATACACAAATATACTATAGATGTTTAAACTTCTGGCACATATTTTGGATGTAAAATTGTACCTGCCATACTTCTTTTAACTTGTGAACTGTGGAAACTACAACAGTAACGATAGGTAACACAGCCACTTTGCTGCATAAAATTCCTTAATATATGTCTACACTGGGTAATACACCTGCTACTACCGATATCTTTTTATGCAAACCGCAATGTTATATTCCGCCTTCAAAAACAACACGCGATATTGTCATATCCCGTCGGTCAGGACACACAAAGTATCAGTCCATTAGAAAAAATGGACAGGACCTTTTTGTATGAAATTTAATGTAAAGTAGTTACATTTTCGCGGTATTAAAGAAAAATGTAGAAAGTGACACACCTCAGCTTCTACACTCACACCCCATCGGTCAGGATTTCCGATATGATATTGATAGATTTCCCTCCTGCCACTGTACAAAATTTGCAAATTGCACGAATTGTTTCCCACATTCGATGTTTTCTGGTCTTATTAGCCACCAGGTTTTCGGGACACTTAAAAACTGTAAAACTGACATTTGCGTAGAATGTGCGTAACAGTTTTGTGAATCTTAATAGCATAAAATAAACAACTACATTATTGTTTCGTCAGGCCTTCTCACTACAAGTGTTGCGGCGTAATGACAAGCACCGGCACGAAGATCAAGAACTATACAGCTGAGAGGGCTGTGAGACGATATCAGCCAATGGCACGTTGACTAGGACGCCACCACGGTAGGTGCGGCCTCTACACGAAGAAAATGAAAGCGACGCGCCGCCTAGCCTCGGCCGCACCAGAAGAGAAGGAAAGAGAAGAGAAGAGTAGAGAAGAAGAGTCGCTCCAGTAGAGCCGCACTAGAAGAGCGGTAACTTCTAATTCATATCAACTACTTGCATCGGCATTGTATATAGCGAAGGACGTTGATTATTTGCATGTCGCCAATTGCTTGCGACCGATCTTTGTAAAGACGCCAAGTTATGTATTGTCAACCTACTTTATTGTAAAAAAAAAAAAAAACAAAAAAAAAACATTAAGGTGATTTGCTTGTATGTTGTCTAGCTATCCGAGAAAACAGCTTCCTAGGTACCTTGTAAGACACAAGCCGGCCGCGGTGGTCTCGCGGTTGTAGGCGCGCAGTCCGGAACCGTGAGACTGCTGCGGTCGCAGGTTCGAATCCTGCCTCGGGCATGGATGTGTGTGATGTCCTTAGGTTAGTTAGGTTTAATTAGTTCTAAGTTCTAGGGATCTAATGACCACAGCAGTTGAGTCCCATCGTGCTCAGAGCCATTTGAACCATTTTGTAAGACACGAGTAGGCAGGATCCCACAGTAATGATTAAGTTAGGATAGAATTGTCAATATACACTATTGGCCATTAAAATTGCTACGCCACGAAGATGACGTGATACAGACGCGAAATTTAACCGGCACGAAGCAGATGCTGTGATATGCAAATTATTAGTTTTCAGAGCATTCACACAAGGTTGGCGCCGGTGGCGACACCTACAACGTGCTGACATGAGGGAAGTTCCCAACCGATTTCTCACACACAAACAGCAGTTAACCGGCGTTGCCTGGTGAAACGTTGTTGTGATGCCTTGTGTAAGGAGGAGAAATGCGTACCATTATGTTTCCGACTTGATTAAAGGTCGGATTATAGCCTATTGCGATTGCGGTTTATCGTAAAAAAAAAAATGGTTCAAATGGCTCTGAGCACTATGGGACTTAACAGCTGTGGTCATCAGTCCCCTAGAACTTAGAACTACTTAAACCTAACTAACCTAAGAACATCACACACATCCATGCCCGAGGCAGGATTCGAACATGCGACCGTAGCAGTCGCACGGTTCCGGACTGCGCGCCTAGAACCGCGAGACCACCGCGGCCGGCGCGGTTTATCGTATCGCGACATTGCTGCTCGCGTTGCTTGAGATCCAATTTTTTCGTATAAATCCAGGTTCTGTTTACAGCAACATGATGGTCGCATCCGTGTTTGGCGACATCGCGGTGAACGCACATTGGAAGCGTGTATTCGTCATCGCCATAGCCGGCAGCGGTAGCCGTGAGGTTCTGGCGCTGTAGTCCGGAACCGCGGGGCTGCTACGGTCGCAGTTTCGAATCCTGCCTCGGGCATGGGTGTGTGTGATGTCCTTAGGTTACTTAGGTTTAAGTAGTTCTAAGTTCTAGGGGACTTATGACCTAAGATGTTGAGTCTCATAGTGCTCAGAGCCATTTGAACCATTTGAACCATCATCGCCATACTGGCTTATCACCCAGCGTGATGGTATGGGGTGCCATTGGTTACACGTCTCGGTCACCTCTTGTTCACATTGACGGCACTTTGAACAGCGGACGTTACATTTCAGATGTGTTACGACCCGTGGCTCTACCCTTCATTCGATCCCTGCGAAATCCTACATTTCAGCAGGATAATGCACGACCGCGTGTTGCAGGTTCTGTAAGGGCCTTTCTGGATACAGAAAATGTTCGACTGCTGCCCTGACCAGCACATTCTCCAGATCTCTCACCAAATGAAAACGTCTGGTCAATGTTGGGCGAGCAACTGGCTCATCACAATACGCCAGTCACCACGCTTGATGAACTGTGGTGTCTTGTTGAAACTGCATGGGCAGCTGTACCTGTGCACGCCATCCAAGTTCTGTTTGACTCAATGCCCAGGCGAATCAAGGCCGTTATTACGGCCAAAGGTGGTTATTATGGGTACTGATTTCTCAGTATCTTTGCACGCAAATTGCGTGAAAATGTAATCACATGTCAGTTCTAGTATAACATATTTGTCCAATGAATACCCGTCTATCATCTGCATTTCTTCTTGGTGTAGAGATTTTAATGGCCAGTAATGTAATTAGTTTTAGTATAACGTTTACAGAAGTGCTTTTTCTTTCATTACTCTTACAGGCACCTTTAAACCAATAATGTTAACGAAATAGCCGACTGTGTTGGTTTCGTAATAGCACAATCAACAGCAACCAAAAAATGTCGAATATTGGGAGTCGTTCGTCTAGTGGGAATATCTGTGCAATGGTAGGAGGGAGTGCCACGAACAAGATACTAAACATCCTGAATGGTGACGAAAAGTGTGGGCTTGGAGATGCGTATGACAGTCTATTCTGTACGTTTTCCTTGAATAGCTTGAAAACGGTCGCCTCCAGCGGAAATGTATACCAGTACAAAACTTAACTGCAATAAATTTCCTACAAAAATGTCCTGTTTATTTTTCTGTAGGACTAATAACTTGGGTGTAGCGAGCCAGAGGATTTAAAAAACTCGCGGGTAGCTTTTGAAGGTCGATTTAACATTGCGCGTTGCATGAAACGACATCGGTAGCGGCACTTGAATCACCCTGTATAACTGTTCTATGCAGCCTTTTAACCACAGTAGAAAACTCGTGCACAGGATTATTTCTCCTGAAATTATTTAAAATGTAGTAACGTAACGCTACAAATTCTAGCTGGCACTTGGAATTTCGTAATTTTGCAACGACAGCTAATTTAAATTTCAAGTAAGATTCGTCGGAAGTCGTCTGTTTGTTGCTTAACGCCCTGGCATGTGCATTTGGTTGGCAGGACGTCAACTCTGCGAGTGTGCATAAAGAGAAGGTTAGGAACAGGATGGCGGACAATTTACGGTAATGTGCTCGCTCTTCGTTTTCCGCCCCTTCCCAGTCATTATGGAGGTGCCTCTTCAGGTCAGCGGGATGGACGAGCGAAACCCTGTGGCTGTGTCTGGAGGGCCCTGAATAAACCCGAAGTTCTGGCACTCCGCCCGGGAGTGGCTCGGCGCTCTGGCTGCTGCAGTCGGGTCTGGACTGTCATAAAGCAGCAATCGTGGGTTCAGTTGCCACCGAGGAAGTGACTAGAATTTTTGATGTGACGTCAGTAAGTGTTTCGTGTATGAAAGGTGCTCATAAATTTTCCTGTCTTTCTTTTGGGTCTTTAGTCTGGTTTTATGCAGCCCATAACTAAGTCGTCTCCTGCAACAACATCTTAGAGTAGCATCCTGGTCCACGATATACAGTCGCAACACTACTGTGAAAGCTGTTGCTGTCTGACATTTGGAACATTAACTCCTGTAGCGGCTAGAAAGCTAAGCCCCAAGTTAATGTTTGTTTTTAATTATTTTTATACATAGCTAAAGAAATTGTACTGTATTTTTTAGTTCCAAACGTTAGTAAAATATCAAGAGACGTGAATTATCGCTAAATAAACGTAGAAGCAGCCTAATATTATTGATTCTGTGACATAGGCTACAAAGTATTCATGAAGAAGTAATTTGGAATAAGTCTATAACTATAGCTTCATCCGCTGGAAGCAAGACAGTGTAAACACATATTTCGTGAATGAGAAGCATGTATTTCTGTTGTCTGTTCTTATTTCGATAGGCCAGTGCCACGTGCAGAAGGATACTTTCCTTAACGTCCTGAGGATATTGGGAATGTTACATTTGTTTGCCATTTCAGGTTCAGATACCCCTGTCCCTGTGCAGATGTAACTGATTGACCTGCATGGTAATTTCAGTTTTAATGACAAATCTTGTTACGTTAAACAGTCCAAGGTGTCTACAGTGCTTTTCTCAGATAGAGTTTCCAAGTCTCCATAACAAGGTTGCAAAAGTAAGCACTACAATATTTCTATCGACTTATTTGTACGAAAGACCTCTTTTCGATTATGAAACTAAATAAGCCAGTTCACATGACAACTTGAGTGTAAAATACTGTGAAATTACGTGTGTCTGTCCATATGCCAACAGTTTTTACCAGATAAAGGTTTTATTATCTCTTCAGTGTGCTAAAGTAATTAAATAATATTACAAATTTGTTTTGTTTGTGATGTATGTTGTTGATGATTGTGAAAAATAAAATCAAGTGCGACTGCATTGCCACTTAAATACAGCACGTTCAACTTTTCTCCTCTGCCTGCCCCCTCCCCGTCACGCTCGACACGGTGTGGGGAAATTGTTGTACAAAAGGTTCAGCACTTTGGTGCTAGAGCCATGGCATGGCCCGTGAGCTGAGATCTTAACCGTGACTCTGACAGACACTTTCCTGGACACATGACGGTTTTGTGTGCAGTCTCGTCATTCAAACGTTCTTATACTTCACTCGATCTTCTAATACATGAATATCTTTGTAAATGTATTGGAGGGACTGAGAATCACAAGTGGCCAAAACACAGACAAAAGGTTATGAGAGAAGCAGATGTTTGTGATAGTCAGGTTTATAGTCAAACCACCATTCTCATAGATTTGACTTGTTTCTTTTTTTAACCAAATTTCAATATCATATATTTTCTATAAAAATAATGTACCCACTCTATTTTATGAAATTTTAATTAATATTTATGATTAGTATTGTTAATGTTAATCCACAAAACTTTCATGTACAGGCCAGTGGCAGTAGTGTCTTTTTGACTGTTCCGTACTTCGTAATTAATGTGAAACTAGAATAAGAACATACACAATTACGACCTTCCCCGACTATTCTTGGTCCTCATTACCAGCGTTTTCATAAGGAATATTGAGCTTGAGGATCAGAAAAAACTTTTCACTTCAGACATGAAATCTAGTTTCTATTTAACTGTGTTTCAAGCATGAGGTAGTTGTTTTGTTAAGTCTTTAAGTGTCATGGTTGATATTTGCCATCCACCTACGTATTTGGACACTAAATTCTGCAAAGCATTAACGGATGGTGGGAAAATAACGAACTGTTTTCTCCCTCGATGTAACTTGAAGAAAACAGAGTCCTCTCTCGACTCCTATGAAGAATATATTACTTTAAATAATTGTTCTTGGCAACCTGTTGAAAATTTCATATGTACATTGTGGGCCATTGTCGGAAACAATAGTCTGTGGAAGACCTTCAGTGCAAAAGATAGCGGATAACGCTTGGATGGTGGCAGATGACGTCGTGGAAGACATCCGGACAACAAAAGGAAAATTACTGAATGAATCTACCACAACCAACCATCGAGCATTCCAGAATGGACCAGCAAAATCGATGTGTAAGCGTTGCAAAGGGGAAGTGGCTTTTGGCCATGCAAAGAATTTCCGCGGTGGTGCTGATTGTTGTTCGGAGCACACCATGCAAGAAGAGCACATATTCGTAATCGCGGCATCGATTCCGAACCAAGTACAGTGCTGACGAGCAAGTTGTTACGTTCTCACTATACCCCAATGTCCTTGGTGGAGAAGCTGTAAGACAGAGGATGTAACGAACGTGGTACCACGACTCTGGACTGATCATTATCAGAACACAACTGCAAAACACCACGTTGTACAAAAAGTCTCTCCTTGTGAGAAAAAAATCGGCGAACCAACGGGTCCCCGATCCGTGACTTTGACAAGGGCCATTGCGTAGCAACAAAACGCAGAACGGGAGCGAGGACAGGGTCCGCAGCTGTGGCTGTAGCTACACGACGAAAATCAATAGGAAACGATTCGACAACGTCATCGGTTTTCGCATCAATGAAGATGCAAGCAAGTTCGGAGGAATCGAATGCCCTATCCTCAGCAACAGGCAAGCGGGACAACGCATCGGCGTTTCCGTGCTTAGCAGTGGACCGATACAAGATATCGTAGCGGTACTGCGAGAGAAAAATAGACCAGCGAATGAATTTCTGTGCTGTACGTGGAGGTACAGGCTTGGTCGGATAAAAAAGCGATGTCAAAGGTTTGTGGTCTGTGATTATGGTAAAGTGACGACCATACAATAAATCATGAAACTTTGTAACACCAAATATGAGAGCCAATGCTTCTTTCTCGATCTGTGAATAATTTCTTTGCGCAGACGAGAGCAATTTAGACGCAAAGGCAATAGGGCGATCGTGCGATCCATCTTTGTGCGCAAGCACAGCACCGATCCCGAAATCCGAAGCATCCACCATCAGCAAGAGGGGCTTCTGGGGATCGAATGACGTAAGGCAAGTATTGGAAAGCAACGCCGATTTCAACTGGCGAAAGGCGCGCTCACATTCTGTCGTCCAGACGAACGGAACACCTTTACTGCGTAAGCGATGAAGCGGAGCTGAAATGGAAGAGGCGTGTGGTATATAACGGCGATAATGATTAATTTTTCCCAGCACACTCTATAGCTGCTTCAAATTCTGCGGCGAAAACAAGTCTTGTATGGCACGGAGGTGCGTGAGACTGGGATGTATGCCTTGGGCATTGAGTACATGTCCCAGGTATGGCAAGTCACGAGCAAAAAACACACATTTTGTCGCAAGACCTGAAATAATGTTCGGAGATTGGCTACATGTTCTTCTTCCGTCTTTCCGGAGTTCACAATATCGTCCAGATAGTTTGCTGCAGTAGGGACCGACGCACAAACAGTTTGTAGATATTGCTGAAACAATGCAGCGGCGGATGCAACCCAAGATGCGTGTTAACCACCAAAACGCGCTGGGATTCTTCGTCCACCGGTATTTGCAAGTACGCATGTGCTAGGTCCAACTTCGGAAAATATTTACCCGGGCACAGTTTGTCAAAAAGATCTTCCGGGCGGGGTAAAGGAAAAGTTGCAATCACTAGTTGTGGATTCACTGTTGCCTTGAAGTCCACACAAAGTCTCAACTTTCCGGAAGGTTTTGGCAAAATTACTAAGGGTGATGCCCGGAGAGAAGCCTGCAGACTTTCAATTACACCTTGTGATTCCAAATCGTTTAATGTTTTTGCGACCTCATCACGCATTGCGCGCTCTGAAAAATTTCGGTTGTGCGTTTACTTTCAGTTCCAAATGTGCTTTATAGTTCGTAGTGCAAGCGAGGCCTGGTGCAAAAATGTCTGCAAATTCTTCACATAGACGAGAAACACTGTCTGAAGGCACAGTCTGGTTCACTGTTAGGACCTGATTTACTATACACAAGTTAAACAACTGAAATAAATCGAAACCAAACAAGTTCACTGCAGAAGAAGAACGAAGGACGTAAAATGACACAAGTTTTGTTTGTCCTTTGCATGTTGCAAGAAGGCTGCACTGTCCTAACACAGAGATACCTTGCCCTGAATAGCTACTTAACATTTGCGGCACGCAACGGAGGTGTGCCCAGCAGTTTGTAAGTGTATGATTGATCAGTGAAACTGCAGCTCCTGTATCGAGCTGGAATGGTATCACTTTGCCGTTAATGTCCAAGTCTACAAAAAGTTTATTGTCTTGCTGACGACAAGAGCGACTGTCTCGTGCAACGTGAACTGACACTGGTACAATATCACTTGCGACTTGACGGGTGTTCCTGCGATGTCGACGCACACTATTTTTGGGACGAACACAGTCACTGTTAGAGAGAGTGGCACTGGGCGGAGTGGAATGAACTACATGAATTTCCATGGGCGAAGTTTCGCGAGCCTGAGTATCCTTGGTTCGATTCCGATTCCGGCGCGAAGCAAAGGGCCTGGAACGGTTTTGAGCGTCCGATCTGAGCTTTCTCTGGCAAACACTCTGAACATGTCCTTTTTTATTACAATAAAAGCAAATAGCTTGGCGTGACGGGCAATTCTCACGCGAATGTTTAGTAGCACACCGCGGGCATGATTTGATCACTGCATTTGCTTGCTGGCGCGACACACGTGGCTGAGAGCCTGGCGGCAGCGGCGTGGCCGGGCGCGAGGGCTGTTTACTGCTCCGTGCAGCTCGCCCGGCGGGCCGGTTAACCTGACACACTGCTGGCGAAGTTTCAAATGATTCCTGAGCAAAGTCAAGTGTGTCCTGCCGATCCATTATGTCCATCACTTGTTGAAGGGAGGGATTGACTAGTTTCAAAACCTGTTCCTTTATACGAACATCAGAAACGTTCTGTGCAATTGCATCACGTACCATAGTATCTGAATAAGGGAGTCCACATTGACACTCAAAAGCAAAATCCCTAGTAAGGCGTTGCAAGGTTGCAATCCACTCCCGATTAGTCTGACCTGCCGTACGTTTTGTACGAAAGAAGGTATACCTTGTCGCAACTACATTGACTGATTCTTTCAAATATGCATCTAATGCAGACAAAATTTCTTCGTAGGACAGAGTCGCTACGTCGCGTCAGGGAAATAATTTGACTATCACACGGTACGTAGTCACGCCGACGGATGATAACAAATAAGGCTGCCGCTCGTTACCTCGAATTCTGAAAGCGGCGAGATGGAATCCAAATTGGCTTGACACTCCGTCCAGCTTTCCAGTGCAGCATCAAAAGGTCGAAAAGTGGGTGCAACAAACAACGTGTTGTGGCTGCGGCAGCGGTGGAGCGGCTGCTGCCGCATCGTTTTGCATCGTACGTTGACCCTGGACGAGCTGTCCAAGGGCATCCAGTAAGGCCTGCGTCTGCTGATTCTGTAAGCGATAAAATTCGGACAGTACATCTGGAGATTGTGGAGAAGCCATTACACAAGTAAATCAGGGCAATTTAGATAAGAAAACTTTTACTCTCGTCGCCAATGTTGTGGTTGGCAGGAGAGCCAACACAGGGTTACTAAAGGAGGCCGAAATGCACGCGTTTCAGGTCACGCAGGCTGCGTGAGGTCTCAAAAATGACAAGGGAATTAGAATTGAGAAAAACGGACGTAGCTGGTGGAATATTTAACTTTAATCCATTAATGACGAACGTCGCTCGTGACAGTCCTTGATTCACAGTATCAATAGCAACAGATAATGGCGCCTTGCTAGGTCGTAGCAAATACCGTAGCTGAAGGCTATGCTGTCGTCTCGGCAAATGAGAGCGTAGAAGTCAATGAACCATCGCTAGCAAAGTCGGCTGTACAACTGGGGCGAGTGCTAGAAAGTCTCTCTAGACCTGCCGTGTGGCGACGCTCGGTCTGCAATCACTGATAGTGGCGACACGCGGGTCCGACGTATACTACCGGACCGCGGCCGATTTAAAGGCAACCACCTAGCAAGTGTGGTGTCTGGCGGTGACACCGCATGTGTGACTGCTGTGTACGGACGCAGTAGGAGCTGGCCACTGTTCGCGAACAGCTAAACATGTTGATGGCCACGCTCAGCCGTCTTCAGGCTGCTGCCTCAGACTGTAGAGGCAGTGGGCAGTCTGGTGCGTCGCATGGTACGCCCCAGGTGTTCCATGCGTCATCCACGGTCCCTGCTTTCGAGAAATCTTCGCGGGTACCGGGCGCGGTTGGGCCACCCTCTTCCCAAGTAGAGTGGCGGGTTCAACGGCGTTCGCGTCGGACGAGGCAGAGGGTAAATGAGGAGGCTGGCCGTGTGGCATCGCCCGCTCCGCCTGTGAGTGGACATGTGGCAGCTCCTTCAGCAAGGTCCGAGCAGGCAGACGGGAGGAGGGGTTGATTAGTGATTGGGAGCTCCAATGTTAGGCGGGTGATGGAGCCCCTTAGGGAAATAGCGGAAAGGTCGGGGAAGAAGGCCAGTGTTCACTCTGTCTGATTGTCGGGGGGGAGGGTCTCATCCGAGATGTGGAGGAGGCAATGCCGGCGGCGACTGAGAGCACTGGGTGCACCCGACGGCAATTTGTTGCTCATGTCAGCACCAGTGACTCGTGCAATTTGGGTTCAGAGGTCATCCTCAGTTCATACAGGTGGTTGGCATAGTTGGTGAAGGCGGAAAGCATCGCTCGCGGGGAAGAATATGAGCTAACTATTTGTCGTGTCATTCCCAGAACCGATGGCGGTCCTCTGGTTTGGAGCCGAGTGGAAGGCTTAAACCAGAGTCTCATATGGTTCTGCGGAGGTCTGGAGTGCAAATTTCTCGACCTCCGCTATCGGGTGGAGAAATGTAGGGTCCCCCTGAATAGGTCAGGCGTGCACTACACGCATGAAGCGGCTACAAGGGTAGCACGTGTGGAGTGCACATGTGGGTTTTTTAGGTTAGAGAATTCCCTCCCTAGGACCGACAAGACGCCTCCACAGACGCGACAAGGTAGCAGTACACAAAACGCAGCAGGGAATGACAATATTAATCTGCTAATAGTAAACTGCAGAAGCGTCCCAGAACTGCTCTCATTAATAAACGGTCACAGTGCCCACATAGCAATAGGGACGGAAAGTTGATTGAAACCAGATGTAAACAGTAATGAAGTTCTAAACTCAGATTGGAATGTAAACCGCAGAGACAGGCTGCACAGTGAAAGAGGTGCGTTTATAGCGATAAAAAGTGCAATACTATCGAAGTAAATTTACGGAGATACGAAATGTGAAATAATTTGCTTCAAGGTCACGGTTGAAGCATTCTCAAACATGGTAACTGAATGTCTCTTTAGGCCTCTGGCTCAGCAACTGTTGTGGCAGAATACCTGAAGGATAATTTGGAAAATATTTGGAGTACATTTCCCGACCATGTTATAGTTTTGTATGGAGATAGACTGGGAGACTAAAACGTTTATAGCGGGTGGCAGGGACAAAGAATCCAGTGAAATTTTTTTAAGTGCATTATCTGAAAACTACCTTGAGCAGTTAAACAGAGAACCGACTCGTGGCGATAACATATTAGACCTTGTGGTGACAAGCAGACCCGAACTATTTGAAACAGTTAATGCAGAACAGAGAGTCAACAATCATAAAGCGGCTACAGCATCAGTGATTTCAACCGTAAATAGAAATATTAAAAAATGCAGGAAGATTTTTCTGTTAAAGCAGATCTCAGAGTACTTGACGGCTCAACACGAAAGTTTTATCTCAAGTACAGGTAGTGTTGAGGATCAGTGGACAAAGTTCAAAACCATCGTACAATATGCATTAGATGAGTATGTGCCAAGCAAGATTTTAAGAGATGGAAAAGAGCCACCGTGGTACAACAACCGAGTTAGAAAACTGCTGCGGAAGCAAAGGGAACTTCACAGCAAACATAAACATAGCCAAAGCCTTGCAGACAAAGAAAAATTACACGAAGCGAAATGTAGTGTGAGGAGGGCTATGCGAGAAGCGATCAACGAATTCGAAAGTAAAGTTCTATATACTGATTTGGCAGAAAATCCTAAGAAATTCTGGTCATGTCAAAGCGGAGGATGGATCAAAACAAAATGTCTAGACGCTTTGTGACCAAAATGGTACTGAAACAGAGGATGGCAGACTAAAGGCCGAAATACTAAATGTCTTTTTTCAAAGCTGTTTCATAGAGAAAGACTGCACTGTAGTTCCTTCTCTAGATTGTCGCACAGATAACAAAATGGTAGACATCGAAACAGATGGCAGAGGGATAGAAAAACAATAAAAGTCTCTCAAAAGCGGAAAGGCCGCTGGACCTGATGGGGTAACAGTTTTATTTTACACAGAGTACGCGAAAGAGCTTGCCCCCCTTCTTTGAACGGTGTACCGTATGTCTCTAGAAGAGCGTAGCGTTCCAAAAGATTGGAAAAGGGCACATGTCATCTCCATTTTTAAGAAGGGACGTCGAACAGATGTGCAGAACTATAGACCTATATCTCTAACGTCGATCAGTTGTAGAATTTTGGAACATCTATTATGTCTGAGTATAATGACTTTTCTGGGGACTAGAAATCTACTCTGTAGTAATCAGCATGGGTTTCGAAAAAAACAATCGTATGAAACCCAGCTTGGGCTATTTGTCCACGAGACTCAGAGGGCCATAGACACGGGTTCCCAGGTAGATGCCGCGTTTCTTGACTTCCGCAAGGCGTTTGATACAGTTCCCCACAATCGTTTAATGAACAAAGTAAGAGCATATGGACTATCAGACCAATTGTGTGGTTGGATTGAAGAGTTCCTAGATAACAGAACGCAGCATGTCATTCTCAATGGAGAGAAGTCTTCCGAAGTAAGAGTGATTTCAGGTATGCCGCAGGGGAGTGTCGTAGGACCGTTGCTATTCACAACACATATAAATGACCTTGTGGATAAATCGGAAGTTCACTGACGATTTTTGCGAATGATACTGTAGTATATAGAGAGGTTGTAACAATGGAAAAATGTACTGAAATGCAGGAGGATCTACAACGAATTGACGCAGGGTGCAGGGAATGGCAACTGAATCTCAGTGTAGACAAGTGTAATGTGCTGCGAATACATAGAAAGAAAGATCCTGTATCATTTATCTACAATATAGCAGGTCAGCAACTGGTAGTAGTTAATTCCATAAATTATCTGGGAGTAGGCATTAGGAGTGATTTAAAATGGTATGACCGTATAAAATTAATCGTCGGTAAATCAGATGCCAAACTGAGATTCGTTGGAAGAATCCTAAGGAAATGCAGTCCGAAAACAAAGGAAGTAGGTTACGTAGGTTACAGTACACTTGTTCGCCCACTGCTTGAATACTGCTCAGCAGTGTGGGATCCTTACCAGATAGGGTTGATGGAAGAGATAGAGAAGATCCAATTGAGAGTAGAGCGCTTCTTTACGGGATCGTTTAGTAATCGCGAAAGCGTTACGGACATGATAGATAAACTCCATTGGAAGACTCTCCAAGAGAGACGCTCAGTAGCTCGGTACGGGCTTTTGTTGAAGTTTTGAGAACATACCTTCACCGAGGAGTTAAGCAGTATATTGCTCCCTCCTGCGCATATCTCGCGAAGAGACCATGAGGATAAAATCTGAGAAATTAGAGCCCACACAGAGCCATACCGACAATCCTTCTTTCCACGAACAATACGAGACTAGAATAGAAGGGAGAACCGATAGAGGTACTCAAAGTACCCTCCGCCACACACCGAGAGGTGGATCCGGAGTATTGATGTAGAAGCAGATGTAAATATCAATTTTCTTGTTCTGAAAAGAAAACGACATTCTTGAGTAAATATCTGTTGCTAAATAAACTGCCCCATATTGTACCGTTTCATAATCCCAGGGTCGTTAGGAAACTAAAAAAAAAGCAAATGTGGTGTTATTTTTTAGTTATTGTCGATTTTTGTAGCACTACGTACGCTCCTGACTGTAAATAAAACTGTGTTAGAAATCCATATAAAGAATACAATTCACACTCATTCGATATATTATGTAGCAGTATAGTTTTTCTGTCCACTTGGAGCGCTACTGCCGCAGTGTATAACACAAAGGAACAGAAGTGTCGTGACCAGTATGTGTTAGAACTTGTGCCATACGTATTAACTGAAGAACTCGGCTGTAGGTTATGGCAAGGAACAAGTTCGTTACTTCGAAAAAACTTCAATAAAATATGAAGCTTATATAACAATATTATAACCACATTATTTCAGGTACATGCAATGTGAGTTTCTTATTCGTTTATCGGCCGTATATACATACATTCATTCAAACATATTTACAGTGTTTATATGCGTGGTGTCTGTTCTTTCGGACATGTGCGAAATAACGGACAACATTTGACAATTCAGCAGCCGTATGTATAGAACGAGAGAGAAATTTTCAGGTCTCACCTGTGTACAAGCATTGGCAACGGTGACGCACTGGAACTCACACTCGACGTTTTTCTTCTCTAGAGCGGTTGTGTTAACCACTTCGGCTATCCGAGCACGCCTCCCGTCCTGCTCAAATACCCATGTACGTTCACTCAGATGTAGTGTGTGAAGCATTGTTCCTTCTTTGAACAACTAATGGAAGAGCAACGGACACTATGGTTAGTTTCGATATCAAGTCTCTCTTTGCCAAGATTCATACAGAGGAGACCATTCTTGTCCTATAAGAGCAGATCGCAACTGATATACACTGAAGCGCCAAAGAAACTGGCACAGGCATGCGTATTCAATACAGAGATATGTAAACAGGCAGAATACGGCGCTGCGATCGGCAACGCCTATATGACAACTAGTGTCTGGCGCAGTTGTTAGATCGGTTACTAATGCTACAATGGCAGGTTAACGAGATTTATGTGAGTTAGAACGTGGCGTTATAACCGACCCACGAGCTATGGGACACAGTATCTCCGAGATAGCGATGAAGTGGGGATTTTTCCGTACGACCTGTTGGCGAATGTACTGTGACTATCAGGAATTCCGCAAAACATGAAATCTCCAACATCACTGCGGCTGGGAAAAGATCCTGCAAGAACGGGACCAACGACTACTGAAGAGGATCGTTCAACGTGACAGAAATGCTACTGTTCCACAAACTGCTGCAGATTTCAATGCTGGGCCATCAACAAGTGTCGGCGTGCGAATCATCCAACGACACGTTATCGATATGAGCTTCTGGAGTCGAAACACCACTCGTGTAGCCTTGATAACTGCACGACACATGCTTTACTCCTCTCCTGGATTCGTCAACACCGACATTGGGCTATTGATGACTGGAAACATGTTGGCTAGTCGGACCAGTCTCGTTTCAAATTGTGTGGAGCGGATGGAGATGTACGGGTATGGAGACAACCTCACGAATCCATGGACCCTAATTGTCAGGTTACTCACTAAAGAAAAATAAAAAAATAATAAATTGGTTCAAATGGCTCTGAGCACTATAGGACTCAACATCTTAGGTCATAAGTCCCCTAGAACTTAGAACTACTTAAACCTAACTAACCTAAGGACATCACACACATCCATGACCGAGGCAAGATTCGAACCTGCGACCGTAGCAGTCCCGCGGTTCCGGACTGCAGCGCCAGAACCGCACGGCCACCGCGCCCGGCAAGAAAAATATCCAGGGAATTCAGATTTATTTGACGACTCCCAATATATTGCACCAAACTTGGTGGTACATCCTTTCACTGTGTACGTAGAGCCTAATAACGGTAGCAGCAATGTACCGAAATTGGTAGATCAAAGAAAAATAAATAAGAACTGATTGAAATACGGGTTTTGCAAGGTTTTTGATATACATACTAGGTGAAAAACTTGTCAAAACATCCTACTCTTAAAACAGATTATGCGACTGATTTTTCGAGAACTCGATTAACGCACACGCCGAAATAGTTTGCGTTCGCGTATGTGTTACTAGGCAGTTCTTTCTTCTTAAAGAGGCCTTTAATATACTTTTTGCACCTAACCACCGTCTCGTTTGAGGTTTTACAGTGTTACCCTCTTGAACTCTTTATGAGACGTTTACATTTGAATTACCCGAAAATTATTTTGATTTCGATATATGCTGAACCAGTTTTTCCGTCGACCATTTCCATTTCAATTTCTTCAAACATTTTCTGCTGCCGTTTCTCTTTAGGTTCCTTGCGTTTTCTACTGAATTAATTTATAAGTTACTTACACTGATGAGCCAAAATGTTATGAACACTGACCAATTAGGTGAAGCACTGTGAAATTACGAGTAGGCAATAAGGTGTAGGACGCCCACAGCTCTTCACGGAACGTGGACGCCGGAGGCTCGTCTGTAAAGATAGGAGTCGACCTGTGGCAATGTGGTGGCAGAATACAACGTTGGAGCAGGCACAAATGTTTCGGAGCGCGTTGTCCGGGACAAATTGTTGAACATGGGGCTCAACAGCAGACGACGCCTAAGTGTTTCCATGTTGACCCAGTGACATCGTCAGTTACGACTGCAGTGGATGCAGGATCATCTAAATTGGGCCATGGATCAATGGAAACGTGTCACCTGTTTGTATGAATCACGTCCCTTGTTCAACCACGTCGATGGTCGTATCCAGATATGCTGTCAGAGAATAACTGCTCGACATGTGCACCACCCCATGAACGTGGCGGTAGTAACATTCTTTGAGGTGCATTAACCTCAGCGTCCGTGGTACCTGTGGTAGTAATTGAAAGCATCATGACAGCTATTAACTACGTGAAGCTGGAACCCTACATACTTGATGCCTTCCCCGAAGGAGATGCCATCTTCCAGCAGGACAATTATCTGCGTCTTAAGGCCAGAATAGTGGTACAGTGTTCCAAGAAGCATCATTTTCAACTCATGATTTTGTATTGGCCATGAAACTCGGCGACTGAACACATAGGGGACAATACTCGACGCCAGCTCCGTGTCCAAAAACCAACGGCCCGTAATTTACGGTATTTAGTTCCCTGCAAAATATTACGCGAATTCTTTACAGACGAATGGAAAAACTGGTAGAAGCCAACCTCAGGGAAGATCAGTTTGGATTCCGTAGAAATATTGTAACACGTGAGGCAAAACTGACCTTACGACTTATCTTAGAAGCTAGATTAAGAAAGGGCAAACCTACGTTTCTAGCATTTGTAGACATAGAGAAAGCTTTTGATAACGTTGACCGGAATACTCTCTTTCAAATTCTGAAGGTGGCAGGTGTAAAATACAGGGAGCGAAACGCTATTTACAATTTGTGCAGAAACCAGATGGCAGTTATAAGAGTCGAGGGGCATGAAAGGGAAATAGTGATTGCGAAGGGAGTGAGACAGGGTTGTAGCCTCTCCCCGATGTTATTCAATCTGTATATTGAGCAAGCAATAAAGGAAATAAAAGAAGTATTCGGAGTAGGTATTAAAATTCATTGAGAAGAAATAAAAACTTTAAGGTTCGCCGATGACATTGTAATTCTGTCAGAGACACCAAAGGACTAGTAAGAGCAGTTGAAAGGAATGGACAGTGTCTTGAAAGCAGGATATAAGATGAAAATCAACAAAAGCAAAACGAAGATAATGGAATGTAGTCGAGTTAACTTGGGTGATGCTGAGGGAATTAGATTATGGAATGAGACACTTAAAGTAGTAAAGGAGTTTTGCTATTTGGGAAGCAGAATAACTGATGATGGTCGAAGTAGAGAGGATATAAAATGTAGACTGGCAATAGCAAGGAAAGCGTTTCTGAAGAAGAGAAATCTGTTAACATCGAGTATAGATTTAAGTGTCAGGAAGTCTTTTTTGAGAGTATTTGTATGGAGTGTAGCCATGTATGGAAGTGAAACATGGACGATAAATAGTTGGGACAAGAAGATAATAGAAGCTTTCGAAATGTGGTGCTGCAGAAATGTTGAAGATAAGACGGGTAGATCACATAACTAATAAGGAGGTATTGAATAGAATTAAGGAGAAGAGGAGTTCGTGGCACAACTGGACTAGAAGAAGGGATCGGTTGGTAGGACATGTTCTGAGGCATCAAAGGATCACCAATTTCGTATTGGAGGGCAGCGTGGAGGGTAAAAATCGTAGAGGGAGACCAAGAGATGAATACATTAATAGATTCACAGGGATGTAAGTTGCAGTGGGTACTGGGAGATGAAGAAGCTTGCACAGGATAGAGTAGCATGGAGAGCTGCATCAAACCAGTCTCAAGACTGAAGACCGCAACAACAACAACAGTTGCCTAGGTATCAGATGTCCCAGAAACGTACGAAGGACCTGTAGAACCCACACCACGAAGAATCACTTTTATATTCCGTCCCACAGAGGGGCCAGCAGGCAATTAACCCCGTGGTACTAATGCTTTGGTTCATCAATTTGTTACCAGACAGGTGTACTAATACATTTAAGATTGGAACAGAATAACGTATAAAAAGAATTAAAGAAGAGGTATGTGAACTAGCCACCTGAAAAACAACGTATTAGCTCGTTAAAAATACTCTGCCCCACTACATGTCGCTTCGTGCTCCATGAGAACGAATTCCTGTCCCTACTACGACACTACAGGACGTTGTGTATCGCATCATGTAGAACAATTATTATGATTACTACATCTTAGACAGAAAACTGAGAGGCATCAATGACTCCCATTAATTCTAGAATCAACCGAAGACCCAAAACGTAGCTTTCTCTTTACCTTTCCGCTAGGTTTCGGAAGGTACAGTAACAAACATTTTGAGTTTGTTAAGTCTTGTGGGAAATACATTCACTGTAGTAGCTATGGCTTACAAGTTCCAAAATCGAAACGCCATTTTTATTTTTTCATCGCCAGCCTGTCGTCAAAAAGTTCCAGTTTTTCTGAGGCATATTATTAATTTCTTCGTATTTCATACATTTTATGAGTAAGGAACATGCTCATTGCACAACCACCAACGTGGAGAATCGAATAACTTATTCTCAACGTTTTCTTCCATGAGCCTTCGTGTGCCATGCACGCACGATATCCTTGTCGCTCGTTTGTCAATACCATCTGCCCTGCTTATGTCTCTGTCCCATTGCTGAGAACCTGGAGGATACCAGCCTGCCTAGAGTGTTATTCAAACTGCTTGCGAACGATTGTGGAGCAGTGTCATGAGGCGTTGTCATTCATAAAAATTCCATCCATGAATGGCTGCAAATGGTCTCCAGGAATCCAAGCATAATCATTTACAGCCAATGATTGGTTGAGATTGACCAGAGGACTCGTTCCATTCTATTTAAACACAGCCGACACCATTATGGAGGTACCACCAGCTTCCACGGTACGTTATTGACTACTTCGGTTCATGGGTTCGTGGGATCTGCGCCACTCTCGAACTCTACCATCAACTCTTATAATCCGAAATGACGACTCATTTCACCAGCCTACGGTTTACCAGTCTTCTATGGTTCGACTGTCACAACGGATATGTTCGCCGTATTTCCCAAATTAATTTCTACGGTTATTTCACGCAGAGTTGCTTGGCTCTTAGCACTGACAACTCTACGCAAAGGGAGCTGCTCTCGTTCGTTAAATGAAGGCCGTTGACCACTACGATGCGCATAGTGAGAGGTAATGCCTGAAATTTGTTATTATCGGCACACTCTTGACATTATGGATCTCGGAATATTGGATTCCTTAACGATATCGGAAATGGAATATACCATGTGTGTATCTAAAATTACCATTCAACGTTCGAAATATGCTAATATTGTCGTGCGGCCAACACGTCGGACATCTTTACACATAAATCACCTTAGTAGAAATGACAGCTCCACCAATGCACTGCCCATTTTCTACGTTGAGTACGTGATATGCTTCAAATGGCTCTGAGCACTATGCGACTTAACTTCTGTGGTCATCAGTCGCCTAGAACTTAGAACTAATTAAACCTAACTAACCTAAGGACATCACACACATCCATGCCCGAGGCAGGATTCGAACCAGCGACCGTAGCGGTCGCTCGGCCCCAGACTGTAGCGCCTAGAGCCGCACGGGCACTCCGGCCGGCTTGTGCGAGATACTATCGCTATCTGCAAATGTGAATAGAGCTGTTCCATGACTTTTTTGTTACATCAGTGTATTGTGGACTTTACGGTGAGCCTTTTCTGTAACAGGCAGTAAGTTTTTCTTAAGTGACGTGAAACCCACTGGTTCTTGTTTCAATCGAATCTCAACGGTATCTGTGGCCGATACTCCGATATCCTGTTGTGAGTGAAGGCCCTCGTCTTAATTTTTCTGCCAGACTGTGCTTAGTTGATTTCCTAAACCCATATTCATGATCTACGAACGTGAATTTTAATTTCGATTTCGATTCTTGCTTACCACGTAACTGCGTAGTGTTATTGCTTGACTGTGTTTGCAAGGCCCTACTTACTGTTAAAATTTTTCTATAAGCCAGTCTTGTTTTATTTATTGTTAAATTTTATTTTATTAGAGTACAATTTAGCTTTGCTTTCGTGTGAGTTTTGCATGACACACTAGCCATTATTTATTACCCTTCTTACTGACTTCAAGAAGAAACCAGGATTAGGGCTTCACTCTATAAGACGGTTGTCTTGTGGCTCAAGGGGATTCATTGTATACATCAGTTGTCTTGTTGCTTTTGTTGTGTCCGTTTTGGTGATGTAAATTCCTGGCACATCTGGGAAAAGGTATGTGTTTTTGTGAGAGAGCGTTACTTGTTATTAGCTGCTGGCCGAACTAGCCAGGTGTATAAGATAAGAGAAATTAGAGCTTATACGGAGGCATATAGATTGTCGTTTTTCCCTCGCTCTATTTGCGAATGTAACAGGACAGCAAATGCTTAGTGTAGATACAACGTACCACGTCTACATGCAGCGTATGGTGGCTTGCGGAGTGTGTATGTAGATGTGGATGTAGATATATCATGATTTGTTCGCCGCCTCTGTCCACATGGCTTAGCTAATCCCTTCCGCATATTCAACCGACTACTGCCGTTGTTCGCTTGTTTAACTATTTACGTAACCTCGGCATTCTGTATTTTAGTTGCGTTTGATACCGATTGGAGGGGGATGCTTTATATTTATATTCATAGTTGCTTTCCCTTATGATATATGTGTTCCAGGCTGCTTATCACGAACGTCTCATGAACTCCATAACTCGTATTTTTAACGAAATTTACTGTAAATCCTAAATCACTTCCTCCCACTGTAAAACTTGCTTGCATGGCTTCGGCCGTTGTTCCTGTTATTCCGTATCTGTCTTAAATTTTGCTAAACTTTCTGAGTAGGGAAATATTGTTCACTTAAGACTGATATGTGTTGACACAAGCTGGTCTTCAGGGGCAAGACGTCTTGTTTCGCAATGAAATTTGTATGTAAAACTGAATTTCTTAAAGGGCTTAGCCGTGGTGGACCTTTATCATTCGGCCTTAAGCCGCCTATGTAGTTATTTGTTTGATCAACCGAAGTTCTTCACCTGTAATTGTCTATAAATGAGCAACGCCTTATAGTACTTAGTAATTTTTGCTGCAACTGCTTAGTACTTTAAATAATTTTTATAAAAATAGGAAGGCTATTTTACTTTAGTCGAGGAATGTATGGTTAACTTTTTTTAAAATATTTATTTTTAAACAAATAATTTAAAAAATTATCACCTTGCACAATTGCATTTTAGGGATTGCATTTATTCATGTAGTGAGGTTTGGGTTTAAATGCCTTATTTAATAGTCATTTTTTACTAATTGTAAAGTGTCCTACAGTTTTCTAGTAATAAATTACTGTTTATGTATATACAGTTTTGTTAACCAACACCTTACTACTACCCATCCAGCTCCCTACTTGAGCACGATTACGTCTGTGTGGCAGGTTCATTTTTTTTAGTTTAGAAAACGTCAAGGGGTGAATAGTCGTGGATCAGAGAAGTATTTTAGGGCTATCCCGTTTTATGAAAGCCCATCTCCTATGTGAGCTGGCTACCCAGGGTGAGAAAGGAGAGGTGAGCATTGCAGAGCTCGAACAATGCTTATGGTGCACATTGGGCAGCGGTATTACCATTTCATCTAATTCCATGAGCGAAGTAAATGAGGCCTGCATAGTTAAAGGTACCTTCTTGCAGGTTTGCACGCCAACACTGAATTGTTGCAGTGTATTGTCGCCACCCACACTCAGTTGTTTAGAATCCAGTTTCAGTTTAGTCACTTAGGTAATCGGGTGCAAGACCTCACCTCAATAAACACAGACTCGAAACAGTAGACTGCAATGTAGAACTAAACGATACTGCCATCCGCTTTGCTCAGTTGGCAAGAAAATGTGGGTTGGCATGAGAGTTCTGTTACTGAGCAGGCCGATCGGCAACAAATATCCGAGTCCATTGCATGTCATCAGCTTTTCTGACTGGTAAAATGTGGCCCACCACGAATTCATCTCCCGTGCCAACCTTTTCATCTCAGAGTAGCAATTCCCATCTACGTCCTCAATTATTTTCTGGATATATTCCTTTCTCCGTCTTCTATTGCAGTTTATATCCCCTACAGCACCCTCTAGTGCCACAGAGGTCATTCCTGGATGTCGTAACAGATGTCCTATTATCCTTTCCCTTCTTTTTTCAGTGTTTTCCGTATATTTATTTCGTCGCCTAATTTTCAACGTACTTCTGTAGCTGCGATTCTCTTCTGTTCCGGTTTGCCCACAGTCCGTGTCTCGCTACCATACAATGCTGTGCCTCAAATGTACTTTCTCAAATACGTGATCATCAGTTCTGATGTTTAGTTTCTCATGTCCTCATTTCTGCTGCTTCATTACTTTTGGCTTTCACCGATTAGCCCGCAATCCATATTCGGTACTCAATAAACTGTTCATCCCATTCAACACGTTCTGCAATTATTCTTCATTTTCACCGAGCTTACCACTGTCACAAGCCAATCTTATCATTGACATCCTTTCCACTCTGGATTCTAGTCCCATTCTTGAACCGTTCTGTTATTTCCTCCATAGCTTCTTCAATATATAGACTGAACAGTAGGGGCGGAAGACTACGTCCGTGCCTTACACTCTTTTAATCCGACCACTTCGTCCAAGGCTTCAGTCTTATTGTTTTCTCTTGGTTATTGTATTATTGTGTATTACACGTCCTTCTCAATAACTTATCGCTATTTTTCTCAGAATTTCTAACATCTTGCATAACGTTTTACTATCGAACGCTTTTTCTAGATCGACAGATCCTATGAACCTATTTTGATTTTTCTTAAGTCTTGCTTCCATTATCAATCGCAAAGTCAGAACCGCCTCTCTGTTGCCTTTATCTTTCCTAAAGAAGAACTGATAATCATCTAAAAAATAATCAATTTTCTTTTTCCCTCTTCTTTATGTAATGTTTGTCAGCAGCTTTTATGCATCACCCTTTAAGCTGTTTGTGCGATAATTCTCGCACATCTCGGCCCTTGCTGTCTTCGGAATTCTGCGGATGACGTTTCTCCGAAAGACTGATGACATATTGCAACTCTCACACATTATTCACACCAACGTGTGTAGTTGTTTTGTTACCACTTCGCCTAGTGATTTTACAAAGTCCGATTGAATGTGATCCAGCCCTTCTGCCATATGTGATATTAAGTCTTCCAAAGCTCTTTTAAATTCTGATTCTAACTCTGGATCCCCTGTGTCTTCTGTATCGACTCCTGTTTCTTCTTCCATTTCTTTATCAGACAAGTCTTTCCCCTCATAGAGGACTTTAGTGTGCTCTTTCTGTTATGGTTGGCAGGAGAGCCAACCCCGTATATCTAAAGGAGGCCGAAATGCACGCGTCTCAGCTCACGCAGGCTGGCGTGAGGTCTGGAACATGACAGGGGAATTAGAATTGAGATAAACGGACGTAGCTGGTGGAATACTTAACTTTAATCCATTAATGACGAACGTCGCTCTTGAGGATACATGGTTTACAATATCAATAGTACTGATACTGGCGCCTTGCTAGGTCGTAGCAAATAACGTAGCTGAAGGCTATGCTAACTATCGTCTCGGCAAATGAGAGCGTAGAAGTCAGTGAACCATCGCTAGCAAAGTCGGCTGTACAACTGGGGCGAGTGCTACGAAGTCTCTCTAGACCTGCCGTGTGGCGGCGCACCGTCTGCAATCACTGACAGTGGCGACACGCGGGTCCGACGTATACTACCGGACCGCGGCCGATTTAAAGGCTACCACCTAGCAAGTGTGGTGTCTGGCGGTGACACCACACTTTCCACCTATCCGCTGTCTCCGTCCGCCTGATTAGCTGAATGCTACTAACATGTTAGCTAAGCGTGTTCGGTCAGAGAGCTGGCTGGCCTCGGTAATAAAAAACTGAGTCAAGGGATCAACAACGAACTTCCATGGATGTCATGTGACGTCCGCTGCGACCAAATACAACGAACAATAGCGAACAAAATGCAAGAAGAAAAGACTCGGCAGGCCGGCGGGACAGCCCTGTAGAACACGGGGCCGCACTGCGGCGAAATCTTAATTAAACTGAGCTACGTGGACAGGGTGAACGGAAATACTAAAATAAAAATTAAAGAAAAGTGTTAAAGTGCTTACCTCCCATACTGTGGGCCAGTGTTCGATTCCCGACCAGTTTGGAGCTTCTCCGCTCGTGGACTGGGTGTTGTTTTGTCCTCATCATCATTTCAACCTCATCACCGGTGCGAAAGTTGCCCAGTGTGGCGTCGACTGAAATAAGACGCACTCGGCTGCTTAACTCCTCCAGGCCAACGATGCCACGCACACATTTCATTTCATTTCCGCTCTCTCCTCTGCATTTGACATTGGAATTCCCATTGAAGTCTTAATGATACCGCCTTTGCTTTTAATTTCACTGAGGGTTGTTTTGAATTTCCTATATGCTGAGTCCGTCCTTCCGACAATCGTTTCTTTTTCGATTTCTTCACATTTTTAATGGAGCCATTTTTTCTTAGCCTCCCTGAATCTCCTACCTATTCCTGAGAGACTTTCATTTCTGTATTCGTGAATTTTGCTGCACTGTTTTTGTACGTCCTTCTTTCGTTGTTCATCTGAAGTATTTCTTCTGTTATCCATTGTTTCTTCGCTGTTACCTTCCTTGTACTTATAGTTTTATTCACAACTTCTGTGACTGACCTTTTTATAGATGGCCATTCTTTTTCAATTCTTCACTTGAACTGATTACTACACTCTTCATAACCACAGTATCTGTAGTCTCAGAGAACTTCAAGCATGTCTTTTCATTCCTTAGTATTTCTGTATCTCACTTCCCGGCACACTGATCCTTCCCCAAGGTAAGCTAAGTAGAACTGTTCAGAAAGCTCTTGGTTTGGGTGAAATACTGAGTATGTTCTGACGGAGGCTGTTAGAGGAAAATTTGTCTAAAAATGGTTCAAATGGCCCTGAGCACTATGGGATTTAACATCTGAGGTAATCAGTCCCCTAGAACTTAGAACTACTTAAACCTAACTAACCTAAGGACATCACACACATCCATGCCCGAGTCAGGATTCGAACCTGCGATCTTCGCGGTCGCACGGTTCCAGACTGAAGCGCCTAGAACCGCTCGGCCACACCGGCCGCCAAAATTTGTCTGATTGGTGTCGTAATGACCAACCAAGCTGATATTTTCGTTGGGTTTAGAGACATGATTAAATTTTGGTGTGTTATATCGAAGATCTCCGCATCGCAATGACAGCTTTGTGCCTTGAGGTTTTTGAATTAAAAGCCTTTATTAACATACTGGAAAGGATGTGTCCAGAGAACATGTCACAGATTTTATTTTCTAGTAAGTCCCAAAGCTTCTCTGAGTTTAATGGGTTGGTATCCAACGTCAAAAACGTCCACTTGAGTGATGAGAATCTATTTCTAGAACGCGAAAGCAAAGATCAGCTACCTGGTATGATCAACGTAATGTCAAGTCTAATAACGCGAGGGCATGTTTTCAGCACACCCAAGTAGACACTTGGTGCATTATTGTCCAGTACCGTAAGACAAGGGTGGGCGATATGGGCGCAGACCATTGTATAGGTCTGCGCAGGTTGATAAAACGTTGTAGTAAAGTCAAGGCTCTTTCATGGTCTGCTTGAACGTTCCTGTGCGCTACCTTGCGACAGTAACCTGTTTGCATGCTGTTATACTGTGGTAGTTATGTGTCATTGACGAAATGGTAATGGTACAGTAAAGTTTCTCGTATTTACAAATTATCTGATATACAAAAATTGGGTGTGGTATGTCGCAGTGTGAATGGGAGATCATTACCGCTGGCATTCAGGGGCTCTCTTAGCGTATATTAGTGTAATTCGACAGTCAGTCTCGCTGTACGTTTAACTGAACTTCTTGGTTCCCAAATCCAGTGGGGAGGGCTATATGCCGCTTGTGGGTTACAGGGTGCTGATTCAAAAGGTGATAGGAGGAACGCGTATTATTCCTGACCTTTACAATCGTTTTAATTGGTTTTCTGGTGAAAAATATTTTACCGTTCTTGACCTGCATCGGGCCTACCACCAGGTTAGGTGCCCCTCGTGGATGAGTTGAAGCCGCTTACAGCCTTTTCCATTGATTGGAACCTCTTTGTGTATCATAGAATTCCATTCAGGCTGGCTATCGTAGCAGCCCTATTGACGCACCTACTAGATTCTTTGCCGGGCAAATTAAAAAATTTAAGTGTGTCTACAAGTGTCTGCTCAACATGATTATTTTCAGCAAAACCTTCACTGAGCAGCCGGATCATATAGATCAAGTCCTTCACCTGACTACAGAAACTGCTAAGGTCAACCTGGACCATAAAGAGATCTCATTCCTCGGTCGTCTTGTGTCTGGTGAAAGTCTGATCAAACTAAGGCTATTCATCTGTTCTCCAAGGATAAAGGTAAAAAGGACTTAGGTAGAGATCGTGATTTTTTTCTACAAATTCATTACCAGCTTTGCACAGCCAGCTGCCCAACTTAGCCAACTGCGGAGGAAGGATGAACATTTTCATTGGGGTGATACTCAACTGACATCCTTCCATCCAGCCATACTGACCTGCCCTTCCTGTACCAAATTTTGACAGAGATTTTGTCTTAGAAACAGTCGCCACCAATTCGCGTGTCATGAACATCCTCAAAGAGAAGGGAGAGAGGAAGTGCAACGGCTACACATTCAGGTAATTATCAGTGGTGTAGAGAAAGTACTCAGTATACGAACTAGAAGCGCTAGCCATAATATTTTGATTAGAATAATTCAAGTTTTATCTCGAGCATAAGCCCTCCTGCTTAGAGTCGGCAACCAGACCTTAACGTTGTTGTTAGCTAGGCCACAGAAGATCGGGAGAATGGCCAAGTAGGCTGTTCCGTTACCCACCTTCTGTTTTTAAGTGGAGGTTATCAAAAAAGAGTCTGGATAATTGTGTGGGTGATGCCCTTAGGCGAATGTTTCAATGCGAATCTGAGGCAACGGATCTTCTGCAAGGTGCATAAGAGGTGGCTTATGCGGGGACAGTTCTCAAAGAAATTCAGTGTCTGTTCGGAGGGTTAGCCTAAAAATAGGATGCTGATCATCGGTTATGGAAAGCAAAATAACAGCTTAAAGAAGGAGAAGAAATGCCGAGGTATTAGCTTAACAAAGTATTGCTTTGCTCCTGAACCCGCTACGTTGAGAAGTTTAAGATATACCTACCCCAGGAGCTGATCCCTCCTATGTTTAAGCACTTTAATCATGTCTCGTATGGAGGGCACTGCTGGTAAAAAAGACTGTTACGAGGATTGAAGAACACCTCGCTTAGGCGACGTTCTGAATTAATGGGCTAAAGCGAGAATGCTTAAGAGCGAAATCCACTCCCTACACCTGGATAGGGAAGATAGGCTATGAAAGGGAGGAACACCCAATGGAGGAGGTGTTCATTATCACGGTTCTCCACCCCGTACTGAACAAGGTAACTGGTACGTGTTGTTGGTGATGAACGTCTTCTCCCGTTTTGTTTGGATACTGAACAGGCAGCTACTGTGAGTATAGCCATTAAGAATCTTAGTCGCATTTTCTTTATGTTTGAGACCCTGAGAAGTTCTGGTTAGCAAGAAGCGTCAGGTTTTCTGTCCTGTGAATTAAAAAAGTTTTGCTTTACCAGTGCTATTTCTCATGTAACCACCACCTCCTACTACCTACAACCTTCCTTCGCAGAAAGTGTGAACCTCAGTAAATAAGTTGGCTATTGTCATCTACTACGGGAAGTCACAGACAAACTGTGATGGATCCTTTGGGTGGTTTAATATTGTCTTTAACAGGTTTATGGATGAGACTCTTACGACCACTTCCTCCAATCCTACGTTCGAAATCTCTTTTAACTCGCCACTTTCCAACTTGTCGATTAATGACGAACTTCTTCCCAGAAGTCAGCTGTGAGATGGTCACAGTTTATGGGACGGTAAAAAGTGTTCCAGATCACTTCCCCTTGGAGCTTCCTGATCCAGACCTTTCTATCGGTATATTACCCACGGCCCATATCAGTCATTTGACGGTGGCCAATGGCAACCTGGGCACTGGTGAATCCTCTCATATATTGCCGTTCCCGCTCCTCTCTGGGCGCTCTGTTGGGCTAAACGTATCTGGAAGATAGTTGCCTAGCCTTTGTACTGTTATTGGCACCATTACTCCAGACGTTTAACTGTCGGCTACTCGACTATTGGAGGAAGCAAATCTGTTCAGGGAACCGTCGCATGCCTACATTGTGAATCATATGGTGATCCCTATTCTGTAAGAGATAGCAATTTTATTCTTAACTGACGTGTGATCCACTGCATTCAGGTTAATTTCGAAGGTATCTGATATCCGTACTGGTAGACATTCCTGCGACATTCTGTTGTGAGCGAGGGCGCTTGTTTGTACTTTTTTGCCAGGCTGTGTTTAGGCAGTTTCCTGGACACATATTAGCGATTTGTGGCGAACGTGTATTGTGATTTGGATTTTGATTCCTACTCGTACTGAACATGTTAATACACTCCTGGAAATGGAGAAAAGAACACATTGACACCGGTGTGTCAGGCCCACCGTACTTGCTCCGGACACTGCGAGAGGGCTGTACAAGCAATGATCACACGCACGGCACAGCGGACACACCAGGAACCGCGGTGCTGGCCGTCGAATGGCGCTAGCTGCGCAGCATTTGTGCACCACCGCCGTCAGTGTCAGCCAGTTTGCCGTGGCATACGGAGCTCCATCGCAGTCTTTAACACTGGTAGCATGCCGCGACAGCGTGGACGTGAACCGTATGTGCAGTTGACGGACTTTGAGCGAGGGTGTATAGTGGGCATGCGGGAGGCCGGGTGGACGTACCGCCGAATTGCTCAACACGTGGGGCGTGAGGTCTCCACAGTACATCGATGTTGTCGCCAGTGGTCGGCGGAAGGTGCACGTGCCCGTCGACATGGGGGCCGGACCGCAGCGACGCACGGATGCACGCCAAGACCGTAGGATCCTACGCAGTGCCGTAGGGGACCGCACCGCCACTTCCCAGCAAATTAGGGACACTGTTGCTCCTGGGGTATCGGCGAGGACCATTCGCAACCATCTCCATGACGCTGGGCTACGGTCGCGCACACCGTTAGGCCGTCTTCCGCTCACGCCCCAACATCGTGCAACCCGCCTCCAGTGGTGTCGCGACAGGCGTGAATGGAGGGACGAATGGAGACGTGTCGTCTTCAGCGATGAGAGTCGCTTCTGCCTTGGTGCCAATGATGGTCGTATGCGTGTTTGGCGCCGTGCAGGTGAGCGCCACAATCAGGACTGCACACGACCGAGGCACACAGGGCCAACACCCGGCATCACGGTGTGGGGAGCGATCTCCTACACTGGCCGTACTCCTCTGGTGATCGTCGAGGTGACACTGAATAGTGCTCGGTACATCCAAACCGTCATCGAACCCATCGTTCTACCATTCCTAGACCGGCAAGGGAACTTGCTGTTCCAACAGGACAATGCTCGTCCGCATGTATCCCGTGCCACCCAACGTGCTCTAGAAGGTGTAAGTCAACTACCCCGGCCAGCAAGATCTCCGGATCTGTCCCCCATTGAGCATGTTTGGGACTGGATGAAGCGTCGTCTCACGCGGTGTGCACGTCCAGCACGAACGCTGGTCCAACTGAGGCGCCAGGTGGAAATGGCATGGCAAGCCGTTCCACAAGACTACATCCAGCATCTCTACGATCGTCTCCATGGGAGAATAGCAGGCTGCATTGCTGCGAAAGTGGATATACACTGTACTAGTGCCGACATTGTGCATGCTCTGTTGCCTGTGTCTATGTGCCTGTGGTTCTGTCAGTGTGATCATGTGATGTATCTGACTACAAGAATTTGTGAATAAAGTTTCCCCTTCCTGGGACAATGAATTCACGGTGTTCTTATTTCAATTTCCAGGAGTGTAGGTAGCGTGGCTTGACTTACCTGACTGTGCTCACAAGCCCTTACTTCTGCTAAAATTCGTCCGTAGGCTACTTGTCTGGGGTATTACCTATTCAGTGCTTGCCAGACTTGTTTTATTCATCGTGTTTTGAATTTAATTGGAATAATGTTTTATTCTGCATGTTTGTGTGATTTACAGGACAGATTTAGCCGTTATTTAATACCTTGTTTATTGAATTCAAGAGTGAACCAGGAAAGAGGCCTCACTATCCGCTTTAGTTGGTCTTGTGGGTTTCATCAGATCATTTTTGGTCATGTAAATTCCTCGTACATCTGTGGAAAATCAGCTTTGTAGGACAGCTGGCCGGCTGATTCTAGCAAATACGCATTATTTGTTATTAGATGCTTGCCAAAATAACCACTTGTGTAATAATTATGTTATGATTTGTTTGATTGTCTTTCTACATATTTGATCGGCCACCGTCGGTGTTCGCTTGCTTGTGTTTGCCTTACTTTGGCGTTCTGTATTTCAGTTGCATATCTGCATCTACAACTACATGATTACTCTGATATTCACAATAAAGTGCCTGGCAGAGGGTTCAATGAACCACCTTCAAGCTGTCTCTACCGTTCCACTCTCGAACGGCAAGCAGGAAAACGAGCACTTAAATTTTTCTGTGCGAGCTCTAATTTCTCTTATTTTATCGTGATGATCATTTCTCCCTATGTAGATGGGTGCCAACAGAATGTTTTCGCAATCGGAGGAGAAATCTGCTGATTGAAATTTCATGAGAAGCGTCGCAACGAAAAGCTCCTTTGTGTTAATGATTGCCACTCCAAGTCACGTATCATATCTGTGACACTATCTCCCCTATTTCGCGGTAATACAAAACGAGCTGCCCTTCTCTGTACTTTTTCGATGTCATCCGCCAGTCCCACCTGATGCGGATCCCACACCGCACAGCAGTACTGCAGAATAGGGAGGACAAACGTGGTGTAAGCAGTCTCTCTAGTAGACCTGTTGCACCTTCTAAGTGTTCTCCCAATGAATCGCAGTCTTTGCTTTGCTCTACCCACAATATTATCTACGTGATGGTTCCAATTTAGGTTATTTGTAACTTTAATCCCTTACTATTTAGATGAATATACAGCCTTCAGATTTGTGTGACTTATCGCGTAATCGAAATTTAGCTGATTTCTTTTAGTAATCATGTGAATAACTTCACAGTTTTCTTTATTCAGGGTCAATGGCCACTTTTCGCACGATACATAGATCTTATCTGAATCATTTTGCAAGTCGTTTTGATCATGTGATGACTTTGCAAGATGGTAAATGACAGCATCATTTGCAAACAATCTAAGACGGCTACTCAGATTGTCTCCTATGTCGTTAATATTGATCAGGAACAATAGCGCACCCATAACACTTCCTTGGGGAACGCCGGATATTACTTCTGTTTTACTTGATGACATTCCGTCTATTACTGCCGGAGAGCCATTAAATTTATAATTAGTTTCCCTATGATTTATATTTTGTGGACAATTTACAGTCAATGTTTCAGGAACTTTACGCATTGTACCGGTGCTTTCATCGGTCACTGCGCCGTAAGGTTCATAGTGTTTATAAGCGTAGTAGTCTGACTGTGTGCCATCAGAGGCGTGTTTGGACTAACATTAAGGTCCCTTAAAATAATTACTGATGGGCATCTTGTATGCTTAAGCAAATTTCGTATAAATCCTAACGGTCTTTCACCCATTGTAAAATTCGTTTGCATGGCCGCTATCTCTTAGTCTGTTATCCTCCATGTCTAAAATGTTAATGAAGTTTTTTAGAGCAGTGACATTTTCGTCATTTTATTCTGTTTTCCGTCGTTGCTTAGATGCTTAAAAATTCGTGGAAGTATGTTCCCTCTACGCAACTAATTGGAGACAGTTCGTTTATTGCCATACGCGTTTAGCTTCTTTTACTTGTGAAGCATCTTCAGTGGCTTGTAATATATGTTTCTTTTTATATGTATAATAAATGTATTATGTGGTAGTTACAATATGTTACTAATCAACTTTTGTAGCACAACTGAAGAAAACTTACTGACACCCAACAAACTACCTGCAGACAATATTAATGAAATAACTAACCCTGAAAGAAATCACATCCCAAAATTAGTTCCAATTTGAAAAATAATTTTACTTACAAGAAGGTGGTATTCCAATGGGATCCCCAACATCAGAAACATTGACAAACATATTCATCAACCACATAGGAAACAGTTTTTGATACAGTCATCACAAACAAAGGATACGAAATTGTTTACTGGTACGGATATGTGGATGACATAGTCTGTATGAAAGATGAACCAACAGAGAAAGTTGATAAACTTCATACAGACATAAACAATATACATAGAAACATTCAATTCACCATGGAAAAAGAAACACAAAAAAATACATTTCTTGGATATAACTATAGAGAGAGACAACAATATACACACATTTGACATCTTCAGAAAGCCAACAGCCACAGGCACAATTATACATTCTTCATCCAACCACCCACCTATGACACATGTTACACAGACTAAATAACATCAGACTCAGCAAAGAAAACTATGAAAATGAATTACAAACAATACAACTCATGGCCACAAACAATGGTTACGATACCCATATAGTACAAAAAACTCAATCAAAAAATTAAAACAGAATTATAGAAAAATGAAAACAAGCAGAGAACACAAACACTAAAGAATCCCTACACAAAACAGTAACACTCATGACATGACTAACAGAAAAAGACCGTATACTTTAACATATAAACACAAAGAAACACACAAGACAGCAAATGTATTAAAGAAACAGGGATTACACATCTCTTACAGAACAAGAAACACACGCCGGTCTCATTTACAAACAAAAGACAAACCAAATAAATACATAGTAGGAGGTATATACCAGCTAGAATACCAAGAATTTAAATCAGTATATCTAGGGATGATATGTAGACACTGGAAATATGAAAATGCCATTCTACCTTTACCGAAGACCTGATAAAACGTGGACATGAACCATCCAACGTGTGACGTGACACGAGAGTTATTACAGTCAAAAGTCACAACAAAATGCTCCTGACATTGCAAGAAAACTTTCACATACAAAAAGCTATTGCAATGAAACAGAAGTTACTCAATGACCTAATCGATATAAGCAAAAATTCTCCGATCATGTTAACCACAAAAACAATCAAACCGCATACACGGCACAAACTAAACACTGGAGGTAAACATTCAGCGACAGTTGGCAACATTGCACACCTAAAACCCAGACATGTTGAACACAAAATGTAAAGTAAAAGTCATGTATGCAATGCACTGATCAAATGTGGGCGAAAGAACGCCGAAAATGGGCCAACTGGAGCATGAAGCCTAATAATCACTTCTCCAGGAGTACACAAATTGGCTAACAACGCTGGAAATCATAACACCGAATAATCTCATATCACGAAATTTGTGCTACAAATGTTGATTCTAACCTAAAAAAACAAGAGAAAAACGTGGCAGAATGTAACATAGTACCGTATTGTAACTACTACATAAGAGATTAATTATATGTAAAAAAAGAAACATACATTACAGGCCATTGAAGATGCTTCACAAATATAAGAAGGGAACCTCGTTTGTCAATAAACAAACGGATTCAATTAGTTGCATAGGCGGAACATACCTCCACGAGTGAAATTTTGTTTACTTATGTTGGTCATTGTCGCCAGAAGCTGGTCTTCTTATTCCCTAGTGAAATTTGTGTGTAAAATGTATTACTTGAAAGGGTTTCACAGTGGTAAGCATTTATCATTGGGTCTTAAGACATTTGTGAAGTTGCTAAGCGTAGTCATTTGTTTGATCAACTGAAATTCTTCAACTGATGGTTTGTTAACGAACAATACAAAATGGCAACTAATAATTCTTGCTGCACCTGCTTAGTGCTCTACATTATTTTGATAAGAACAGGAAGGCGAAATCAATTTGGTTTCGCCATTGTGTGCTGAACTTTTTCTCTCTTTTATAGTCATCACATTGCACCCAAGCATTTTAAAGGTTTTATTTACTGATGTGGTGAGCCTTAATCCTTGAGTTTAACTGCCTTATTTTTTATTTTAAGTATATACAGTTTTGTTAACCAGCACCTTATCACTCTCCAACCACCTCCCTACGACCTCACTTTCATAAGCCAACATAATGCTACAAGCCAGCAGCTGTTAGATATATTTCTTTTTTTCTTTATTGGGTTTAGATTCCCCCCCCCCCCCCCCATAGGGAAGGGGGCCTGGCAGCAGCTTAGGGCGCCGCTCTTCAGCCTACAGAATAGTTAAAAACGTAATAAAAAGAAATAAGCAACAACAACAGGTGATAAAAACTGTGACTTTTTTGAACTGTAACGTGGCGAAAAGTTGTGGAAGTTAAAAATATAAAAACAAAGGATTGGTCATGTTAATTAAGCGACACAGTAAGTAGACAGACAATTAAAAAATACGGCGACAGTTTGGTTTCTGTTCGCAAGACATGAAAATCACACATAGCGACAGTATGGTTTGTGTTCGCGACACTGAAAAAAGACGCACAAGACTTAACACGCACGAAACACTACACTAAAGCGTAGAAACGAAGACGACACACCACAGCCTAAGGCAGATTGTGTGTGGAAGGGGGGGGGGGGGGTAGGACCCGGATAGATGAGGGCGAAGAAAAGGGGGGAGGAGAGGAAAAAAAGCAAAAAGGGGGAAGCCGGTAGAGGAATAGGACACATAAATGAATGGGGACCAACCAGATGTGGCTCACCTTGGCTATTTTATATACCTTGTGACGGTCGTATCTGACGAGTATTACCTTATCTGACACCAGGGAGGCACTCTAATGGGGTCACTAGCAACTCCAAACGGGACGTTTCTTTCTGAGAACGCAAATATTATGTTAGGAATTTTCTCACCCATTATTAGGCGTACGCGCTACATTATGTACAATGTCACACTTCTAGTCACACGAATCCGACAACTACCTATAACTATTCACAGACTGTAGGTGGCAGCAGTACAGTGGTGGGTATATATAGTGTATTGGGGGGACATGGAAAAAAGTGTAGCTGTTGTCATTAAGCGGAATCGGAGTGACTCACCTGACGTTCAGGTGGGCATAATCACAGGCTTTCAGGCAAGGGTGGAAGCATTTCCGAAATGGCTAAGTTTGTAAACTGTTTGCTTACCACCGTGTTAAAGTACACCAGGCATGGAAAAATTCCACTATCGAAAACTGGTGCCGTTGCAACGGCGGTGCACCAGTAGCTGTAGATGACAGGGATGAACTTGGAAGATGTTTACGTGAGAACAGACGTGCAACTGTTGACCAACTGACCGCCGAGATGAACCAACGGGTTTTCAACAGTGTCTCTTCGACAACTGTCCAGGGAAAGTTTGCTGCGTATGGGCCTCCACAGTATGTGTCTGGTTCCTGCACCCTTGCTGACTGCTGATCATCGGCGACTTAGGCTGAATTTGCACGCCAATACCACCACTGTATGTCCACCGAGGGGTGAAAGGTGGTCCTTTCAGATGAATCATGCTCAGTAGGACAGATTACCGTTGGCGTATACGGCGTGAAACCTCTGAAAGCAAACACTCCCATGCCTTACGATCAGGGGCATATTTTCGTGGCATTCCCTGTGTCATGTCGTCCTTCTGGAAGGGACAACGGATCAACAAAAGTATTCATCTCTCGTTGAGGGCATGTCCATTCCTAGCTATTGTTTATGTTCCTTCGGTTCGATGACATCTACTTGCAGGACAATTCAATGTATCACGCAGCTCACAGAGAACGCGCGTGGTTCGAAGAGCATCAAGATGAGTTAACCACACTTCCCTGGCCACCAGAATCGCCGGATTTAAGGCTTACCGACAATCCGTGGTATTACCTCGATCGGTCTGTTGACGCCGTGGAATCGCGACCGAGAGCGCTAGCGCAGCTGACCACGGCATTGAGGTGTGAATCAGTCCTTCCAGGACAGCACTGAGTCTCTTCCCGCACGTCTGCGATGCAAAAGATAATTATTCAGGCTTCTGACAGGTCATCACGTTAACGTGACTGAGCAGTGTATACTTACACCGATATTAGGAGCCAAATGGTTCAAATGGCTCTGAGCACTATGGGACTTAACATCTGAGGCCATCAGTCGCCTAGAACTCAGAACTATTTAAACCTAACTAACCTAAGGACATCACACTCATCCATGCCCGAGGCAGGATTCGAACCTCCTGTTGCGTGGTTCCGGACTGAAGCGCCTAGAACCGCTCGGCCACACCGGCCGGCATTAGGAGCCATCTGAAACAAGAAATAGTGAGTATTAACCTTCCGCTTCTTGCTGCTCTGGAGCTCAGTAACTAGAAGCGGTCTTAAGCTGTCACCATCTTTCTTACAAAAATAAACTTGTCATATTTAAAATAAGATCTGTTTCGTTCTTTGTTCATGTTAGGAGAGTCTTCTTTGATAATGTTGAAGCCAGATTTACCTCTCATTTTCACTTTATTATAAGAACAAAAGTGCACGATCAGTGTAGCTATTTTTTTAATTTCGATTTGACGTCTTGTAGGAAGTTACTTTTTCTTCAGATTTATTAAATTACGTCCACCACGTCACACATGGGAGTGATACAGAAGCTTCTGGAACTAAACTACTCCGCCACAAACAAGCCTACGTCGCTCACACCCACTGTTATCCTCAGTGCAAAGTCTCTGCGCTTCACAAGTGCGCCGTGGCGGTAGCGGTTTAATTTCTGTGGCCCTTTGTAGCAGCACAGTGGCGTCACAATCCGACTATCTCGGCGCGGAGATAAGTTTCTAAGGAAGGAAAAGAGAAACTTGTAAAGTACGTGGAGGCGAGAGTTCAACCCTTAGAACTTTCGCATTTGTGTTTGCTCACAGACGTTAACTCGGATTACAGTCGCTCCCGTGCGCACCCACGCTGCGATGAGTGGAGCCGGCACCGGTTGTCTGGTGGAGGCTAAATGTCAAGTGCAGTGTGAAAGCGGAAATTACGAGGAAGGTACGCAGCAGCAGAAGTAAAGCCTTAAATCTGCCTACTGTGCCGTGAGAGAGAGCTGAGTCTTGGGTGTCAGTTTACTATCGAGTGTCTTTCGCTCAATTAACAAACGCAAATTAACATACTCGTACATAACACTGAAATGCAAATAAAAGACCACGCTGTAGACCAAGTGTAGGAATTCTCATTCCTTACTAAACGAAGTGTACTTGACTTCAGTAAGGTATCTGACACCTCCGAACTACCGTTTGATGAAAAACTATGGGACCAGATTTGCGACTCAATTCAAGACTTGCTTGCAGACAGAACTCAACATCGACAGAGGTAAACATAATGCCGGCCGGTGTGGCCGAGATGTTCTAGGTGCTAACGTCTATAACCGCGCAGTCGCAGGTTCGATTCCTGCCTCGGCCATGAATTTGTGTGATGTCCTTAAGTTAGTTAGGTTTAAGTAGTTCTAAGTTCTAGGGGACTGATGACCGCAGATGTTAAGTCCCATAGTGATCAGAGCCATTTGAACCATTTTGAAAGTAGGAACGCCAAAAGACAGTATCGATTTGCAGAATAATATGCAGTGGATTGATGAATGGTGCACACTCTGGCAATTTGCCCTGAACGTTAATAAATATAATAATCTAACCTATTGAACATGTTGTTGTTATTGTCTTCAGTCCTGAGACTGGTTTGATGCAGCTCTCCATGCTACTCTGTCCTGTGCAAGCTTCTTCATCTCCCAGTACTTACTGCAACCTACATCCTTCTGAATCTGCTTAGTGTATTCATCTCTTGGTCTCCCTCTACGATTTTTACCCTCCACACTGCCCTCCAATGCTAAATTTGTGATCCCTTGATGCCTCAGAACATGCCCTACCAAACGGTCCCTTCTTCTTCTCAAGTTGTGCCACAAACTCCTCTTCTCCCCAATTCTATTCAATACCTCCTCATTAGTTATGTGATCTACCCATCTAATCTTCAGCATTCTTCTGTAGCACCACATTTTTAAAGCTTCTATTCTCTTCTTGTCTAAACTATTTATCGTCCATGTTTCACTTGCATACATGGCTACACTCCATACAAATACTTTCAGAAACGACTTCCTGACACTTAAATCAATACTCGATGTTAAAAAATTTTTCTTCTTCAAAAACGCTTTGCTTGCCATTGCCAGTCTACATTTTATATCCCCTCTACTTCGACCATCATCAGTTATTTTACTCCCCAAATAGCAAAACTCCTTTACAACTTTAAGTGTCTCATTTCCTAATCTAATTCCCTCAGCATCACCCGACTTAATTCGACTACATTCCAATATCCTCGTTTTGCTTTTGTTAATGTTCATCTTATATCCTCCTTTAAAGACACTGTCCATTCCGTTCAACTGCTCTTCCAAGTCCTTTGCTGTCTCTGACCGAATTACAATGTCATCTGCGAACCTCGAAGTTTTTATTTCTTCTCCATGAATTTTAATACCTACTCCGAATTTTTCTTTTGTTTCCTTTACTGCTTGCTCAATATACAGATTGAATAACACCGGGGACAGACTACAACCCTGTCTCACTCCCTTCCCCACCACTGCTTCTCTTTCATGCCCCTCGACTCTTATAAGTGCCATCTGATTTCTGTACAAATTGTAACTAGCCTTTCGCTCCCTGTATTTTACCCCTGCCACCTTTAGAATTTGAAAGAGAGTATTCCAATCAACATTGCCAAAAGCTTCTGTAAGTCTACAAATGCTAGAAATGTCGGTTTACCTTTCCTTAATCTATTTTCTAAGATAAGTCGTAGGGTCAGTATTGCCTCACGTGTTCCAACATTTCTGCGGAATCCAGACTGATCTTCGCCGAGGTCGTCTTCTACCAGTTTTTCCATTCGTCTGTAAATAATTCGCGTTAGTATTTTGCAGCTGTGACTTATTAAACTGATAGTTCGGTAATTTTCACATATGTCAACACCTGCTTTCTTTGGGATTGGAATTATTCTATTCTTCTTGAAGTCTGAGGGTATTTCGCCTGCCTCATACGTCTTGCTTACCAGATGGTAGAGTTTCGTCAGGACTGGCTCTCCCAAGGCCGTCAGTAGTTCCAATGGAATGCTGTCTACTCCCGGGATTTTGTCTCGACTCAGGTCTTTCAGTGCTATGTCAAACTCTTCACGCAGTATTGTATTTCCCATTTCATCTTCATCTACATCCTCTTCCATTTCCATAATATTGTCCTCAAGTATATCACCCTTGTATAGACCCTCTATATACTCCTTCCACCTTTCTGCTTTCCCTTCTTTGCTTAGAACTGGGTTTCCATCTGAGCTCTTGATATTCATACAAGTGGCTCTCTTTTCTCCAAATTCTCTCTACTTTTCCTGTAGGCAGTATTTATCTTACCCTTTGTGAGACAAGTCTCTACATCCTTACATTTGTCCTCTTGCCATGTCTGCTTAGCCATTTTGCACTTCCTGTCGATCTCATTTTTGAGACGTTTGTATTCCATTTTGCTGCTTCATTTACTGCGTTTTTGTATTTTCTCCTTTCATCAATTAAATTCAGTATTTCTTCTGTTACCCAAGGATTTCTACTCCCCCTCGTCTTTTTACCTACTTGATCCCCTGCTGCCTTCACTGCTTCATCCCTCAGAGCTACCCATTCATCTTCTACTGTATTTCTTTCCCCCATTCCTGTCAGTTGTTCCCTTATGCTCTCCCTATTGAACATACGTAGGTAAAAACTCCACCATTGCACAAATACACTATTGATGACAAATGGCTGGAAACAATATCCATCATAAAGTATCTGGGACTAACTATCCAGAGCGATCTTAAGTGGAATGACCAAATGAAGCAAACAGTAGGAAAAGCGAACGCCAGGCTGCGATCCATAGGAAGAATCTTAAGGAAATGTAACTCAAGGAAGCGGCACACAAGGCGCTTGCTCGACCGATTCTTGAGTACTGTTCGTCCATCGGGAATCTGTACTAGGCAGGACTGACAGATGGTATACAGAAGATCCAACAAAGAACAGCGCATTTCGTTACGGGATCCGTTAGCAGGTGCGAGGGCGTTACAGATACGCTCAATAAACTCTAGTGGCAGACGTTACAAGAGAGGTGTTGCGTATCACGAGAAGTATTCTACTGAAATTTTGAGTGAGAAATTTCCAGAGAGAGTCGAACAATCGGACAACACATTACTTTCTGCAACATACGTCTCGCGAAATGACCACGTCGAGAAATTACGAGTAATTAGAGATAACACAGAAGCCTAAGTCGAGAATCATCCTTCCCAATCGCCATTCGAGAGGGGAGCAGGGAAAGCGGGATCAGTTAGTAGCATCAGAAGTACCCTCCGCTTGAAGCGTATGATGTTGGTGTACCAGTGTCAAACATTGGTATTACTGGAGAAAGAAATTTTCGAAATTGTAAATCTGGCCCACAGCATTGTATGGAAGTAAATCGTGGGTTGTGGGAAAACTGGAAAAGGAGAGAATCTAAGCGTTTGAGATGTGGAGCTGCAACATCTCAAAAACTTGAAAGTGTGGCTGATTGAAACAACATTTCGTGTGGGAGTTGCAGATGGACATGTCCACATCAAGCACACATCGCCGAAGTTCTGTTTGGTCACCTCGCGTCTGCTTAAGTTGTTCCTCTTGTGGAAGATTCCCCACGATCTTGCTTCCATTGATGATTTGGGTAGGTGAATGTGTTACTGGTATGTGTAGTTCTACTTTCCAGTGAAGAGTGTGTAACTTTTTAAGTTGTAGTGCAGTGGATTTTTTTCCACTTTGCAATGTTTGACGCAATACGAAACACATTCGCTGATACGATCATAATTAGATCTTTCTACACACAACCAAATTAATAATTGTCAGCTACCGTACAATATGGTATGCACTACTATGCAGTGCTATACAGGGTGTCAGGGGCATAAGTGCAGATATTTCTGCATTACATAGGCATTTATTTCATTTGCAGACAAACACCTGTACTAATAGTTATTGAGGGTAGTGAGTTTATAGGTTCGTTAGTACGTCCAACTATGAGTGACATTGTCAAGCCATTAAAGTTTATTTTCCCCTGCGTAGATGGGCAGGTATTGAACAGCGAATATGTGGAGAAAAAAGGATAGTCTATACTGAGAGGTGGGTAGTTAACTTCGCAGTACACTAAACACCATGCAGGAAACATCAGATGGTAAATTGATGTGTTTGCTGGAAGACTGTTAGACGCACTGGAAAAACAAATTACACCCTGAAGTTGGAAGACGCTAAGGTACCAATGATCACAATATCTGCACAAATTCCCCTAATAACCTGAAAATTCACATACATTACTGCTTCGTTTGACCTTATCATCTGAGGACAAGGCCACTAACTCATTGAAATAGAATTAAAGTTGAATAAAACAGTATTAAAAAATATTCTGTTTAAACACACTCTCCACAGTGATTCCTCCCTAAAGATGCTACCGGCCACTGAGGCTACCGAAATGTTGCCAAGATTCAGTGGAGTCTCTGACCAGTCAAAAGCTAGGAAAGGCAACGCATTCTTATACGACCGTGGTACAACCAACTCATGAGAGGAGAGAAAACAAGTCTTAATTCGTGAAGACGATGCAAGAGGCTACGCAGTATTAGGATTTAAGGCATACTGATCACTACGGCTTGGACCAGGCCAATTAGTTATAAACATTACAGTGCTATAGAAGGATTCTGGAAATTGATGGTCTAGTAAGATAAGAATTTAGGAGATACTCTCAGAATAGCGAGAAAGTGAAATGTGGACACCAGTCGCTAGAAGAAGGGCGAGAATGATAGGACAAATTAGCCGGCTTCAGCGACCGAGCGGTTCTAGGTGCTTCAGTCCGGAATCGCGCGACTGCTACGGTCGCAGGTTCGAATCCTGCCTCGGGCATGGATGTGTGTGATGTACTTAAGTTAGTTAGGTTTAAGTAGTTCTAAGTCTAGGGGACTGATGACCTCAGATGTTAAGTGCCATAGTGCTTAGAGGCATTGGAACCATTTGAAAGAAATAGAAACAAATAAGTTGCCAGGTCCGGATGGAAACGTAGTTTGGTTTTGCGAAGGGTAATCTACAGGATTGACCCCTTACTTATATTACATTTATTGCGATACTCTCGCCCATCGCAAAGTACCAAGTGACTGGAAAAAGCGCAGGTGACGCCTATATATATGAAGGGTGAAAGAACGAACCCACAATATTACAGATCAATATGTTTACCTTTTGTCTGCTACAGAATTCCTGAACGTGTTCTCCGGTCGAATATAATAAATTTCCTTGAGGCGTTAAAGGTTTTGTCCAGGAATGAGCATAATTTTCGAAAGCATCGCTCGAGCAAAACTCAGCTAGCCTTTTTCTCACATGATATGCTTGGAACTATTACATAGGTCCCCAAAAAATATTTTTTGCAAGTTGTTTGAAATTTGGAACTGACTGATGTACTTTTCAGAGCTGGTTTCAAAAATGCAATCCTTTTTTTTCTATTACGTCAGGTTTTGTCACAAAAAAGGGAGTATTTTTGGGTATAGTAAAATTTAAACAATTTATCACATTTTTTTCCAGCGTTACAAAATTTGATTTCATTTATAAATCATGTTCTACACTACGTTTCCAGTACACTTCCATTTCTCTTTAAGCTTATAAGTCCTTGTAATAACACTTTCGCTTTCTGTCGAAGCTTCTTTTATTGTTTTTCCGGCTGTGGACTCGTTGAGGACGATCTCCTTTTATCATCCATTAGTAGCCGGCTATCATGCTGACGTTCCATCTACCTTCATATTCCTTTCCATTTCTGTGATGCCTTGGTGGAATCTTTCGCTCTGCTCTTCACTTACATCACCAAGGTTTGCAGGAAAGTAGTCAAGATGTGAGGAGCATATTCTATTTTGAAACATGCCATAAGTCCAGGAACATCACTGCAAAACACCAGTAGCAAATATCCTTTTTGTTTTTCAAATTGAAACCTCGTACGTTGCAAGAATAAAAATAGCAGTCATCACTGTGACTTTTGGGCTCCCTCCAAACCATTGGTATTCCAAAACGTAAGGACTGATTTTTACGTTGAAACCATTGTGTCACTTCTTCAACACTCACTGAACAAACTTTGTGTGGGGCCCAAGGCTTATCTTGATCACCTAACTTCATACCAAAATGGGCGCGCTTAACTTCATACCAAAATAGGCGAAATATACTTTTTCAACAAAATCGGAAATATTTCTTTGTTGCTGTTTAACGGTATACTTACCACAACTGTAGCAGAAGCAGTCTTCTGGTAGCCATTGTCCGTTGTCCATAAAACAACTTCACAACACAAGAAAACAGTCACTACTTTAAATCACTAGTAACAACAACACGTGAACAGCACAAAGTGAAGAGGTACTTTGAACTAAAGGGCAGTAGCAGAAACTCACTGCTTGGTGATGGCGGGGGAAGGGGCAGCGCGACAGACAGTCACTGACATGAAAATGCTGCTAGTTTCTCCTAATTACTCTTTATTTTACGTGTATCTAGTATAAAAATGGCCAAGTAACAGTTTATGGAGATCCTACAAAACCAAAATTCAAACTTACTAGAGTGCTGAAATATCGAAGAAAGCTGAAACTAGACAAGCAGTTTGTGATATAACTGTACGCGATGGAATTTTTTCACTGTTTTTCTGGAAATCAGCGTTGAAAACATTACAAAAAATCACTTAATAAATATGAAACAATTTCTATGTAGCAGACTTGTGTTATTTGTCACGGTGCTACACTGCAGACAGTTAACGAAGATACGAGAATACGGAATAGGTTCCCAGATACGTGAATGGCTCGATGACTTCCTAACAGGACGCACTACGTTGTCTTGGATGGCGAGTGTTCATTAGAGAGAAGGGTATCGCCAGGAGTGCCCTAGGGAAGTGTGGTTGGACTTTTGTTATTTCCTATACCCACAAATGATCCAGCGGAAAGAGTGAATAGAGTCTGTTAGGTGATGGTGCTGTGGTGTACGAGAAGGTGTCGTCGTTGAGTGACCTTAAAAGGATAGTAGATAACTTAAACATAAGATAGTAGATAACTTAAACAACAGTAGTGGTTGTTGTGATGAATGGCGGGTTGTTCTAAAAGTAAAAGAATATAAATTAATGCAGATTATAACGATATGTTTACGTAATGTGTATACATAAACATACGTTATAAACGTCCCCCTTCGTAGTCGCTAATTATAACAATATGTTTCTTTTGTGCTGCAACATATAGCTATAATCAGCGGTGGAAATATATTTGCGAACGCCGACCGTGTGCGACTGCCTCTTGTTGGATCGTCTGATCAGTCGGAAGTTGCAATGCAGAGGAGAGTAAATGCCTATTCAAAATATAATTACTTTTGGATAGCTCAACATGAATTTCCTAAGGGACCGTAGTTTATCATGCATTTACCAGTAGAATGTGGCGCGGAGAAAATATTTGGCCGCATACAACTTCCGTCCGATTTCGACGACAGAATTCGTGACTGTGAACTGTCTATTTGGCAGACACGTAAAGAAAATTAAATAACTTCATGAAGGAGTGAGACATATTTCTACACTAAATAAATAGCCCGTACACCAATTCTATTTAAATCTGAATTTATGGCAATTAATACATAGATGAACTTACACTACAATGAAGAATTTTAACATGGATGCCGTTTTGACTGGCACTTCTCTTCTGGTAATGACAATAATTCCTTTGACGTTTTCACATATACGTCGCACAATAAATTTACTGTTATGCAGTATTGCACTTTTACTTTACACTAAAATAATATTATTTTTAACGACAATAATAACACGGCGCCAAGACATGCGCATCCGACACAAGTTACAAGAGACAAGAGAAGAATGAGTAACTGTTCATCGAGAATATCTCGTACATAAAAAAAGAAATGTGTAAAAGTGTTCTTCTTCTGTCCGTTTTTCGCTCTGCGGTTTTCAAAGTCAGTAACTCACTGCATCTCTGACGGCGCTTCGACAATAAACAAGTTACATCACAGGTCGTTCACCTTTTACATTCTCGCAACATTATTTGCTAACTGTAGCTGTTGCCGAGCGACTGCTCGATTAGTGAATGATTTAAAATGATAAAGCAATTACATAATGTTACAAGATGTGAAGGAAAAGCAAACCAATAAAATTTCGAATACAGGAATATTAGTGTAGTGTTTGATACAGTCACGTCGATTAAACATCTGGGCGTAACGGTGCAAGGTAACATGGAATGGAATGAGCATGCAAGGCGTGTAGTAGGGAAGGTCAATGTTCGACTCCAGTTATAGGGAGAATTTTAGAATAGTGTGGTTCATCTGCAAGGGACACCGCATATAGGACACCAGTGAAACCCATTCTTGGGTACTACTCGAGTGTTTGGGATCCGCACAAGGTCGTATTAAAGGAAGATATGGAAGCAGTTTAGAAGCGAGCTGCTAGGATTTTACTGGCACTCTCGAGTAATACGCAAGTATAACGGAGATGCTTCGGGAACTGAAGTAGAAACCTATGGAGGCAAGGCGATGTTCTTTCCGAGGAACAGAATTGACAAAATTCACGGAACCGGCAGCTGAACGATTCTGCTGCCTCCGACGCACATTTCCCATAAGGACCATAGAGATTCGAGAAAGCAGGGCTCGTACGGAGTTACATAAGTACTCGTTTTCCCCTCGGTCTGTTTGCAAGTGGAACAGGAGAGGAAATGACTAGTAGTTGTACCGCACGCCGTATGGTGGCTTGCGAAATACGTGTATGGATGTGGACCACTCCCTCCCTATCCTGCAGAACCTGCATTTAACTGTAAACACTGATTAAAAAACAAAAGTAAACATTATCTTTGTCAGAAATGTGGATTGTGTCGTCGGTACAGGTTAACACGTCGATGAAATTAGATATGCCAAATGTCAACTTGTAGATCCGATCCGTTGTCCCAACTGACTGAGGATTGCAGTATTGGGCGAAAAATGTGATAAACGTGTAAATTTTCTCTTAGAGAATAGAGTGAGAAGTGTGGACTGGCTGCAGGGAGAGCGCATCTCACTGATGTTGCAAGAGCAGCTAGAAGATGTTCTGGAATGTTTTATACCGCTCAGTGGTTCCTCGAAAAGCAGAAGAGGCACACGGCCATTGTAGGCGTAGATCCGTTATCTTATCACCTAATGCACTTCGGTACCTACTGCACATTTTCGTCACGCAGAACGATCGGAAATAGACTTTCGTAGCCGACTTCGAGCTAATTATTGCCATTGTCAACAATGCTATCAACAATAGGTTCTTATCAGATGAGACTATCAAAAAGTAGGTTAATCTGTGACTCATTGCTTTCTGCAGCGAGGACGACAAGTGCAACCTCCTTGATCGCTGGCGCCAACGCCGTTAAGTATGCACATATATCTACACTTCGCAGCTACTTTAGGGTGCATGGTGGACGGTATTAGTGGTACTACTACAACTTTCGCCCTTCCCGGCTTTATTCGCGAACTGTGCTTGTGAAGAAAGTCTGTCGAAAAGACACCGAACGACCTCTGATTTTTAAAAAAATTTTGTTATTGTGTCATTTCGCGAAAGATATCTGGGGAGGGGAGCGGGATGATATGCTGAACAACTGTTCTTGGAACCTACGCTCTTGATCTTCGTTGGATCGTCTCTGTTTCTGTGAATCGTACCGAATAACGGTTCCATACTAATGAAAAATACTCAACGATTGGTTTGTAATTTAAATAACATGTCACAAGTATTGCATAAAAAATTTCATTCGACTCAAACCATTACTAGTTTTCGATTTATTACCAATCCATCTTCAGAAGGATGTTACGGGCTTCCTTACTACCTTCCTGTGGCCTCGTTTTGTATTCGATATTCGTTTGCTGCACTAGAACAGACAGAAAGTTTAATGTACAAAATTCGGTAAAATTTACTAGAGATTTAGTACTTCGGACCTCTGTCAAGGCATTAATTGGTTTTAAAGTTAGTAAAACGAAAATTGTGTTGAATACTTACGTGCTGTATGACTCTCGGAGAGGAGCCCTGTATTTTCAATGTGAATTTTAAAATTAACTTATTTGTGGTCGTGTACTGTGTGAGTACTGTTCAGTTCATTGGAAAATTCCTCACACCAAATCATTCTCTGTTTGATGGCAACACATACGGTGAATATTTACGAAGCGTGGGCCGTTTTCACTTGAGTAACGTATACAATATTTTCGGAGATGCTAATGTGGTGAAGATGTTAGCTTACCGATGCTGTTAGACTGTAGGAACGTAGTAAAATATGTCTTTGCTAATGTAATGAAATTAATTTAAAAATCGAAAAGAGAAGTAAAATTATTTACGATAAAAATGGTTCAAATGGCTCTGAGCACTATGCGACTTAACTTCTGAGGTCATCAGTCACCTAGAACTTAGAACTAATTAAACCAAACTAACCTAAGGACATCACACACATCCATTCCCGAGGCAGGATTCGAACCTGCGACCGTAGCGGTCGCTCGTATTTACGATAAATTGTAATATTGCATTATACTGAATGTTTAGGATTACACACTAAAAGATTGTACACAAACGAATCCAAACACAATGTACAGCACATAAGCGCTATTAGATAAATTTTCTGCGATAATGATTAAGCTAAGTTTGAATACGGAATCTGTATTAGTATTTTACATTATAAATAGTAATCTTTGAATACACCAGCTATGAATATCACTTAAATGTGAATTTTACATAAAGGTATAAGTAGCTTTTACTACATTCCTACAAGCTGGGTAAAGTAAATTTTTATGGAACAGCTTCTAAAGTACTGCGGCTGTCTTGGACTGTGGGAATGTTACGTTTCCTTAAACGATGAGAAGCCCTCTCGGAAATTATTTAGGAATGAGGTGTTGGATTATTTTGTTTGTTTATTCAGAATGGGATCTGGAAAGGTGTCATTACTTATATGAATCTCAATCTCTTCTAGAAGAATCGTTCCTTCAGCCTTATTTGGAAGGTGTAAGATCTGAAGGTTGCTTTCTATATTGTCTATTGTACGCGCACGACAATTTTCTGCACGATGAGTGGCAAAGGTTGATTTTCTGACTTTTTTAAGTCGTAGGTCATCCAGGTGTTCCATAAACCTTGTTTCAAAAGTTCTACCTATTTGGCTAATGCAGAATTTGTGCTGTTATCACAGTTCAGTTTATAGAGTCCTGATATTTCTTGGGGATTATTAATGTGTGGAGAAGCTGCTTTTGACATTCAGACAAACGAATAAATGCAGACGGAAAAAAGTAAAAAAAAAAAAACTATTTACTATTTCAAAAGAAATTATCGAAGATGCTAGTACATTTATTCCACTGTGAGACAAAATGGTCAATGCCTTCATGAGGAAAACGTGTATGGACTTTCCAACAAAACTTCTGCAGCTTAGTCGACAACCTCGGTAACCTGTGGTCTGGCATTTTGTTGGCAGGTTTTTTCAACCACGCTGCAGAATTTCTGCTGTGAGCCCTTACACATCCTCCATACAGCAAGGAATTAGTACGATTAACATGTAAGATCGCAAAATGTACGATCTGCTTTGTAATAACAGGCAGTAGTTCTTTATTTGAGAAATAAATGAAAAAATTTCTGAATCCTCCCCACGCGGTTTCCATATTTTTGTTCTATCTTGAAAAACATTCGTGGCCTTCGATTTGCATTGGATTGAGAGGTGCATAACTAGGTATAGTCATGGTTCCGTAGGCAGCTGCAGACATTTTTGCCTAAAGGCATTGACCGTCTTGTCCGTCACAGAGATGTAAGTAATAACAGTTGTGGCGTTTGCTTTATAAATAACAAAATGTTTCCTTACTTTTTCCATCTGTCTCGATTTAATTTGACTGCATCTTACATACATCACTACTTTGGTGATGGGTTTATACATGAAGGTGGTTTGAAATAACAAAACTGGCTGCAAAGTAAAATATATTAACCTAGGAGCTGTCCATATGTCTACAAATAAGAAGTTTCGAACAGATTATCTTGTCAACTAGTCAAATACAGTTGTTAGGTATTTTGTCTTTTCTTGCTCTTTCAGTCAACAGTACAACGCTTAGAATTACTTGCAACTCTCTGTCAATGCCCCATGCAAATATATTGCAACGACATGTTTTCTAAGGTTTTCGACTTTTAATTTTTTGTTGATTTGCCTACGAGAAAGGGATTGGTTGTTTTCTTTATTACAAGAAAGTGATGCAGGATTACTCTAAACAAAACAAACAAAAGTTGATGCAGAAACGTGAAAGAGGCGACTGCAGCAGAAATCATGTAAAATATATCCTGACGAAAACGAATACAGGCGCTTTACCTCCGGCAGTGTCTGTTCTGTAGGACATGGCCTACAGAACAGACATCACACATCTACGATCTTACATACGTGTGCTGCAAGCAAGGAAAAGGAATTGTGCCCCGTTTTTACTATGCAGGGTGTCTGATACTACAAGTGTTACTTTAAGTGGATGCCAGTGTATGTCTGATAGCTTGTTAATTCAATGAAATTTCTGCAACTGTTGATGTTTATGATGTACGAATGTACTAAGCCCGGTGTTTCAATGCTTTAGAAGGGTTGATTCTTTGGAAACCATAGAAGTCAGAGGAGCACCTCCTACTCTGTTACCTGTGTTGCGTGATTTCTCTTTTTCGTGGTTTTTTTGTGTTTACGGAGTACTGTCTTAGAAGAAGTCAACAGCGCTCAAAAGTACTTACAGATTTTTGAAGCCAGCTTCGGAATGTGTATTATAAAGATGAGTCTAAAACTCTTGTTCAATGACAAGAAAAATTACCTTGTCCATGAAGTACTTCAGTTTGCGAAGGACACGAAGGTGACGAGATGGGCATTTCTGTGGAGAAAGTTGAACTATCAAGAAGAAAATGATAACAGGATAGAAGGCTACAGACGAGAACCTGACTTTGCATCACGAACGGATAAGGCCAGTGTTAAGAGTGTGTGGAAGGGTTTCTGGAAGAAATCGAGATGTGTTGCATACCCATGGAACGTATATCTCAGATAGCTCTCCTGTTTCAGGGCCCTGCAGTCTGATTAAAACTCAGAAACGGAATTTCTCGCGATTTTAAAAAGTCCGATATACAGATATGAGGAGATTTATGTACATGATATCCTTGCACGCCTAAGAAGACTTCCAGAAAGCTGCCAATATTCTTTAAAAAAGTGTCCCGTATCTGGACATCTTTAAAATTCTTACAGTTTGTGAATATTCCAAATCTGTCCCCAACTTCATTTTAGGGTTAATATTTTTCTTAAATTCATGTGTTTCGGTAGCGTCAGTGATAAAAGTTTGTAAACACCAAAGCTGATAAAGAATTATCTTAGCACCACTACTAGCCAGGCATTACTTCCTCACTACGCATTATTGATTGCTCAATTTGTATTGTTATTTCTCTTGAATAAATCATCTAATTTTTCTGAATTTACAATCATTTGTTTTTCTGTACATGTACATCACCTGTATCGATTTCCGTCGCATTCGGTCAATTCCCTCTCATTGCGTCATTCTTTTTTTCTTAGAGTGGATTTTTCAGTCGTTTCACGTATTCGACCACGTTTCCATTGCCTGCTCGCGATACAATAAGTACAGCCCACTTGAGTTAATTCCATATTTCGTAACATTACAATTTCCTTTATTTGGCCGGAACGACTGTCACTCAATAAACAAACTTCACGTTTCCTTTTTGGCGGGTCTCAGCAATGGGGCACATGGCCAACAATATTAAAACAGCAATAATAGTTTTAAAAGAAGTAAAATGTGTATAAATCTAAGAACTCGTAGGATTAAATGTAAATGAGGCATTGAAAAAGTGGGAAGGCTGTAGAGGAAATGCATAACGCGGCACAATAGGTTAGTTTTCTTAAATAATGTAAATGTACACGATGTGTTCTACGAGGCACTGCAAGCACTGACACCACGTGATGTGAAATGCTACAACTGTGCAGCCACGGTAGCTGTTACTGCTAATTGTGCAGGTAGAGGATCCTCATTGTGTCTCGCTAAGTAATCTTGATGAGATCGTTATCTGATGTTACAGGAATATTGCCTGCTCAAAAACTTCGGTATGGAACGAGCACGTCATCGTGTCTCAGTGCTGGATCTCGTAAAACTACACTGCGAAACGTATTCTCTTCCACCCTCTCCGACCGCCTTGAAGTTCCATCACCGGTGCTCTTGCATTCCTCCGCTTCCCTGAGCCGCGTATAAAGATTCACAAAGGAACCATCGTACGTTCTTCCGGCGCCCCCTAAAAGGGAAATTCAGACGTCTTCATCTTGCCGGGCCACTTTACGCGCCACGCAGCCCCTGTAAAAGGGATGTCTCGTAGGAAGTAATGGAGGGAGGGGAAGGAAGACGAGAGGTAAGGAAAAGTTTCACTTTCAACTCAAGAAGAGAATCTCGAATGCTCTTAAGTGTACGCTCCGTTGTCACGACAACAAAATGCTCCGGACTCGTGCATAATCAGTGGAGGAAGAATTTAATTAGTAGACATGTAGTTTCATTCATTACCGACGCTAGAAAGAACGCCGTGGCATTAAGCTATTGTTTAGATTATCTGAATTAATTGTTTGGATCTGAAGTTAACAATTTCATAGCTATATGTTTAGTTTTAGTGTATTTGCAGCCACAGTAATATTAGCGTATATTTACTTATTTCTTGTTCTAGTCAGAAACACATACAATACGCGGTAATTATTACACTACTGACCATTAAAATAGCTACACCACGAAAATGACGTGCTACAGACGCGAAATTTAACCGACAGGAAGAAGATGCTGTGATATGCAAATGATTAGCTTTTTAGAGAATTCACACAAGGTTGGGGCCGGTGGCGATACCTACAACGTGCTGATATGAGGAAAGTTTCCAACCGATTTCTCATACACAAACAACAGTTGACCTGCGTTGCTTGGTGAAACGTTGTTGTGATGCCTCGTGTAAGGAGGAGAATTGTGCACCATCACGTTTCCGACTTTGATAAAGGTCAGATTGTAGCCTATTGCGAATGCAGTTTATCGTATCGCGACATTGCTGCTTGCGTTGGTCGAGATCCAATGACTGTTAGCAGAATATGGAATCGGTGGGTTCAGGAGGGTAATACGGAGCGCCGTGCTGCATCCCAACGGCCGCGAATAACTAGCAGTCGAGATGATAGGTATCTTATCCGCATGGCTGTAACGGATCGTGCACCCACGTCTCGACCCCTGAGTCAACAGATGGGGACGTTTGCAAGCCAACAACCATTTTCACGAACAGTTCGACAACATTTGAAGCAGCATTGACTATCAGCTCGGAGACCATGGCTACAGTTACCCTTGACGCTCCATCACAGACAGGAACGCCTGCGATGGTGTACTCAAGGACGAATCTGGGTGCACGAATGGCAAAACGTTTTTTTTTTTTCGGAAGAATCCAAGTTCTGTTTACAGCAACATGATGGTCGCATCCGTGTTTAGCGACATCGCGGTGAACGCACATTGGAAGCGTCTATTCGTCATCGCCATACCAGCGTATCACTCGTGTCATTGGTTACACGTCTCAGTCGCCTCTTGTTCGCATTGAAGGCACTTTGAACAGTGGACGTTACATTTCAGATGTTACGACCCGTGGCTCTACCCTTTATTCGATCCCCGAGAAAGCCTAAATTTCAGCAGGGTAATGCACGACCGCATGTTGCAGGTCCTGTACGGGCCTTTCTGGATATAGAAAATGTCCGGCTGCTGCCCTGGCCAACAATTCTCCAGATCTCTCACCAATTGAAAACGTCTGGTCAATGGTGGCCGAGCAACTGGCTGGTCATAATACGCCAGTCACTACTCTTGATGAACTTATCACGGCAGTTATTACGACCAGAGGTGGTTGTTCTGGGTACTGATTTCTCAGGATCCATGCACCCAAATTGCGTGAAACTGTATATTTGTCCAATGAATACCCGTTTATCATCTGCATTTCTTCTCAGTGTAGCAATTTTAATGGCCAGTAGTGTATTAAAAACAAATGAAAGAAAGAATAACAAGTTGCACTACTTTTGTTTAAAATCTTGCAACTTTAGTTGCGCTTGAAGCTGCAATCAGATGTTCTTCTGTGCAAGATGCCAGGTGCAATTGGCAATCCAGTAAGTGCTCCATAGTCTGTGTTTCTCTGCAGTCGCAATTGGTGATGTCCACAAGGAAGTGTTGTTTCTGGACGTTAGTCCTGGAACTTCCAGATCCAGAACGAAGAAATTTGAATTACCTCCATACTAGTCAGTTCTCTTGATGTTCAGTTGGAAGGGATTTCGAAAGGAGAGGCCAGGTAGAGTTTCTCTCAAATCGAGGAATCCACAACTGTTAACTTGCTGTAGTACGTATATAACTAAGAGAAATGCTTGCACAGTGACAAACATTGTAAAAGCCTACTAAGAAAAATAAAAGAGACACGTGCGAAAACACTCGCACTCTTAGGGTTCCTTAAAACATAATTATTTATATACATGACAATTTCGTGTAACTCAATGGTCTGTTGCAAGAATTTGTAGTGGACTCCACTTCTTCGACTTGCGTGTTCCTATCTACCCCAGTTATCCAACCGGCGAAAGGAGACCTACAGTTTACCGCGGAATCCGAAGCACATATGGGTTCTGGTGACGCCTCACATCGTTGAGAGGCGAAGGCTACATCAAAGCGACCGAGTTTCGATCCCACGACGTGTCGGTTTACAGGAAAGCGGCCGGCGTGGCCGTGCGGTTCTAGATGCTTCAGTCTGGAACCGCGTGACCGCTACGGTTGCAGGTTAGAATCCTGCCTCGGGTATGGATGTGTGTGATGTTCTTAGGTTAGTTAGGTTTAAGTAGTTCAAAGTTCTAGGGGACTGATGACCACAGATGTTAAGTCCCATAGTGATCAGAGCCCCAGGCACAGGAACGCGCTTTACCGCTATTTCTTCATTAAAAGCGCTAGACTACCACGTCCACCATGTTAATATACTGAAGGCCAAAGAAACTGATATCGGCATGCCTATTCATGTATAGAGACATGTAACCAGGCAGAATACGGCGCTGCGGTCGGCAACGCCTAAATGAGACAAGTCTGGCGCAGTTGTTAGATCGGTTTCTGATGCTACAATGGCAGGTTATCAAGATTTAAGTGAGTTTGAACTTGGTGTTATAGTCGGCGAACGAACGATGAGACACACCATCTCCGAGTTAGCGATGGAAAGGGGATTTTCCCGTACGACCATTTCACGAGTGTATTATGAATATCAGGAATCCGGCCGGAAAATGATTCTGCGAGAACGGGACCAACGACGACTAAAGAGAATCGTTCAAGGTGACAGAAGTGTAACCCTTCCGCAAATTGCTGCAGATTTCAGTGCTCGGCCATCAACAAGTGTCAGCATGCAAACCATTCAACGAAACAACATCGATATTGGCTTTCGCAGCCGAAGGCCCTCTCGTGGACCCGTAATCAGTGCTCGACTCAAAGCTTTACGCCTCGCCTGGGCCCGCCAACACCGACTTAGAACTGTTAATGACTGGAAACATGTTGAAACTTCCTGGCAGATTAAAACTGTGTACCCGACCGAGACTCGAACTCGGGACCTTTGCAAAGGTCCCGAGTTCGAGTCTCGGTCGGGCACACAGTTTTAATCTGCCAGGAAGTTTCATATCAGCGCATACTCCGCTGCAGAGTGAAAATATCATTCTGGAAACATCCCCCAGGCTGTGGCTAAGCCATGTCTCCACAGTATCCTTTCTTTCAGGAGTGCTAGTTCTGCAAGGTTCGCAGAAGAGCTTCTGTAAAGTTTGGAAGGTAGGAGACGGATACTGGCAGAAGTAAAGCTGTGAGTACCGGACGTGAGTCGTGCTTCGGTAGCTCAGTTGGTAGAGCACTTGCCCGCGAAAGGCAAAGGTCCCGAGTTCGAGTCTCGGTCGGGCACACAGTTTTAATCTGCCAGGAAGTTTCATATCAGCGCACACTCCGGTGCAGAGTGAAAATCTCATTCTGGAAACATGTTGCCTGGTCGGACGAGTCTCGTTTCAAATTGTATCGGGTATGCATATGCGGGTATGCAGACGACGTAATGAATCCATGGACTCTATAAGTCAGCAGAGGACTGTTCAAACTGTTGGAGGCTCTGTAATGGTGAGGAGCGTGTTCAGTTGGAATGATATGGAACCCCCGATACGTCCAGACACGACTCTGACGGGTGGCACGTACGTAAGTGTTCTGTATGCATCCATTCATGTCCATTGTGCAATCCGACGCACTTGCGCAATTCCAGCAGGATAATGCGACATCCCAAACGACCATAATTGCTACAGAGTGGCTCCAGGAACTTTCATCTGAGTTTAAATACCCCTGCTGGCCGCCAGATTCCGCAGACATGAATATTATTGAGCATATCTGTGACTCCTTGCAAAGCGCTGTTCAGAAGAGATCTCCAACCCCTCGTACAGCCCTGCAGGATTCATGGTGTCAATTCCCTCGAGAACTAATTCAGACATTAGTGGAGTCCAAGCCACGACGTGTTGTTGCACTTCTGTGTGCTCGCGGGAGCTCTACATGATATTTCGCAAATATACCAATTTCATTGGCTCTTCAGTGTAATAGTTTCTGTTGATAGTTGTGTCGTTACAGAACGGAGAAATTTAAGGGCGTTTCACTCTGCAAAATCCGTTTAGTAGTTTCGAAGAAATTACAATACTTGGAACTTACAATTTATTTGTTTTGAATACGAAACCGACTGCTGTATTATGCGGAAGATCCTGTTTCTATATGGCATTGTCTCGTCAGGGTGATTGGGAGCTACACCATGACGCAACTAAGATTCTACTTACAAAAACACGATAATGGAGAAATTGATATTAATCTTACTTGTCCACATATGGTTGGATCTACAATTGGAAGGCATAAGACGTGACGTCTAAGGATGAGTCCCCTGTTAACTACGGTAACAATTCAGCTCTTGTTTCCGTCGGAGCCCTGAAGGACAGGTGTACCTCAAAAACTGAATGGATTTGTAAAAGAGGGAGTTTACGTATTTAGACTATTAAATAGTAACTCTCTGTCATTCGTTTACTGTCAACATGCAAACTTACATTGCAAAATTAAATCAATAGCTGAAAATCACAAAATAACGGTGTCATAATCACTTCCTTAAAATTCCATTTATGTCGTCAAGTTTTCGAATTGGCCTACGTCTACAGCATGGGGGGGGGGGGGGGGGTGAAGGACTTCTGGACAGCCTGAACCGATTCTTTGGATTTCATTACAGATACTGCCACTATGTGATGTTTAAAAATCGTCATTTACTGTCTAAAAATGTGCATGGGCTTTGATCTTACCCCAGAGAAAAGGTCAGTGATGTCAAATTAGGCAGATGTGCAAGCACGCTGATAAAGCCTTCACATAGTGTCCATCTACCAGGACATAGCTGGGTGAGCCCTGTCGTCGCTACAAGATTTTAGTGATCTGGCTACTCATCGTGCTGCTACCACACTCATCTACGTATTTTGTATGATAATTCCTGTACGATGGCCGATAACACTTTGGTTAACAATTGTGTATCTTCTACTCAACGTTTTTTCAATTAAATACGCACCAGTTAAATAATCTACAATCAGCCCGCATCGTGCGTTGACACTCCACTGTCTATGACGCTAAACTTGATTCAGCCGTTGCGGATTCTCTGCTTATTTCTTACTAGCTCAGGGCCTGCTGCTTTGCTCCCGTAGAACGTGTGATCTACGCCAGGGATGTATTGTGTGTGTGTGTGTGTGTGTGTGTGTGTGTGTGTGTAACCTCTGCCGTTATGAACTTGCTTTTTCTGTTTAGGAAATAGTAGTAAATAATAATAGTGATGCTGTAACTGTTGGTTGGTAATATTTGCTGACAAAATGCAACCTAACGCTAGGTTGCGTACTTACGGCTATCCTGTATGGCCGTTTTTTTAGTACGACTTAAAAAGAGAGAGAGATTATTAATTGATCACCGATACGTCGGTTATCGATTGTGTTCAGGAGACGTATGGATTGATTACGCGAAAGGGTTAACTTAATTGATCTTTTGACCCGGATTACCTTCACGCAATCAGAATCTTCGATGAAAATACCTAAGGGACCTATCTGAATGTAAAAATGGAAATGAATTAATAGAACTTCGTAAGAGAAAGATTAACAGAGCGGAAGCTGAACGCATTAGTAGTCTCCCAAATGCAATCGCCGGCCGGTGTGGCAGTGTGGTTCTAGGCGCTTCAGTCTGGAACCGCGTGACCGCAACGGTCGCAGGTTCGAACCCTGCCTTGAGCATGGATGTGTGTGATGTCCCTAGGTTAGTTAGGTTTAAGTAGTTCTACGTTCTTGGAGACTGATGACCACACATATTAAGTCCCATAGTGCTCAGAGCCATTTGAACCATTTGAACCAAATACAATCGAGGCACCGCGATAAAGAGCGAATCTGTAACAAAGCTCATATAAAATTTGAATATCATTTTTGTTTCGTGAAAGAAAAGAATAAGAAGAAAATACTGCATCGTAAAATATTAATATATTTTGAACAAACTGGCTTTAAACTTCTAGATATTGACAAATACATAATAAATGCATGACTTACATCTGATATTTTTTCTGTACATGGTGCAGTCCAATAATCGCTGCTTTATCAGTCTGTTCCTTCTTAAAATTAAATGTCCTTTTGTGTGCGTAAGTACATTATATCCTCACCCGAGTTACCGAAACGTTTGTTCGTCGTTTCACATAGTTTTTACACAAAATAAAATTACAACTTGTAGCAATGCTATGTAGTACGTATTAAAATGTCGGTGGCCAACAGTACAAGGGATAATGAAGTCTCTAGATTATTTCTTAACGAAAGATAGATTGTTCTTTCTTCTGTTTCGCAGCTTCTGTCTATCAAGCGCTGCAGAATGATTTTAAATATTGCGCCCAGCGGATCATAGTGTTTATTTAGAGTACTTAAACGCTAGACGCGCGTCTTGGCATACACGCATATTAAAAAAATGTTACGTCTCTTTATTCTCACGCAGTGATGCTTAGTATATTTACGAACTATAACTCGTTGGCTGTCCTTTTCTTTTATGACAAATATCTCATATACAAAGTATCTGAAATCCAATAATATTACAAACCGGCGATCTAGAAACGACGGAGAGGTTTCGTCACGCCGTAGCCCTCAGTGGTTCACAACCCCACAACAGGCCACAGCAGTCCGCCCACCCCACCGCCGCCCCACACCGAACCCAGGGTTACTGTGCGGTTCGGCCCTCAGTGGACCCCTGGAAACGTCTCATACCAGACGAGTGTAACTCCAAATGATTGCGTGGTAGGGTAATTAATGTGTACTCATACATGGAGACAGTGTAACTGAGACGGACTAAGGGGAAGCAGCCCGCATTCGCTGAGGTAGATGGAAATCTGCCTTAAAAACCATCCACAAGCTGGCCGTCACACCGGACCTCGACACTAATCCGCCGGGCTGCTTCGTGCTGGGGACCGGTATGCCTTCCCACTCGGGAAGCAACGCGTTAGACCGCGCGGGTAGCCGGGTGGGCACGCAAAGGGTAGTCAACCTTTCTTACCAACTGCCCACTTCTGTTCTCTGTTAATAGTAAAATTTTCTAATCGCCCGCCGGTTCCGCAGTAATGATAATCTATAAAGTAGGGAAGTAACTTTATAAAATTTATTAAGCACAGTTGCAGCAAGTTAAAGCACATAGTAGTAATTAATTATCTAATACTTAATGTCAAAATTTAATGAAATATTTAGGAAAATATCTTCAAAGCCCCTACTGCCTACTACCCACCATGAAATTTGGATCACCCTCTAGTTGTCGGTAGGGACCAGATTGACTCCCCCCCAACACACACACACAAAATGGCTCTGAGCACTACGGGACAGGTCATCAGTCCCCTATAACTTAGAACTACTTAAACCTAACTAACTTAAGGACATCACACACATACATGCCCGAGGCAGGATTCAAACCTGCGACCGTAGCGGTCGCGCGGTTCCAGACTGTAGCGCCTGTAAGTAGGCTGTTTAGTTTTTTTTTATTGGTAACGCCGCCGCTACGTAGCGCTCTGTATGAAAATCACTGGCTGTGCCGTGTGCAGTCTGTGGCTGGTTGGCATTGTTGTAATACTCGCCACTGTAGTGTAGGGCAGCGGCAGCTGGATGCTAACAGCGCGTAGCGCTGCGCAGTTGGAGGTGAGCCGCCAACAGTGGTGGACGTGGGGAGAGAGATGGCGGAGTTTTGTAATTTGTAAGACTGGATGTCATGAACTGATATATATATTATGACTATAAAGGTAAATACATTGTTTGTTCTCTATTAAAATCTTTCATTTGCTAACTGTGCCTATCAGTAGTTAGTGCCTTCCGTAGTTTGAATCTTTTATTTAGCTGGCAGTAGTGGCGCTCGCTGTATTGCAGTAGCTTGAGTAACGAAGATTTTTGTGAGGTAAGTGATTTTTGGAATGTATAGGTTAATGTTGGTCAGGGCCATTCTTTTGTAGGGATTTTTGAAAGTCAGATTGCGTTGCGCTAAAAACTATTGTGTGTCAGTTTAAGCACAGTCGTGTATAATGGTTCTAAAGGGACGTTTCATATGTACCAGTCTTGTATAATTTTTCTAAGGTGACGTTTCATAATGATGTATTTTGTACCTTTGTTATTGTATTCTCATGTTATAAAATTGTAATTGGCACCAGTTCATCAAATTAAGTAACTTGTGAATTACATTTCACTGCACACGTTTCTGTTGGTCATAATATATGAACAATATGTGAGAAGTAGGGACTGATAGTGTTTGCATGTGTGTTAATAATTCAGCAAGGGACTGGACAGCAGCATTGCTAGTTCTAAGAACATTTCAAAAACAATTTTTGTTAGTGCACAAGTGGTGGTTATGGACTTGCTATATTATCCGCAAGACTCTTCAATGGTGATTGTGCACCTGCACAGTCAAACAGATGGCTGCTGGCCATCTCTACAAGGACTACAGTGGGTCTACACCTTTGACGACCCACCGATACCATTATTTCTACAAGGACTGCAATGGGTCTGCACCTCTGGTGGCCCACCAATACCGTAATCTCTACCAGGACTACAGTGGGTCTGCTCTGTGATGACCTACCTACCGATAGTCTTCAACGTTGACTGACTCTGTTGTGGCCCATTACCTGTCTGCATGTCAAGAGTCAGCACTGTCTTTCGTTGGAAGGACAACACTACTTCTTCAAGACTGCATGGAAATCCACTACTTCCATGTGCATTTTCTTTTATTGCTCAGTCTTTGAGAGAAACACTACTATTTTACTGTGATGAATGATCAGGACTGTCTATATGGACTGTGAGAAAATTTTAGCTTTTGACCAACATTGTATCGATAAGTGTGTGCATTTCATTTCTTTGTTATTGTAATTATGAAAAAAATTTTCAAATCTGTATTGGCCACTGCCCAAAACAACTTGTAAATTTTATTGTGAGGAGCATGGGGGCTATGTAAGTAGGCTGTTTAGTTTTTTTTATTGGTAACGCCGCCGCTACGTAGCGCTCCGTATGAAAATCACTGGCTGTGCCGTGTGCAGTCTGTGGCTGGTTGGCATTGTTGTAATACTCGCCATTGTAGTGTCGGGCAGCGGCAGCTGGATGCTAACAGCGCGTAGCGTTGCGCAGTTGGAGGTGAGCCGCCAGCAGTGGTGGACGTGGGGAGAGAGATGGCGGAGTTTTGTAATTTGTAAGACTGGATGTCATGAACTGATATATATATTATGACTATAAAGGTAAATACATTGTTTGTTCTCTATTAAAATCTTTCATTTGCTAACTGTGCCTATCAGTAGTTAGTGCCTTCCGTAGTTTGAATCTTTTATTTAGCTGGCAGTAGTGGCGCTCGCTGTATTGCAGTAGCTTGAGTAACGAAGATTTTTGTGAGGTAAGTGATTTTTGGAATGTATAGGTTAATGTTGGTCAGAGCCAATCTTTTGTAGGGATTTTTGAAAGTCAGATTGCGTTGCGTTAAAAACTATTGTGTGTCAGTTTAAGCACAGTCGTGTATAATGGTTCTAAAGGGACATTTCACGCCTAGTGGCCTACACAGACTTTTGTTTTTGTTCTTTAATTTTTATGTTGTTTACAGATTGCAGCAGCTTTTAAACTTTGCAGAGTAGTTAAGGCCATATGATCATGGTCTTTTCCGAAAGTACTTATGACCAAAAAGCGATTCTGCCAGCTTGAGCAGGATGTCTTTCTTAAACCTACCTTGTGAGTTCTTGCGCTGATATTTCTACAGAAACTTTTATCCCTTAACACATGTTTCTTTTGAAGTCAAATTCAAATTTTCATAGATTTAGCTTTAAAAATGTTTTAATGCAACCACAAATTTCATAAAAACTTTTATCCCTTAGTTAACCGCGTTAGGGGGTTGTAATAAATAAATTGATTTTTGATTTCTAACCGAAAAGTCAAATACAAATTTTCAGACATTTAGGTTCAAAAATGTTTCCGTGATGAAATATTTCTACAAAATCTTCATCCCCTCTTTTATCGACTTTTGGGATCCAAAAACAGTGAAACATGTGCATTTATTATTTCGAACCAAGAATCCAGATACAAATTTCACTAGATTTAGCTTTAAAAATACGTTCATAATGAATTAATTTAAAAAATTTTCATTCTGTCTTTCACCCTCTTAGGGTTTGAATGTCTACAGACGCTGGAATAGATATTTCTTTAAAAATGCTTTTTAGTACCATAGTAGTGAATTATTTGCAAAAAAAAAAAATTCAACCCCATTTTGCCCTCTTAGGTGGTTGAATTTCGAAAAATGGTGAACACGTAATTTTTTATTTCTGACCGAGAAACCAGATACCATTTTTCCTTAGTTTTAGCTTCAAAATAACCCTAACAATGACATATTTCGTTAAAGCTTTCATCCCCTTCTTCACCCCATTGTGGGTGGAATTTCGAACAATCCGTTATTAAACGACGCCTATAATATAACAACCTCTCCGAGTTGAAAGTTTCTACCTTTAGCAGTTTTGGCTGGGCGATGTTCTGTGACTGAATCAGTCACCCCTTGAGAGTAGAATTTCCAAAACAGTGAAACACGTCGTTTTACAGTTTCTACTGAGAAGTTAATACAAATTTTCATAGATTTATTTTCAAAAACACTCATAATTAAATATTTCCAGAAAAATTTAAATCTCCTGTTTCACCCCCTCAGGGTTTGATTTTTCCAAAAACACTGAAACACGTATTTTTTTATTTATAACCCGGAAGTCAAATACAAATTTTCACATATGTAACTTTCAAATTAATTTAGCAGCTCTTTAGTAATGATTTATTTTCAAAAACGATTTTCGCCAACTGTTTCAGCCCCATAGGAGTTTTCCCATAAGGCAGCGGTCGGTTTCAAGATAGTAATAATGTAATTACTGGGAAACTTGTAATCAGATTCTGAAAAGTGAAACTGTCCTGAACCGATCTGTTTAGGCGACACTAGCGCAAACACTAGTATAGTTCCATTTGAAAAAGAGAAGTTGACACATAAATATCTTTATTTAATGTAGCTGTACGTCGTTTAATATCGACTTTTTCACAATTATTCGGGATGAGAACAGAATTACAATGTCTTCAACGGTTCGGGAAATATTTCAGATGAAGACTCTGTGTAAAGTAAATAATAAATTATGACATCTATCTCTATTGAATAGTGGTTTTGGACTTGTCAGAACGCTGTATTTAGTTTTCTTTTTTGCCGTGACTTTTTCTTCTTTGCATAACATTAGTTTCCAGAGAAAGATAAGTCAACAGCTAACATTATGGGCGAGCTTTACTTTTGTGGACAAGCTTTACTTTCTCGTTGTAGGATTGAACGAGGTGGCAGTTTGCTGGGATATTAGGTGCAAATGGTATATATTCCTTTCGTACTGATCTTAATGGTTCTTTTATGCTTAGAATCAGTTAATACTTATCTCAGAGTGCATTCTTATCCGCACTTCTGGAAGGTATAAGCCGAAAACAAACATCTTATTCTGTTCTTAATATAAAAAAATGGTTCAAATGGCTCTGAGCACTATGGGACTTAACTTCTGTGGTCATCAGTCCCCTACAACTTAGAACTAACTAAAGACAACTAACCTAAGGCCACCACACACACCCATGCCCGAGGCATGACTCGAACCTGCGACAGTAGCAGTCGCGCGGTTCCAGGCTGTAGCGCCTAGAATCACTCGGCCACCCGGCCGGCAGTTCTTAATCATTTTGTTGATGAAGCATTCATCATTTACTGTTTGAACAGGAGATATGCAAAATCCATTTTCATTACACTTAGATTATGTAAGCATGTTTCTTTTGTGTAAGTGTGTGTCGGTGTTTGTTCTGTTAAAAGTGCATGTATGTATGTACACAAAAACACACACTCTCTCTTACACAAACATACACTCACACACACACACACACACACACACACACACACAAAAGCACACACACACACACACACACACACACACTCACACACACACATACAAGCACTCTCTCTCTCTCTCTCTCTCTCTCTCTCTCTCTCTCTCTCTCTCTCTCTCTCTCACACACACACACACACACACACACACACAAGCACTCTCACACACAAGCACATTCTCTCCACACACACACACACACACACACACACACACACACACACACACACACACAAGCACTCACACACCTTACAACGGGTTTCAGTCCCAGTCCGACATACAATTTTAACCAGCAAGGAAATTCGAAAACAGTCCGCGCTTCACTGCAGAGTAAAAGATTCTGGAAGTGTCTTTATTTTCAGAAACTCTTTTCTTTAATGAAGAGGCATTTCATCACGAAAATTTAAAATATTTAGCTTTAATTAAAAACGGCATTACTCCGCCAAGACTAAGTAAACATACAATGACAGTTAAGCCAAGCCGAGAGGACAGAAGTGGCGAGCAGTAGGAAAGGCTGACAGAGAGAAAGGATCCCTAAGCTTAAAGCAAAGCACAGGAGAAGGAAAAAAAGGATATTGCTGTTGATAGCGCTTTGCTCGTGAAAGACAGAGGGCAAGATAGGGTCTTGGTCATTTACTGTGCTATAATTCCTCTAATGAGGTTTCAGTTAGTTTGCCTGTTGTCAGAAGAATTGAGGACAATTCGCCACCAGCACCTCTACCACCACCAAAGGAATATTTCCGATATGAATATATACCTGTGGTGTAACACTAATTTGCAGACTCTTTTCAAAAGACGACAATAAGTTAAATAAAATTGAAGGAAACTTTGGACGCTGAGCATAATCGATAACTCACGTTCCTACATTCACTGTTGGCTATTAAAATTGGAACGCCATGAGGTGGCACGTAAAAAGTGTCCAAAAGGCATGAAGTGGGAAACATACTACGATATGAAAGTTATTGCATTTCAGCGCAGCCGCTCAAAATAGATGGATGTAAAGTCACCTACATTCTTTATGGAAGGAGAGACTACGCAGCGCGTTTCTCATTTAGAAATCGCATTTAAATATTGTTTGCTTGTGAGAAGATCGAATTTGTGAGAAGATCAAACCTGAGGTAATCGACATTTTGAGACAGACGTATTGTCTAAGAAGCAGAAACATCTCTCAGTAAGTTTCAGAATTGGAGAATAGCAAGATCGTGGCCGTTCGGCATTATTGCTTCTCACATTGTTAGAGGTCGAATGGCTGCCATGCCTATATAAAACTGATTACTCGGAAGTTAGTACAGTTCCCACATACTTGAACAATATGCCGGGACGGGTCGGATAAATAATTTGTAAGCAATCACCTTTGTAGACTGACTACATTTTCCTCCTATTCTATCAGTAAACTGGAGACTACTACCTGCTTTACCCACGATTGGACCTATATTACCGTTCCACTTCATGTCCTTATTAAGTGTTACGACCAAGTATATGTACGAGTTTACAGATTCTAACTGTGACTCACTAATATTATATTCTTAGAATTCTATGTTTTTTTCCCTTTCAGAAGGGCAGAGTTTTATATTTTTGAAATCATTGCACTACTTGCTGAATTACTGACTGAATATATGTACAGCTTCCTTCATATTATACATCGTTGTAAATAACAGTATGATCTGCGAAAAGTCAGGTTAGCAAGTAACCTTGTCTGCAAGAACATTAATATACAATATAAACAGAAACGCACCCAAAACATTGCCTTGGTGTACACCCGAAGTTACTTCTATATCTCTCTATGATCTCCATCCAAGACAACATGATTCATCCTTCCTATTACGAAATCCTCAATCTAGTCACTTTTTTTGTCCCATACCCCATAATGATCGTACTTTTGATAGTAAGCATGGGTGTGGTATTGAGTCAAACGCTTTTCGGAAATCAATTTACCTGACTGTCTTAATATATGGTTTTCAGGATGTCATATGAGAGAAGTGCGAGTTAGATTTCATATGACAGATGTTTTCGAAATCCATTTTGGCTGACAGGGAGGAGTTTGTTCTGTTCGAAATGTCTCATTATGTTGCACCTCAGACTATCTTCTAAGATTCTACAATAAATTGATGTCAAGGCCTTTGGGCTGTAGGTTGTGGGTAATTTCTGCTATCCTTCTTGTAGACATGTGTGACCTGAGATTTCTTATTACTACTGGGCACAATTCTTTGTTAGGGAGATCTTGATGAATTATAGTTAACAGAGGGGCTAACTCAGCTGCGAATTAGGCATAGAATCTGATATGGTTCCATGGGCCTAGGGGCATTGTTCAGCCCAAAGAACACTATAACATTCCACTGAAACTTCTCCTGTATGTCAAAAAGGAATCTGTACAATTCAAACAGATGGTGTTTGACTTATTTTAAATATTATTGTACCTCAAAAGAACCCTGACTTTGGTAATAGTAACCAAAGCAGAAAAATCACATCATTTAGTCGAAAATTCAGTTCCATTGTGACAGTTTAATAAAGAAAACTCAATGTGAAATGAATTTCTGATCCAGGTGTTATAAATCTGGCTTTTTCCTCTGAGAATGTTTGCTTTGGATGACATTTTACAAAGATGAATATTGATCATAATGGAAGAAAATATTCCAGTTTAAGACAGACATACTGTTGTAATTTCGTGGATCCTCAAATGATTATTTTTCAAACCCAAAACATTAGAATAAACATTTCTATAAATTTCCAGCTACATCAAAGATCTAGACATTAAAAATCAGCAAATTAATTTGTAATATAGCTGAAGACCTAAGGAATTGTAGTAACTACTGTGTGTGTGTGTGTGTGTGTGTGTGTGTGTGTGTGTGAGGATCAGTTTTGCCTAGCAAATTTTGTAAACCTCTCTACGCTCACGTTTAATCCTGGGGTTATTGCAAAGCATGTGGAGTTGGTGTTAATTCATCCTACCCCCATTTGTGTTACACAGGTGGTGTTGCTGGTACTAGTGGTAGAGACAATGGTTTCACCACACCAGGTGGAAATGTAAGTATGCATGACATATTGGAAGAACTAACCAGCTCTCTTTTTCAGAGCACACATGATAGGGAAAATAGCTTTTCATGCACACCAGTTTACGTTGGTGAAAGTAGTGAGGGTATAATGGGAACTGGAGTTTGAAAATAAGATGTAACTCGAGGAAGAACTGTATAAATTGCATTGAAATACGCTTTCCAGCATAGATAAATTGGAAAAATTGTTACAGAATGGAAGGAACCTGTTGATAATTCCAGAAGGACTATATGATGACAGGAGATTTCATTTAAATGAAGAAGAGTTAAATAATGTGAGTAAAACTTTTATTAATAGCCATCATCCGCACACTGCGATGGTCTACAGAAGATATGGCATTAGCTTTACCTATTTGCAGGCGTAGAACCACTGATCAGGTACATGGTCATAAACTTATGTCTTCTGTCTGTGCTACTCCTTAGATCAGTGCTTTCCCACATAACATTTCATACAGGACTTAATTCAGTTTTGTTGAACATCGCAACACTGGAAGGAAGTATTATTTATGAAAATGTCAAGTATTGTGTTCTACTTTTTGATGAAATGTCTCTGGATGATGGTACATATTATGAGGCACACAGACAGATAATCTGTGCCTATCTGGACTTAACGTCGTTTAGGATGATCACGATCACCTGCATCTGCTGATCATGTATTACTTCTTATACTTAAAAACTTTGACAGAACTTGGAAATAAGTTCTTTCAGATTACTTTCCTGTAACCACTTTTCACTGTGGCCATTTGGGAGCATTCATCATAAGTGAACTTCAGCATGCTGGATTCAAAGTAGTCTGTACTATACGTGAGCATACTGCAACAAACCAGAAGGCTCTCAAAGAACTGCGTTTAGCAAATTTGTTAAAACCTAATATATATCATTTTTTTGTGAATAATCAACCAGTTGCTAATATTTTCGATGTCCCACGTATTCTCAGAATTGCATGAAATGCACTGATAGATAATAAAAGTGGCTCTGATCGCTAAGGGACGCAACTGCTGAGGTTATGAGTCTCCTAGAACTTAGAACTACTTAAACCTAACTAACCTAAGGACATCACACACATCCATGCCAGAGGCAGGATTCGAACCTGCGACCGTAGCAGTCGCGCGGCTCTGGACTGAGCGCCTAGAACCGCTAGACCACTGCGGCCGGGATAGATAATAAAATCCGATTTGAACATTACAAGGAAACAAAGTTTGAATATATTAATTCACTTTCCTTTCCAGATCAAATGAAGGTGTTCAAAATTTTACCTTAGCTATAAGCAAAACACTTCAAAATCTCTGGTTCATATGTCAAAATGAAGGTAAAAGTTGCTATTGCACAAATGAGCCATACCACTGCAGCAGAAATTGAAACGTACGTCTCTATACATATTGCTATCTGAGGGTATGTTAACACCTGAGTTTGTCGAAAAGAGCGATATCTCTTTTGACTCAGTCGATAGCACTGAGCACTATCCAAAGGATGGGAAAGTATTTAAGTATGCTCTGTAGGAAAATTCACCACATACAGGGTGGTCGGAAATTCCCGTTATAGACTTCTAGGACTTGTAGAGGGGAGTGAGTACATCGTATTTTGAATAGGAACCCATGACCGGAAACGTCATACAACGAGACTACAGAGCGTCAAAGTTATAGGCGCGGGCGTCTGTAAATGTATGTACACACGGAGTGATTCCGTGATGGTGTTACAGACTTTCTAGAATGATGGAGAACGATAATTGTATTAATTTGAAGTAAGGATACCTGTACCGCAAACGAACGAGTCGAAAGCTATAAACGAAAACCGTTCTGATCCCTCTGATGGTTGAATGCATGTACCGGTTCTTGTGTTGCGAAGAGTGTAGGGCTGGTAACTTTCAGTTGTTATAGTGTAGACAAAAACAAGAAAAAATGTCCAATAAACGTGGGCTCTAAATTGCGTACCTGAGAAGCTATGACCATTCGTTCATCTTCGCTAATGTGAAACACATCTCCTCCACTGAGCAAGTGCTCATAGCTGTTAAGGTAGGCACTTTTGAACCCGCGTTTATTGGACATTTTTTCTCTTTTTTGTCCACACTACCACCGCTGAAAGTTACCAACCCTACACTCTTCGCAACACAAGAACCGGTACATGTATTCAACTGTCAGCGGTATCAGAACGGTTTTCGTTTATAGCTTTCGACTCGTTCGTTTCCGGTACAGGGATCCTTACTTCAAATTCATACATTTATCGTTCTCCATCATCGTAGAAAGTCTGCAACATCATCTCGCTGGATGACGTTTCCGGACATGGGTTCCTATTCAGAATACGATGTACTCACTCCTCTCTACTAGTCCTAGAAATCTGTAAATTTCCGACCACCCTGTATAGAAATGTGGTATGGCATACTGAAGGAAATACACAGCTGTCAAATAATGGATTTGAAAACAAATAGAAACAAGACTAATGTGTTTAGTATCATAAAAGGCTGACAGTTTACATTGAAGACTATTATTTTTTTGAAAGTCCTTAAAAGAATTTGGCTTTAAGTACTTAAGTCTGAAGGCTTTCGATCAAGATGGTCTAGAGTATTTTGTCGTATATGGTAACATGTTATTGGTAATACGTACGCAACTGGTTTTCACTTTGATAAAGCGCTGAACGTAACGTTCCGAAGCAATATGAAACGGATTGAACATCTGAGGACTGTAGAAGGGAAGATGAATGGTTGATTTTGGTTTATTGGAAGGGCTTTAGGAAAGCGTGGTTCATCTGTAAAGGACATCACATGTAGATCACTAGTGCGGCCCATTGTTTAATACTGTTCGAGTGTTTGGGATCCACAACAGGTCGGATTAAAGGACGAAATAGAAGCAATTCACAGGCGGGCTTCCCTATTGGTTACTGGTAAGTACGAACAACACGCAAGAATTACAGAGATGCTTCATCAACTAAAATGGTAATCACTGGAGGGAAGGCGACCTCCTTTCCCAGGACCACTATTGAGAAAATCTAGAGAATCAGCATAGGAGGCTGGTGGTAGAACGATTGTACTGTTGCCAACATACATTGCGCCCGAGAACTATGAAGATAAGATAGGAGAGATTAGGGCTCGTACGAAGGCATATAGATATTCGACATTCGTTTTTCCCTCATTCTGTCTGCGAGTGGAACAGAAAAGGAAATGACTAGCAGTGGTACAGAGTACCCTCCGCTTGTGAAGTATGGAGATGTAAATGTAGACGTAGATGTAGATGTTGTGAATCGTATGACTTGACCTTTCGAAACCATGAGTTTAAGTAATTGTGAAAGTGATGATTACAAGTCGTTGAACAAGTTGTGTCACTTTTACTGAAATGATGGTAGTGATGCACCTTTAAATGTAATTGGGTTGAATAATTGTAATGACACTGATATGCCTCAGCTAATCATTAATTCTGACTCAAATTATGTGAGTGAATCTGTAGGGCTCCAGGCCTTAGATTATGTAGCAGGCTATATATTGAAAAACATAGACGTACTAGATGACCGAGAAACATGTGAAACCATTCTCTACTCATTTACTGCAGCTGAAAATCATTTGTCCACATAATTTAAAGACAATAAAAGTTAAGATGTTTTGATTTTCCTGAGGAGACTCCATCTAAATAAATAGCCACGGTCAAACAACAAGAATATATGATCATTTAAAACAACATTCTCTGTGTCCCACATAACATTTTGTAATAAACGTGTCACAGAAGAGGCACTTCTAAAGGCAAGTATACCATTCATCATATATAATTATGTGAAAGAGAAGTAAAGTTTGAACAAAAGGAAGCTGTGTGTGCAACAACAAAAAAGAGGAAAAAATTTATATCATTTAATAAACTTAATGTTCCATTATTTACAATATTCAAAATTTCAGTTACCATCCTGTACATATACAAATGTATGGTATCGATCAGAGTTAAACTTGGAGATCTACAAAGTAACAGCGGTTATTGTTACTTCAACTCACTAAACTCTGGGGTCCCTCCATATGCCAGCACGAACTGCTCGATACGTTAGCCGCACGGGAGTCATACTTTCTAATGCATTGTCAGCGTAAATAAAAAAATTGGAAAGTATAATTAAAAAAGGAATGTTTCTATAATTTCATTATTAAGTTGGCTCACAGAAATGCTAAGAGTTCATGAAGTTTCTGACTATATTTTTAATGTGGTAATAAGTGTGTCATAATGCAAATGTATGGTTTTACTACTTGTTTCCTATTTTTTTGTTTACGAGCTGCAGCTATCAATATATGATTTTGATGACGGGCATCTGACAGAAGAATTATGAAGTGTAATGACTAAAGTATTGTTAGCAGGCATTTGTGAATTCATTTCCAATAGTGTACTGTAAAAGGTTTTCTAAGAACAAATCCATACTAATATCATAAATGTGAAAGTCACTGTGTCTGTTACGCTTTCATGACTAAACCGCTCAACCGATTTTGATGGAATTTAGTTCTCAGAATTTAGTTTCCAGTTCTCAACGTTATTACGTATCAGTGTTATCTATGCTGGCAGACTATCCTGAAGGATCAATCAGGTGGACTGATGAATGAACACTGGGACGGCACTAGTACGATGCCACAGAGGTACACAAAAATGTATGCAAACACAAGGACGCCGACTGACTCGCAAAGAATCCTTTGGCAGAACACAGCAGTGTGGGTGAAAATCATCGCTGCATTAACTGGCATAGCTGCTGAAAATAAGGAAGTCCAGCACTGCTGACAAAAATATAAGTTTTGAAAAAAGAGGAACCGACGAACGGAGAATTCCAATTAATAAAAGAGGAGCGATGATCCAATGGAGGAGGAAATTGTTGGACGTCTTCCAGGCCATCTACGGTCACCTTTCGTGAAGCATTTCCATGATGCTCCAACTGTCGGTCACCCAGGGTTTATGAAGACACTAGACAGAATCAGGCGCAGAAATCAATGAAAAAGTCTCTACGGATCCGTTAGACACTGAGCCTATGTTATGGAACGCCAACGGTGGAAGCACGTGCCACAATTACCTCCAGGGCATCTAGCAGCAAAAGTGTGTAGAAGCAGACGTAGAATTGTGCCTCCAGCATCCTTATTCCACCAAACTATAATCGACCTCTGTGAGAGGTTCCCAAAGTCGACAAATGGGAATCGCTGGATAATGGTCTACACTGACTAACTCACTTATTGCGCTATCGTCAATGCTCTACTAACTGCCGAGCTCTGTAAATCGCAAAAGTCCTTCTAGAAGACTCATTTCGAAATCCAGAACACCCAATGTGATGATCACTGATCATGGAGAATTTTTCCAGTCGAGACTAGTATAAGAGGTAATTTCACGTTGTAGCGTCGCCCACGGCATGGCAGTAGCCAATCAATCACACCCGAATGGCCTTAAAGAACGATTTAATAAAGCGTTGACAGATGTGTTCTTGATGAAAATTGTTGTCGAGCAGAGAGAAAACTATGTATCATGACATTCACCTACAGCAAGGCCCTACTGTATACACACTGTTTTTACTGTTCAACGGTCGCGAGTCCGAATCGAGAGCGGATACACAGTTCCGATTTCAACCGGAAGATAAACAGGGTGACTACATGAATCACTTCATCATCAGAACCAAGGAATCAAGAGAGCAGATCCTAGACGCCCCCGGCAAAAGACGAAGAGTGCTATAATGTCAAGCGTCGGCCAGTCCCGAAAGCCTGACATGATTTTTACGCCTTTGCAGAAGTTGGGATTAAAAAAAGCCAATAAAGCGCTACTTTGAGCCGTATCGTATTCTTCGTCGCTAGTTGGACGTCACATACGACTTCGAAGTTCAAGAGCCTTCATCAAGAAGGCAAAAGACAGAGACGTCGTCCATGTCCTCCATATGAAACCCTACTACTGTATTGAGGCGAAATGGACTATAGGTGCTTATTGTTCCAGGAAACTGAAAACTCTCTCGACGTTCGTGATGCCACCTCATCATGGTGACAACACGACCAAAACGTGGGGATCCGCCATCGTTGCCATTGTAAGGTGGCTGTACTTTCGCACTTAACAAGCACTCATCCACATACTTTGCTGTGCACTACAACCACAATTAGGTATCATGTGATAGATTGTACATTGTACACATAAATATTTAAAGGAGACTAACATTTTCATGTGCGCCTTGTAAATAATTGTTAACGCTTATTGCATGAAAGGTGTCGGAGTGTCTTTATTAACAGAATGGCGTGATGAATGGTTGCCTATACTAGTAGAGGTTGGAACGCCAGTGGAGATGAAACGGCTGGCAGAACTCAAGCTCTGGGTGGAAGGCCCGCACAAGTGTTGGTTCTGCTTAAAAACAGGAAGTAGCTAGGCGGACGTCGTAGCTCCTACGCTCTGAAGCACAATAGGGTGACGACCGGCTGCTATTGTAACAGAACTGGAAGGATAACTGGGAACTCTGCAAATCTTGGACGCAGCTGAGAGGAATGAAGAAGCGGCATTTCGGAAACCACGCAGTCTGCGTTATTTCTAAGGATTTTTACTCAGAAGCGTACCATTGTACGACGATAGGTTTTTCTTTGCACACTTTCGGCGCTGGACGATAATCTAAAATACGGTTGGTCGGCGTTCGGAAGAATCTGTAGAGATGGAGAGTATCCCTTGGTTTCAGGAACATGATTCGTTTTCGGAATTACGAGGATGGAGAGCCGAGCCTTGCTGGGAAGCCAGCGGTGGAGAGACGTGGTCTTCTGCTGTGAGCGCCTGTGTATGACGGTCGCTCGGTATCAGTTTTGTTGGTACAGATGGACTTGCTGTCTTTTCTCTCAGGAGATTTTATAGTCACAACAGTTAGGCACTGTACTTTTGCGAACCTATACGATTCTGGACTTCAACTCCGGGTTGGAAGTCGTCGTTGAATACGCAGCGTTCAGTAACTGAGAGCACTTCTTCTGCCTATACTTAGGTCGAGACGTTATCTGAACTCCGTCCTTGTGGCTGGGACTTCGCGTTTCTCTTTTATAGAGCACAGAGAGGAGAAGAGAGTATTAGAGTATATTAGTTAGAGGACCGCCTTCTGCCGTCCTAGTGTTTGAAAGAGTTTATTTGTGGCTGGAGTTCTTCCATCGTCGCGCGGATGCAGTACATACCGTGATATCGCAAATTGCTTCGGCTTATTATGGCTATGAAGCTAAACAGCTGTGATCACGTTAGTTTATTTCCACTGAGGTTCCACACTACCATAGATCATCTTTGAAAACAGTGTCTTCTAGTGTTTGGTACGTAGATGACGTCAGTCATTTTACGTTAGCGATATTAGACCGCACAGTCATAATAAGGGGCAGAGTTTGGCAATTGATTAATAATTGTAGTTAGGAAATATAGACAATTGTACTCAAAGGGTTGATTTTAATCTATAACATATATTACTTGCCGTCATCATTCATTTATTATGTAAAAAAGAGCATTAAGCATTAAGAAACCCTAAGATCTGCTTCAGGGGGTAGTCAGACAGGGCCAAATCATCATTTTAGCCCTTTATTCTTTTCCGTTGCGCACATTCATTTTTAAACCCGCCTGGAGTAGCATCGTGGACCATACAGAGGACAATTGACAAGATACGGATCCAGGGCGTTGTAGTCTGCCCCCACTAAGAACAACAGGTCACTGTTTCTTCAGATAAGGGAGAAACGCCGCTAGCTTATGTGCATGGAGTGGGTGTAACGGTTAACGCCGTTGGTTTAAACCTCACCACCAGTCATCGTTTGGTTTTTGTATTTATCATTTCTGGAAGGTTCTTGAAATATGTTTGTAATGCTAACAGCACTCTCCGTCCAGCACGTCGGTTCTGTTATGGTTGTACGATGGTTTCGTAATAAACGTGCTTCCGCTGCTGCCACTTGTACTTCACTGATGACATACGAAGTCCATGATCATGACCTTAAGGAGGCAAAAGCACAGATACGTTTTTCAGGTCCTCCGTATCATGCCCTACTACAGTTCAGAGGCACAGTTACCGGTGGCAATGCTTCGATGGGAATGATTACCTTCGATGTTCATCCTGGTAACTACACGACCCGAACTCGAGGATCGTCCTTCGCTGTTATACAGTTTTGGACTTGAATGTGTTTGTGACGTGACACTATGTACATGACCTGATAAACCACTGCCTGGCCAACATAATTCTGCGAACTTTTGAGACGAATTGGTAGTTGGCGCTCCACATGGTCATAGATCTAGTTGTAGTTAACACTGAAATTAGTTTTATGAGATTTTAATTTCGGCTGGTAAATATGCACCTGACACTCGTGAATTACATCAAAATTGCGTCATCTACACAATAAAGGTTAGAGCTAAAAGAACTTCGACATCGTCAGAACCCAATGATGAGTAGTATCCTTAAGTATTAAAAATCTTAGAAATGCGACTTTTCGTATTGTTACTCTACTAATTAAAGGAAATGAGCGGCGCCTGCACAACCAACATAGGTTGAATGTACGCTATCTCGCCTGACCTAAAAATCGTTAGTGGCCTTCTCTGACCTATTTCCTCTGCTGGTGTACAAAATTAAAAATTTAGACAGATCACCTCAAGTATTTTGGAACCAATATGCTGATTAACAAATTTGTAGAGGAATGTTGGTAATAACTAGATGGCTTCCATGCTCACAATTTCTCAATACCGCAGTTTGCGACGAAGTAGACCAGAAATTTTATTAGTAGTACTGACCGTCACTAACTACGCCGACGCAAGATGCGCTCTGGAGCCACAGAAGGATGAAATTTTTCACATTAATGTTATGAAAAATGAACGCAGTTGGATTCTCTGGAGTTTCAAATAGTAAAAATAGAACTAACCATAGATTTTTTGCGGCATGTGTCTTGACACAGGATAAAGAGAAGTCAAGGGAACTGAGGTCGTCTGCAATTTACTAGCAGTGAGAAGCAAGTGTAGAAAGACAGTTTTCAGTGGAAGCAGGTAAATGACAGAGACCAGCGCCAAACTGTTACAGGGCAGGAAGTAGAGAACACCTACAAGAGGCGCAGATTGTGGGAATGGACAGGATACTTGCAGCACGAGACTCATGGAATTCAGTGGTCTGCTTAACACTATTTACTAGATATCAGACTAATTACGACACTGAAGGCTAATTCTATACTTTAGAAAAAGCAAAGAAGGCAGTTGGATGCACAACAGCAGTCAGTTTATGAAGCCACAGGAGTGAGGTGTCAACAGAAGTAGAGAACACTAGCAGCAAGTTAAGTATAATCTTGAGAGCAGCACTGTAAGTGAAAGAAAGCATCTCGTGGCTTACTGAGGCAGGCCACGAGCGACTCGGAGTCAGCGCCCCAGCGATATAACTGAGAACTCCCTCGGAATGCAAAAACGTGGGTTTTTGAATAATTGTGGCGGCGCACTATCTCTCCTTTCTTATAATAGACCCACCAGTCCACCGACACCTAACAAGCTTCGGCGAATCTGGCGGTCGCTATGCACCTGCAGGTTACCTCTGGCCAACCACATGTAGATTCCTTCCCTGCACCTACGTGGCAAGTAAGGATACATCTAGATTTTACACTAACAAACTCGAAGTCTCGTATAAACAGCGTTCAGTTGAAAACTAAACGTCACTTCCACTCATATTATAGCCAGCAACAATAGTTTTTTAGGTCACTTCACCCCGCCCTCCGTCCTTTTCTGAAAGGGGGCTGTCGTAGAAGCGCTCTAATCTGTGTAAACCCGCTGCCACTGCAGTTCTCAGGTCAGTATCCAGCTTTCTGCTTCTGCTAAGACGTAACTTTTCGTGGCCATCTTCTACTGTGACGCTTTACAATAGGATCTACGAGGTGGATGGGTCACCAGTTAATTCTCTGCCGCGCGGGATTAGCCGAGCGGTCTCAGGCGCTGCATACATAGACTATGCGGCTGATACCGGCGAAGGTTCGAGTCCTCCCTCGGACATGGGTGTGTGTGTGTTTGTCCTTAGGATAATTTAGGGTAAGTAGTGTGTAAGCTTAACTGCTAAGTCCCATAAGATTTCCCACACATTTGAACATTTTAGTTAATTCTCTGTAGTGAAACTTCTCCCGTCGGAAAGCTGCCTAGAGCATCTGTTTTGCCTGCTGGTTGCGTTATGTCTCTGATTTCCCGTCTTGTCATGGCTTTGATGACCACCAACAGCCTTAAGCCTAACAATGTACAAGTCATTAAGTCGTCAATATATGAAATCAACCCCCCCCCCCTCCCCTCAGCGGGAAAATTTATCTACAATTATTTGGTAAGCAATTTATAAACTGGCTTCTTTTGTATTTAAAACATTTTAACTCTAGAAATGACATCGTCTATATATGAAACCACTCCTTCCCCCCCCCTCCCCTCCCCCGCGAAAAATTTCCTATAACTATAATATCTATGAGTCGCTGTTGGAATCGGCCAAGTCATACAAATACTTGGGTGTAACAGTTTGTAGGGATATGAAATGGAATGATCAGATAGGTTCAGTCGTGGGTAAAGCTGTTGGTATGCTTTGGTTTATTGGTAGAACACTGGTAAGTTGCAATCACTCTTGAAAGGAGATTGTTTACAAATCCCTCGTCCGACCGGTTCTAGAATATTGCTCAAGCGAGAGGGACCCGTAACAGATAGGACTAAAAGGAGATATTGAACGTATACGCAAAAGGGCAGCACGAATGGCCACAGATTTGTTTAATCCGTGGGGGAGTGTCACAGAGATACTGAAGGCAGTGAACTGGAAGACTCTTGAAGATAGACGTAAACTGTCCCAGAGAGTCTGATCACAAAATTTCAAGAATCGGTTTTAAATGATTACTCTAGGTATATATTACAACCTCTTACGTATCGCACATACAGGGATCATTAAGTTAAGATTAGAATAATTATTGCACTTACAGAGGCATTCAAACAATCATTGTTCCCGTGAATAGAACTTGAAGAAACCCTACCAACGGGTGCGAGGAAACGTACCCTCTGTCACGCACCTCACGACGGCTTGCAGACTATAGAGGTAGATGCAGATGTAGACTATAATTGTATGAGTAATGTACCTATTTGAAATGAGACTCAAACTTTCTTGGAAGTGTTCAGCAACTGTATCATCTTAGTCGAGTATAGTCTGTGAAAGGAACAAATTATTAATTTATTCCGTTATTTAAATGTAACCTCTGCCAATATTAATGCACAGGAAGTATCTGCTTCAATTTCACTGCAAGGTAAACTACTTGTGACAGCAATAAATACTTCGCTGCCAACTGTAACTAATGTATCCTTTCTGAACACGGTTGGGTGCTTTCTACAAATTTCGGCTGGAATTATTTACGGCTTTACCCAGCTTCCCGTATCTGTAACGATTTGAAATTCAATACTTTCTATTAGCGCTTGGAGCTTCGGTTCTTTCCGAACACACCTACAGTACCGATTGTTGCAAGGTATACCTTTGTCTTGTGTTTGCCCTGCACGCTTTCAGATTGACGTGCTTTCTGTAGATTCCCGGGACCGTCTAATCTAAAAGGCCGTCCAGTCCACTTCGCAACCCGCGCGCGATTAGCCGAGCGGTCTGAGGCGCAGAAGTCGTGGACTGTGCGGCTGGTCCCGGCGGATGTTCGAGTCCTCCCTCGGGCATGGGTGTGTGTGTGTGTTTGTCCTTAGAAGAATTTAGGTTAAGTAGTGTGTAAGCTTAGGGACTGATGACCTTAAGTCCCATAAGATTTCACACACATTTGAACATTTTCTACTCCGCATAGCTCCCGCAACACGTGTAGGCACTTCCTGTGTGTAGTTACACTCTTTGATCATAATTCACCGCCACAGGCATGGCTTGCCTGTTTACCTACAGACAAACGCAGAGATTTCCATACCCTCTGTCTTCTCCTTTGTCTTATCGACGAATTCCGTCCATCATACCTCTCCTCAACCTTAACGCTTCGTCTAAACAACATGCCACGAACACTCATTCAAATCAGAGCAAAATCCTTTCTGTCCCACTCCATTGCTGAGCCACTCTCTGGAAGACCTTCACAGTAACAGGAGCCCTACTCCGGAAGAACCTCCCACATTACATTAGAGAACTGAATAACATCTTCAGCTTCAGAAGACAGTCAGTGGCATATCTACTAAAGCCATTATCATCGTCCCCGTACGCACTTGACAGACCTGTACGTCCTTCTTTTCAACCAAATCTTCCTCTTTCCCCAGGGTTCTTTGCTGGTGCAGTCTCCTTAAAATTCCTTTCCCCAGAACTCGCTATATCAGAAAATCATGTATCTTGTACACCTACAATTTCTTTTTTACATCTGCCAGTACCAGTCTTGTTACTATTATTACTTTACTACCTTTATTTGTGTCAGACGATGCAGTAGAACAAGTACTGTCAGTGTTAAGATTATTAGTTCATAGCTAATTTTTTTTTTCAAATTTCAACTTTAGACACTTAAATCATTTTGATAGTATTTGTCACACTAAAATTGTAATTTTTTTAGGAAAACTAAGAGTAAACAATCGTACCATATATGGGAAACGCTGGTCCGATGTATGAGAGCGCCTAATGGCCCAAATCAGTTCAGGTTAAATACATAATCAAATAAAATAAATAAATATACAGGACATTCATTAGTATTTAATTAGTGTAATACACTGCTTTAGGCCTAGATCTCATTGGCTGACTGAGTGAATGATGTCCGGAGACCAATGATAACAATAAATAATTGTCCACATGCGAGTAGGACGCGCGCTCTGAGGGTTCCGTACAAACTTAATTATGTACGGAGACAGTTCGCCCATCACGGGAGTAGAGAATCTCGACAACTTGTGGCTGCTGCCGACAGTGATACTGGTAAGATATCGGTCCCCGAAATTTCAAAGATATTGGAAATGTTTTAAGTTTGAAAAGGAGTATGCAATGAGAAAGGAAATTTTACCGTGTGATACAATTACAAATTGGCAATTTACGGAGTTTTTCCTTCACTTTTACTGTGAAGGCTTGCTGACTGCCACATTTGATAATTCTAGGTCAACAGGAAGTACGGCGTATTTTTTGAGTAACCAGTTTTCCAGTATCAAAATATTAGTACGTGACATGAATGGCCGTACATTGTGATTGCACTGACGTAGAAGCTGCAGTTTTTTTTTTTTTTTTTGTACTCTGTAAATGGTAGTAAGAGTATCACGCTTGTTACTACATTGCCATTGAAGAGAAATCTTTTGAAGTAATTATACTCTACCGCACTAGTAAACAAATGCTCAAATTTTGCCACATTACACATGCTGATTATAGCCACACTCCAACGAAATTACACCTTGTAAATAATACTACTCAATGAACTGTTGATGAAGCCCGACCAACAGGCATTACATGGATTGATTAAAAATGATAGTGCATTGAGAATGGCTAGTCTGTAGCTGAAATCCAGATTTGCCAATAAAATTTAAAAAGGGCACCTGATAGCTGAAATCTATTATTTACAAGTCAATATAACAGTCGCTGAGTGCAACAGCCTTCTGAATGGAAGGTAACCTGATAAATTACACCTTATTTGTAGGAACTAGTATTTTCTTATTTATATATAACGACAAATATACGAAAGGCCATTGTGTGTTACTGGTTTGATCAGATGGAACGAGCTGTGTTTTAATAAGCGACAATACGTCTTCTGGTTTCTACCGTACTTAAATCTGGCAGAACACCACTCAGTTCTGGACTTCATATCAGTGTGTAATATAGGCAGAGAACAGGTATGAGACTTGATAAGTTTGACGAGCTCTTAGTAGACATTGCTGCTTCATAGTGACACTAACTTATAGGTCATGTACATTTGAGACTAGTGCATCAGTAAATCGGAAACATTATATTTAATAAATAGTAAAGGTGCAACATAAAATTACGTAGGAAGCTAGCGACCATTCTAGTAAATATGGGTAGATCTGTAGTTAACCTGGCTAGGTAGCATTAAACGTCATACAGTAAGTGAAGAATGGCTTCATTGATTACAAAGTATGCAAGACGTGTTTCGGAAATATTTCCGTCTTCAGAAATCAAAGTGCAAAGGTATCACAAGGTCAACAGCATTATCAATTATTTACGTAATGTGAGATGACCGACTACCTATTAGCGTTTGTTTACATTAAATTTTGAGTTCTTTGTTTCCTCTTTTCCTTGTTTGTACTGCATTTTCTACAAATATATAAAACAAAAATGGAGAGAGGAGACGGTGTAAGTAGTGACACGTAATAAACAACAGCACGGATGTTCAATTGTAAAGCAATCTCCCTATATTGTCAGGTTACAGTTTGCAGTCACCACGTCTGCAACAAAGGATTCCATTTGCAGGTGCTACTGCCAATATCAGAGGCTTAGTACGGCGTGTTGCATGTGCCTGACATTCAACTCTGCACTTCGGTTTCAAATTAATCTGACGACCATCGCGGCAGCAGATATGGGAAACGAGAAACGTGTCTGGCGGGTTCAGGGCGGGCGCCCGCCAAGTTAAATCGCTGAATGGAGCGAGTCCGCTTCGCGGGCTATATTACCGAGGGCAGAGACCGCACGCAGTCGATGCGGATCTTGCCGTGTGCGCCCGTAATTACTGCCGACCGCTGCAGCCGCAGCTGCTGACGTCAATAAATGCCTTCTGAGGCGCGCGCGGCCGCTGCCCGCCAACTGCGTGTAACTCCTGCGACCACCGCAGTTTGCACTGCGGGTTGTGGACACAAGCTCGTCGTCGCGTCCAGTAAACCGCAGGAGAGTTGCTGCGCGCCTACAACAGCTGAATTATCAGTCATCTTCAACTCGAATGGAGGTTTGTCACGATCCGTGTATGGAGTTACACCCTGTTCTCCATAGGCCATAGGCACGGCGGTTATCGCTGAAACAATCGGTTTTTGTTTATTTCTTTGCCTTTCCACGCTAATTTAAATGGACTGTTAAAACTGCTGAAAATAAGTTCCTGAAATTACCGATTTCCGTTTTTTATTCCTTTTATTCTCTGCAATAATCGTAAAAGTCAAATAAAGAATGGAAAATTCTGACTGAGTTTCAATATACATAGAATTAAAATATTAAATTAAGTAGGCAAATAAAAGAGAACTGCCGCGCGGGAGTGTGTTGCCCTTAGTGCAAGTTATATTAAGTAGTTCAAAAATGGTTCAAATGGCTCTGAGCACTGTGGGATTTAACATATGAGGTAATTAGTCCCTATAACTTAGAACTACTGAAACCTAACTAACCCAAGAAAATCACACACATCCATGCCCGAGGTAGGATTCGAACCCGCGACCGTAGCTGTCTCGTGGTTCCAGAGTGAAGCGCCTAGATTAAGTAGTGTGTAAGCCTAGTGTCCGATGACCTCAGCAGTTTGAGCCCATACAACTTACCAGAAATTCCCAATTTCCAGAAGAGAACTTCTTCCGTCATTTCTCCAAAAGTGATAAGTGGCTGAACACTACAAAAATTCACCAGTATTTTCGCTTACTGATTGTAATTTTTTGAAATGATGCTCAAAAATCGCATTGTAATCGACGATCGTACGACTATTTCGGCATTTCGAACTAAATGCTAAAGGGTGAAAACTGAGGTTGAAGAACGTTATTTTTCGTGTTGTTGTCCGTTTTCAAGGACTACAGGCAGATAAAAGTATGTCGTTTAGACACAGGTAGCAGATCAGTCTCTTTCTATTTTTATCGAATAATATATGTGACTTCTTAAGTTTTTAATTAATTACTGTTACCGTAATTTCGTTTCTCATTTATTACGTCATAGAAATTGCAAACAATTCTTTACCCCTTTTAAGCAAATGAAGCTGTTTACTTCACTGTTACATCATTTCTCAAAAACATATCCAAACTAGGGTTGGTGCAATTGTGCAGTACAACGGATGGCCGACGACGACAGCGAAAACTTCCGCATAGACGAGGTGGTGGCAAATTATCCACACCACACGTACCTTAAACGAAATACGGCAACAAGGACATTAGTCTCTCAGCAATGCTATACCAGTTGTTATGCCAAGTGTTTGTTGTTCGTTTCTGTGATTAACACAGCACTCACCGATTTCCCCATTGTCAATAATTAACGCAATATATGAAACCAATGTAAATTGTACAAATAAAAATTAATCCTTTTTTAAAAAGGTTTATTTAAAAAAATTACCACTGCTGTTATGGCTAATTAGCATGCCTGTATTTGTACTCGGTTACTAGTAAAAAGCAACAACACCTGCTATCACTGAGACGAAAAGGACCGAAAAATGCCGTTTATTTAGAACTAGGATATAAGTATCAGTTTCAACTGGTCGATTTTTCCCGTCCCTAGTTGTCCACACACCTACGTCGTTGGAAGTCCTTGACAAGTTGTCTTACGAACTGGGAGACTGCTGCTTCTTCTTTGTGCGCGCGCTCTCGTTGTAGACGGAAAATTCATTCGATGGGCATTATTGCAGTTATAACATCTCTGTAAAACGACAGGAGATATGGGAGTGTGGGCAGTGTGCTACTGCAAAGAATGATTGTGCCAATTGGGCTTCGTCCGCGAGGCAAATGAAGTATTTTGCGTATTGTAATTTCCATCGCCAGGATACTGAGCAAAGACCTGTATCCAAGATGAATAAAGAGGCGTTGCTTTTGTACCCTAACGTGACAGAAGTTTAAGATTCTGATTTCTCTGGATATATGGTATTTCCATTTTCAGAACTGCAGTAGCGTCCTTGTAGCTGGTAAATAAATACACATTTCCCAATCATTTGAAAAAAAGTTGTTGTATTTCCCAGCGTTATCCAGTAGGAGGTTAGAGTTACTACCTGCACACAAAAGAGTGAGTGAATAGGTCTTATTAAGATCATCCAGCTAATACACTCTCTCACTGTTGCAATGATACAGGAAAAAATATTACACCAACTGTTACAATGTGAACCACTCTTGTGCAATAGCTTCCCAGTTTACCTACTCGGTAAATACACAGGCGTTAAAAAGTCGCAACACGAAGAAGTTGTGCGACATAAACGAAAGTTGGTAGGAGTGTTTCTGCGTCTCAGAGAAGATGTCTATTAAATTTCGTGTGCCGGCCGTTGTGGCCGAGCGGTTCTAGTCGCTTCAGTCCGGAACCGCGCCGCTGCAACGGTCGCGGGTTCGAATCCTGCCTCGGGCATGGATGTGTGTGATGTCCTTAGGTTCGTTAGGTTTAAGTAGTTCTAAGTCTAGGGGACTGATGAACCCAAATGTTAAATCCCATAGTGCTTAGAGACATTTGAAACATTTTTGAAATTTCGTGCCTGTCGCATAGGAGTGTCGTTAGTGGCTCCACTATGAGGGTGGAAATCATGTTTGCTTTAAATACACGCTGTAACGGTCGTAAGCGTTAGATACCTGTAAGATTGAACGTAGTGAGTTGAGGTTAGTGAAGAACGCCTTTAAGGCGACAATGACGCCATTATCAACAACTCATTGAATTTGAACGATGTCGTGTAATAGGGCTAAGAGAAGCTGGGTACTCCTTCCGCGATATTGCAGAGAGGCTTCGCAGGAATGTAGACACTGTACATAACTGCTGACATCGGCATACATGAGACTGTACGGTTGCAAAGAGACTGGACTCCGTCGACCACATTCCACTGCTGAGAGAGAAGATCGTCGTGTTAGGCGTATGGCTGTGGCGCATCGAAATGCGACTGCAGAAGCAATTTGACCTGCAATTGGCACCAGAGTGACACAGCAAACTGTTACAAATCGGTTACTTGAAGGACAGCTCCGAGCCACTCCACTCACCCCATACCATCGCCAACTGCGATTGAAGTGGTGTCAAGCAAGAGCTCAATGGAGGGCAGTGTGGAAGTCGATTGTATTTTCTGATGAAAGCTGGTTCTGTGGTGCGATTTCGTATGACAGCAGGAGCTCTCCCGTGGTCATCCCACGCACCCTTCCGCAAATCTGTACGGCAGTCTGGTGATTCGGCCTGCTGTGCTGACATTCATGAACAGCAGTCCAGGGGGTGTTTTCGAACAGTAGAACGCTCTCCCACATACCGCTATTGTAACCCAATATTCTCTACGCAGTGTCATCCACAAACTGCATTAACCATAATCATCTTGGGGTTGAAGCTCTTTTTTGCGTGTTTGCTTTAACAATACGTATGTTTTTGGATAGGTTTCGCCTTTAGCAAAACACAGTTTAGTTTTTTAACTCAATCGTGTTTCACTGCAGTTGCAGCATCTTCAGTGGGCTTTTATTTCTCATCAGTTAAAGATAAGGAATGTTCTTTACTGTTTGTGTACATGTAACTACTAGTTTTTAAATCGTAATTACAGATATTTGATTGTGGTAAAAAGGTACTAATTCATAATTTATGTGTTTTTTCAAAATAAACCGATGTCATCATTCCTCATGTATTTGTCCTTTTTACATGTGTAAAAGGTGATTGATTACAATGTACCATAGTGATGTAGAGGAAGTAGACGCGAACAGTTTGATATAAGCATATGTGGTGTGTTGAGCCGGATGCTGTTGTCTTCCACGCACAATGAGGGCATGTTTGCACAGAGTTTCTACCGTCCTTGAATAGTGCTCAGCTCAGATAGCTTGTGCTGTTTTGGCAGAAGAGCCAACACCGTGTTACGAGTGGGGGCCTAAATGCACTTGTTTTAGCTCACGCAGGCTGGCGTGAGGAGGGATGCACTATACTGATGTGAGGTCTGGAACATGACAAGGAATGAAAATTCAGAAAGCGGACGTAATTAGTTTCATACTTAACTTTAATCCATTAATGATGAACGTTGCTCTTGACAGTACAAGATTCACAATATTATCTGTTCACATTATAGTAACTGAATATGGCGCCTTGCTAGATCGTGGCAAATGACGTAGCTGAAAGCTATGCTAAACTGTCGTCTCTGCAAATGAGAGCGTATGTAGTCAGTGAACCATCGCTAGCATAGTCGGCTGTACAGCTGGGCCGAGTGCTAGGGAGTCTCTCTAGACTAGACCTGCCGTGTGGCGGCGCTCGGTCTGCAATCACTGATAGTGGCGACACGCGGGTCCGACGTATACTAACGGACCGCGGCCGATTTAAAGGCTACCACCTAGCAAGTGTGGTGTCTGGCGGCGACACCTCATTTCTCCCCCACAAATCGGCGTACGGTCGTGGTATAAGGCGCCACCCGCCGTGGGAAGGACCCCATGTTGACGTATGCGACGAGGTGGGGAGCCGAACAACAGGCGATTCCGTGCCACCCGCACTCTGCCATTCGGACCGCGGGGAGCTAGGAAGGGCCTGAAAACCTGCTCCAGGGTGCACGCCAACATGCGGTGTATGCGCCCGTAGAGAGATAGGAGGGGCCGAAGGGTCGACCTCCATCGGGCCGGGGCACCCGACGGGCGAAGATGACATATGGTCCGGAGCGGGCGAGAGTTCCATGTCGGAGGACAACTGGTCACGGGGAGCGATCGGCGGTGCGTGACCCCGGGGGGCGCCCTGCGGTTGCAGCGACGCGTCCACTGCGGGCGTCGCCGGCGGCAGAACAGGCGGCGGCGGCGGTGGCGGCGGCGCGTCGCCATGGGGCAAAATGGAAGGCAGCGTCGGTAACACCTGGAGCTGAGGCGAGCCAGTAGATGGGGCCCCGGGGAGCTGACCGGACCGCACCGTCGCTGAAAGAAGACGGCGAGCGGCAGATCCCGTGCGACGACAGAGTCGCAGCTGATTGAGATGCCGACGCACCTCAACAGAGGCCCCCAAAACCAGATACATAGCGCGTCCGAGGGAGCGAAGAATGCGCCCTTCGAGCCAACGCCGTGAACCTCGATAGTGGCGGTAGTAGACAACGTCGCCTGGGGCAAAAACAGGCGTCTGCCGCTTCACAGAAACCTGATGCGGCGGATATAGCAAAGACATCAAGGTTCGATGATGGCGACCGTGGAGCAACTCAGCTGGCGAGCAACCATCTCGGGGCTGAGAGCGGTACGAGGACAAAAAGAGCAACAACATCTCCTCCCGTGAATGAGACTCTTTCAACTTCTACATCTGTGACTTGAAAGTCCTGACCAATCGTACAGCGGCACCGTTTGACTGTGGCGAAAACGGCGCGGACGTCAGATGTTGAATACCAATGCCCTTGCAGAATGAAATTCTGTGGACATGAATTGTGGGTCATTGGCGGAAACAATTGTTTGTGGAAGACCTTCAGTGCAAAAGGTAGTAGGTAACGCTTGGGTGGTGGCAGATAACGTCATGGAAGACATCCGGACAACAAAATGAAAATTACTGAATGAATCTATTACAACCAACCATCGAGCATTCCAGAATGGACCAGCAAAATAGATGTGTAAGCGTTGCCAAGGGGAAGTGGCTTTTGGCCATGCAAAGAATTTCTGCAGTGGTGCTGAGTGTTGTTCGGCACACACTATCCAAGAAGAGCACATAGTCGTAATCGTGACATCGATTCCGAACCAAGTACAGTGCTGACAAGCAAGTTGTTTAGTTCTCACTATACCCGAATGTCCTTGGTGGAGAAGTTGTAAGACAGAGGACTGTAACGAACGTGATACCACGACCCTGGACTGATCATTATCAGAACGCAACAGCAAAACACCACGTCGAACAAAAAGTGTCGCCTTGTGAGCAAAAAATCGGCGAACCAACAGGTCCCAGATCCGCGACTTTGACAAGGGCCATTGCGTAGCAACAAAAAGCAGAACGGTAGCAAGGACAGGGTCGGCAGTTGTGGCTATAGCCACACGACGAAAATCAATCGGAAAGGATTCGACAACGTCATCGGTTTCCGAATCAATGAACATGCAAGCAAGTTCGGAGGAATCGAATGCCCTATCCTCAGCAACATGCAAACAGGACAAAGCATCGGCGCTTCCGTGTTTAGCAGTGGACCGATACAAGATATCGTAGCGGTACTGCGAGAGGAAAATAGACCAGCGAATGAATTTCTGCGCTGTACGTGGAGGTACAGGCTTGTTCGAATGAAAAAGCGATGTCAGACGTTTGTCGTCTGTGATTATGGTAAGGTCATGAAGCTTTATAACACCAAATACGAGAGCCAATGGTTCCATCTCGATCTGTGAATAATTTCTTTGAGCAGACGAGAGCAATTTGAACGCAGAGGCAATAGGGCGATCGTGCGAGTCATCTTTGAGAGCAAGCACAGCACCGATCCCGAAATCCGATGCATCCACCATCAACAAAAGGGGCTTCTGGGGAGCGAATGGCGTAAGGCAAGTATTGGAAAGCAACGCCGAATTCAACTGGCGAAAGACGCTTACGCATTCCGTCGTGCGGACGAACGGAACATCCTTACGGCGTAAGCGATGAAGCGGAGCTGAAATGGAAGAGGCATGCGGCAAATAGCGGTGGTAGCAATTTATTTTTCCCAGCACACTCTGTAGCAACTTCAAATTCTGAGGCGACGGCAAGTCTTGTATGGCACGGAGGTGCGTTGGACTGGGATGTATGCCTTGGGCATTGTGTAAATGTCCCAGGTATGGCAAGTCCCGAGCAAAAAACACACATTTGTCCTTCCGCAAGCGAAGACCATTTCGTCGCAAGAGCTGAAATAATGTTCTGAGATTGGCCAAATGTTCTTCTTCCGTCTTTCCGGAGATAACAATATCGTCCAGATAGTTTGCTGCAGTAGGGACCGACGCACAAACAGTTTGTAGATTTTGCTGAAACAATGCACGGGCGGATGCACACCCGAAAGGCAGTCGTTTGAATTGATAGAAATCAAGATGCGCGTTATCCACCACACCGCGCTGGGAGTCTTCGTCTACCGGTATTTGCAAGTACGCATCTGCTAGGCTTAACTTCGAAAAATATTTGCCCTGGCACAGTTTGTCAAAAAGATCTTCTGGGCGGGGTAAAGGAAAAGTTGCAATCACTAGTTGTGGATTCACTGTTGCCTTGAAGTCCACACAAAGTCTCAATTTTCACGAAGGTTTTGGCAAAACTACTAAGGATGATGCCCAGAGAGAAGCCTGCACACGTTCAATTACACCTTGTGATTGCAAATCGTGTAATGTTTTTGCGACCTCATCATGCTATGGGTGGCGAACATTGTGCGCTCTGAAAAATCTCGGTTGCGCGTTTACTTTCAGTTCCAAATGTCTTTTATAGTTCTTAGCGCAACCGAGTCCCGGTGCAAAAATGTCTGAAAATTCTTCACATAGACGAGAAACACTGTCTGACGGCACCACCTGGTTCACTGATAGGACCTGATTCACTATAGACAAACAACTGAAATAAATAGAAACCAAACAAGTTCACTGCAGAAGAAGAACGAAGGACGTAAGATGACACAAGTTTTGTTTGTCCTTTGTATGTTGCAAGAAGGCATCACTGCCATAACACAGGGTTCTCTTGACCTGAATAGCTAGTTAACTTAACATTTGCGGCACGCAACGAAGGTGTGTCGAGCAGTAAGTGTCTTGATTGATCAGTGAAACTGCAGCTCCGGTATCGAGCTGGGGTATCACTTTGCCGTGAATGTCCAAGTCGACACAAAGTTTATCCTGCTGACGACAAGAGCGACTGTCTTGTGCAACGTGAACTGACACTGGTACAAAATCACTTGCGACTTGACGGGTGGTGGTGGTGGTTAGTGTTTAACGTCCCGTCGACAACGAGGTCATTAGAGACGGCGCGCAAGCTCGGGTTAGGGAAGGATTGGGAAGGAAATCGGCCGTGCCCTTTCAAAGGAACCATCCCGGCATTTGCCTGAAACAATTTAGGAAAATCACGGAAAACCTAAATCAGGATGGCCGGAGACGGGATTGAACCGTCGTCCTCCCGAATGCGAGTCCAGTGTGGACTTGACGGGAGTTCCGGCGATATCGACCAACACTATTTGTGGGACGAACGCAGTCCTGTTAGCGAGAGTGGTACTGTGTGGAGTGGAATGAACGACATGAATTTGCATGGGTGAAGTTTCGCGAGCCTGAGTATCCATGGTTCGATTCCGATTCCGGCGCGAAGCAAAGGGCCTGGAATGGTTCCGCTCTGAGCTTTTTCTGGCAAACACTCTGAACATGCCCTTTTTTATTACAATAAAAGCAAATAGCTTGGCGTGACGGGCAGTTCTCACGCGAATGTTTAGTAGCGCATCGCGGGCATGATTTAAGCACTGCATTTGCTTGCCGTCGCGGCACACGTGGCTGAGAGCCTGGCGGCAGCGGCGTGGCCGGGCGCGAGGGCTGTTCACTGCTCCGTGCAGCTCGCCCGGCGGACCCGTTAACCTGACACACGGCCGGCGAAGTTTCAAATGATTCCTGAGCAAAGTCGAGTGTGTCCTGCCGATCCAATATGTCCATCACTTGTTGAAGGAAGGGATTGACTAGTTTCAAAATCTGTTCCCTTATACGAACATCAGAAACGTTCTGTGCAATTGCATCACGTACCATAGTTCTGAATATGGTATACAGTTTCGCAACTACATTGACTGGTTGTTTGAAATATGCATCTAATGCAGACAAAATTTCTTCGTAGGACAGAGTTGCTACATCGCGTCAGGGAAATAATTTTATAATCACACGGTAGGTTTGTACACCGACGGACGACAAAAGAAAAGGCTGCCGCTCGTTAATTTGAATTCTGTAGGCGGTGAGATGGAATCCAAATTAGCGTGACCATTCCGTCCAGCTTTCCAGTGCAGCATCAAAAGGTCTGAAGTTCGGTGCAACTGCGTTTTGCGGCTGCGTTAGCAGTGGAGCGGCGGCTGCCGCATCGTTTTGCATTGCACGTTGACCCTGTCCAATGGTCCGTGCGTCTGCTGATTCTATAAGCGATAAAATTCGGACAGTACATCTGGAGATTGTGGCGAAGCCGTGACACAGTGAACTCAGGGCAGTATAGATAAGAACACCGTTTTTATACTTGTCGCCAATGTTGTATTGGCAGGAGAGCCAAGACCGTGTTACGAGTGGGAGCCGAAATGCACGCGTTTTAGATCACGCAGGCTAGCGTGAGGAGGGAAGAACTATACTGATGTGAGGTCTGGAACATGACAAGGAATGAGACTTCAGAGAGCGGACGTAATTAGTTTCATACTTAACTTTAATCCATTAATGATGGACGTTGCTCTTAATGGTACATGATTCACAATATTATCTGTTCAGATTGTAGTAACTGAATATGGCGCCTTGCTAGATCGTGGCAAATGACGTAGCTGAAAGCTATGCTAAACTGTCGTCTCTGCAAATGAGAGCGTATGTAGTCAGTGAACCATCGCTAGCAAAGTCGGCTCTACAACTGGGCCGAGTACAAGGGAGTAGAATATACCTGCCGTGTGGCGGCGCTCAGACTGCAATCACTGATAGTGGCGACACGCGGGTCCGACGTATACTAACGGACCGCGGCCGATTTAAAGGCTACCACCTAGCAAGTGTGGTGTCTGGCAGTGACAGCACAGCTTGCGTATGGTAGTGTGAATTCCATGTAAGTGTTTTCGTGTAAACTGTAGTCCAGTCAAGAACGGTTTCACCGTGAGAGACATATAAGCCATTACTCTACTATGCACACACATGGTCAAAACTGCATACAAACTGAGCTTCCATCGTTCTTGGCCTGTTTCAGGGTAGGCAGTCAACGCGTGTTCGTATGCGTTGGGTTAGGCTGAAATACTGACAAGCTCGCCTGCTTGTTGTTCTTACAACCACTTCTCTAACTTTTAAACCAATACGCAGGTGTGTTTTACCTTGAGATGACGAAAGTCACGGGGTAGCGATATTCTCATATTCACGTATAAACGAACAGTGCATTCTCGGAGACGTCATTTGATCTCAGGTGATCCGTGTGAAAAGATACACAGCGTCAAGAGTGGGCCGAGAGTACAAAATTTCAGGCATTGCATCTCATCACAGAAGATGCAGTGACTGAATCCTTCCAGTTAAAGACCGAGAACAGCAGCGTATGAGTACAGTTTTCAATGCTAACAAACAAGCAACTTAGTGAAATAACAGCAGAAATCAATATGGGACGTATGACGAACGTATCCGGTAGCAAAGGGAGGCGGAGTTTGGCGTTAATGGCCAATGGCAGCGGACGACTGACAAGAGTGCCTTTGCTAACAGCTCGACATCACCTGCAACACCTCTCCTGTGCTCGTAACCATATCGGTTGGACCCTAAATGGCTCGAAAACCGTGGTCTGGTTAGATTAGTACCGGCATCGGTTGGTAAGAGCTGATGGTACGGTTCGAGTGTAGCGCAGACCCCACGAAGTCATGGACCGTAGTTGTCAACAAGGCACTGTGCAAGCTGGTGGTGGCTCCATAACAGTGTGGGCTGTCTCCGGTCCAATTTAACCGATCGTTGACTGGAAATGGTTATGTTCGGCTACTTGGAGACCATTTTGATCCTTACATCGGCATCGTGTTCCCAAACAACGATGCACCCTGTTACCTGGTCTCTGCTGTCCCGATTGGTTTGAAGAACATTTTGGACAATTCGAGGCAATGGTATGGCCACATAGATCGCCTGACTTGAATACGATCATTTATGGTATATAATCGAGAGATCAGTTCGTGTACAAAACCCTGCACCGCCAACACACTCAAAATTACAGGCGCCTTTAGAGGCATCATGCTCAATATTTCTGCAAGGGATTTCCAGCGACTTGTTGAGTTTATCCCAAGTCGAGTTGCTGCACTACGAAGGGCAAAGGAGGTCCGATATGACATTAAGAGGAATGCCACGACTTCAGTCACCACAGTGTATGTATGTAGCAGTTGTAAATGTTCAGTCTTCCTTCTGCTGCCCACAATAGGTAAGGTGCCACTGTGCAGTTGTAAGTGCACGAGGGTGAGTGCATTAAGACCCAGCTGTAAACCACGCCAGTGAGTTATTGAGGATCCTTCCTGCCCTTATCCAGTGCACTTATTGTATTTAGCATACTAGGATTGTAGATCAGCCCACACGCGTGTTGAATGCACATAACTCTTTAGGGCTTTGTTTTCCCTCCAAACACTAGTTTAGAAGTAATAAACGTTGATTAAACAAAAGTAAGAATGTCTGTGGCTCACGCAAGTAATATGGTAGCCCACCAACCATAAGTAATCCGGTCCTTTTGAAATATTATTTCATGAAATCATGACCCGTTAATGACGATGAAAATAAGTTTTAACAATACTGACTGCGAATAGGAATGAGTGGGTTAGTCAAACTGACTGACTTACAACACATTTCTTTCTTTGAGTGTTCACGTCCAGTTGCATTACCCATTGTGCCTTACACTATCAAACCTTAGCTATTGATAGCTCAGATGTTGTAACGTTAGAGCGGGTCAGATTGCTATTTTATTCAGATGAGCACCTGGTTAGAGATGGATAAGTGTTAGAGAGTGGACCTCTAAATACAGATTATCCCCATAGCATGGTTAATCCCAACAGCCTACTTATTCCATTTCTCCTGTCTGAGGATTATCGCGGGATACAGTGAGAGGAAAATTAAACACACTCTTCTCATCTTGTCTATGCCTATTATTGTTCCCCCGCTACTAGGACCATTTTTGTAGCAGGCAGAACTGTTAGGATGTAATAAACATAAATTTCTGTAGTCACACAATTATCTTTGTGTCAATATCAACAATGGCCAGCAGTGTTGTCTTCTATTGATTTATGTTTGTAATGTTGGTGGTTATTTTGAGAGAAGAGCTATATGTGTACATCTGAAATCACAATAGTAATTTCTGCGTGTAAAATTATTATGGCATCAGTGCTACAGAAATATTCCTTGTTGTTTTATGTAACGTGTGTGCTAAAATCTTAAGGTGAATGGTTAGCCATTAATGTTATGAGGGCTGACACAGGATCACGCATGAAAAATTTTGTAGTGATGGGTAGAGGTGGTTCTGTAGAGGTAAGAGAAACTGCCGAAAGCAATGAGGCAGCTGTTTGAGCCCTTGAAACGCTTACTGAGGGAACCCTGTGGACAACGAAACAGCAGGCAGAGGCCCGGACTGCGAGGACGACGAGTCCACTCTAGTCAGGGCAGGAACAGCGATGTTAAGTGAGTTGCTTTGTACAGAAACAGACACATAATCTGTTTGGATAATGTTAGCCGTCTTCGTTGGCGCAGAGGAAATAACAACGCACTCAACAGCGGACTCAGTCTTGTGGTTCTTGCTGACAATGGATAAGAAATTAGATAACCAGGATAAACTATTCCATAAACGATCTGATGATCAAGACCAGAAATTAGATGAGCAAATGAAGGTCCTCAAGAAAAAATGTGACAACCAAAACAAAAAGTTAGGTAATTCGGTGGCTAGAGTAGATACGGTGGTCATCGACAGTCAGGTAGCTATTGACTCGATTCAGATAGAAGTAAAGGAAGTAAGGCAAGGTTTGAGTAATATGGTTGAGAATTTTGAGGACAAGATGACGGCCATCAAGCATGATTCAATAGGGCGTAAAAGCGTGGTGCCAGACAGGAAACAAGTTAAAGAAGTCGTGAAGGAAACGTGTACAGAGTATCATGAAATTCTATGTTGTGTATGTCAGCAGGTGGCGCAACAAGGGATTGTATAACAGGCACAGAGGTATGAAGCTGGCAAGGTTGCAGGGAAGTTCGAAGCACGTGCACCAGCCGTGGAGCAAATTTCGTTGTGAGGTAAAGAGGAATCTGGTAGAACACAACGTGCTGCCATGTGCGAGAATGAGGAAGTATGTTCACTGCAAGGATGCAAGTAGGTGCAGCTCGAAACAAATATAAGACCCGGGGAGGCGCCAGTGGTATTGCAGCGGACAAACACAGGCAGAGAGGGTACCCATGCGGGTGAATTTCATATAATCATTGGAGAAGAAAAGAGGAATAGAAAGAGATGGAGAGGAACAGTGGAAATAATGGACCTGGAAGAATGGCTCTGTGAAGTACGTCAGTCTCCCGAAGCAGCTCATATGAATCAGACCAGATAAGCTGATGTTGAATAATAATATAGAAGACATTCTGTGTCGGTATTGAATTACTCTGTTTACAGATGCTGCAATGAACAGCATCCCAAAATGTAGTCATGTCAGTTTGATAATGCACTTTCATCATCTTGGACAAATATATTAAAAATGAAATTTATATGGAGCCATTTGCACGATAAAGCAAGCGCCAGGATGTAAATTCTAATGCGTGAATGTAAAAAACGCGACGACTTGTGAAAGGCGTTATAGAATGAATTGTGTTAATGGATTATTCAGGACAAAATGAAATGTAATCATATGAATGAAAATTACAATTAAAGCAGTGATCGTGATCTAGTAAAGTTTTTTAGGGACATGCACAAAGAGAACTGTTAACTTGACCTTACGAATCCACAGAACTTATTCGGATCTGCATAACGAAGCTACGATACAAATTGCGACAGGAGTCAGTCACTGTCGGAAGAAACGTGAGTGATGTGGTTCTATTTCTTGTTGTAGGAGGCTAGGCGGTGATCAAGGATTGCATGGGCATAGAACCACTTGAAGATTTTGGTTTGAGAAAAGACAATGTCCCATGTTCTTCAGAGAACCAAAATTTTAGCCAGTTGCACAGGAGCTGAGACCATGTATCATGTGTCCAGCATCCCTATTATCATAACTTGCGGTGTTTGTAATGTGAATAAAGCCTAGCCAACAGTGCCATTGCGGAAGGCTAAAGTTGGAGGTGCATTTCAGAGGAAAAGTGTAAATATGAAACAGCAAGTTCAAGCAGACTTCGTATCTTAGCTGCATGTCTTTAGTGAAATCTTTCTAATCATTTCCACATCAACATTGATTGTAAATGAAGATAGATTCGATGCACGTGTGTCCGGAGGAAATTCCATGCACGAATCCCTTAATTTAAGAGTTTTTTAAGGAGTAATTGACAGAAAATTAGAAGTAATTCCTGACACACGACAGCAACATTTCGTAGGTATAACGTGCCACCCCGTCTTCAGTCCGGAAAAAAGTGCGTCACTTGTTTATATAGCCTCAACTTACTATCGATTTTTATGTGCTGGAAGAATGAAAAGATTAAGCTGTTTATATAGTTTCCTCAAATTTTTGTGTTAAAATGTTGCAGATATGTGATACCTGATGGTCGAGAAAAGCTGTGTCCTGTCACGTCAGGGAGTTTGAAACATCCGGCCGACTGCTGAATCGTGGCGTGCGCCAAAGATAACAGCTACGATGCAGCTGGCCACTTCGAACATTTGCCGGCGACCACAAAGAAGAAACACATATTGTTAAAGAGAGAATTAGCGTGACATGTATGGTCGCAGAGAATGGTGCTTGGGTTGTCCTTTTGGAATTTCAGGAGTAGTATTCGAGTATCGTTCGAGCAGTGAGCCTCGAGAGAGACCACCTCAAAAGCGTGATGAGATCGGCTCACACTTACGATCCATGAACTAGTCTGCAATGAGGATGGAACTGAAATGTGTTCCAAGCAGTTATAAGTCGTTTAGAAAGGTATTTTGAGAAGATTATCGGCTTGTGTAGAAAATGATTATTTCGCCGATTTTGGTAGAGTGTAGATTCAGGTACAGGAAAAGCTCCGATTTATGAAGTGTGAGATTAGTTTCTCCTATTTGTGGTTAATGGTGCGTCGTGCTACTTAATAGCCACACGAAGGTAGACGAACCGTGCTTCAATATGTTTGTAAGTTTTTCCGTTGGATGGTGTATGTGAGGAGACGTGTTCACGCGAAGTCGTTCATTTATTTTGTGGTTGAGAAAGCGTTGCATTGCATTATTGTGGCTGTAAAGGTGTACGCAAGCACTGAGGGATAGTAAATTAGCGATATTTGGTAAGGATGTAACGTGTGACTTCGGCTCGAGCGTCGGAATTTAGCGAATTCCGGAAATCTCATTGCGTGCACTGAATATGTTGTCTATAAAAATGTTATTTATGGAGAAACAATCGGAAGCTTATTGAGAATGTGAGAGCTTTTCCGTTTGGCCCTTAACGACAAGTCAAGAACCATTTAAAAGAAAAGACGCTAATTCTCTCTGAAAGAGATAATCGAATGCTGTGTTGAGAGTTTTAAAAACTTGTGGGTCGCGGAAATCAACGCCTGAAGTGGCCGAATTTGTCTGATTATTTGAAGTTCATATACATGAAAAGTGGCGGTGACACTCAGGTTCTTTTTAATTTTTTTTATTACATTTCTGCTTAGTGGTGTTTTGAATAGATAACCAGCGCTCTTAAAACAAAAAGCTGGGTTGTACTTGTATTGCAGGAAATAGAAGAAAACGGTTTTAAACTGAAAATGTCAGTACCGGACTTGTCCTTTATACCCAAACTATTAAAAAAAGAATTAAAGGCTTATTTGAAAGCAGACTAATATCTCGACTATATCTTTTCGGAATAAAGTACATGCAAAGACCAATAAAGTAAAAGATTGAGTACTGTTGAAAGGAAAGTTCAAAGAAATTAAAGAGAAGGAATAGTATTTTTTTGTGAACAACTTGAAACGAAAAGAAAGATAATTAATGAGTAGACAGAGAAAGCAAATTGCGTGTTGTGGAAAAGTGATTAATTATAAATGAAATGTTATTCCATTTAATTCTAAAAGGTTGAAATTAACTAAATAGTTCATTAAGATGAAATTTCAATAGGGCTCAAGGGTATTGTTGTAGCAAGGCGCTACTTATAGAGGTTATCGTTGATTGACCGCGAGACATAAACAGTATACAATTATATCTTTGGCTTGTGAACGTATTCTTCAATATAGGTTGCTATTATAGGTAAATTAAATACATCATTCTTACTCCCCGTAGACTCTCGCTTTTAGTATTTTTCAGGTGACTGATACTAGCTTTGGTGGTAGTTTATCTTTTGAACCTAGTGAACCCTGATAGTCAGATATATATATTTATCTGGTGAATTTTTCTTTGTTAGAACATGATTCTTTCTCTCAGAGATATTATCTTTTCTTATCACTTTTATTTACGTGCATAAGTAAATATGAAACGGGTTCTTGAAGGGTTGTTGTTGTCCATGTAACAACTTTAGATTTTGAACGTCATGCCTAAAATATAGCTGCCGTTAACTGAATTGAATGTAATTTTGTTAATTTCTGTTCATTGATTGCAAAGGAAGGCTCGAGAGAATTTAGATTGTTGCCAAGACAAAACTTACTGAACTAGTGGAACCTGTATAATTTAAAAAAATGAATTTTAACGTGAATTAATTATCTGTTCCAATTTATAAAGGTTCTCACAACGGAATCTCTCGTATTTACACTTACACTTTGAAAAATAAATTAATACTTCGGCGCGTAATGGCCGACGAGAGGCTGCATCGGAAGATGAGCTTCCCGCAGCGCAAATTAATAACATATGTGTAGTCGCTCAATGACTGCTTTCCGTATTGCGAAACAAAACCGTGTGAGTACCATAAACTACGTCCTTTCTCCTTGGCCATACAATCGCGTCTCTTAATGATCCATTTTTATTTTCATAGACAAGTTTTAAATAAAGATGCTACTTTTAATTTATCGCTGCATATCAGTTGTTTCAAGAACATTAACTTTATCTTTTATACTATGTGATGCTGGACTGTTTCGTCACTCTTGGTATCCAGAATGCATTACCCTTTGTACTGCGCCACCCTTTAGGTACCACCAAGGTTATTAAATAATAAGGTTGGGCAGTAAGCGCTCTGCTCTGCCATTGGCTGTCCTAGTGACGTCAGCATGGAAGCAAGCGCTCGCAAGCAGACGACACGGCATGCGCGTATACGTCAAGTTTTTGGCGGAAGATTTTGTTTATACCAGAATTGAGATGTCTAAACTGCTTTTCTGCAGCTAAAATATTACATTTAAAACTGATGAGTTATATTCTTTCGCAGATTATGCCTCAGACATCGGTAAAATATCAGATCACAACCACACTGACACACACTTGAAATTCGAAACCTCGGCTCAAATAAATCAGAAACTATTCATTTAATCGCATTGAAATGAAAAAAAAAAATGAAATGTCGTGTGACGAGGTCCTCCCGTCGGGTAGACCGTTCGCCTGGTGCAAGTCTTTCCATTTTACGCCAAGAAATTAACCTAAGAGCTCGAACTTGCACACACTTGTTTGTAAGAACAGCATTCCTTCTTTCTAAAGCAACTATAGTATTCATCAAAGTAACTTTATCTGTGTCTGAAAAAAACTGTCATCTGTACATGTGCTCTTATTATGATGTTTCTTATATGGTGACAGCTTTTCCAGAGTTTCCAGAGATCTCTTATGTAGTTCTCGTCTCTTATACCGTTTAGTTCTGTCTTCTGTTGCGGGTGACACATTGACAGTCGCAGTACTGCACGGTAAATTGCACGAAGGAACTGCATCTGGCTTGAGCACTCTTTTTCGGGGCAAATTAAGCAATCCAGACTGTAAATCCCTTAAGTAATCTGTTTCTGCGAAATGGCTAGAACATATTCGTGCATGCGCAACATTTACACTGTCTTTCCTAAAACATTTCGACAACCATAGTTTTTGTAATGTTTCATTATGCGGGAAACTGTGATACATTACGTCAGTTCCCTTTGTGCTCCGGTTGTAGAAAAAACAGCCCGTAACAGCACAGCCTGGCAATGTAAAAATTAATTTTCTCACTCACTCGTAGATTCTCCAATAAGAATTTCGCAGAACGAACCATAAACTATAGAGCAGGCGAACACAATATTGATCCCGCTGTTCACTATCGCTAACTATTTCAGTTCCGAATCAAATATCAATTACAGCAAAAGCCGTTAACACTCCCGAATTCCGAATGTTTCCGCTGTTGACTGAGTACCTCAGAAGAAAGAACTCAATCAAAATACTCCTTCAAACACAAAACAACACAAGAAAAACAATCACACACAATTTGAACTGTGTACTGTTTGGCACAGCTGCGTGCACCGTGACGTCATGCTCACAGCTGAGAAAACACGTTGCTTTCTGCGCATAGCTTTCTGCGCCCCCCTCGCCCCCTCTTGGATACCACTAATTCGTACGAGATACAGATGGGCCCAAAAAATGTTTCCACTGTTTAAAAGTCCATAACTGGCAAACTATTTGATGGAGTTGTCTCATCTTTGATAGTGTAATATTTTGTAGCTCTGGGGCAACCGCCACACAAGCGTTGTATTGCGTTTTTTAGTTTTTTCAGATAGCAGTCGCCAGGAAGTCAGTGTTTTGTTCTTAGTGGCACCTAGTGTTTACAAATAATTTTTAATCCACCCTTAACGCTTCACAATATTATTCACTGTTTACAACCCATAAAAATGCCAATATTTATGTGACGTACCGTCACAATCCGTTGTTGTAATTAATATCCAGATACCTATCACTGACTCCATTATACCACGAAGAGTGTTATTGTGTCTGTCCTTTCTTACATAGTGATGTCGTAGCGAGCTTAATGTGACTTATAGAGTGAGAAGCGGAATATGAAATCTTAAGTGACGTCGTTGCGTTAGTATAGACCAGTACTTCAAGCGTAGAGATTGTGTCGTTGAGGGCAGGCAAGGTCTTGTCAGTACAACATATTGTATTACTAGAGTGACCTACATTGGCCGATGTTGCTGATAGAGCTTGTTCATACAGTTTACAGAGGGGTCCAAAAAATGTATCCACTGTTTAAAAGTCAATAACTTGCAAACTAACTGACGGAGTTGTCTCATTTTTGGTGAAAGTGTAGCTTAAAGTCCAACTTAAGGATATCACTGTAGGTGTTCGAAATGGTCACCATTAACATCCACACTCAAACGATGCCACCGAACTGCAGCACGAACTACTGACTGCAACGTGTTCAGTTGGATATCTGCACATGACTGTAAGATGGATTATCGAAGTTCATCCGATGTGCGTGACTTTTGTCGATAAACGATGTCTTTTAGTGTTCCCCACAGGTAAAAGTCCATAGGAGTTAGGTCTGGGGAACGTGGTGGATACTCCACAACACCTCTACGGCCTAACCATCTTCCTGGTAGATTTTCGTCGATATACGCCCTAACACGATTTTGGTAATGGGCTGGGGCACCGTCTTGTTGAAAGTAAACTATTCCGACTCCATAGAAGTCTTGGATGGCAGGTAAAATGGATGTGTGAAGCTGAAACTGTGCCGTCAAAGAAGAATAGCCCAATCAAGCCCCGTTAAGAAAACCCACACCACACATTTACTCCTGGCAAATTCACGGCTTTGTCCAGATGGACGTTCGGATTTCCGGCTCCTAGTAGATGCAACTGTGGCAATGTATCGTACCATTGAGTTTGAACTGTGCCTCATCAGGCCACACAAATATCTCTGCAAACTCCTCATCGTTGCCCACCATGTTAGTAAATCACTCGCAGTCCTCCGTTCTACGATCTGGGTTGTCCTCGTTCATTGCGTGGAGCAATCGTGGGATCTAGCACTTCCACTTTGCTGTCTTCAAAATTCGCCCAACACTTGAGCGACTCACTCCAGTTTCACGGGCACCCTGTCTCACAGACTTCTGTGGTGAGCGAGTGAATTGTACCACACGACGGGAGTTAGCTGGACTTGTTACTGTTACAAGTCGTCCAGATCGTTGTTCGTTTACATCTTTAACACAGCGTTCGGCTTCAAATTTGTCTCGAGTGCGACGAATCGTTAAACGTGTCGGTGGCTGTGTTTGGTATTCGTTTCGCCATTGCCACTGAACCTCATTAATGTTTTCGTACTTAAAATACCACTTCAAAACTGACTTCCTTTCATCTAATGTAAGCCGTGCGCCAGCCATGTTTACTCGAATAACTAGGTGCCACTAAGAACAAAACACTGACTTCCTAGCGACTGCCATCTGACAAAACTAAAAAACTCAATACAACACTTGTGTGGCGATTGCCGGAACTACAAAATATTACACTACCAAAGATGAGACATCTCCATCAAATAGTTTGCCAGTTATGGACTTTTAAACAGTGGATACATTTTTTGGACCCATCTGTATCTCGTACGAGTTTGTGGTGTCTAAAGGGTGGCGCAGTACAAAGGGTAATGCATTCTGGATGCCAAGAGTGACGAAACAGCCCAGCATGTCAGAGCAGGAGATGAACATAATGAATTAATAAATTTTCTCTGCATGAATATAGAGGTATTCTTGGAGTCAGCAGGAACCATCTGGAATTTTACATAGCGTTTCAAGATCGTGACCTCAAACTAGGTGATAAAATTCTGAATAAATCGCATAGGTTTTCGAGAAGGAATCAACTTTTGCTGAGTAAATTTTTAGTACGTATAATGGTCCACTCTGCATGTAAAGGCCAACTGATGCAAAGACGTTCGAGGCAGAGACGATCCGGACCGTAAGATTCCGTGGATTGTATAATGTTAATAACATAAACTACTTGTGAGACTAAGTGCCTATGTAGAAGTTAGGGATTCTTTTCAAATGTTTGTCTAAGTTCACCTGGAGGGACTAACCACTCACCAGAATTTTGTTCGTTGCTTTGTGTCATAGTAGAAAGTTCCTTGTTGAAGCTCATAGTATGGACTGCTTAACTTAAAGAGACGCAGATATCGTGAGTATCTGACAAGCTATCAGTTTGTTTCACCCGTTTTATAGGAAATAAGGTACTTGTGTTTGTGTGCATTTTATAACAATACTAACTGAAAAATTTTCTATTTTCCTGCGTCAGACTCGGTGTGAGATGATCCTTGACAGTTTCTGTAGGCTGGGCGCAGCTGCTTCGTGTGTCTACGACGCGATTTTGTAAACTTCTCTATAGGCAGCTGTTTTCACCTGCAGCCATTTGCGGCTTAAAACTGTCAGAAGCACCACCAGGCTTCAGGCATTTCCTTAAGTTGACTCAACTATAGGAGTGTCCTGTTAGTAAATATGAAATGCATTAAAACCTGTTGCATGATGCGGGCTTTTTCACGCGTCTCATTCTTTATCAAGTTATATCTCTTGAAATGTGTGTTGTACAATGATGTGTTTATGTAGCTACATTCTGCGCATTTGTGGATACTGTCTACGAAATATGTTGTGAGAAGAGTTAGTAGCAAAGAAGTAATAAATTTAAACGTCATTCATGATGTGTCAGTTTTTCACGCATTTCACTGTTCATGACGTCATATCTTCTGAACTATGATAGACAGGTGGTTCGTACCCTCACAGAGTTTTTTGGCTGAAAGTAAGGGACAGTGTAAGGGACAAGTTTGATCGAAATCGGTTCAGTGGTTCAGGAAGAGATGTGGAACACACACACACACACACACACACACACACACACACACACACACAGTGTACCAAGTTTGATCGAAATCGGTTCAGTGGTTCAGGAAGAGATGTGGAACACACACACACACACACACACACACACAGCTCTTGAGACAATAAGTATCTAGGGTGAACTAACGGTTTATTTTCAAATGTTTGCCTAAATGTGGCACGATGGAGTAAGTACTCCCCAGAATTTTATTCCTTGGTTTGTGTCAAAGTAGGAATGTCGTTAGTGAAGATCATAGTGTGGAATGGTTAATTTTAAGCGATGCATATAGCGCGAATATTTGACAAGGTATCACTTTTACTCAGCAGTTTCGTAGCAAACAAGAGGCTTTCTTGCAATCCAGAACGAATTCATGGTAAGTAACTTCTTTACAAGTGTTCTCCATGTTACACGTGGCCAAGCCTGCACAGACAGTGGTCTCTCATCGATTTTAAATGGCTTTCATATTGGGCACCATGCACTTGCTAATGTAATGTAAATTTAATGATATTTGCATGTGAATTTTGTGAGAATCAAGAACGGTTAAATGGTGAATAATGTATATGCTGTTGTCTTACACACACAACGAGGGCATCGCTGCACAGACATTGAGTATCTACCGTTCTAGAACAGTACTCATGTCAGGCAGTGTGCGCATGTGTGGGAATTTTATATGAATGTTTTCGTGCGAATTGCTGTTGTGCCAAGGACAACTTCACGGTGGCTATCAAAATGGTTCAAACGGCTCTGAGCACGATGGGACTTAACGTCTGAGGTCATCAGTCCCCTAGAACTTAGAACTACTTAAACCCAACTAGCCTAAGGACATCACACACCTCCATGCCCGAGGCCGGATTCGAACCTGCGACCGTAGCTGTCGCGCGGTTCCAGACTGAAAGGCCTAGAATCGCTCGGCCACACCGGCCGGTTGGTGGCTATCATATACGACATTACTCTGCTATACTCGCACGTGGTCACAGCTGCATAGACAAATAAGATTTCATAGTTCTTGATCTGTATCAGAGAATTCAATAAGCGAGTGTTCGTATGTATTCTGTTAAGCTGAAATTGTAACTAGTTCGCCTGCTTGTTATTCTTAAGGCCACTTCTCTAACTTTTGCAACCAGTACGCAGTTGTGCTTTATATGGATGTGCTGTCAGTAAATGTTCGACCTTTTTTTTTTTTTTTTTTGCTTACCCACAATAGTTGGTAGCTGGTATGGTGCCATACTTTGGTTCTAAGTGTATGTACATCAGACAGAGTGTATTATGACCCAGATACAAACCCCGCCAGATAGTTGCTGAGGACACCAACCTAAATAACCTGGTACTTTTGAATTATTCCGTCATGAAATCACGACACCTTTAATATCTACGAACATAAATTGTAAGAATACAAACTGAGAATAGGAATGAGTGGGATAATCAAGCTGAGTGAATTAAAATACTTTTCTTTCTTTGACTGCTAACATTCAACCTGTAGTGCCTTACACTACCGAATCTTAGCTGTTGACTCCCTAGATGTTGTAACGGATAAGATCCCTGTTTTATTCAGACAAGCACCTGGTCAGAGAGCTAAAGCGGACCTTTAAATTCAATTTATCCCCAAAGAAAGGTTAATTCCATCACCACTCTTATCCTATATCTCCCATGTTGCAATTTTCCTAACGTACAACGAGATGGTAATTGAAACACCGCCGTCTCAATGAATATGTATTATTCGCGCAGAATCTTACAGATACATTAGCAAAAATGAGACACAAATGCTTTCCATGGGAGCTTGACTTCTGTTGGCATTTTCAGCTTGTTCCAAATGCTTTAACCTAACTAACTCGTTTGTTAATGGAGTTTGTGGGTGTCAAACTAGTATGAACATTTCTAGACAGTATTCATAAACATCCTAGAAAGTTGTTAAAGGTGGGGGCAGGGAGCACTACAAAAATTATTCAAATCTATCCACAATCAGATTTAAGGTTTCTGATTTAATGTCCTTAGATAATCCATAACTCTTAGAGAGTTCGTATCTATTCTATAAACATTTCATTCATCGCACTCCTACAGATCTTGTGGCCATTAAATAACCTCACACAAATTGGTCACAAGTGCCGACAAACGCCCAGGCCATTATACCGGTATCATTCACAGTAGTTAGACATATTGAGCTGCACCTTATTACGGATGCTTATCTAATCCTGTCGAACAACTATACAATAAAGCTGCGTCCCTCGGCATTATGTGAAGTGTAAATTTAGAAGTGTATGTGGAACTTGTAGAAGATTAAGCTCATCTATGTACCACAGATGTAACTCTACGGTTACCTTCTGAAAGTCGCTGTAATGAGCTTTTCAAGTACCTTACACTGTTTTTCGGATTGTGTAGCGTCTATTGTTCATTGCTTGTAAATACGAGGTGCATTCAAGTTCTAAGGCCTCCGATTTTTTTCTAATTAACTACTCACCCGACATCGATGAAACTGACGTTACTTCTCGACGTAATCGCCCTGCAGACGTACACATTTTTCACAACGCTGACGCCATGATTCCATGGCAGCGGCGTAGGCTTCTTTAGGAGTCTGTTTTGACCACTGGAAAATCGCTGAGGCAATAGCAGCTCGGCTGGTGAATGTGCGGCGACAGAGAGTGTCCTTCATTGTTGGAAAAAGCCAAATGTCACTAGGAGCCAGGTCAGGTGAGTAGGGAGCATGAGGAATCACTTCATAGTTGTTATCACGAAGAAACTGTTGCGTAACGTTAGCTCGATGTGCGGGTGCGTTGTCTTGGTGAAACAGCACTCGCGCAGCCCTTCCCGGACGTTTTTGTTGCAGTGCAGGAAGGAATTTGTTCTTCAAAACATTTTCGTAGGATGCACCTGTTACCGTAGTGCCCTTTGGAACGCAATGGTTAAGGATTATGCCCTCGCTGTCCCAGAACATGGACACCATCATTTTTTCAGCACTGGCTGTTACCCGAAATTTTTTTGGTGGCTGTGAATCTGTGTGCTTCCATTGAGCTGACTGGCGCTTTGTTTCTGGATTGAAAAATGGCATCCACGTCTCATCCATTGTCACAACCGACAAAAAGAAAGTCCCATTCATGCTGTCGTTGCGCGTCAACATTGCTTGGCAACATGCCACATGGGCAGCCATGTGGTCGACCGTCAGCATTCGTGGCACCCGCCTGGATGACACTTTTCGCATTTTCAGGTCGTCATGCAGGATTGTGTGCACAGAACCCACAGAAATGCCAACTCTGGAGGCGATCTGTTCAACAGTCATTCGGCGATCCCCCAAAACAATTCTCCCCACTTTCTCTATCATGTCGTCAGACCGGCTTGTGCGAGCCCGAGGTTGTTTCGGTTTGTTGTCACGCGATGTTCTGCCTTCATTAAACTGTCGCACCCACGAACGCACTTTCGACACATCCATAACTCCATCACCACATGTCCCCTTCAACTGTCGATGAATTTCAGTTGGTTTCACACCACGCAAATTCAGAAAACGAATGATTGCACGCTGTTCAAGTAAGGAAAACGTCACCATTTTAAGTATTTAAAACAGTTCTCATTCTCGCTGGCTGTAAAATTCCATCTGCCGTACAGTGCTGCCATCGCTGGGACGTATTGACAATGATCGCGACCTCATTTTAAAACAATGCGCATGTTTCTATCTCTTTCCAGTCCGGAGAAAAAATCGGAGGCCTTAGAACTTGAGTGCACCTCGTACAGAAAAGACAGTTAATGATGAAATGAACTTGTTTGAAAGTGAAACATTCTTTCGATGTGCAAGATCGTTTGTAGGTGCACACCAAAAATATGAGGAAACAGTTGTTGAAACGCTTTAATTTTATTTTTAGTTTTTAAATTAACGAATGTTTGTTAATTACATTTAAATAATGAACTTGAATAACAACAAAATCAATGCGAACACAAAAAAACAAAAAAAACGAAGAACACTGAACAAATGAGGGAACGAATAACGTGAACTCAGAATAGTAAAAATCCTGATAGAACAAAAAAAAATTCATCAGACTGAAGCGGCTCCCGAAGCGTTTTCGCTGAGACTCTCGGCTGCCACCTCCTCCATCTCTTCGCAATATTGGGTCACCTTCGCTGCATCCTGCTAGGCAAACATAGTGTAGTTGCGCCATTAAAATGCACAACATTTTTCACCCAGAACTTACATGACAAAATAAAAGTAGCTAAGAGTCTTGAGACGTTGTGATGATTAAAGTGTTGTACCGAGCAACATTATTTTGTGTGTGATACAAATAAAGTCTAAAGAGAAACAAAATTTGAAACGCATTGCTAATGCTTAACAGTTAATAAGTTACACACAGAACTATTAACGAACAGGAACCTTAAAGCTGATGAAAGTGTTATATGGTTTGAAAATGTAAGTCTTCTAATATCACTGACGGTACAACAGGATTGCGTTGAAGAACTCTTACTGGTCGTAATGCCGTAACTGGAAGAAGATTCACTAACCACTGGCAATTTATCATTTAAATTGTCTCTAGAAGGTAACTCCTTCCTTGTAAACGGTTTTGATACGGCTATGGCTAATGTTATGGGATTATTTTTTCTAATATTGATGTTGCAAATAAGAGAAGCTCCTCTCAAGTATTCTTTTCACTAGGAGTAATCACAATTCACTGTACACTTCCACTCAGTGAAGAACAGTGTATCAGTTGCAAGCGTTACGATGTTTCGGCAGTCACAGGTGCTACAGAATTCTTCATATGCTCTCATCCCCTGAGTTTACAGAGCAGTTCATTTGACACACAGTGAACCCAGCCCTTTCCAGGAAATCTACTTTACTTTAAACATATGGAGAAAGGCATGACGCTATTCCGGGTACTAGGAAATGTTGGAATTTGTGATTAGAGATGTTGCAGACAGAAGGACCGCACACTGCCTCCAACAATTGCACGGCGGGAAGCCTCACAGTATGCAGCAGCCTCACTCTCGAGCCACAGTACCACGTGCCAATGGGACAGCGACCAGCCGGCCGTGACAGGTGAAGCCCACTACCTACCTGTGGCGTACCTCATTGCAGCCCCTGATGCGGCGCAGCGTCCTCATTTGGATCTCTATTTGACAGCTTCATGATGCATCAATTCCTGATCCACTAAGAAGCCTCGCCACTGTACACCGAATCTTGGAAAGTTGCACTCAGTTTCCTGGCGTGTGGGCAATCCCACAATTTGGCTACGACTTGTGCAGTCTTCCATGTGATGGCATATAGTGCCTTAACTGAGAAAATTCACTTTGTCAGCAGGCTTGTCTAGTCCATCCAACATTCCCTCTTTTACACCTCTTTCAGAATTTACGTATTTTTTTTGTATTTTCTCTGATATCTTTTTTAGACACTTTCGATGTTTCTTTAAAGAACTATGTCCCTGTTTTGTATAGATAGGGTATTTTGTATTATTAAACCCACATTATATGATTTTTTTTATGGTTCTGTGCATTCTGTATGACCTTGCCACATTGGGGTGGTTTCTGTTTCTTACAGTACAAGTTACCCACACCACAGGTGCAACCATACTGAAGAAGTTTCTGTGCAGAGCTCGAACTAATATACAGTTCCTGAAGAAGGGTATCAGCAGTTTCAGAAGTTTGAGAGGTCGCAGTATGAATGAATGGCTGCACTTACACTTAAGTAATAGTAAACATGTCGTTTCTGTGCTGATACTGTGAACAGCCGAAGAACAAGGAAATTTCTTCAAGAGTTGGTCTAATTATGAATAAGAACACAGGAATGGTGCAGAACAGCAAGGTGAACTTACTATCTACGTCTACATCTACATTTATACTCCGCAAGCCACCTAACGGTGTGTGGCGGAGGGCACTTTACGTGCCACTGTTATTACCTCCCTTTTCTGTTCCAGTCGCGATGGTTCGCGGGAAGAACGACTGTCTGAAAGCCTCCGTGCGCGCTCGAATCTCTCTAGTTTTACATTCGTGATCTCCACGGGAGGTATAACTAGGGGGAAGCAGTGTATTCGATACCTCTCGAAACCTGGCGAGCAAGCTACACCGCGATGCAGAGCGCCTCTCTTGCAGCGTCTGCCACTTGAGTTTGCTAAACATCTCCGTAATGCCATCACTGTTACAAAATAACCCTGTGACGAAACGCGCCGCTCTTCTTTGGATCTTCTCTATCTCCTCCGTCAACCCGATCTGGTACGGATCCCACACTGATGAGCAATACTCAAGTAGAGGTCGAACGAGTGTTTTGTAAGCCACCTCCTTTGTTGATGAATTACATTTCCTAAGGAGTCTCCCAATGAATCTCAACCTGGTACGCGCCTTACCAACAATTAATTTTATATGATCATTCCACTTCAAATCGTTCCGCACGCATACTCCCAGATATTTTACAGAAGTAACTGCTACCAGTGTTTGTTCCGCTATCATATAATTATACAATAAAGGATCCTTCTTTCTATGTATTCGCAATACATTACATTTGTCTATGTTAAAGGTTAGTTGCCACTCCCTACACCAAGTGCCTAGCTGCAGATCTTCCTGCATTTAGCTACAATTTTCTAATGCTGCAACTTCTCTGTATACAACACAAAAGTCAGTCCCGCATCGTTAGTACAAGTACAGTAGACTACTAAATCCGGGGATTATCATGATTTGGAAAGAATGTATGAGGCGATAAAGTAAACTATTCATAGCGTAAAGAATACGAAATTTTAACTGTGATGGGAGGCTAGAATTCAACCGCAGGGTACAGAGGAGAGTAAAGTAATAGGGGACTGAATTAAAAAGGAAGTCTCAGAGTAGTAATTTGCACGGACATCAGTTTAAGTCAGTTTAAAACTAAAACCTGTTAGAAACCTCGAGAAATCAGAAGATTTCAGACAGATTATGCAATGGCAAGACAGAGTCTTAGGAACCAGATTTTAAACAGATTAAAGTTTCCAGGAGCAATTATGAACTCTGCCCGTAAATTGTCGTCTGTTAACTGCTTTTTGAAACTGAAGAAGCTGCAAAAAGATATGAAATATTTTTAAAGGCAACGATATTTTTATACTGTAATATTGTTTCGGAATGATTAGTAATATATTCATTTATGACATTCTCGGCGTAATTTATTTTAGCTCCTGCTTTCCTATCCCCTCAGGTTCATTACTCATAGGTTCAATACCGCTAACAGTTTTGCTTAATCTCACTTATATATTAAAGCGCATAGCATTTTTTTCAGTAATAAGTAGTACTCTATTTGTTTGCGCTACTGTCACTGTTTACTGTGTGACTGGGCAGATCAGTCTGTGATATTGGTGACCATGTTTACATTACAGATCACATTATCTAACTAACTTACACAGTTAAGGAAGCAATAACATGACTCAAAAGGTACTTAGCCTCACTTGTAATCGATAGAACAGTTCAGCTATGGTGTGGTCGAGCTCTTCGGCGAAGTTTAATATCGCTGTTAGCGACAAACCAAACAAAGATGTTATTCCACAGAAAATTGGAATTAGATGCAGTTGCGTTACGTCGATAACGACTTTGTCGTAAAGAGAAAGTGGATTGCTAGTATTGCACCGTTGCCTCAGACCAACAGATCTGTCAGTAGCCTTCAGTCAGTCTGAATTTCCAGGACAGAGTTATATATATATATATATATATATATATATATATATATATATATATATATATATATATATGGTGAATGTGAAGGCGTTTTAGGCTGCCGCGCGTCACGCGAGTAATATATTCGGAACTGTGTCAATTTTACAACGTAAGCTTACTTTTCCTGAGTAATACCTTAAAGTTAGACCATACGTTTCTATTACGATCATCTAAGCAAAGGACGTTACAATATTAGATTGTAATGAAGTGACTCAATTCCTTAGTCCTACTTGTAAACATGATATTCGCATGCATTTTACAGTCATCGAGGTTCGTCCGAATCATGAGATTGATTCAGATGGCTGAGTGGCTAATTCTGCAGTGTGTACAGTCTCAGATGTAACTGGTTTTTCGCTTTCACCCTCTCTGACCATTTCCACGTGCTTACTCTTCAAGGTAGCAATGATATTGACTTACCTCAGCGGGGCCCTCTTGCTGCGCATCGACGAATTTCATCTCTTATTCTTTGGTTACAGTGTCAGGTTTAGCAGTCAGTTCCGGGTTGAGGTCCTCCATTATCGGAATTAATTCAGCTATCTCATTCACTTTGGAACGCTCAATACCTTGGACCTGTGGAGGGATTGATTTTACACCATGAGTTATTCGGTTACGATGGCACATGTCTAACAGACAGAAAATTACAAACAAGACTTACCATTCTTAAAAATATTATATAATAAATAATCAGCCCTCAACTGTAGCCGGCAAGTTTTATGAAATGCTATAAATTTCAATTAAAAATTCAGATATAAAATAAAAGACAATTGTGAGGTACAAGAATGAAAAAACGGAGGAAATATTTTTAAGAAGCACACTTAATTGAATTAGGGGTAGGTTGGCGTGACTGTTGCTATGGCACCTGTACAGCGTTGCTATGGCACCTGTACAGCGTTAACTAGGGACTAGAAAAAAAAATTCTGAAGATGTTCAGAGCTTAGAATATAAGAACCAGATTATTGCTGATGTAGTGTTTAGTGTAACCAGAATAGCGCATGAGAAGAATTAAGCCCTTCAGAAGATTAATGATCTCAGATGTGATAAATTGTCTGTTGCTCATTTTGTATGCAACATTTTTGTCGGTGTTCTGTTTACTACTTACGACAGTACAGAACATACCTACAGTGTGTTAGGGGTATAAGTGTAGATATTGTGATTAGTATTACCTTAATATATACGCACTTCAGAGTGTTAATTGCGTCTTCTCTGCATCTAACAGTCTTCCAAGAAACACTACCTTATGTTTTGTGCTTGGTCGGAACTTCACCACTAAGTGGACTACGCCTGTCACGATATAGTAACTGTTTGTGTCCACTCATCCAAACTTCAGTACCTGACCTGATGCCCATAGGGAAATAATCATTAATGGCTTCGCCTTGCTACATGTACTTGGAATTACTACTCAACCTAAAACCATACTACAACTAGTAGCTTTAGTTATTAGTCTGCAATTGAAGTAAATACTGATGTAATGTTGTTGAGTACACTGTCCTCAGTCACCAGTAAAAACATGTGCACTTATACCCGTAACACCCTATATGAACAGCAAGTACGTTGCAAAGTATGCATCCAGTTGTAAAGGGAGTGTGATAATTTAAATGTAATTTATTTATATTTGTGTATTGAACACTTAGGATCACGCTATAATTTCATTTCTTATTTGTTGAAGTTTCCTCTTCTCCAGTACTACTTCATATGGACGCTGGGCTATTGCTTCTGTTCATCCGTCGAGGCTCTTCCAGTCTTCTTAGTTCTTTTGACTTAAAATCCTTCCAAATTTTGAATCGTGGTCCCAAATGTGTGCGTATTTAATATCTAAACTTCCTGAATGTTGAACCTTTACAAATCATTACAAGCTTCCTAAATCCATGTAGTTGTCTTTTCTTTCCACAGGTAGTCGAATATTCTTTTGGGTAGCCTGGTTTTGTTCATTCTATAGAGGTGTCATAGAAATGGTACCCTTCTCTTTCTCGTGGTCTCCGAGATTTTCTCCACCTTTTGTAGATTTCATTTTTACTTGAAGTTTCCAGCCAATTTCAACCTGGGTTGGATCCATGATTTTCTGTAATATTCTTCTTTCTAGTATCTCCAGCTTCTCCAACTTGTAATTCATTGAGAGGCATTCGTTGGCATACAGGCACTCTGTTTTTACCACAGAATTGCAGTGGTTTATTTTGGCGTTCTGAGAGACGCACTTTTCCTTGTAAATGTTTTAATTAATCTGTAAGCTCTCTCTATTTTTGAGATGCGGTGCCCCCACAGCACCTTTCTCCAGTCCGTTCTCATGTATGGCTTCACGGAGCTGATTGCAGTTTTTTACCCTCTCAGTCCGTTAAATCTCTGTTTCAAGGAATTATGATCCATGTTTGTCACTTGTCATGAATTTGGACTTCTGTTTCGAGATCCTAAGTCCTGTCTTGCAAGCGATCCTTTCTAGTTGGTTGATCTGTATGGATGCTTCTTCTCTCTGAAAGTGTTGCCACATCATCAGCGAAAGCCAACCAGTTGACTTTGGTTCCTCCCGATTTTCTTTCTAGACAGATTGGGACAAATCTCTTGATTTCCAAGTTCAGGATTCCAAAATCTCACAATCTTCCCCAGGACACAGTTAAATAGTATTGGCGATAATCCATCGTCTTGTCGCATATCTGTCTTGATTTAAAGTAGTTGGGACAATTCTCCCATAAACATCACTTCGGAAGTTGTGCCTGTTAAGGTTTCTGTGATAATGTTTGCCAGCTTATCTTTGTCGCCAAATTCTCTAATGATCCTATCTAGGGTCTCTCCATTTTAATATTATCACTTTTTATCAAGTGTCAAAGTTAAATACTGTGGGGTCTTGCCCACTAGTCGCTATTAGGGTACATAAGGGATGCAGCGTTCTCGGAATGTTACACAACAGTTCAAACAAATAACATTTGTAGTTTTATTTCTATAAAGCAGTTGACAATATTTAACCTTTTGAGATTTACTGTTAGTAGTCACAAACGAGGGGTGACAGGCAATATATATAGCCGGCCGCGGTGGTCTCGCGGTTCTAGGCGCGCAGTCCGGAACGGTGCGACTGCTACGGTCGCAGGTTCGAATCCTGCCTTGGGCATGGATGTGTGTGATGTTCTTAGATTAGTTAGGTTTAAGTAGTTCTAAGTTATAGGGGACTAATGACCACAGCAGTTGAGTCCCATAGTGCTCAGAGCCGTTTCAACCATTTTTTTGAACAGGCAATATAATTAAGAGTCCTTGATATGTGAACTGTTCAGGCAAGTTGACACATGTGACTGATAACTAACGTCCGCGATCCGGTGCAGATCTGTGGGGTCGAGGCTATTTTTTTTTCTTTATTGTAATTTTAAAACCTGTATAACAGGCAGGTTGTCAGCAGCGTTCTATGCTGCTCTTCAGCCATAGGATACAAAATGAGAAAAAAACAGAAAGATTACACATAGGTTACAGAACGGTGGGCAAGAAAACAGTTGACACAGAAAGGCAAACACGGAGCCGTTCACACTCGACGATATTCCACACTTGAAACTGTTGACACGACGCACAAACACGGAATATGGCGATGGCACAGGTGAACGATGGAGTGCGACGGTGAACACTGAACACTAAACACGAAGGCACACATGAGACACTGATGGCGATGATCTCCGGCGCGCGAAAGTCGACGTAACGTGTGCGAGTCCGGGGACCTGCCAAGACGGGAAGAAGGGCGAGGGTGGGGGGGGGGGGGTGGAGAGGGGAGAACAAAGGTGCCAATGGCTGAGGATATGGGAGGTGGAGTAGAGGGACAGGGGAGGGGAAGCCCGGGGGAGGAGTGGGGAGAAAGGGATGAGGGAGGGGGGGTGCCCAAAGGAACAGAGACAGGAAGAGGGAAGGAGGATCAAATTTGGTAGGAGGGGTATATGGAGGGAAGGAGGACATCATCAGGGAGGAGGAGTTGGCGGAAGCCACCTTGGGAGAGGGTAAGGAGGGTAGAGAGATGGAGACCGGGTGGGACGTGGGAATACAGGTGCAGCAGCGGGTGGGGGCGGGAGAGGATGGGCGAGACAAGCGGGTGAGGAGGATCGAGTTTGCGGGAGGTGTACTGGATCCATATCCTCTCAAGGAAAAGGAGGAGGTGGGTGAATGGAATGAGATCGTACAGGATCCGTGTGGGAGAGGGGAGACGGATGCAATAGGCGAGGCGGAGAGCATGGCGTTCAAGGATTTGGAGGGATTTGTAAAAGGTAGCGGGGGCGGAGATCCAGGCCGGATGGGTGTAACAAAGGATAGGGCGGATGAGGGATGCATAGGTGTGGAGTATGGTGGAGGGGTCTAGACCCCATGTACGACCGAAAATAAGCTTGAGGAGATGGAGACGGGAGTGTGCCTTGGCTTGGATTGTCCAGAGATGGGGGGTCCAGGAGAGGCGATGGTCGAGGGTGACGCCAAGGTACTTGAGAGTGGGGGTGAGGGCGATAGGACGGCCATAGACGGTGAGATAGAAATCAAGGAGGCGGAAGGAAGGGGTGGTTTTGCCTACAATGATCGCCTGGGTTTTGGAGGGATTGACCTTGAGCAACCACTGGTTGCACCAAGCGGTGAGCCGGTCAAGATGGGATTGCAGAAGGTGTTGGGAAAGCTGCAGGGTGGGGGCAAGGGCAAGGAAGGCGGTGTCATCGGCAAACTGGAGAAGGTGGACGGAGGGTGACGGCGGCGGCATGTCCGCCGTATACAAAAGGTACAGAAGGGAGGAAAGGACGGAGCCTTGGGGCACACCGGCGGAGGGAAAAAAGGTGTAGGATTCTGTGTTATGGATGGTGACGTAGGAAGGACGGCGGGAGAGAAAGTAGCTGATCAGACAGACGTAATTAATGGGAAGGGCGAAGGTTTGGAGCTTGAAGAGGAGACCGGAATGCCATACGAGGTCATAAGCACGTTCGAGGTCCAGGGAGAGGAAGATTGCAGAACGACGGGAATTAAGCTGTTCAGAAAGGAGATGAGTGAGGTGAAGGAGAAGGTCGTCGGAAGAGAAGGATGGCCGAAAGCCACACTGGGTGATGGGAAGGAGGCGGTGCTGGCGGAGATGCTGGTGGATGCGGCGGGTGAGGATAGATTCCAGGACCTTGCTAAAGACTGAGGTAAGGCTGATGGGACGGTAGGAGGAGACGGTGGATGGCGGTTTACCAGGTTTAAGGAACGTCAGGATACGTGAGGTTTTCGACAGGTCAGGGTAGTAACCGGTGGACAGGACTACATTGTAGAGCCTGGCGAGAGTGGAGAGGAAAGAGACAGGAGCTTCATGAAGGTGACGGTAGGTGACACGATCGTGACCAGGAGCGGTGTTGCGTTTGGTGCGGAGTGTAGCAATGAGATCCTGTGTAGTGATAGGGGCATTGAGTTCTGTGTGTGCAATGTTGTCCAAGTACTGGAAATCAGGCGCTAGGGGAGGGACAGAGGTGTCAGTTTGATCGCGGACATCCGGGAAGAGGGAGTAATCGAACTGGGGATCGTCAGGGATGGAAAATACATCAGAGAGGTAGGAGGCAAAGTGATTGGCCTTACTAAGGGTGTCAGGGAATGGGTGATCATTATGGAGGAGAGGATAGTAGGGGGAGGGTTTAGTTCTGGTAGGGCGACGGAAGGCTGACCAGAACTTGGACGAGTTGATAGGTACTGTAGCATTCAAACAGGAGCATGTCTGTCGCCAGTCCCGGCGTTTCTTGCCCGCGTGCAAATTACGAATGTGTCGCTGGAGTTGCCGGTGGCATCGTAATGTGTCCGAGTCATGCGTGTGGAGGAAGGCACGGTAGAGATGACGGGATTCACAGAGGAGGAGGACGGCCTGTGAGGGTAAGGTAGGACGGGGGGGGGGGTGGATGGCGACAGTAGGGACCAGTAGGGACGTGGGCCTCCACGGCCTCAGACAAGGTCTGCTGGAGAAAGGAGGCGGCATGGGTTACATCGTCAGGGTAGCAGTAGGTGAAGGGGTGGAGAGGGTATCCCGGTAGGCATTCCAGTTGGCACGGGAATAGTCATGGATATACTTTGGGGGAGGGTCATTACGAGGGTCGGGGCGGGGGCGACGACCGTCGGAAACTGTGAGGAGGACAGGGAGATGGTCACTACCAATAGGCTCCAGGACATCCAACGTTATGCGGCCAAGTAGGTTAGGGGAGGAAAGGATAACGTCGGGAGTGGAGTTGGATTCGGGACGGGTGTGCTGGGAGATGGGGATGAGGTCCCCTTGAAGGGAGGAGAGGAACCGATGCCACCGCCGTAACTGGGCGGTAGGACGAAGGGAATTGCCAAGAGGGGTGGGAGCGTCCAGAGGACAGACAGGTACAGTGAGTTCAGGAGTGGTCGGAGGGGGTCGGGCTTTACACTTTTGGGAGTAGGTGGGATGGGGAAGATTACAGGTATTGCAGGAGGGAGGGGATTGTAGGTTAGGGCACTGCCGGAGGAAGTGCATTTGTTTACAATGCGGGCAGGTGGGGGCCTCGCGGCACTCAGCTGTTGGGTGTGCGTTATAGCGCAGACACCTCTGGCAGCGCAGGGATTGAGGAGGGGAACGGGAGGGGAACGGGAGGGGTCGACCTTATAGCGCTGGTGGAAGAGGAGAGCACCCTCCTTCATCAGACAGTCAATAGAGGGGGCGTCCTCGAAGAAAACGCGCATAAGACGGGTGGGGCCGGATGAGTTGAAAATGCGCTGGACCGCTCGCACCTCCAGTGTGGGATGTGCCGTGAGCTCCACCAACACCTCCTCCACCGTGATCGCCGGACTGAGCCGAGTGATCACAGCAGTGAGGGTCGGCGGGCGACGCGGGGGTTGGGGTTGGTGGGTTGGAGATGGAGAATGAGCAGGGGTGAGGAAGCGTTGGGGCCAAAACGGGTGATGGGGAGGCGGGAGAGGATGTCAGTATGGAGGGTAGGGCTGGGGGAGGAGATGAGAACGGAATCCCGTCTGGGAGTGAGGAGAGAGATGGGGGCACCAGGGACGTGTTGACGGAGGAGGAGGGAGAGATTCCGGGCCTCGAGAAGGGAAGGATCCAGACGGGAGAGGAGGTATTTGTAAAAAGAAGGGGGGAGGAGGAGGAGGAAGCGGAGGGAGCAGGGGCAGGTGGGGAGACATCCATGGCATCCTGGGAGGGGGAAGGAGGACGGGGTGGGGCCTTTTTGGAAGTAGATGAGGTGGCGGTGCCACTAGGGCGTTTAACGGCGGCAGAAGGGAGGGTGGTGACATGAGGGATGGGAGCTATAGGGAGGTGGCGGGTACGGGCAGGTCCCGGCATGGACGCAGCAGACGGCGCCGGAGATGGTGACGGTGAAGGCGACGGCGGTGGCGGTGACGGCGAAGGCGATGGGGAGAGTTGGGCGTGGGCAGTGGCCCGATGGGCCACCACCCTAGCTGGAGATGAAGTAACAGGCTGGGGGAGTGGGGGGAAAGGATCAGAGGGAGAGGAGCGGGAGGAAGAAGTTGGAGAGGGGGCGACAAAGAGCGAAGGCGAAGGGAGAGTGAGAAGAGGAGGGATGGAAAGAGGGGGGTGTGACTGGGCACACCATGTAATGGTGGTGGTGGCGGCAGAGGGGGACGTGTAGACTATGGCTGTGGTAGTAGTGGTCGTAGTGGTGGTGGGGGCTGACATGATGACAAGGATATAGAAAAGTACACAGGACAAAAAGGAAAGGGGAAGAAGAAGAAGAAGAAAACTGGGGACAGACGAAGACGGACGAAGACGAAGACGGACGACGAAGACGGACGACGACCAGAGTCCCACGCTGCTGGCGCGGAAGCTGAAGCTGACGCCGACTGGCAGGAATGCCGCAGCTGGCGCCGCTGCCGCGGACGGAGCCGGGGCTGCTGCTGCTGCAGCTGCTGCTGCTGCAGCTGCTGCTGCTGCCGCTGCTGGCTGGCTGGCTGGACCGCTGCTGCTGGAGGGGTGGCCGGCTGCTATAGGCTGGACCGCTGATGCTGGTCGGGACCGCTGCTGCTGCTGCTGCTCGGCTGTACCGCTGGCTGGCTGGCTGGCTGGCTGGCTGGCACCTGCAAAACTAGAGCTTCGATTAGTGCTGGAATGGCACAACCGAAGGGCGGTAAACTTGCGAAATACCGCCGGAGACGGGTGGAGGCTAGCAATAGCAGCGTTTAAATTCGCTTCTTCCAGGTGTCGCTTTTGCTACGGCGCGGTCCCGTTCCAAGCGCTATTGGCCACCGTTTCCTCACCGCCTTCTCTGCTCATCCGTTCCGCACCTTCGCTCCGGCACTTGTGGTTGCGCCAGAAAAAATACAGTGTAGAATTAACATTATATCAACTGGATTTATAACTAATATATACCTCATTTGCAAAAATAATAAAATTATTCTTTACGTTATAAGAGTATAGTCACTTACAAAACGTTCATAATCTTTTCATACTCTTCTGTCATAGTAATTGCTTACAAGTTATTGATCTATTTTTGTATTCACAGGATTAATATTTCAGCCGCTTTTCCCATGTATATTGTTTTCTTCTTAATAATTGTTGTGTTATATGCCTAACGTCTATCTACTATGTGCAAAATTTCCAGACACCATTTTTATTTTCAAAGTGTGGCAGTCTATATGTTATGTACTACGACAGAGAAAGGTTACCTCTATATTGTAATATGACACATACTAGTCGTATTAACACATATAAATCCAGCTGATGATGGAGATTTAACAGTACTGGTAACGGTAAACTTGTTTTGTTTCATTCGATAGCAATAACTGTCGCGGTAAAGCCTAATCAAATATGTGCGCATTTAAAATATTAATTATTCTTTTCCATTTAATTTTCCAGCATATATGTTGTATTCGACTCGTCCCAGTAATCTACTAATGTGACCGTGCTATTTGCTGGAACAATAGGCGAATGTTCGTAAGTGCAAATGCCTTGTATCAAATCGTCCCTGTTCATAAGTTTGACGAGCGTTTTTATTTATACTACACGAAATAATAGACAAAATATCTGTCCCAGAGCACCTTATTCCTAAGGATTTCAGATATCCAATACCACCAGCCAGACAGTAGCTAATCTCATACGCTATTCTGTTACGTTTCACGGATCCGACGTCTCCCTAACCGCGCTTGTGTCAAGGCACATTAGTATGTAGGAGGCACCTACAGTGGCAGCCGCTATGGTAGTAACGTGCCTGATTGGGATCTAACTAACCATCGTTGCCGACGTGACTAGAGGCAAGATCCGGTCTCGGTACGGGGATGGATGATTCGTGGAATAGTAAACTTTCTTTTCTGTTTGAAATATCCGGCCAATCGTCTTTGGTGGGAGCAGGGAAATCCTGAATAATGGTCGCACTACACTCTGTTTTCGCTACATTATTCTTTTACGCTTATTAAGACGCTGAAACTGATATTGGTGGAAAGGAATGCTCTTCTGTGACATAAGAAGCTCATCCATTAAGTAAATACTATAATGTAATTCATATCCCACAGGTTAGCAGTTTTCAGATTAGATGGTTTGAGAGATTGCTGCTCACCTGTGTTCCATGTGTGGCCAGAAGTGAACTTCGTCAGCACGCGCTCCTCTATGAGTATTTATCCTTTGAGTGAACTTTGGATCGTTCCGTGACAGGTGTCAAAATAAATGCTGTTTTAATACGTGGAATCATGGGTATTAGAGGTAGCCCCAAAGTTAATGCTCAACCTGGGACAGACGTTGATCCACAGTATTGTTCTGGGAGTGTTATGTTATGTTGTTCCACTTTTTTTTTCTCTTTACTCGTTAGTCGGCTTGTTGAATTTTTACCATTTACAGCTCTCTCTAGTACCACGGAGCTTATTTCCTTAAGACTTAACAGATGTTCTGTCTTCCTGCCCCTCTTTCTGTCAATGCTTCCCATATGTTCCTTTTCTCGCCAGTTCTGCGGAGAACCTGCGCGTTCCTTACCGTATCAGTCCACCTGATTTTCAACATTCTTCTGTAGCACCACATCACAAACCTTCGATTCTCTTCAGTTCCAGTTTTTCCGTAGTCTTTGTTTCACTACCATGTACCTTAAACAATTGTTCAAATGTGTGTGAAATCTTATGGGACTTATCTGCAAAGGTCATCAGTCCCTAAGCTCACACACTACTTAACCTAAATTATCCTAAGGACAAACACACCCACCCATGCCCGAGGGAGGACTCTAACTTCCGCCGGGAGCCTTAAACAATTAAAACTCGAAGACAGCCTACTGCAGTCAGTAGGGGGAAAAAAATAACGCGTATGTCACACTGTTCACTGGTACAATGATACCCATTAAGGATGTCATAATACTACAGTCATCAACTTTAAGTTGGAAAACTTAGGTATTCATGGTGATAGAGTCTAATGTGGACACACAGCTAAGATGGCTTCCGGTTTGGTCCTCGAAATATCTCTAGCAGAACGTGTACCGGGACACCTAGCGAGGTTTGATTGGCGCCAGTGAGAGACAGTAACACGTCCTCACGAGTTGTTCCACTGATTTCAATCGCCTCTACCGCCTTCACTTACCTTCAGCTCATACCAATAGTCTGAATTGAGAACATGTTTCTAAGGTCACGTTTGTGTCAATATTCGAAGAATCGTTGGTAGGGTTGTCATACAGCGAAACAGACCCCATGAAAGTGCTACAGTGGCTGTTAGTTTGTGAACTGTGCTGGAAGAAAGACGAAGATGTTCTTTTCGAGTGACTTTGTGTCGGTCACATTAAAATTTATCTATACAGACATGATGTTTATGAAGTCAGATTTATCCTGCTCAGTTGTTTCGAGGAATCGAACAAACGTACTTGTGACCAAGCGTACAGAATTGTTGTCGTAGTCAGGTAAGTCTCCTGTTTATAGGCAACAATTTTAGTCATGTAATTGTTTCTGACTGCTTTATCCGTCTCATATTGCTTCATAACTTGTTGTTTGTTGGTTTTCATGGCACCAGCTCTTGGTTTCATATTCCTTCAGACCCACACGCACTATTCGTGTATTCTGTTCCGCTAACTTATTTGTTTAATATGACTAATATGTTTAGGTGCATAACAATTTTTTTTCTTTGATAGTGATACTTCTTGGCACTAATCTCACTTTTTAGTGTGTCACTGACTCCATGTTACAGTGGCATATTTTTACATTACAGAGCAACATCTGCCTAACTTTCTCGGTTCTTGCAGAAAGTCGCCAAGGACGCTACACCATTGAAGCAAAAGGCACTTAACCTCACTTGCAATCAGTGGAACCGTTCAGCTATAATGCTGTCGGATGCTTCGGCGAAGTTTGACCACTTTCCAGAAGACAAACCAAACCTTGATGGTATTCCACACAAGACTGCAACTAGGTGAAGTTGGGGTAAGTCGATAACGACATCGTCGCAAAGTGCAAATCAGCTGCTATCTGACATCATTGTCGCGACCCTCCAATAGTGGTCGATGAATGGGTCTCTGACAGGCAGTAGCCTTCTGTCAGGTGTGACTACCCAGAACGGAATCCTGTAGTTGGTGAATGTGAAGGCGTTCTAGGTTGCCACGTGCCATACGATTAATATATTAGAAAACCGTGTAAATTTTATAACTGAAGCTTACTTCCTCTGAGTAATATCTTAATGTTCGACCATAGCTTGCAGTAGGGTCATCTAAGCAATGGACGTTAGAATATTAGACTGCAATGAAGTGACTCAATTCCTTATTCTTACTTGTAAATATGGTATACGTCTGAATTTTTCAGTCATTGAGGTTCGTCCGAATCGGGAGATATTCTCGATAAATATAATCTGGCTAAGTGTTTGATTCAGCAGTGTGTACAGTCTGTGGTGTAACTGGCCTTTCTTTGCTCTCACCCTGTCTGACCATTTTTGCTTGCTTACTCTTCTTGATGGTAATGATATTGACATACCTGAGCGGGGCCCTCTACCGGTGCATGGACGAATATCATCTCTAGTTCCTTAATTATACTGTCAGGTTGAGTAGTCAGTTCCGGGTATGGGCGTCCATTAGTGGAATTGCTTCAGCTATGTCATTTACTTCGGAGCACTCAATGCCATGGATCTGAGGATGGATTGATTTTACCGTCACTTATTCATCCATGATGGCACATGCCTAACAGACAGAAAACTTCAGAAACCTGATCTAGCTTTCTTAAAAATATTATATATCAAGTAACCAGCCTTCAAATGCAGCCTGTAGAGTTTATGAAATGCGATGCTGCAGATGTCAGTTAGCAATTCAGATATCAAATAAGATAGAGAATTGAGAGATATTAGAATGAGTTCGAGTTTTGGTCGGTCATACAGTTTTAATCTGACAGCAAGTTTCATTGTCACCTTTGTTTCAAGATACTCCACACCCTAAGACTCTCTGCTATACCATTTTCTATTCTGCTCCGATTGACTGTTCTAATCATTCTTCGAATTTTGAAATCTATTCCTGCAGGTGGCTGCGATTAGGGCCACAAACATCACAAACGTAATGTACAATATTTCACAATGGTATTGTTTACGTTTTTCTACAAACGCTTTCTCAAATTACCATCCATAGATCGAAGTTATCTTTCCTCTTGGTTACTACTAAGAGAGCACCGAGCACCTAATTTCTGGCGTCCTTTAGTTTTATGCTTGAATATTCAATCCAAACTTACAGTCCATAAGACCGTATCTAGCACAGCAGATTGCACTAGATACTGTGGCGATGTACTAGAGAAAACAAGGAAGAGTGATACCAGAGACCACCTTTCTCTATTACTAGCTGAGTACCCAGCGTTGCAAGGTTTTGTATTTTAGCTCAATACTGTTCAACTCCTCCTTCTTCCTCTCTCTTTTCATCTCCTCTGCCCTCCTTTCCGTCTATCCCCTTCTACACTCAGTCTCTGTTCACATCCTGTACCCTCCAATCCCTGTCCAACTTCTCCAACGACTCTCTTCGTCCATGTATCTGCTACTCCTCTCCTCCCTCTGTCCATCTACTCCTTTCTCTTTGCCCTTCTACCAATTCACCGTCTGTCCATCTGCTCATTCTCCGCTGTCTGTCTCTTCCTAGCTGACATATGATCAAATGTACTTGCTCCAACGGCGGGGTAAGGAGGTGTCCTTCTGCTGGGTGCCTGCTCATGTAGGAATATGGGGCAATGAACAGGCCGATCGGGCTGCCAAGGAGGCCTGCAGACAACAGGATGTGGTCCAGTGTCCTATTCCCTTGCAGTGTTTCATTTCTGCACTCCACAAGAAGTGCATGAAGTTGTGGGAAGAAGAATGGCTGGCGGTGACGGCCAATAAATTGCGATTGGTGAAGTCAGCAACTCTGCCATGGCGTTCCTCCTGCCGGTTACTCAGGCGGGAGGAAGTGACCCTCACGCGTCTTCGGATTGGGCACTGTTCTCTCACACATATCTTTCTATTACGGCGGGAGGATGCTCCGTTTTGTGATGCTTGTCGTGTGCACATCTCTGTCCGCCACATTTTAATAGGCTGCATTTTATAATGTGATGCAAGGGAAGAAGCACAAGTTGATGAGGATCTGCCCTGTATTTTAGCTAATTATGAGACGTGTGTTTCTAGGGTTTTAAAGTTTAGTGATCTTCCATCACCTACTCGCTACTCTCTGTTCACTTCCTTCTCTTTCCTTCCTCTGTCCATCTCCTACTCAAACGTTTAAATGCATGTGAATTCCTAAGGGACCAAACTGCTTAGGTCATCGGTCCCTAGACGTACAGACTACTTAAACTAACTTGTGACGCCATATCTCCTGAATTATGTCTCATACAACGGTATAATTCTGCGGTGTAAGTGAATACTGGATGCACAATACGTCGCTGATACAGTTAGTAGTAAAGAAGTATAAAATTAAAACGTAATTCTTCAGGAGTTTTATTATATGCACAGCGAATACGTAGTTAGTGATAAACTTTTTCTTTCATCATTTTATGCCTTTCACCAGAGAGAAAAATTTTCGTTAAGTTCTGAAATTATGGGTAAAGTTTGTTACATATCTCTAAGTAATCTCATTCTAAAATACTAAATGAATGAAGTCTGGATCTTGGCGATTTGTGACTGCTCTTCCTTTTCACACGCACCCCCACCCAAGTCATAGGTTAGTTGCTCTTACTCACACACTGATTCCTTCCAGATAGTAAATTATATATATATACCAAGGTCGGCTGAAATCGGTCCAGTGGTGTAGAAATACATATAAACACAAATGGATTTGCTAGAAACCCCTACCGCTTGCTGTGTGTTAAACAAGTGGTATAGCAGGAGTCCGTCGCAATATTATATCAGGAGCTCACTTTCCCTCAGCCGTATCATTGCGCGCTTCCTTTGTTTTACCTCAGGATCTTGTGAACAGTGTATATTAAATGGATTATAATGAAGTTATTCGCTTCTTTCGTCCATCGCGAAAACATGAGAGACGACTGATTTTAGAGTCGTTCCTGGAGCGTGAGAAATTCTCGATGAACATGACCTGGCATAGTGGGTGATTCTGCAGTGAATACTGTCATATGACTGTTCTTCCTCCGCTAGTCGTTTCTTCCTGCGCTCTCTTCAAAGTAGTAATGGTATTTTGATTACCCCAGCGGGCTCCGCCTCCAGGGTACTCATCAATTTTTGTTTCATTTCTTGAGGTGACTGCGGGACACGTAGTCACGTAGTCGGTTTGCCGCCGTGGGCATCGACCGTTGTCACATTGAAGCACCCAGTAACACCGATCTGTGCATGACTTTTTTTTTTTTGCAGCACCAGATCTCATAGTGCAGTATGTATATATCAGAAAGAAAACTTGAGACGTTTGACGTAGTAAGCTTAAATAGATAATATATTGCATAAGGAGCTCATATGTTCGAAGAGCGTGGATACGATGCTAAGTAATTTCTGTTAAATTGAAGAAATTAAACAGGTAGAAAATTTTATATTGGAACCTCACTTTCTTCTGAGTCACATCACTGCGTGCGACCTTCATTTTACAACAGCGTCAAAAGCCGTGGATATAAACTGGACTATAATGAAGTTATTCGTTTATTTTGTTTTTCGCGAAAATATAAGAAATGACTGATTTTAGGGTCATAGAAACGTCGCTGGAGTGCGACAAATCCTCTATGAACATGACCTGGCAAAGTGGCTTATTCTGCAGTGCTTTCTATCTGTGATACGACCGTTCTTTCTTCGCTTCATCTTGCATTCTCTCGACAGTAGAATGATATTTTCCCTTACTGCAGAGAGTTTCTCCTGCTGAACATTGATCTACTGCTTGTCGCGTTTCTTGCGGTGGTTGCGGGACGGCGCAGTCGGTTTGCTGCCCTGGGTATCAACCGTTGTCAGATTAAAGTGCCCAATAAGTGCCATTAGTTCTTCTGTCAGTAGCTGCTTCAGAAGTCTTGCCTGTGGGTGGTATGGTTTTACCACACTCATCCTGATAGCACGTCATTTATCTAACAGAAAGAAAAGTTTAGACATATGACGTAGCATTGTTTAAACAGGTAAGCAGCCCATATTTCTAGCTTTTAAAGAACGTAGATTACGATACTTTGTAATGTCTGCTAAACTGAAGAAATCAAACAGGTAGAAAGTTTTTTATCGGAACCTTACTTCTCTCCGACGTATCATTTCACGCGACCTTCGTTTTAAAAAATGGCTCTGATCACTATGGGACTTAACATCTATGGTCATCAGTCCCCTAGAACTTACAACTACTTAAACCCAACTAACCTAAGGACAACACACAACACCCAGCCATCACGAGGCAGAGAAAATCCCTGACCCCGCCGGGAATCGAACCCGGGAACCCGGGCGCGGGAAGCGAGAACGCTACCGCACGACCACGAAATGCGGGCACCTTCGTTTTACTTCAGGGTCCTGTAAGCAGTGGAGATAAACTACATTATAATGACGTTATTTGTTTATTTTGTCTTTCACGGAAATATAAATGATGAGTGCTTTTAGAGTCATAGAGTCATTCCTGGAACGTGATAAATACTTCTTAAACATGACCTGGCAAAATAGCAGATTCTACAGTGCATATTATCTGTGATATGACTGTTCTTTCTTCGGTAGTTGTTTCTTCCCATATTCTCTTCATAGCAGTAAATAAATTTTTGCGGCGAACTGATCAATTTCCTTTCTCGTTTCTTGCGCTGACTGCGGGATAGCGCAATCGGTTTCGTGCCGAGGGTATCAACCGTTGTCACCTTGAAGCGCTCAATTGTATGTGGTTTGTTTTCACCACACTAATTCTGATAGAACAACATATGTTGTTGTTGTTGTGGTCTTCAGTCCTGAAACTGGTTTGATGCAGCTCTCCATGCTACTCTATCCTGTGCAAGCTTCTTCATCTCCCATTATGTGATCTACCCATCTACTCTTCAGCATTCTTGTGTAGCACCACATTTCGAAAGCTTCTATTCCCTTCTTGTTTAAACTATTTATCGTCCATGTTTCGCTTTCATACATGGCTACACTCCATACAAATACTTTCAGAAACGACTTCCTGACACTTAAGTCTATACTCGATGTTAACAAATTTCTATTCTTCAGAAACGCTTTCCTTGCCATTGCCAGTCTTCATTTTATATCCTCTCTACTTCGACCATCATCAGTTATTTTACTCCCCAAATAGCAAAACTCCTTTACTACTTTAAGTGTCTCACTTCCTAATCTAATTCCCTCAGCATCACCCCACTTAATTCGACTACATTCCATTATCCTCGTTTTGCTTTTGTTGATGGTCATCTTATATCCTCCTTTCAAGACACTATCCATTCCGTTCAACTGCTCTTCCAAGTCCTTTGCTATCTCTAACAGAATTACAATATCATCGGCGAACCTCAAAGTTTTTATTTCTTCTCCATGGACTTTAATACCTACTACGAATTTTTCTTTCGTTTCCTTTACTGCTTGCTCAGTATACAGATTGAATAACAACGGGGATAGACTACAGCCCTGTCTCACTCCCTTCCCCACCACTGCTTCCCTTTCATGTCCCTCGACTCTTATAACTGCCATCTGGTTTCTGTACAAATTGTAAATAGCCTTTCGCTCCCTGTATTTTACCCCTGCCACCTTTAGAATTTGAAAGAGAGTATTCCAGTCAACATTGTCAAAAGCTTTCTCTAAGTCTACAAATACTACAAACGTAGGTTTTCCCTTCCTTAATCTAGCTTCTAAGATAAGTCGTAGGGTCAGTATTGCCTCACGTGTTCCAACATTTCTACGGAATCCAAACTGATCTTCCCCGAGGTCGGCTTCTACTAGTTTTTCCATTCGTCTGTAGAGAATTCGCGTTAGTATTTTGCAGCTGTGACTTATTAAACTGATAGTTTGGTAATTTTCACATCTGTCAACACCTGCTTTCTTCGGGATTGGAGTTATTTTATTCTTCTTGAAGTCTGAGGGTATTTCTCCTGTCTCATACATCTTGCTCACCAGATGGTAGAGTTTTGTCAGGACTGGCTCTCCCAAGGCCGTCAGTAGTTCCAATGGAATGTTGTCTACTCCAGGGGCCTTGTTTCGACTCAGGTCTTTCAGTGCTCTGTCAAACTCTTCACGCAGTATCGTATCTCCCATTTCATCTTCATCTACATCCTCTTCCATTTCCACAATATTGTCCTCAAGTACATCGCCCTTGTATAGACCCACTATATACTCCTTCCACCTTTCTGCTTTCCCTTCTTTGGTTAGAACTGGGTTTCCATCTGAGCTCTTAATATTCATACAAGTGATCCTCTTTTCTCCAAAGGTCTCTTTAATTTTCCTGTAGGCAGTAACTATCTTACCCTTAGTGAGATGTGCCTCTACATCCTTACACTTGTCCTCTAGCCATCCCTGCTTAGCCATTTTTCACTTCCTGTCGATGTCATTTTTGAGACGTTTGTATTCCTTTTTGCCTGCTTCATTTACTGCATTTTTATATTTTCTCCTTTCATCAATTAAATTCAATATTTCTTCGGTTACCCTTCTACTAGCCCTCGTCTTTTTACCTACTCGACCCTCTGCTGCCTTCACTACTTCATCCCTCAAAGTTACCCATTCTTCTTCTATTGTATTTCTTTCCCCCATTCATGTCAATTGCTCCCTTATGCTCTCCTTGAAACTCCTTACAACCTCTGGTTCTTTTAGTTTATCCAGGTCCCATCTCCTTAAATTCCCACCTTTTTGCATGTACAGCATATATCTAACAGAAAGAAAACTTTAGACATAAGACATAGCATTGTTTAAACCGGTTATATATTACGTAAGCAGCTCATATGTCTAGCCCTTAAAGAACCTGCAATACGATGCTACGTGATGTCCGTTAATCTGAAGAAATCAAATAGGTAGAAAGTTTTAATCAGGACCTTACTTCCTTCAAATTTATCATTGCTTGCGAACTTCTTTGTACCTCATGGTCTTGTAAGCAGTGGAGATAAAGTGGATGATGAAGAAGTTATTTGCTTGTCTTTCACTAAAATATAAAAGGTGACTGATTTTAGAGTCATAGAGCCATTGCTGGGCTACGATCAGTTCTCGATGAACTTGATATGCCAAAGTGGCTGAGTCTGCAGTGCATACTATCTGTTCTTTCTTCGCTAGTCTTTACTTCCTGTATTCTGTTCATGGTAGCAATGATATTTTGACTTCCCCCACCGAGCTCCTCCTGCGACTCATCGATCAGTTTCTTGTCTCGTTCCTCGTGGTGACTACGGGAACTAACAAAAAGGAAACTTGAGACAGGTGACGTAACATTCTCAAACAGAGTATATATTACATAAGCTGCTTATATGTGAAGCCCTTAAAGAACATGGTACACGATGCTATGTAATGTCTGTTAAATTGATGAAATCAAATACCTCAGTGTCTCTTCAGCAGTGGACAGAAACTGGATTGTTGTTATTGTTGTTGTTGTTGTTGTTGTCGTCTTCAGTCCTGAGACTGGTTCGATGCAGCTCTCCATGCTACTCTATCCTGTGCAACCCTCTTCATCTGAGAGTAACTACTGCTCCTACATCCTTCTGAATCTACTTAGCGTATTCATCTCTTGGTCTGCCTCTATGATTTTTACCCTCCACGTTTCCCCGCAACACTACTTTGGTAATCTGTTGAAGCCTATGAACGTGTCCTACCAACCGATCCCTTCTTTTAGTCAGGTTGTGCCACACATTTCTCTTCTCCCCAATTCTATTCAATACCTCTTCATTAGTTACGTGGTCTACCCATCTAATCTTCAGCATTCTTCTCTAGCACCACATTTAGAAATTTTCTTTTCGCTGCTTGTCTAAACTAGCTATCGTCCATGTTTCAATTCCATACCTGACTACACTCTATACAAAAACATTTGGAAAAGACTTCCTGACACTTAAATATATACACTATGTCAACAGATTTCTCTTCTTCATAAACGCTTTCCTTGACAGAGCCAATCTACATTTTATATCCTCTCTACTTCGACCATCATCAGTTATTGTGCCCCCAGATACTACTTTAAGTATCTCATTTCATAATCTAATTCACCCAGCTTCACCTGATTTCATTCGGTTGCATTCCATTATCCTCGTTTTGTTTTTGTTGATGTTCATTTCATATCCTCCTTTCAAAACACCGTCTATTCCGTTCAACTGTTCTTCCAGGTCCTTTGCTGTCTCTGACAGAATTATAATGTCATCGGCAAACCTCAAAGTTTTTGTTTGTTTTCCCTGGACCTTAATTCCTACACCATTTTTTGTTTTGTTTCCTTGACAGCTTGCTCAATATACAGATTGCGTAACATCGGGGTAGGCTACAATCCTGTCTCACTCCCTTTTCAATTACTGCTCCCTTTTCGTGCCCTTCGACTCTTGTAACTATCACTTGGATTCAGTACAAATTGTAAATAGCTTTTAGCTTCCTGTATTTTACCCCTCGTAACTGCTCCTTCTATTGCAAATGTTCGCTGATGAAGCTCGTGTTCCAACCAGCTAACGGTAGAATGTCTGTATACTTTCTGATAAGGAACGTTATAAAAGAAGTCTGTCATGCTGCACTATATTCACGCCGAGTGCGTATTAAATCTACGGGCCAGCTCAAATGATCATATGCTTCCCGGTGTGTACGACCACAACTACAAGTAGAAGCATAAAAACTGCTATTATTGCACTAATCATGGTTACAGTCTATATACAGCAATAGTTTCTCCACTAAGTTTTCAGTTTACGTAAGGTAAATAGTCTGAATCAGTACGATAAGCGCTACGTTATTAATCTGTATCGTTTTGCACTGATAAAATGTTTCGTAAGCACGAAATATTATTTGGTTTGAAATAAATGTCAGATACGGTAAATTAACGTTACGTTGGTTTATTATAGTCTAAGCACATCCTATTATTGCCTTAAAGGATTAACCTTTCCCTAGGCTGGGTGGAATTAGTTACGTAAATTTCAGTCAACGAGTTTTCGATAAGATCCAGATTTCACCAGTTGCTGTAACGAAATCCAAGTATTTTCTCACTATTCGAAACAAATATTCACTTCGTTTTTCGTTAAATTACTAACAGTCCATCACTTTGGCAGAAAGTTCAGTCTTCAATTGATAACATCTACATCTACATGACTACTCTGCAATTCACATTTAAGTGCTTGGCAGAGGGTTCATCGAACCACAATCATACTATCTCTCTACTATTCCACTCCCGAACAGCGAGCGGGAAAAACGAACACCTAAACCTTTCTGTTCGAGCTCTGATTTCTCTTATTTTATTTTGATGATCATTCCTACCTATGTAGGTTGGGCTCAACAAAATATTTTCGCATTCGGAAGAGAAAGTTGGTGACTCAAATTTCGTAAAAAGGTCTCGCCGCGACGATAAACGCCTATGCTGTAATGACTTCCATCCCAACTCGTGTATCATATCTGCCACACTCTCTTCCCTATAACGTGATAATACAAAACGAGCTGCCCTTTTTTGCACCCTTTCGATGTCCTCCGGCAATTCCAGCTGGTAAGGATCCCACACCGCGCAGCAATATTCTAACAGAGGAGGAACGAGTGTAGTGTAAGCTGTCTCTTTAGTGGACTTGTTGCATCTTCTAAGTGTCCTGCCAATGAAACGCAACCTTTGGCTCGCCTTCCCGACAATATTATCTACGTGGTCCTTCCAACTGAAGTTGTTCGTAATTTTAACACCCAGGTACTTAGTTGAATTGACAGCCTTGAGAATTGTACTATTTATCGAGTAATCGAATTCCAACGGATTTCTTTTGGAACTCATGTGGATCATCTCACACTTTTCATTATTTAGCGTCAACTGCCACCTGACACACCATGCAGCAATCTTTTCTAAATCGCTTTGCAACTGATACTGGTCTTCGGATGACCTTACTAGACGGTAAATTACAGCATCATCTGCGAACAGTCTAAGAGAACTGCTCAGATTGTCATCCAGGTCATTTATATAGATCAGGTACAGTAGAGGTCCCAGGACGCTTCCCTGGGGAACACCTGATATCACTTCAGTTTTGCTCGATGAGTTGCCGTCTATTACTACGAACTGCGACCTTCCTGACAGGAAATCACGAATCCAGTCGCACAACTGAGACGATACCCCATAGCTCCGCAGCTTGATTAGAAGTCGCTTATGAGGAACGGTGTCAAAAGCTTTCCGGAAATCTAGAAATACGGAATCAACTTGAGATCCCCTGTCGATAGCGGCCATTACTTCGTGCGAATAAAGAGCTAGCTGCGTTGCACAAGAGCGATGTTTTCTGAAGCCATGCTGATTACGTGTCAATAGATCGTTCCCTTCGAGGTGATTCATAATGTTTGAATACAGTATATGCTCCAAAACCCTACTGCAAACCGACGTCAATGATATAGGTCCGTAGTTAAATGGATTACTCCTACTACCCTTCTTGAACACTGGTGCGACCTGCGCAATTTTCCAATCTGTAGGTACAGATCTATCGGTGAGCGAGCGGTTGTATATGAGTGCTAAGTAGGGAGCTATAGTATCAGCGTAATCTGAAAGGAACCTAATCGGTATACAATCTGGACCTGAAGACTTGCCCGTATCAAGCGATTTGAGTTGCTTCGCAACCCCTAAGGTATCTACTTCTAAGAAACTCATGCTAGCAGATGTTCGTGTTTCAAATTCTGGAATATTCCATTCGTCCTCCCTGGTGAAGGAATTTCGGAAAACTGCGTTCAATAACTCCGCTTTAGCGGCACAGTCGTCGATAACGGTACCATCGGCACTGCGCAGCGAAGGTATTGACTGCGTCTTGCCGCTTGTGTACTTTAGATACGACCAGAATTTCTTCGGATTTTCTACCAAATTTCCAGACAATGTTTCGTTGTGGAACCTATTAAAGGCATCTCGCATCGAAGTACGTGCCAAATTTCGCGCGTCTGTAAATTTTAGCCCATCTTTGGGATTTCGCGTTCTTCTGAACTTCGCATGCTTTTTCCGTTGCCTCTGCAACAGCGTTCAGACATATGTAGAATACAGACAGGTTTGACATGATGGATCTCTAATACTTCACTTCTGTAAGACAGCAATTTTGAAGTAATTACCAAGCTGTTGCTTTAACTGATATGAATACTCTTTGCTTTCATGGGAAGCGATGAGTCTTTGCATTAGGCAGAACACGAGTTATGTAAGGGGAACATGAATCTGTTATAGCTTTAATTATTTATTGAGCTTTATATACAGTTTCGCTGTAAATATTCGACGTAGGGTGACCCAGAAACTGTCCTGTTTAGCAAATGTTTTAAGCGAACTGTTACTACAAGAGACAGTAATAATACACACACAGACTCTCACAAACCTGTAATGTAAATTAGAAAAGTGTAGGTCTCTGAACTGTTACGGTCTATGTTTGGTTTATGTAACTATCGTCTTGTTAATCGAAATTTAAGTATTTGTGCAAAGCTTTTAATAGTAGTTGAAATTTATCACTTAACCAAGCAATTTTGATCATTTATTCTTTTGCTGTACTTTAATCTATCCACCTCGATAGCCACGTGGTGCATTTCACACAAAAGACTAACTAACCACTTCAAAAGTTATTACGCCATGAAAATTAACAAATAATTAAAATATTATTGACTGTCTAGTTCATTATATCCGGAAATACTCGGAGTATTTTAACAGGAGGAAGAGGAACCTACGCAGATAACTGATGGTAAATCAGTGTACACAACATTCACTTAAGAATGGATCACTTAATATTTGCAAGTCTAACAAATTACTGATCCATAAATCAGTGTACACGACATTCACTTAAGAATGGATCACTTAATATTTGCAAGTCTAACAAATTACTGATCCATGCATATACTTGTGTGTACAATTATAAACTTCACTTGTCCTAAATGTTGTGTTCGTGTTTATCTTATGCGGCAAAAGAATAGACTTCTGGTGCGGTCATGTCTCTTGATGAAAAGTATATTCTTGCTGTCGAAATTTCATGATTCAGAACAAACCATCAAATGTCATAATACAATAAAAAATAGAAATCCACATCCGAGTCATAAATATTACACTCTTGCTACAATTATTGCCTCGTTAAGCACTCGGGATGTGAGCTTGTTGGATGTTGGCCATAGACTGTATCTGCGTCACAAAGACTTCTCACCCTGCATAGCACCAAACCACTTTTTGCACTTCCGCCAAAGCCTTTTCGTTGCGGCGTGGACTTCCCTCCAGCCTTTACATATCATAAAAACCTATAGTCCCTAAACATTAACCAGCTACACATATAAAAATGTAATACATTCATACATATTATAAAATTGGATGTACGTATGTATGTCACACATCTCATCCTTAACGAATGGACCGATTTCAACCAAACTTGGTAAACGTGTCACACACTATATGGAAAGAATAGCTGTGGGATAAGCACCGCTTTTAGTCCTACATTACATTATAGACTATGGTGTATAGAGCGAAGCTGCAACAGTATCCGGTAGTCGGTAGCAGACCGCACACTATGTGACTCCAGATGCTGTCGTAGTGTGGGAACGCGGAACCTTCGAGATCCTTTCTATGCTAGAGCGGTGGGGTAGTTACCGTTGGAACGGGGCACTAAGCCGCACAACGTTCACAATTTGCTTTTGCAGATTACTACTAAATTTTGACTTCCAAATATACCAGTGGTCTTGCTTCTACTGAGAAAGTTAATAATTTCATCAATTTTAATAACTAGTTTGGGAAAAGTCAGATGTTTCAAAAAAGGTGAACTTTTATTAGATGTTCATGTGGACCAATTAGATGCGAGTAGGAGGAGATAGGGGCGAAACGGTGGTTAAGCATCTGCGGGAGTCGCGGTCGGGACTTAAACGTGTAAAGATGTGTGTCGTAAGTGATAGGACACTGAGTGACACTGAAATGATTAGTGTGATATTGCCTGAAGATATATAAACTACATTACTGGCCATTAAAATTGCTACACCACGAAGATGACGTGCTGCAGACTCGAAATGTAACCGACAGGAAGAAGCTGCTGTGATATGCAAATGATTAGCTTTTCAGAGCATTCACACAAGGTTGTACGCCGGTGGCGACACCTACAGCGTGCTGACATGAGGAAAGTTTCAAACCGATTTCTCATACACAAACTGCAGTGACCGGCGTTGCCTGGTGAAACGTTGCCGTGATGCCTCGTGTAAGGAGGATAAATGCGTACCATCACGTTTCCCGCTTTGATAAAGGTCGGCCTATCGTGATTGCAGTTTATTGTAGCGGTGGGTTCAGGAGGAAAATACGAAATGCCGTGGTGGGTCGTAACGGCCTCGTATCACCAGCAGCCGAGATGACAGGCATCTTATCAGTATGGCTGTAACGAATCGTGCAGCCACGTCTCGATCCCTGCGTCAACAGATGCGGACGTGTACTCAACGACGAACCTGGGTGCATGAATGGCAAAGCGTCATTTTTCGGGATGAATTCAGGTTCTGTTTACAGCATCATGATGGTAGCATCCATGTTTGGCGACATCGTGGTGAACGCACATTGGAAGCGTGTATTCGTCATCGCCATACTGGTGTATCACCCGGCGTGATGGTATGGGGTGCCATTGGTTACATGTCTTGGTCACCTCTTGTTCGCATTGACGGCACTTTGAACAGTGGGCATTACATTTAAAACTTGTTACGACCCGTGGCTCTACCCTTCATTTGATCCCTGATAAACACTACATTTCAGCAGGATAATGCACGACCGCATGTTGCAGGTCTTGTACGGGCCTTTCTGGATACAGAAAATGTTCGACTGCTGCCATGGTCAGCACAGTCGCCATATCTCTCACCAACTGAATACGCCTGGTCAATTTTGTCGTCACAATACGCCAGTCACTTCTCTTGATGAACTGTAGTATCGAGTTGAAGCTGCATTGGCAGCTGTACCTGTATACGCCGGCCAGGCTCTGTTTGACTCAATGCCCAAGCGTATTAAGGCTGTTATTACGACCAGAGGCGGTTGTTCTGGGTAATGATTTCTCAGGATTTGCGTGAAAATGTACTCTCATGTCAGTTCTAGTATAATATATTTGTCCAATGAATACCCGCTTATCACCTGCATTTCTTCTTGGTGTAGCAATTTTAATGGCTGATGTGTGGAAACGGATGTCTGGGTACCAATTTTCGGCAGTATCTAGTAGGCGCTGATCATATGCCTTGAAAATCGCCGTTTAGGGGCTAAAAGATTTAATAATCTGCAGTGCACATTACTTTCCACTGCTTATTTTCACTGCGCTACACTCATGCTCATAAATTAACGATAATGTTGATACATGGTGAAACGACGCTCTTGTGGGCGGTTTGTGGGTTTAAAACCCCTCGGGGTATGACCATGCGGTACATCTGACCTGCGGTTGTCGCACGGTGGCTCTGGCAGCAGTCCACATACGCAGAGGTGTGTTGGTGCACGTCAGAGTACGGTGCAGCGAGTAAGTGTGCACGCGTTTTCAGACGTGTTAATGGTTTGTTTTGAAAATGGCTCAAAGAACACACATTGATGGCATTATGAGGGGTAGAATACTATGGCGACTGGAGGCTGGTCAAACACAGATGGTCGTAGCACAGGCCCTCCGTGTGCCACAAAGTGTGATCTGACGATTATGGCAACGATCCCAGCAGATGGAAAACGTGTCCATGCTCTACAGTAGGGGATGTCCACAGTGTACAACACCACAAGAAGACCGATATCCCACCAACAGTGCCCGCAGACGGCCACGGAATACTGCAGGTAGCCCTTCTCGGGTCCTTACCGCAGCTACTGGAACAGTGGTCTCCAGACACATAGTCTTCAGATGACTGAACAGACATGGTTTATTCGCCTGGAGACCTGCAAGGTGCATTCCACTGACCCCTGGTCAAAGGAGAGCACCTAAAGCCTGGTGTCAAGAACACAATACATGGTCATTGGAACAGTGATCCCCTGGTTATGTTCACGGACGAGTCCCGGTATAGTCTGAACAGTGATTCTCTCCGGGTTTTCATCTGGCGTGAACCAGGAATCAGAAACCAAACCCTTAATGTCCTTGAAAGGGACCTGTATGGAGGTCGTGGTTTGGTGGTCTGGGGTGGGGTTATGATTGGTGCACGTTCACCCCTGCATGTGTTTGACAGAGGAACTGTAACAGGTCAGGTGTATCAGGACTTCATTTTGCACCGGTATGTCCGCCTTTTCAGGGGTGCAGTGGGTCCCACCTTCCTCGTGGTGGATGATAACGCTCGGCCCCACAGAGCTGCCACTGTGGAGGAGTACCTTGAAACAGAAGATATCAGGCGAATTCAGTGGCCTGCCTAATCTCCAGACCTAAACGCCATCAAGCACGTCTGGGATGCTCTCGGTCAACGTATCGCTGCACGTCTTCAAACCCCTACTACACTTCAGGAGCTCCGACAGGTTCTTTTGCAAGAATGGGAGGCCATACCCCAGCAGCTGCTCGACCACCTGATTCAAAGTATGTCAAACCGTTGTTTTGAAAATGGCTCAAAGAACACATATTGATGACATTATGTGTGCATGGTGATCGTATCCCATGTTGATGTCGGGGTATATGCGCAGGAAACAGTGCCGTTTTGTAGCACTCATGTTTCGGGATGGTTTTCTCAACTTATGAGCAATACTGTGGACTTACAGATCTGTGTCGTGTGTGTTCCTTATGTGCCTATGCTATTAGCTCTAGTTTTGTGTAGTGCCACGTTGTGTGGCTCCACATTCTGCAATTATCCTTAATTTATGAGCATGAGTCTATTTTTTCACCGTATTTGTGTTACACTACCTATAAAAGTGTAAGGGTTAAAAAGAACTGTAACCCATGAAGTGCGAACATCCAGAGTTTGTTCATCCAGTATTTGAGAATGAGAGCAGTTAGATACTTTAAAATACTTTTACACGTAATTACAAACCTTAACGAAGCTTTTTGTCGCTGACTACCTCTAAACATGATGATAGGAAAAAAAAATATCGCTCACTACATTTTCGCTATTCATGAAGTGAAACTGCTGCATCAGATATGATATTTTAGTATGTCACTTCTTTACTGTTAATTGTGTTCGCGACACATTTTACACACAGTATTCAAGTATATAACTGAATGTACCGGAAAATGTATACCACTGTACAACGCTCAGTTCCGGATATGTGACGTCATAAACACTCAAAGGTATGAAAACCTGCCACGTTGAACATGGCTTTTGAATTTATTCCTTCTTTGTTATTAACTTTATTCTCAACGCATTTCACAGACAGTATTCACATATGCTGCTGAATGTACCTAAAAAATTTTGCTGTACGATACAAACAATGAGACGTCTGAAAAATTGTCGCATCGTGCATGACGCTCAAATTTATTACTTTGTTACTAACTCTGTTCGCAGGCAGGATCTTCATATGCCGCTGAATTAATAACAGGCCCTACCATATAATACGAAAGCAGTTCCTAACAGTATATGTCCCAGCCAAGACCTTTTGTTCTTGCTGTTCACCTCCAATAATTGTCTTTCTTTCCCTATTTCAATAGCGCTATTGTACACATAATATAAATCACAACGTGACAGGAGCAGTTTCTTGTTGTGGATCAAGACAAATTAATAGAAATAGTTCTACACGTGCTGGAAAGTATGAGTAACTCGTGCAACCCCTAGATATATAGATAGATATAGAGAGAGAGAGAGAGAAACAGAGAGAGAGAAACAGAGAGAGAAAGAGACAGAGAGAGAGCAATCTGAGCGTTTCACTGGAAATTATTATTAACCAAGACATCGTCGTTGACTGAGACCCAGGTAGGGATTGCACAAATTTCTTATCGCGGAAGCATGGATTACTTCATCATACCTATCAATCTAGAGGTTAGAGGAAACAACACTAAGAAATTGCGAACCGTTTTACTAGGCAACGGTAGTACCGACACGAGCTGCACGCTCCACGGCGGCAACACCCGCACTAGTCCTCATGTCGGAAGTGCTCAAGCAAAAAACTACGGTTGACTGCACCGGCGAGAGTGTCTCTCGTCCCTTTTATCAATTTGGGTGACGCAACACAGAACATAGTAGGGCATCCGCCGGCAGAAAGTGGATTCCGTCACCAGGTAGAATCTGATATGGCCAGTGATAGCCCGGCCTCTTCTATCACGGATTGGGGAGACTGGAGTGGTGTCAACACAGTAGTGGAGGGAATGTTTCGTGCCCTTGCCTCTCTATGAATTTAGGACTTGAAATTTAACACAATGGCTCGGAGGTAGCTTGGAAGTAGAATTCCGCCATTCGTATATTATTAGAAATAATTAATTCGCTGTTCAGAAAATTTCTCTCTGCCCACGAGACGACAGATCTCAAGTGGTCTCTGATAGCCAGAGAAAACTGATTTAATGTCATTTTAGAGACGAATTAATTCCACCGACTTTTGAATTAATAATCTGAGCAACGTGTGACCTATATCATTAGATTCGTAATTCTGCTGGCATTCCGAATCGGCGATCGTAACTATAAATTAAATTTTATTTAATCACTCTTTCTTTGTCAGTAGACAGAATAGGACAGTAGTCTGTAACACTTATGTCTGTTACCGATTGTGACACTCTTATGTAAACTCTGAGTGTCCCACGGATATACGTTCTGTGATTTGAAACATATACACTTATGTCTCTTACCGATTGTGACATTCTTATATAAACTCTGTCTGTCCCACGGATATACGTTCTATAATTTGAAACATATAGAAATGGTTTTTCTTATTCGATAATTGCTTATAACCAGAACTCATTATGTGACTGTATTTTTTTTTTAACTGCGAGTACATTCTTTTACAGTGTCAACTACGTAGCTGAATATCCAGCATTGTCCTGCTGTATATTTAATCCTCAATTAGTCCATCTCCTCCTTCCCCCACCCTTCGCCCTCTCTGTACATCTACTTCACCTCCTGTCTGTGGCCATCTGCTCCTCCTCTCCTTTTATCTGTCCATAACCACCCCCCCCCCCCCTCCATACCCACCACTTTATCATCCCTACGCCAATAGGAGGTTACCGGTTCTCACCCTCACTACTGGGGATAAAAGTCCTCCTAATATCGTGTCGCATCTCGATGTAGCATGTACTCAACGAGTCGTTGCAAGTCCCCTGCAGAAATATTGAATCACGGTGTCTCCATAGCCTATCGCAACTGCAAAAATATTGCCGATGCAGGATTTTGTGCACGAATTGACTTCTCGGTTATGTCGCATAAATGTTCGATGGGTTTCATGTCGAGTAATCTGTTTGGCAAAATCATTCGCACGAACTTTCAAGAATGCTCTTAAAACAAATCGCAAACAACTGTGGCCCAGCGACATGACATCGTTCTTTGGTAATATGAAGTACGTGAATGGTTGCAAATAGTCTCCAAGTAGCCGAACAGAACCATTTCCAGTCAATGATAGGTTCTGTTGGACCAGAGGACTGGCTCCATTCGATGTAAACACAGCCCACGCCGTTATGGAGCCACCGCCAACTTTCCCAGTTCCTTGTTGACAGCTTGGCCCCATGACTTCACGTGGTCTGCACCACACTCGAAACCTACCATCAACTCTTACCAGCTGAAGTCGAGACTCATCTGACCAGGCCAAGGTTTGCCAGTCGTGTAGGGCCCAATCAATATTTGTTGAAATTCATAAAGAACCTTCAGCTATCCTTTATCCTGTACAATTCGCCACTAGTTTCGATCAAATGACCATTTGCAATGTAAGCTGGGATGAATGGCAGGAAAGTTATACCAAAATTTGAGCAATAGTAATTTACTCTTTTGAGCCCACCATAGTACGCGTTTTTTTTTTTCAATAATAACTATTCAATAGATTCTGTGAAAAAGGAACGTCAACATCGTCAGATAGCCACACATTGACAGATGTAATTAGGCAATATATTCAAGGAAACAGTCAAAGATAACGCCATGTCAGAGATAAAAACTATAATACGAGGCGTGTTTTTTAAATAAGTACCGTTTTGAAATTAAAAAAGAGAAAGATGTGCTAAGATACCTCAATAATTTTATTTTTACATGAAAGCCTGTACCTTAATCTACGCACTGACGCCATTACTGTCTGATTCTTCCTTGCTTACGTTTTGTACGTAGTGTTTAAAATGCCCCCGATAATCGTGAGTCCCGTCGATTGTGAAGTTTGGGCTGTTACAAGATTTCTTAGTGCTAAAGGCCTAAAAGCAATCGATATTCATCGTGAGATCTGTGAAGTTTACGGAAAAAAACATTATTAGTGATGGAATGGTAAGAAAGTGGATGAGAGCGTTTAAAGATGGCCGCACAATTGTGCATGATGAACAACGAAATGGGCGTCCTTCGGTCGTTAATGAAAGTTTGGTGCAGGAAGTGGACAATAAGGTGAGAGAAAACAAACGCTTTACATTTCCTAATGTTTCTCGTATTGTTTTGTATGACATCGTGACCGAGAACTTGAATTACCGAAAATTGTGCGGAAGTTGGGTACCGAAAATGCTCACGGATGTACACAAAACCAAACGTTTAGACAGTGCACTGATTTTCCTTGAGCGGTACCACAACGACGGTGTTGATTTCTTAAGCCAAATCGTTACGGGCGATGAAACATGGGTGGCCTACGTCACACCAAAAAGAAACCAACAGTCCATGGAAGTTGAGCTAGGGCATCGTTTTGCTGCAAGAAAATGTCTGTCCGCATGTATCGAATCAAATCAAAGATCTCAACGCATCTTTTCGATGGGAAACTCTAGATCATCCTCTGTACAGCCCCGATCTTGGCCCAGTGACTACCATCTGTTCCTGCACTTGAAGAAACACCTGGGCGGTCAGCGTCTTCAAGACGATGACGAAGTCAAAACAATGGTGATGCAGCCAGACGGCAGACTTCTGTGAGGAGGGTATTAAAAAACTGGTACAACGTTATGACAAGTGCCTCAATATTGACGGAAATTACGTAGAAAGGCAAATTAAGATACAGGCTTTCATGTAAAAATAAAATTATTGAGATATTTTAGCACGTCTTTTTTAAATTTAAAAACGGTACTTACTTCAAAAACACTCCTCGTATATGCTAGCAATAGCAGTATCAACTTACTAAAAGATACATTATTTCTTTGGTTACATGTAAACAATACACATTATTGAGCTGCATTGTGAAACTACATATGCAAACGTAATACATCTAGAAATGCCCCACTAGCGACCATTGCAGGGTGTCCGAAAAGTCTTTCCCTGATTACATAAATTGATAACTCAAGCTAGAAGTAAGATACAAATATGAAACTGGTGTCTAATTGTTTACGAACTATCAAAGTTTTTTTCACACATCAGTAAACTTCCACATGAGCACCCTTGGTAGCAAGTAGCGCGTCTAGGCGATATTCAATTTCCGTCCACACATTAGCCAACATCACTGGAGGGATCGATTCAACAACTGTGGTTATCCCTTGCCGCATGTTTTCAAGATCTGGTACACGTGTTCGGTAGACCTCGTCCTTGAGATAACCCTATAAAAAAAGTCTAATGGGGCTATGTCAGAAGAACGTGGAGGCCAAACCGTTGGCCCATCACGACCAATCCATCACCCACGAAAGGTCATACCGAGATAAGCACGGACGTCCAAACCCCAATGCTATACCACAAAGATGACGTACTACAGACGCGAAATTTAACCGACAGGAAGAAGATGCTGTGATATGCAGATGATTAGCGTTTCAGAGCATTCACACAAGGTTGGCGCCGGTGGCGACACCTGCAACGTGCTGACATGAGGAAAGTTTCCAACCGATTTCTCATACACCAACAGCACTTGACTGGCGTTGCCCGGTGAAACGTTGTTGTGATGCCCCGTGTAAGGAGGAGATATGCGCACTATCACATTTCCGACTTTGATAAAGGTCGGTTTGTAGCCTATCGCGATTGCGGTTTATCGTATCGCGACATTGCTGCCCGCGTTACTCGAGATCCAATGACTGTTAGCAGAATATGGAATCGGTGGGTTCAGGAGGGTAATACAGAACGCCTTGCTGGATCCCAACGGCCTCGTATCACTAGCAGTCGAGAAGACAGGAATCTTATCCACATGGCTGTAACGGATCGTGCAGCCATGTCTCGATTCCTGATTCGACAGATGGGGACGTTTGCAAGACAACAACCATCTGCACGAACAGTTCCACGACGTTTGCAGCAGCATGGACTATCAGCTCGGAGACCATGGCTGCGGTTACCCTTGACGCTGCATCAAATACAGGAGCGACTGCGATGGTGTACTCAACGACGAACCTGGGTGCTTGAATGGCAAAGAGTCATTTTTCGGGATGAATTCAGGTTCTGTTTACAGCATCATGATGGTAGCATCCATGTTTGGCGACATAGTGGTGAACGCACATAGGAAGCGTGTATTCGACATCGCCATACTGGCGTATCACCCGGCGTGATGGTATGGGGTGCCATTGGTTACACGTCGCGGTCACCTCTTGTTCACATTGACGGCACTTTGAACAGTGCACGTTATATGTCAGATGTGTTACGACCCGTGGCTCTACCCTTCAGGCCAGCCGTAGTGGCCTTGCGGTTCTAGGCGCTACAGTCTGGAACCGCGAGACCGCTACGGTCGCAGGTTCGAATCCTGCGTCGGGCATGGATGTGTGTGATGTCCTTTTAAGTTAGGTTTAAGGAGTTCTAATTTCTGGGGACTGATTACCTCAGAATGTGAGTCCCATAGTGTTCAGAGCCATTTGAATCATTTTTTTCTATCCTGCATGGGTAGCTGTACCTGTACGCGCCATCCAAACTCTGTTTCACTCAATGCCCAGGCGTATCAAGGCCGTTATTACGGCCAGAGGTGGTTGTTCTGGGTACTGATTTCTCAGGATCTATGCATCCAAATTGCGTGAAAATGCAATCACATGTCAGTTATAGTATAATCTATTTGTCGAATGAATACCCGTTTATCATCTGCATTTCTTCTTGGTGCAGCAATTTTAATGGCCAGTAGTGTATATTGTTCTAGAGACTTTTCAGGTCTCAAATATCTATCGCTTTTAATTTTTAATTTCCGAAGATGCATAGGACTACTAATATTTAGACATCGTTTGTTTACCCGAGAGCAATGTATCTTAACCAAACACCGGCTCTGTCGCTTGATCGTGGGACATCTCCATCGAACCGCGTCATAAGCAAAATCTTAAGGTTGAGAGATTACTTTATGTTTTTATTTATATTTTAACGGTAACGGAACAGTCCACAAGTTATATATCTGAAGTGAACTACAGTCTTATAATTCGATATTCGTACATTAGCGCTCCTGTTCGCACTAGGAACGTGTCTAAAACCAAAGGCACAAAAACTTTTTGCTGACAGCGTATCTCTTTTATCGAGACAGCTGAAACTCTTGGCACGAAGAACAGAATGTGGAAAGCGCGTCATTCGGTGACGCGAGAAGAGTGCGGTCCACAGCGCACAGAAAGCGCGCCCCTCCGCCCCTCCGCTTTGCCATAGCGGCTTCCCCCACGCAACCCTGCCTCACCCCTCCGTGGCGCGGAGACGGCGGCCGATATTCGCTGGCACGGAGCCCTGCCCGGCGTCAGTTGCACACGCGCCGCTACTCTGTTCTGACGTCACGCGGAGAACAGAACAGGTAGGACGCAGCGCGCTGTGCATTCTAATCTGCTCTTGTCATCAACCTATTATGTTGTATGCCGCTTCTCTGAGGCTCGCTGTGTTTCAACTAATGACTTTCTACCTGCCTGTTGGATTATAATTTTTATTTTATATGTTGGTCACTTCGGCATACTTACTGGTACACATCACTTACGCCTTAGCTATGTTTATTCCTAACGAATCCGTACTAAGTGCGCTGAGTAATCTTTCCAAGACTTCAGAAAGAATAGCCAAACGGGGAAGGTCGTCTGCTGGATACACTGGTATCTGACTCCTTCGCAGCTTCATTCCTCTTCTGAACTATTTACATGCTGGACAACAACGATGATAATATGTAATATCACCACACACTCTTCTTGTAAAGCCCAGTTCAGTATCCTCATTTATTTTATTGACATTGGGCGTCCTAAGTAATGATTTATCCATTAATCATATTCTCAATTTCCGCAGTCACTCAAAGAGTTAACAAAATGCCTTAAGAAATGAACGCCAACAATTTCTTTTTATCTTGGCCCGACTGAAAGTTACTTTACTTTGTCTACCTGATGACCCTTCACAAACATTGAGAGTAACTGTTTGCAACGAAGATCGATATAGTTTGCGGCCTTATGATGAACGAAGATTATTATTTACTGAAATCTGAATGTCTAGTGTCGAAATTGCGTCCATCATCAAGATCTATTATTTCAAAATCAAGTATTCAGTTTAAAGAGAACATATCTAAATAGAAAGTGCAAAAAAATTGTGCAAAGCAATGTCTCCTGTAGTGATATGGTATACCACTTCTTTTGAGTCAACCAGTGAATCAATAATCATTAATATTATCTGAACTTCGATGACGTAAAGATTAATACGTGGGTAGACACCATGCAATATTATACTCTCGAGACTTCTGGTGCGAAACTGGGGTACTTAACATTCCGCTAAATCAGATATTTTACCGGAAGAAACTATTTAAAATCCATCATCCATACAACCTCTCTTAGGAAAAATAAAATTTTTAAATATGAATTTGTTCTATCGACTTGAAAACTATTACACTAGTTTGTCATAAAATCCACTACTACATGATGTCCGTCACCCTCAATGCATTTGGCAATACGTGCAACGACACTCCTCTCAACAGCGAGTAGTTCGCCTTCCGTAATGTTCGCACATGCATTGACAATGCGCTGACGCATGTTGTCAGGCGTTGTCGGTGTATCACGATAGCAAATATCCTTCAACTTTCCCCACAGAATGAATTCCGGGGACGTCAGATGCGGTGAACGTGCTGGCCATGGTATGGTGCTTCGACGACCAATCCACCTGTCATGAAATATGCTATTCAATACCGCTTCAACCGCACGCTAGCTATGTGCCAGACATCCATCATGTTGGAAGTAATCGACATTCTGCCATGCAGTGAAATATCTTGTAGTAACATCGGTAGAACGTGATGTAGGAAATCAGCATACATTGCACCATTTAGATTGCCATCGATAAAATGGGGCCAATTATCCTTCCTCCCATAATGTCGCACCATACATTAACCCGCTAAGGTCGTTGATGATCCACTTGCCGCAACCATCGTGGATTTTCCTTTGCCCAGTAGTGCATATTATGCCGGTTTACGTTACCGCTGTTGGTGACTGAGGCTTCGTCGCTAAATAGAACGCGGGGAAAAAAATCTGTCATCGTCCCATAATTTCTCTTGTGCCCAGTGGCAGAACAGTATACGATGTTCAAAGTCGTCGCCATGCAATTCCTGGTGCATAGAAATATGGTACGGATGCAATCGATGTTGATGTAGCATTCTCAACACCGCCTTTTTTCTGATTCCCGATTCTAGCGCAATTTTTCTGCTAATGATGCGCGGATTAGCCACGACAGCAGCTAAAACATCCACTTGGGCATCATCATTTGTTGCAGGTCGTGGCTGACTTTTCACACATGGCTGAACACTTCTTGTTTCCTTAAATAACGTAACTATCCAGCGAACGGTCCGGACACTTGAATGATGTCGTCCAGGATATCGAGCAGCATTCATAGCACACGCCCGTTGGGCATTTTGATCACAATAGCAACACGATATCGACCTTTTCCGCAATTGGTAAACGGTCCATTTTAACACTGGTAATGTATCACGAAGCAAATACCGTCCGCACTGGCGGAATGTTACGTGATATGATACTACGTACATATACGTGTGCTACTATTACAGCACCATCTATCTCAAGGCAAAAAAAAGTGGTCCAACATTCATATTTCTTTACGTACTACACGAATATGTAATAAAAACGTGGGTTCCTATTAAAAAAAACGCAGTTGATATCCATTTGACCTACTGAAGCGCCATCTAGCGGGCCAACCATAGCTCCATCTGGTTTCCCCCTTCAAGTAAGCGAGTTTCGTTCTTTGTAGTTTTTTTCTTTTGATGCTTATTTCGTGAGATATTTGGCCCGGTCACTATCAATGGACCACCCTGTATATCTCACTTCTGTACAGTAATGAACTGATACTGCAAGCTTGTTACGCAGACTGATGCATAAATCCTTAAAATTAAAGTACGGTTTATTGGATATTTCCCGCTGACGGACAGAGTAAGGAATGAGATCACGCATTTTCATGATAACTGCATAATATCTAGTAAATTTTCAGATAAATGTCGTTCGCGATCTTAGATTTAATAATTTTATCACTACACCGGGGACAATGATACGGCTGCCTATGTCTAAATCGTTCAACTTCGTTCAGTCGGAAGTGTTGCATTCAGCTGGCCCTTATCATCGTCATATCGTCAACTGAGTGGAAAACCAATAACCCACATTCACTCCTGTAAACTCTGCGCTCCGTCGAGGGTAATTCTTTATGATACTTTTAACGCTATCACGTTCGACAGTTCCCCTGTGTGCATTACGTGTTCTCTCCTTTTCCCATATGGGGCTTTGTCCAGTGTTGTAAGACATGGCCTCTTTGATAGACTATGTGTTATTGTGTGAGGTGGGACAATACTGAATGGTCGTACTGACCTCCAGAACCTTGCACACTTTACAATCACTGGTCTCCAATATTGTGATATTATTTTTCTCCCCAATGTGTGTCTTTTTAGAGGTACACTGTGTCTTGATTTCATTTTTGTCGATGACAGTGCCCGACCGTATCGAAAAGGGCAGGCGGTGTACGTCTTGGAACCCGAAGAAATTCGGTGAACGCACAGGGTTGTCCGTTCCAACCCCCCCATCCCCCTCTACTTAAACTACAAAGAGCATATGTAGGATGCGTTGGGAAGACGTATTGTATCACGTTAACGTGCACCAACGAGCATCCAGCAGTTGTCAACCGCTTTACTGGAGGAATGGAACATTCTGGCACGATAACTCCTAATCAGCCTTGTGGATAGAATGGAAGCTCGTTGCAGAGCGTGAATTACCGTCCGTGATGATCACACACACTCTCAGGAAGTACCTGTATTTGAGATGTCCAGAGGACCGTCGTGAACCGCAGTTACTTCAGCGTAATTATATTCTTAGAACAAAAATGTCATTTACGTTCGTCTCATTGTGTATTTCTTTCTGTTATCTTCCTTCCTGCACTTTATTGTAAGAGTTCTATTTACGAATGGCCCAAGTTTCATCGAGCTGCATTGGTTGGCAGTGACACGTCGTACGAAAGTTGCTTCCGCCCTTAAGTTTTGCACGCTGAGTATTAGAGTCTTCGATTCAGCGTCGTAGCACAGCACCTCGTTTGTCGCCAGATATAAGACACAGCTCATCTCCAGTGGTCAGGTAAGCTTTTAAACATGTCCGAAGGTTTCTTTTTCTTTTTTTATTGAAGGTAAAGTCTTCTGGGTTATTAGGCAGCAACATATTCCTCTTCAGAGTACTTCTCCAGTATTCGACGTTTCGATTTTTACGCTGAGATAATCTTCAGGAATTATGGTTTCATCCTTTACCTGAATAATGCAGAAAAAAGTGTCGCATTCGTTGATAAACGTCCGAGTAACAGCTGATATATCTAAGAATGAAAAGAATTTCAGTGCAAATGACATATAGGTTTGCAACGTCTTGACTTCGCACCGTCTTGTAAGTAACTAACCAGCCACAGTGTAAGATCAACACCAACAATTGCCTGGGGGCCACCTTAGCCACACGGCAATAATATTTACGTGAACAATGCCTTTCTCTTTCACTTCATGTTATGACGTCCTATCTAGTGATAATGAACCAACAATGTCAGTCTCAAGAATTCTATCCAGTAATTCTACTTTTTCCGAATAAACCCAAAAAGGTCTTTTTATTAGTCATCACGACCGTGGTTTTTGATAGTTTTCAGCCGTAGGGAGACACTATATATGTCCTAAGACGAACCCAGTAGCGATAAAAATGTCGAACATTGAAGACTGTAGTGTCCTGCGAGCTGATCAGGAGCAGGAGGGGGAGATTAATGTTTAACGTCCCGTCGACTACGAGGTCATTATAGATGGAACACAAGCTCGGATTAAGGAAGGATGAGGAAGTAAATGGGCAATGCCCTTTCACAGGAACCATCCCGGCATTTACCTGAAGCGCTTTAGGAAAATCACGGAAAATCTAAATCAGGATGGTCGGACGTGGGTTTGAACCGTCTTCCTCCCGAGTACAAGTCCAGTGTGCTAGCCACTTCGCCACCTCGCTCGGTGAGCGGATCAAGATGGGAGCTGACGCAGCCTCCAGTTGCGAAGTGCCTCCTCCAACAAGTAGACCTGGTGTCTGAGAATACAAGCTGGAATACATTCAGGTATGGGAACTCGGTGGGAAAAGGACGAGGAACTCTGAATAATAACCGAGACTGAACAAGAAGGATTGGAACTATTGGTGAATCCTAAGATGCATTGGTGTCAGTTTGACTATGTTGTGCAATCCTGCATATACCCTGTGCAACAAAGTGAAACTTAAGAGAAACTTAAGTCTCGGGGGCAGAGTAGCGAAGATCCAGCGGCTGTGACAGACTGAGATCAGAATTGGAATCTGAATCCCCAGCAGCGCCTGTGGCGCCGCTTGTATAGGCTCGGATGACGCGCCTTCCACGCGATTGCGCGCTGTCCTCCTGACATCGACTCCTTCCAGAAGCTCCTATGCTTCTGGTCACGTAGTCCACACTGCCATTATCACAAAACACAGTTCCTCCTGCTTTCTACCGTCCCTGCTGACGTTAGGATACCCGTTTATTGGTACACCTTGGGCAACTTTATACCCTTAGCTATACACTTTCAGTACTTCAAGCTACTCATTCGCGACAAATATGCGCCAAGAAGTATTTTAACAGGAAAATGGTGCGCCCTAATACTCCCGGATATTTTACTGTCAACTATTTAAACGCAATCGATTTTCATGACTGATGGTGTCAGTCAGTCTCCTTTCTACTCAGCCATTGACGGCCTTTAAATAGAAGCTGCTATCAAAGAGTTTCCGCTCGAAGGCGGTACAGTCCAGAATCGATATGCCAATCAGGTAAAATCGCCTTGAGCACTCGGATAACCATCCCACAGACGCACCAGGCTGAAGATACCCATTTGGTAAAACACAGTGTCGTATTGCATGGAGAAGTTCGTGACTGCCTGCATCACATACCCCTCCGATACCAATCGTCGACCCTTCAAGGCCTTTTCTAAGGGCCGAAGGCGTGATAATCGCAAGGAAGAGATCGGAAGTGTAGGGCGGATGCTCAAGAGTCTCTCATTTGAATAAGTGTAACTTCTGAAGAATGTTTTAAATGTGGAGACGTGCACTTTCATGAAGTAGCAGCATTCTTTGTAGCGCTCAATTCCACAACGGTGGTTTCCAACAGACGAGCTGCCCCATCCACATTCTCCATTATCCGACGAGTGTCTACAGATCCTTCGACAGCCGAGAAAAGAATATCACGTTGGTCCTATTTGGACGCATTTCACAGTAATAATCGTAGTTCGTGTTTCCGCACATACCGCACGTATGACAGAAAGACACGAATGCCACACTAATAGCTTCCCTAGATGTCGGAGCTTATGTACCCGCATCTGGATCACGCTACGTTGCTTACACGCTGCAGCAAATACCTCAAACTGAAACTTTTCGATCTCCCCTTATAAATAATTCTGCCCAACACGTCTCAGATACTTTAGGCAGTCCTTTGTGCTAGTTAACATATGGTGTTCTCAGCCGGACCGGGAGGTACCATTATACTCTTACGCATATTTACAGCGACACATTCATTTTAGTGTAGAGTCCGTGTCGAGAGATATACTCCGTTTACACATCACTCACCTTTTCCTATACCTAGTTACGAAACGTGTTTTGTTTTGCTTATCCCTGCCCTGTATCTAGCTGATGAATGAATTCAAGGCTTATTCAATTTATAACACCTTCCAATTTTTTACCTTAGAAATGCAAACCGATAGAAACATGCCGTTTGTTTTCAAATAAGCATGCATTTGTTTTGAATGCGTGACAGAGGTGGCAGCATACTACTAATAAGAGCGAGGAATGCTTTTGATACTTCCTTCCATTGAGCGGAATGCCACATGGTTTCATGATTAAAAAAAGGCGTCCATGTCTCATCCCCTGTCACAATCGCTAAAAAGATAATCCAATTCACAGTGCCATCATGCGTCAGTATTGCCTGGCAACATGGCACGTGCGTTAGCGTTCGTGGCGCACAGAAATTCATCCTTGAGGGCGATGTGTTCGAAGCTCTCTCGATAATCCTCCGAGGCAAAGTCCTCCATTTACTGGATCATGTCAGCAGACCGGCTTATTTCTTTGAAGGTTCCCGTTGCCGGATCAAATAGTCGAAGTTCCGTGATATATCGCGTAAGCCGAAGCACCAATACTTCTCGCACTGACATGTTCCGGGACACTGTAGGTTGAGGTTGTTTCGATTCTTCCTGAAGCATGGTCCATAGTTTTTGCCGCGCATTTGGACGAATTGATGTTTATTACGGACTCAGGTTGTGGATTTGCGTAGCAAATCTTTTCTTTCCTTGCAGCTTATTCTCACACTGATGAACACATTTTACACGCTGTTGTCGCCATACTTAAGTGAGAACGCTATTGTTGATTTGTTTAACAGCGGCAGCTGATAGTCTGAGTCGAAACAAAATCAATGAAAACAGTACCAAAACGGTACCAGTCTCACTGTTGCCATAAAACCCTTTTTTAATTACCACACCGGGCATCATAAACACCAGTCCCCCTCACGGTGAGCGTCACACATCACTTGTTAGCACTTTCTTACAATCCTTCAAAGACTAACGACCACATAACTTGCTCTTCTAACGGGTTAAGTACAGTGACTTTTGTGTTAAAACCAGTGACCTAAAGAGCCAAAGAAACTGGTACACAAGCCTAATATAGTGTAGTGTCCCCGCTAGCACGCAGAAGTGCCGCAACACGACGTGGCACGGAGTCGACTAATGACTCAAGTAGTGCTGGAGGTAACTGACATCATGAAAACTGTAGGGCTGTCCATAAATCCGTGAGAGTACGAAGGGGTGGAGATATCTTCTGAACAGAACGTTGTAAGGCATCCCTGATGTGCTCAATAATATTCTTGTCTGCGGATTTTGGTGGCCAGGAGAAGTGATTAAACGCAGATGAGTGTTCCTGGAGCCACTCTGTAGCAATTCTGGACATGTGGGGTGTCGCATTGTCCTGCTGAAATTGTCCAAGTCCATCGAAATGGACAACGGCTGCAGGTGATCAGACGGGATGCTTACGTACTTGTCACGTCTCAAAGTCGTATCTAGATGTATTAGGGGTCCCATATCGCTCCACTTGCACAAGCCCCTCATCGTTACAGAGCCCCCAACAGCTTGAACAGTCCCCTGCTGATATGCAGGGACCATGAATTCATGAGGTTGTCTCCATACCCATACACGTCCATCCTCTCGATTCAATTTGAAAAGAGACTCGTCCGACTAGGCAACATGTTTCCAGTCATCAACAGTCCAATATATATGTCAACGGGCCCAGACGAGGCTTAAGGCTTTGTGTCGTGTACTCATCAAGGGTACACGAGTGGGCCTTCGGCTCCGAAAGTCCATATCGATGATGTTTCATTGAATAGTTCGCACGATGTCACTTGTTCATGGCCCAGCAATGAAGTCTGCAGCAATCTGCGGAAGGGTTGCACTTCTGTCAGGCTGAACGATTCTCTTTAGTCGTCGCTGGTCGCGTTCTTGCAGGACGTTTCTCCTGCGGCAGAGATGTCAGATATTTGATGTTTTACCGCATTCTTGGTATTCACGGTCCACTCGTGTAATGGTCGTACGGGAAAATCCCCACATCTTCGCCACCTCGGAGATGCTTTGTCCCGTCGCTCGTGCCGCTGTAGCAGCAGTAACCGATCTAACAACTGCGACAGACGATTGTCTTATACAGGCGTTGCGATCGCAGCGCCGTATTCTGTCTATTTACATACACTATGTGATCAAAAGTATCCGAACACCCCCCATAAAACAAGCGTTTTTCATATTAAGTGCAATGTGCTGCCACCTACTGGCAGGTACTCCATGTCAACGACCTCATTATTCATTAGACACCGTGAGAGAGCAGAATGGGGCGCTCCGCGGAGCTCACGGACTTCGAACGTGGTCAGGTGATTGGGTGTCCCTTGTGTCATACGTCTGTACGCGAGATTTCCACACTCCTAAACATCCCTAGGTCCACTGTTCCAGATGGGATAGTTAAATGGAAACGTGAAGGAACACGTACAGCACAAAAGCGTACAGGCTGACCTCGTCTATTGACTGACAGAGACCGCCGACAGTTTAAGAGGGTGGTAACGTGTAATAGGTAGACATCTATCCAGACCATTACACAGGAATTCCAAACTGCGTCAGGATGAACTGAAAGTACTATGACTATTAGGCGGGAGGTGAGAAACCTTGGATTTCGTGGTCGAGCGGCTGCTCATAAGGCGCAGATCAGGCCGGTAAATGCCAAACGACTCTTCGCTAGGTGTAAGAAGCGTAAACAATGGACGATTGAACAGCGGAAAAAACATTGCGCTGAGTGACGAATCACAGTACACAATGTGGCGATCCGATGACTGGGTGTGGGTATCACGAATGCCCGGTGAAAGTCATCTGCCAGCCCACGCGCCATCTTACTACCGTCTCGAATGGTTGTGTATTGCTGCATTACACTTTCACCAGTCGCAGAAAGAGGATTTCCACACGACACTCCACGTTGTCCATTGGTTGCTTCATTTAGTTTTGGGTCCACTAGTGGCGTGTTCAAGTACTGCGACACATGGGTTTCCATGTACAAGATCGACACACATGTACCTGCAAACCAGTAAGACCTAATTACGTACCTTCATATTTTGGATGTGATAATTCGAACTTTGTGACCACTCCCCTTTACGGTACAATTCGCTTCTCCCTAAGGTTTAATTACTGAGGTTGATGATTCTATTTAGTGACTAACTATTGTACCGGCGAAATAACACCGCTGACAGTGAGTCCAAATGCTTCCAGTTTCCTTGAAGTCTTTCGCGGAGTACCGAAGTTGTGGTTAACCGTAATTAATTATATCCCGAATTCGGTTGCCTTTCTTCGATTGTTTGGGCACAAAGGGTACAAAGTGGAGTCGACCCCAACCAGTAATAAAGCCCACGACATGTCAGACTACAAGTCATTAACTTGTTCATGAAAATTGTGGCGCACTATCACCTTGTTCCTTTTATAGTAACGTAGTGGAACGGGGTGCACTCAATCTCGTGGCGCCATATGAAGGGCTTGTGGCAGGAAAAGTAGCTGCTCTGTAACGTTATTTATTTTAAATATAAAATCTTTTGGATACTTATTAAAATTATTCTGCTTTGTATGGAACACATTAAATGATGACGAGGCTGCGGAATGAATACAAAGCTGGAGTTACTGTGTAGCATGTTGTAACTGCAAGATACATTCAGCCCCTTAGGCACTGAGTCCTCTGGCTCTGTTCAAAACTGATAACTTTGGTCCCTGTGCACATCACAAATAAATTAAATTGTCTTACCTCTAGAGCAGCAACGGTGGAACGCGATATATCCTAGTATTTAATAAAAAAATGCTAGGTACAGGCTCAGCAGTGTGCAATTCTCGCCACAATACTTGAAATGCACATGAAATATTTCGGCTGATAAACGGGAACATTTAAGAGTATCCAGCTTCTTAGGAAAATATGTGACCAGTGGTGAATTACAAACACCAATTTTTTTGTGAAATTATATTGCAAATTAAGTTTGTCTTTCCAGAAACATTTGACAATTGAAGTTACCTTGGTCAAAGAAAAGAATATATCATACTTGTATTGTATGTTAACCAGGGGCCTAGAAGCGATGGAGAGGCTCCGTTCCCGCCGCAGCCGCAGTGGTCCACAACCCCACTACGACTACCGCAGTCCACATCTCCCTCCGCTGCCTCACACCGAACCACTCCTTCAGGGCTATTGTGCGGTTCGGCCCTCGGTGGACCCCCCCAGAGAACGTCTCATACCGGACGGGTGTAACCCCTATATTTGCGTTGTAGAGTAAAGATGGTGTACGCGTACGTGGAGAAATTGTTTGCGCAGCAATCGCCTATACAGTATAGCTGAGGCGGAATAAGGGGAACCAGCCCGCATTCGCCAAGGCAGATTGAAAACCGCCTAAAAACCATCCGCAGACTGGTCGGCTCACCGGACCCCGACACAAGTTCGCCGGTAGGATTCGTGCCGGGGCCAGGCGCTTCTCCCCAGTCCGGAAAGCCATGCGTTAGACCGCTCGGCTAACCGGGTGGGCTATATATCATATTTACTAATTGACCTATGAACAATGGGACTTTTACGGCAAGTATTATCTAACGTCACAAATTCAGCATAAATGAAAATCATCAAATTACATATAGCTCTGTTAACAAATCTTAGAAATATTAAAAAAAAAGAAATATGTTATTAGCTTTTTTATCAGTCAGTTTACGTAAGTTCTTGGGTTACTCACCAATTACGCATTATCAGCCAACTCATCTATACTAACGCGTTTGCACAACGAAAATCATAATTACTTAACATATTTACCTTGCTTGCATGCAGACTTCTGCTTTCATGTTTTCGTAATTCCTATATTAATCTAAAACTTGTTAACTTCACAGAGCACACCACAAAAACTGCCTACACCATCGTCTTTCACTCACAGACAGCTACCTACAACAACGCGCAAACGCTCTCTTCAGTTTAGTTTACATTATTATTCATATCATGTTCGGGTGCCACATACAAGTGTGCCCCAGTATGCTCCTTTCAGCTCCAAGATCTGGGAAGCTGGTAAGGGCTGGGAGACCGGTGAATCGACCCCGCACACGTTCCATACGGCATGACAATGAAGCCATTGACAGACGGTGACACGGCGGCTGGTCGATACTAAATGGCCTGTCAGGGCTACTCGATGGGCAATTTTTCTGATAGTGACAAAATACTTACTATACTTAATTGTCTTTATGATGTAATTGTGGCGAATCCCATGTAGTAATAATATCTGTTGCTTATCGCGAACTACTTCATTTCCAGTTTTATTTCTCAGTATTCTGTCAACTGTGGCTTAGTTTTCGGGTTATGGAATCCCAGCTAAGCTATATCATTCCCAACAAATTATCTTTAAAACCCATAAACTAAAGCAACTTTAATATCGAAATGGGTAGTGATATAAAGCTTAGCGCCATTGACATGTAATCAGAAAGTTCTGGTACATGTGCTCTAAGTCAGGTGAGGCTTAATTTTTGAGTAAAAGATCATCAGCAATGGTGACCAAAGAATTTCATTATAAGAAGTGATCCTTTTTCTGTCAATGGCTTTCTCAAAGATGGAGGAGGAGCGGATAGAGTATGAGGGCAACCTCGTGCTCTTGGGATAGGAAACAGCCCCTAAAAGGCGGAAGGATCAGCAATGATCAACGTCGTGATAATGCAGAGGACAATAGAAACCACTGCATTAAAGACACACAGAATATATCCAAAGGATATGTAATGTGCAACTGAAAAAATGTTACGACGATCTCTCCTTTACCATAGGATTTCAGATCCCTGGTGCTCGGGAGAGGATAGACAAGAGGACGTAACCACGAGTAGAAGATTGAATAACCGACGAAAGGATGAATTTGAATGTTGTAGGGAAGTTTGAAAATCTGAGAAAGGAAATTCAAAGTTTCAGGCTAGATATTGGGGGGGGGGGGGGGAATGGAGAGGTGGGGGGGGCTGTCACAGAAGTGATATGGAAAAATGGTAAGGACTTCTGTTGAGACGAACGGGTAATTCAGTATGTAAAGGGATGAAAATCTAATAATCATGGGTGATAGGAATACGATAGTCGGGGAAGGAATAGAAGAACGAGTTATTGGAGAACATGGGCTTGGACGTAGGAATAAGAGAAGAGAAATGCTAATAGGGATCTGAATAAGTTTCATCTATAAATAGCGAAGTAAAGGGGATATAAAAAGCGTATTATCCAGGAAAAGGGGACTTTCGTGGCTAAGATAAGTCTGCTAGTGTCAGAAATCGAACCTAATCTGGGCAATAAATTTCTGAGAATGTACGTTTGCGGCACAGCACTGTATGGGAGGGAATCACGGACGGTGGAGAAACCGGAACAGAAGAGAATCGAAGCATTTGAGATGTGATGCCAGATACGAATGTTGAAAATTAGGCGGACTGTTAATGTAAGAAATGAAGTTCTCCGATACGACATCTGTAAAAGTCGGAAGACTGATGATTCAGACACACACAAAAACAAGAACAAGGAACTATAGAGACTGTCTTAAAGAACGAACTGAGGATAGGAACTTCTGTGTGGAAACATTACCGAATGAAACTTCCGTCTTCGAACACATATTGTTTCTCCCTATCCCCAGGCAAGAGTTTTGGTACCAGTTAGAACATTGAGGAGTTTCACACAGTGCAAGGGGAACACCTCACAGTGGATCTGTGTTGCTTGTTATTCGCTGATGCCGACTGCCTGCTATGATCTCCCCGGTAGATTATGGTAGTGGTATCTACACAGGAAGGATCTGGCCGTTGTAAATTCAACATTTTGTAGTCTCCTTGCTCCCTGTCTGTTTCGTTCTCATAGTTCAGCCAAATGCCTATCAGTATTGAGGGTATAATAGAATGGTGTAATGATACAAAACCTTCACAGCATCTGACGCCATCTCCACAAGAGACTGCGGTAGTTTCCAAGAACAACAACACAGATTTAAAAAATTCTGCACTTTTATTTATTTAAAAAAAAGGAAATGTAAACGCCGTCAAAATAAAAGAAAACAAAAAAGCATATAGCATAGATGGTTATCTCTCAAGTCTTTCCAACAAGCCCTCTTGTATCTTGTCGTGCATGTACCTCACACTCAACTTGCACTGTGTTGAAGTCATATGAAAATAAACTACCGGGGAAAATCCATCGTCATCAGCAATTGTCATTTTGAAACAAGATTCTACAATTTTCTTCTGGTCATTCTTCTAATCTGACAAGAAGATCCAGCACAAACCAAGTAATTTTGTTCAACAAGTCCCTTTTCATCTGTTCTATGCAGTACATCTCGCTTTTCACCCAAGAGCATTATTAATTTCCTTGTCTTTGACGCCGTTTTTCACCAGAAAGAAACTGGGCTATGAAATACTGTATAACACAATGATGCCTTGTTAACTGATACTGTGTCAGAATCCATGTGTCACGCTTGGTTGAATTTAAATTTAACAATTGTCATCATCCATTGTTGCTGCTAATAATTTCGCAGTGTAACCGACTGCGCAGTTACTCCACTTGAAGGATGTAAAGATCTACTAATACAGAGAACCGCAGGCCCCTGACTTTGACTGCGTAAGGCCGACAAGTTTTGCGCCAACTCGGTTCCGAGAGTTCCGGAACCTGTACAGAAAATTGGAATAGAGATCAACATAAAGATCATTTCCGCCGTTTTTATTGCTCATGAAAACCACACATTGCGTGTTGTACCACCATTACAGCAAGACCTTCACAGGTGGTGGTCCAGATTGCTGTACACACCGGTACCTCTAATACCCAGTAGCACGTCCTCTTGCACTGATGCATGCCTGTATTCTTCGTGGCATACTATCCACAAGTTCATCAAGGCACTGTTGGTCCAGATTGTCCCACTCCTCAACGTCAATTCGGCGTAGATCCCACACAGTGGCTGGTGGGACACTTTGTTCATAAACAGCTCTTTTCAATCCATCCCAGGCATGTTCGATAGGGTTCATGCCTGGAGAACATGCTGGCCGTTCTATTCGAGCGATGTTGTTATTCTGAAGGAAATCATTCACAACATGTGCACGATGGGGGCGTAAATTGTCGTCCATAAAGACGAATGCATCGCCAATATGCTGCCGCTTGGTTGTACTACCGGTCGGAGGATGGCATTCACGTATCGCACAGCAGTTACGACGCCTTCCATGACCACCAGCGGCGTACGTCGGCTACACATATTGGCGCTCGAAAACATCAAGAAACCTTCACCTTGCTGCACTCGCTGGACAGTGTGTCTAAGGCGTTCAGCCTGACGTGGTTGCCTCCAAACATGTCTCCGACGATTGTCTGGTTGAAGACATATTCGACACTCATCGGTGAAGAGAACGTGACGCCAATCCTGAGCCGTCCATTCGGCATGTTGTTGGGCTCATCTGCACCGCGCTGCATGGTGTCGTGGTTGTAAAGATGGATCTCGCCATGGACGTCGGGAGTAAAGTTGCGCATCATGCAGCCTATTGCGCACAGTTTGAGTCGTAACACGACGTCCTGTGACTGCACGAAAAGCATTATTCAACATGGTGCGTCGCTGTCACTGTTCCTCCGAGCCATAATCCGTAGGTAGCGGTCATCCATTGCAGCAGTAGCCCTTGTGCGGCTGAGTGAGGCATGTCGTGGACAGTTCCTGTCTCTCTCTATCTCCTCCATCTCTTTGGTTCACTCCGAGACGCCTGGACACTTACCTTGTTGAGAGCCCTTCCTGGCACAAAGTAACAATGCGGACGCGATCGAACCGGTATTGACCGTCTAGGCATGGTTGAACTACGGACAACACGAACCGTGTACCTCCTTCCTGGTGGAATGTCTGGAACTGATCGGCTGTCGGACCCCTCCGTCTAGTAGGCGCTGCTCATGCATGGTTGTTTACATCTTTGGGCGGGTTTAATGACATCTCTGAACAGTCCAAGGGACTCTGTTTGAGATGCAGTATCCACAGTCAACTTCTATCTTTAGGATTTGTGGGAACCGGTACGACGCATTTTTTTATATGTGTATTTTCTTATTCTATTTTTAAATTATTGCATCCATTTTTGAGTCCTGAAGTCTATTTCTGAAATCACAAAAATTACTCAGGAAAATTAAGGTTTCTCCAAATTACGAAAACTATCTCCAATATACAAAATTGCCATGCACCTAAGAATAAATATTCTACTGTCGTTTAAAAGCGTTTCAATCGAGAAAATACTGTCAATATTGTATTTGATAGTCTATCTGTCACATAATACTACAATACACACCAGTAATACGTAAGTCATATTAAATTAATCAGAAGTATAATCAAAAACCAGTCACATGTTCAGTAGATTTTGAAATTGACGCTACTGGAAAATAAAAACATTTTAGATATCCAAGCCAGATAAAATTATGAAATATTTCATTTGCAAGTACCACATCTTCCATAGTAAAATACCTTCTGTTTCAAGTAAGAAGATGGTTCACGACCGACGAAGCATGACTTACAGAACACATTTCACATAAATAGTTCTAAAACTACACAGCATTTTACACACCATAAAATTCTGTACTGATTAATTAGCAATACAACTGTTCCAAATAGATTTAATCTACACTAACAATAAAATTGTAAAACAGTTGAGTCTGTCTGAACACGCTAACCTCCAATACTATTAAACAAACTTTAGAGGGGTTTTGAGAGATAATTTGTGTGTGACCTGGAGAAACGTATGGGATTTATTTAATCTAAATCAGATCAATTAAAAAGATATTGTGATTTGAAATTTTATCTAAAACTGTTGCGTCTATCTATTTGTTCATTTGAACAAGCTAATCTCGAAAACTAGTTGACGAATTTTCAGGGAGGTAACTTGTGTACAGCCTGAGGCCGCGAATAGGCTTTGTTTCATCGAAGTCGTCGGATCACAGATGAAAAGATACCGTGATTTAAAGTTTTGTCTTAAACTGTCAAGTCTGTCTGTTAGTCTGTTTGAAGACGATGATTTCAAAACTACTTGAGGAATTTTCATGTAGTTTTCAAATGTAACTTGAGCATAGCTTGAGGCAACGTGTAGGCTTTATTTCATCAAAAGCGGATCCCAGAAAAAAAGAAATCGTAATTTAAGGTTTTATCTTAAACCGTCGTGTCTGTTTGTCTATTTGAACACCCAAATCTCCAAGACTACTTGACGAAATTTCATGGGATTTTCACAGGTATCTTGTGCGTCGCTTGTGGCAACATACAGGCTTTATTTTATCAAAATCAAATACCGTAATTTAAAATTTTATCCATACTAATATTATAAATTCGAAAGTAGCTCAGCATGCTACGCTTTCACCACTAAATACCTGAACTGATTTTGATAAAATTTGGAATGAAGACAGCTTGAACCCTGAGGTATAACATAGGCTCCTTTGGAAAGTGTGTAGGACAAGATATTTACTGATTTTATTACGCCAATTAGGAAATAGACAGACTGCTTACACTACTCTGGTCCGCCCTCTTCCTGAGTGTTGCTGTCTGGTGTGGGATCCGCATGAGATGGGACTAATGGAGCATATCAAAAAATTTCAAAGATCAGATCGCTTTGAACTAAAGCAAAACACGGAAGAGAGTGCTACGGACATGATACTTGAATTGGAACGGCAATCATTAAAACAAATTCCTTTTGTATTGCTGTAGGATCTTCTCCTGAAATTTGAATTAAGAACTTTCTCCTCCGTTTGCGGAAATACTATGTCCCCTCTCACATAAGTGGGAGGAAATCGTTATCATGATAAAATAAGAGAATCAGAGATCGCACAGAAAGTTTAAGTGCTCATTTTTCCCGTGCGCCATTCGTGCGTGGAACTGTAGAGAAATGGTTTGAAGTTGCTTCAATGCACACTCTACCAGGCACTTAATTGTGAATTGCACACTGATCATCTAAATGTAGATGTAGCTATCTACGCTTTGCAAAAGCTATTTGTTTTTAGACTTGATTTCGATCATATTTTTGAAAATGTTCTTATTGGTTATGTTCTACGTGATACGATTCCACTTAATGATTACAATGTATATTTAGCTTTCAGTGCGTTTAATCCATACTTCCAGACATATATTATTAAATATGAAAGATACGTGTGTTTGTAACTTTTTCAGAGCTACATCGATGAACCGATTTCGGTCTAGTTTGGTATGGAGATAGCTTGATCCCGTTGAATAATGTTTAGCTACTTCAGTAGCATATACTCCTGCCCACGTCCTTCCGCATTCACTGTTGCGCTTGCCGCTGCATTGTGTATTGTGGCCGTTGGGGTTTACCCCAACAGGGAGACAGATGAGGGCAACTGAAGTTATAGCATGGAGTATAGCTTACAGGCTGACAGCCAGATACATGAAGGCAGCCGATGTCACAGCACGTACAGTAGCTTACGCACTCTCCATCACTACACATCATAACGAAACTACTGATATGCTATTACAGTTGCGGGTAAATGCTAGAATATAATAAAGCACTTACACTTATACAACGCGAAATAATTACAAATGCTGCACAAAGGCTAAGCTCATGTCTAACACCCAGAAAAGCTGTAGAAAGCTGTGGTAAGTGCTTATAGCGATCTCTAATGCGTGTTTGTACATGTGATGCTAAAACCAGTCACTAGACGGAGATACCGACCAAAGAACATCATTTATTTATATACACGCTGTCTATTAGGTACAACATTCTCTCCTACTGCAGGACAAACAAATCACTAACAACTAAAGAGTGTCTTTCCCTGTAGGTCCATGTGCAGCTCTTGGTGCTGTGACTGCATCGTTGCAAAAGTTCAAAGATAACGTGCCATGGGGTGAGTTATGATGTGGCTTAAAAATAAGTAAATGCTACAAGGGTTCGCACTCTCCTTGCCGGGATGGAAGAAAATATGAGTAAAAAAGAAGAAGAAAAAATTAGAAGAACGAACGGTGAGGGCAGGCCACCATCAAATCAATGGCGTGCCGCATGCGGCCAGCGCGCCACAGTCTGTGCACCCCTGCTATACTTAAAACAAACGATCAGTATGAACCGGCGATTCGGATTAATGAGGACCAGATAAATAGGTTTCACTGTACACGCAATTCACGTTGCTCCGTCAAAGCGCAGTTCCCCACGAAACGCTACAATAGCATGAACCCAGCTACAACGACCCAGTGAATTTCCACCACGCATGTTTGTCTTCCTCCCCTGCTGACATTGTGCTTGGCGGACTCCATTCCGGTCGTGACAGATGTGAACGTGTTCGACATCAGCCAACGTCCTGAATGTCATCAGGCCTATTACGAGTAGTTCCGATTCTAATTTAAGAGAATACAAACACTTTCTGCTGATTACGTTCAAACATTCTGCATCTACATCTACATGGCTATTCCGCAATACACAATTAAGTGCCTGGCAGAGGTTACATAGAACCATTTTTAAGCTACTTCTCTACCTTTCCCACTCTCTAAACGCGCGTAGAAAAACAAACACTTACGTCCTTCCATGCGAACTCTGATTTATTTTATTACAATGATCATTCCTCCCTACGTTAGTGAAAAAAGCTTGTAACTGAAATCTCATGTGAAGGACTTGTCGCAGTGAAAAACACCTTTGTTTTAATCACTGTCACCTAAGTCCGTCCGTCATATCCCTTATTTCACGATAATACAAAACGAGCTGTCCTTTGTTTTCGATGTCCTCCATTAATCCTGTCTGATACGGATCACATAGCGCACAGCAGTATTGTAAGTAGTCTGTTTAGTTGACCTGTTACATTTTCTAAGTGTTCCGCCAATAAATCGCCGTCTTTGGATTTCTCTTCCCACAACTTTATCTATGTGATCGTTCTAATTTTAGTTATTCGTAATTGTAATCCCTAAGTATTTAGCTGGCCTTACAGCCTTTAGATTTGTGTAATGTAAGGGATTCTTTTTCGACCGCTACGGTCGCAGGTCCGAATCCCGCTTCGGGCATGGATGTGTGTGATGTCCTTAGGTTAGTTAGGTTTAAGTAGTTCTAAGTTCTAGGGGACTGATGACCTCAGATGTTAAGTCCCATAGTGCTCAGAGCCATTTGAACCATTTGGATTCTTTTTACTTCTCATGTGGACGGCTTAACACTTAGTCAATTTACACTTTCTGCCCCATATACAAGCAAAGAAGCGCCACAGAAACTGGTATAGGCATGCTTATTCAAATACAGAGGTGTATAAACCGGCAGAGTACGGCACAGCGGCCATTAACGGCTATGTAAGACAGAAAGTGTCTGGGGCAGTTGTTGGATCGGTTACTGCTGCTATAATGGCAGGTTATCAAGATTTAAGTGAGTTTGAACGTGGTCTCATAGTGGGCGCACGGGCGATAGGACGCAGCATCTCCGAGGTAGCGATGAAGTGGGGATTTTCCCGTACGACCATTTCACGTGTGTACCATGAATATCAGGAATCCCGTCAAACATCAAATCTCCGACATCGCTGTGGCCGGAAAAAGATCCTGGAAGAATGGGACCAACGACGACTGAAGAGAATCGTTCAACAAGACAGAAGTGTAACTCTTCCGCAAATTGGTGCAGATTTCAATACTGGGCCATGAACAAGTGTCAGCGTGCGAACCATTCAACGAAATATCATCGATATGGGCTCTCGGAGCCGAACACCCACTTGTGTACCCTTGATGACGGCACGACACAAAGCTTCACAGCTCGCCTGGGCCTCTCATCACCGAAATTGATGGCTGGAAACATGTACCTGGTCGTATGAGTTACCTTTCAAATTGTGTCGAGGGGCTGGAGGTGCACGTGTATGGAGGAAACTTCATGACTCCATGGACCTTGCATGTCAGCAGGGGACGGTCAAGCTGGTGGAGGCTCTGTAATGGTGTAGGGCGTTTGCAATTGGAGCTGAGAGGTGACACGTACGTAAGCATCCTGTCAGATCACCTGCATCGACTTATGTCCGTTGTACATCATGACGATCTTGAGCAATGTCAGCACGACAATGCGACACCCAACACGTCTAGAATTACTACAGAGTGGCTCTAGGAACACTCTTCTGAGTTTAAACACTTCCGCTGGCTACCAAACTCCCAAGACATGAACATTATTGAGCATATCTGGGATGCCTTGCAGAATACCCTCGTACTCTTATGGATTTATGGACAGCCCTGCAGGATTCATGGTGTCCGTTTCCTCCAACACTGCTTCAGACATTAGTCGAGTCCATTCTACGCCTTGTTGCGGCACTTCTGCGTTCTCGTGGGAGTCATACACCATACTAGGCAGGTGCACCAGTTTCTTTCGCTCTTCAGTCTATCTTGTATAAATCATTTTGTAATTCGTTTTGATGGTCTGATGGCCTTATGTGACGGTAAATGGCAGCATCATCTGCGAAAAATATAAGAGGGCTGCTGAGATTGTCTCCTATATCGCTTATGTAGATAATGAATAACAGATGGTCTGTAACAGTTCGTTGGAGAACACTAATTATTATTCTTATTTAACTCCATGATTCTCGTCGGTTATTATGACATGTGACCTTTCTGACTGGAAATGAAGAATTCAGTCACACAACTGAGACGATGATTCATAACACGCAATTTAATCGGAAGCCGCTTGTGAGAAACTGTTTCGAAAGACTTCTGGAAATCTAAATTTATGGAATCAATTTGACGTTCCGTGTCGATAGCACACTACTTCGTGAGAATAAAGACCTAATTATGTTTTGCAAGAACGATATTTTCCGAATCCGTGTTGGCAATTTGTCAGTAAATCGTTTTCTTCGAGATGATTCATAATGTTCAAGCACAATATATGTTCCAAAATCCTACTGCAAATCGACATTAGTGAAATAGGTCTGTAAGTTATCGGATTACTCCCATTTCCTTTCTTCGGTTTTGGTGTGAAATGGGCAACTTTTCAGTCTCTGGGCACGGATCTTTCTACGATCAAGAGGTTGTGTATGGTTACTAAGTACGGAGCTACTGTACGTGCATTGTCCTTACTTTATTCCTCAAGATGTCTTCTACAACTCGTGATGTTTATCGGAATCTTTATACTTATACCCAGACTATTTTTTCTACGAATAATGCCACTTATTCCAGAAGAAGTCGAACTCTATGAACTATGCGACCAGTGAGTTACTTTGCTCTTTACTTAAGCAATGTGAAAGTTCATCGGATCACACGTTTTAAGCAGCTTGCCTTTTAGACAGGTAGCTAAGTTCATAGAGTACATCGACATGTTCCATGACTTGGATGGCACGCTGGACTTTCCGCTAACGCTAAGATTAGTGCAGGAAGGAGGAAGGAAGCTTGGGTTTAACGTTCGAGGTTGTTAGAGGCAAAGCACAAACTGAAATCGTGTCAAAGATGGGGAAGGAAATCGGTCGTGCCCTTTCAAAGCAACTGACCCGGCATTTGCGTGGAACGATTTAAGGAAATCATGGAAAACCTCTATCTGAATGGCTGGACGCGGATTTGAACATCGTACTCCCGAATGCGAGTCCAGTATGTTGAGATTAGTGTCTTCCATAGCTGATCCATCCCTAGTTCTTATATGTCTATGTTTTATTAGCCTTGTTCCCGTCTGAAGGGAATCTGACATAACACGCTTTGTATTCTGATGACCGAAGGTTAAGCCAAGATCAACGCTTTAGAAGAAAAGAAAAAAACAAAGATGACGTGTTGAGTAACACTATCATCATAATTGCCCCGGTCTGCACTACTGGCCATTGAAATTGCTACACCAATAAGAAATGTAGATGATAAACGGGTAATCATTGGACAAACATATTATACTACAACTGACATGTGATTACATTTTCACGCAATTTGGGCGGATAGATCCTGAGAAATCAGTAGACAGAACAAGCACCTCTGGCCGTAATAACGGCCTTGATACGCCTGGGCATTAAGTCAAACAGAGCTTGTACGGCGTGTACAGGTACAGCTGCCCATGCAGCTTCAACACGATACCACAGTTCATCAAGAGTAGTGACTGGCGTTTTGTGACGAGCCAGTTGATCGGCCATCATTGACCAGACGTTTTCAATTGGTGAGAGATCTGAAGAAAGTGCTGGCCAGCCAAGGCAGCAGTCGAACATTTTCTGTTCCCAGAAAGGCCCGTACAGGACCTGCAACATGCGGTCGTGCATTATCCTGCTGAAATGTAGGGTTTCGCAGGGATCGCATGAAGTGTAACGTACACTGTTCAAAGTGCCGTCAATGCGAGCAAGAGGTGACGGAGACGTAACATCACGCCTGGTGATACGCCAATATGGCGATGACGAATACACGCTTCCAACGTGCGTTCACCACGATGTCGCCAAACACCGATGCGACCATCATAATGCTGTAAACAGGACCTGGGTTCATCCGAAAAAATGACTTTATGCCATTCGTGCACCCAGGTTCGTCGCTGAGCACACCATCGCAGGCGCTCCTGTCTGTGATGCAGCGTCAAGGGTAACCGCAGCCATGGTCTCCGGGGTGATAGTCCATGCTGCTGCAAACGTCGTCGAACTGTTCGTGCAGATGGTTGTTGTCTAATCCCGGCCGAGGTTCGAGTCCTCCCTCGGGCATGGGTGTATGTATTTGTCCTTAGGATAATTTAGGTTAAGTTAGTGTGTAAGCTTAGGGACTGGTGACCTTACCAGTTAAGTCCCATAAGATTTCCACACATTAGAACTTTTTTTTTTTTGTCTTGCAAACGTCCGCATCTGTTGACTCAGTGAGCGAAACGTGGCTGCACAATTCGTTAGCTGCCACGCGGGTAAGATGCCTGTCCTCTCAACTGATAGTGATACGAGACCGTAGGGATATAGCACGGCGTTCCTTATTACCCTCCTTTATTTATTTACTTATTTATTTACACGTCATATTCCGTTGGACCAAATTGAGGAGCAAATCTCCAAGGTCATGGAACGTGTCAGTGCATGAACTTACAACATAAAAGTAATAACAGATAAAAATAAATGTTTATGAATCTGAAAAAAGTCAGTCCATAAGTTTAAGTAAACGCTATCAGCAATACATATAAGAATTAGCTTAATTTTTCAAGGAACTCCTCGACAAAATAGAAGGAGTGATCCATGAGGAAACTCTTCAGTTTCGATTTGAAAGCGCGTGGATTACTGCTAAGATTTTTGAATTCGAATGGCAGCTTATTGAAAATGGATGCAGCAGTATACTGCACACCTTTTTACGAAAGAGTTGAGGAAGTCCGATTCAAATGGAGGTTTCATTTCTGCCGAGTATTAACCGAGTAAAAGCTGGTTATTCTTGGGAATATACTAATATTGGTAACAAGAAACGTCAATAATGAATATACATATTGAGAGGCCGATGTCAAAATACCCAGACTCGTGAACAGAGATCGACAAGCGGTTGGTGAACTCACACCACTTATTGCCCAAACCGCCCATTTCTGAGCCAAAAATATCCTTCTAGAATGGGAAAAGTTCCCCCAAAACATAATACCATACGACATAAGTGAATGAAAATAAGCAAAGTAGACTAATTTACGTGTCGAAGTATCACTCACTTTTGATACCGTTCGAATAGTAAAAATGGCAGTGTTAAGTCTTTGAACGAGACCCTGAACGTGGGATTTCCACGACAGCTTTCTATCTAACACCTAGAAATTTGAACTGTTCAGTTTCACAAATTATATGCCCGTTCTGTGAGATTAAAACGTCAGGTTTTGTTGAATTGTGTGTTAGAAACTGTAAAAACTGAGTCTTACTGTGATTTAACGATAGTTTATTTTCTACAAGCCATGGACTGAAGTCATGTACTGCTCTATTTGAAACCGAGTCAATGTTGCACACAACATCCTTTACTACCAAGCTAGTGTCATCAGCAAACAGAAATATTTTAGAGTTACACATAATACTAGAGGGCATATCATTTATATAAATAAGGAACAGGAGCGTCTCCACACTGACCCCTGGTGCACCCCCCCCCCCCCCCACTTGACAGTACCCCTCTCAGATCCCACATCACAGCCGTTATCAACACTTCGAATAATGACCTTTTTCTGCCTGTTGCTAAAGTGACAGGTGAACCAATTGCGAGCTACTCCCCTTATTCCGTAATGGTCTAACTTCTGGAGCAATATTGTGAGATCAACACAGTCAAATGTCTTAGTTAAATCAAAAAAATATGCCAAGCGTTCGAAACTTTTTGTTTAGCCCATCCCGTACATCACAGAGAAAAGAGAATATAGCATTTTCAGTTGTTAACCGACTTATAAAGCCGAACTGTACATTTGATAGCAAATCGTGTGGTATAAAATGATCAGTTAACCTAACATACACAGCCTTTTCGATAACTTTTGTAAACACTGATGGCATAAGTCTAAAATTATCTACATTATCCCTTTCACCCTTTTTATAAAGCGGCTTTATTACTGAGTACTTTAATCGCTCAGGAAACTGACCATTCCTAAAGGAAAAATTACAAATATGGCTAAATGCAGGGCTAACATGTGCAGCGCAGTACTTTAATATTCTGCTAGACACTCTATCATAACCATGAGAGTCCTTAGTCTTCAGTGATTTAATTATTGACTTAATTTCCCTATTGTCTATATCACAGAGGAGTATTTCAGACATCAATCTCGAAGGCATTTTCGAAGAAATTTATATGATTTCCTGTAGACATTAAATTTTTATTTAATTCACCAGGAATGCTCAGTAAATGATTGTTAAATACTGTACATTTGATAGCAAATCGTGTGATATAAAATGATCGATTAAACTAACATACACAGTCTTTTACTGATTTATCAGTAACAGAAATATTATTACTGCGAACTGACTTTATATCATCGACCTTGTGCTGCTGACCAGACACTTCCTTCACAACTGACCATATGGCTTTAATTTTATCTTGTGAATTAGCTACTCTATTTGCATACCACATACTCATTGCCTTGCTAATAACATTTTTAAGCACCTGACAATACTGTTTGTAATGGGCTACTGTAGCTTGATTGTGACTACTTCTAACATTTTGATATAATTCCCCACTTTGTTCTACATGATGTCCTTATCCCACTAGTCAGCCAACTGGGCTGTCCATTACTGCTAGTACCCCGTTTAGAATGTTTTAAAGGAAAGCGACTCTCAAAGAGCATGAGAAATGTGTTATGGTAAGCATTGTATTTATCATCTATATTATCAGCTCTGTAAACATCTTACCACTCTTGTTCCTTGACAAGTTTTAAAAAACTTAGATTAACTTTCCTACATAGTTTGTAATTAAATATGACATTGGTTTGACTACAAAAACCTTTTAGTGTTAAAATTTGTGCATCATGGTCTGAAAGGTAACTCACCCTTTTACTAAAAGTATGGCCCATCTAGTTATGAAGAATGAATAAAAATATTGTCTGTGACTGTGCTACTGTTCCCCTGCACCCTAGTTGGAAGAAACACAGTTTGCATCAGATCATATGAATTTAGGAGATCTACCAACATCTTTTTCTTGCACAATCATGCACAAAATTAATATTGAAGTCACCACCTATAACTACTTTCTGGTACTTCCAACAAAGTGAATCAAGAACCCTCTCTAGCTTAAGCAAAAATGCTCTGAAATTGGAGTTAGGGGACCTATAAACAAAAGCAATTAGAAGTTTAATTTCTCTAAATTCAACTAATGCTGCACAATCCTCAAATATCTGTTCAGTGCAGTGTCATGATACGTCTATGGACTCAAATGAAATACTATTTTTTACGTACAGAGCCACTACCCCTCCCCGCAAGGAACTCCTTGAGAAACAGCCAGCTAATCTGTAGCCAGGTAAAGGAAGCCTCTGAATTATCAAATTATTTAAGTGGGACTCAGTATGCCAATAATTTCAGAGTTAATATCTATTAGCAGTTCACTAACTTTATCTTTAATACCTCTTATATTTTGATGAAATATTCTAATTCCTTCTCTACTTGGAAACATTACACCCCCTGAAGGTGAGCCCATAGTTAGAGGACTTCCTTCAAGCAGGTATACCTATCAGCTGACTTCAATCTAAAAAAGGTGCAGCTCTAACACCAACTGCTACAGGAATTTTTTCATGAGTGACACCACTACCACCATAACCACCCACTACACTGTCACCTACAAGCTTAGCCAGCCTCCCCTTGCCATACCTGTTGAGGTGCAGGCCATGCCTAGTGAAACTTCATCTACTGATAGACCCAACTGGCACCACTGACATGTGATCCATGCCCTCCGCCATCAGTGCTCTCCCCAGCCCCACATTAATGCGCCTAACAGCCCCATTAAGGTGAGGCCGATCATGACGCTGAACCCACCGCTTCCATTTTTTGCTAACAGTCATTGGATCTCGACCAACGTGGACAGCAATGTCGCGATACGATAAACCGAAATCGCGATATGCTATAATCCGAACTTTATCAAAGTCGGAAACGTGATGGTACGCATTTCTCCTCCTTACACGAGGCAGCACAATAACGTTTCACCAGGAAACGCCGGTCAAGTGCTGTTTGTGTATAAAAAATCGGTTGGAAACTTTCCTCATGTCAGCATATTGTAGGTGTCGCCACCGGCGACAACCTTATGTAAATGCACTGAAAAGCTAATCATTTGCATATCACAGCATCTTCTTCAAAAGGGTTCAAATGGCTCGGAGCCCATTGGGATTTAATTTCTGAGGTCATCAGTCCCCTAGAATGTAGAACTACTTAAACCTAACTAACCTAAGGACATCACACACATCCATGCCCGAAGCAGGATTCGAACCTGCGACCGTAGCGGTCGCGCGGCTCCTAGACTATCCAAGACTGTAGCTCCAAGAACAGCTCGGCCACTCCGGCCGGCACAGCATCTTCTTCCTGTCGGTTAAATTTCACGTGTGTAGCACGTCATCTTCGTAGTGTAGCAATTTTAATAGCCAGTAGTATAGTTACAAAAGCTTTTTTATACACTAGAATACATTTGTTATGCGAAATGTAAGCACGTAAAACGAACATTTCTTAAGTAATGGTAACAGCTGTCTGGAACTAGGTTAACACACATTAATATCTCTGTTCGTGAACAACTAAATGGATCGGCTATCGTAAAACACTACTGTTCATGGGACCGATGCGTAGCAGTTCACCAGCTTTATTTAAAAGAACTGTACGATTGACTGACGTGGTCACAGATACTTCTGACCGTGAGATATTCGAGGGACGGACCTCACCTCTTAGGAAAGCGTTATGGTGTTGAAACTAGTGTGGCATACATTTATTTCAAGATAGGGCTTCAAAAAACAATTTCGGTAATGAAACTTTCATGGAGGACTTTCTCAATATGTGAATACATATGCGTCCTTTGCATTGGTTGACTGCGGGTTCAGGATGAGTACAGCTGTAAAAAGCTGCAAAATACTCATATCGGGTCAGAAAAGATACTTCCAACATATGAAAACATTAGGGTAACAGTATTGTTGTTGTGGCCTTCAGTCCTGAGACTTGTTTGACGCAGCTCTCCATGCTGCTCTATCCTGTGCAAGCTTCTTCTCTCCCAGTACCTATTGCAGCCTACATCCTTCTAAATCTGCTTAGCGTATTCATCTCTTAGTCTCCCTCTACGATTTTCACCCTCCACACTGCCCTCCAGTACTAAATTGGTGATCCCTTGATGCCTCAGAACATTTCCTACTAACTGATCCCTTCTTCTAGTCAAGTTGTGCCACAAATTTCTCTTCTCCCCAATTCTATTCAATACCTCCTCATTAATTATGTGATCTACCCATCTACTCTTCAGCATTCTTGTATAGCCCCACATTTCGAAAGCTTCTATTCGCTTCTTGCTTAAACTATTTATCATCCATGTTTCACTTCCATACAAGGCTACACTCCATACAAATACTTTCAGAAATGACTTCCTGACACTTAAATCTATACTCGATGTTAACAAATTTCTCTTCTTCAGAAACGCTTTCCTTGCCATTGCCACTCTACATTTTATATCCTCTCTACTTCGACCATCATCAGTCATTTTGCTCCCCAAATAGCAAAACTCGTTTACTACTTTAAGTGTCTCATTTGCTAATCTAATTCCCTCAGCATCACCCGACTTAATTCGACTACATTTCATTATACTCCTTTTGCTTTTGTTGATGTTCATCTTATACCCTCCTTTCAAGACACTGTCCATTCCCTTCAACTGCTCTTCCAAGTCCTTTGCTGTCTCTGACAGAATTACAATGTAATGACTGCAAAAACATTCACAAAAAATGTGTTAAAATTTGCAGTCGTTTTAAGCCCCTCTAAAAAACAACGAGGCTGGAATATGTACTACCGAGAGATAGTTATAACCTGAAATTGAATAGTGTGAGACCTTGTAGGAAACCTAATTGTCCGCCGAATTGTCACACTGTTCGCTACGTTGTTGGATGCCAACCCCTTACTGGTGACGGTTGAGCGTAATCCCTTCATGAAATAAGATAGAGTAAATGCTACTGAATTCTAAGCAACAACACCCCCCAACACGAGTAATGTCGAAGTAGATGATTCATTATTGAAAAACAACTTACGTCGGGTAGGGTAGGTGAGGATAAAACACCGCATTTTTCAGTAATTCTAATACTGTGATGAGTGAGGGGTCCGCTGTGGCCAAGCGTTTCTAGGCGCTTCAGTCTGCAACCACACGGCTGCTACGGTCGGAGGCTCGAATCCTGCCTCGGACATAGATTTGTGTGATGTCATTAGGTTAGTTAGGTTTAATTAGTTCTAAGTTCGAGGCGACTGATGACCTCAGAAGTTAAGTCCGATAGTGCTTAGAGCCAATTGAACCATATTTTAGATTCCATGAATGCGTTTCAGCAGTTTCATTATCACATCGTCAGTACCATTGAATGACTCTTCCTGAGCATCAATAAATTTGTAGGCTTCGGGAAGTCTTTTGTAAAAATTATCTTGGCCGAATAGGGCTGGAATGAGCTATAGTTTTCCCCTACACCTTTTCCGCAGTGAAGTCATTGAGTGGTAGGGAATACTAATTCTTCCTTGAAGTCCGAGCCTCTTGTGCTTTTTCTTTGGATACCTCTTCAGCAAAAACACTTCTTCTTTCTTCTTTTGCTGGTGCCTTTGTCCCATATTGTGCGCAGGGTCGGCATGGTTAAGGTCTGATGTGGCATGGTTAATTTTAAGGGGGGCCAGATGCCCTTCCTGTCGCCAGGTCATAACCCCCCCTCCCCCCCCCCCCGGGACGGAATTAGTGGACCCCAGCTGTCTGGATCTAATGTAGTCCATGAAATAGTGCGAAAGTTTTTCAAATATATGAGAGGCGTGTAACTGAGGCGGGACGTGGGCGCGAGCCCTGTATTCACCTAGTGAGATGTGGAAAACAGCCTAAAAACCACATCAAGGCTGGCGGGCACACCAGCCCTCGTCGTTAATCCGCCGGGCGGATTCGATCCTGTGGCCGGCGCGCTTACCCGAGTCCAGGAAGCAGAACATTAGCGCTGTCGGCTAACTTGGTGGGTCTCTTCTGCAAATGCACTGGTGTCCAAAATTAAAGCAACAAACCACAACTTCCCCATCCTATGGCTAATTTACGATATAACCATACAGACTGTCTGCAGATGTCCCTAAGATGGTGTCCTGCACGGAAGATGGCTTAGAGAACCACACCAACGATAACGTCAGGGCAGCTATTAAATGGGATACTGTTTGCCGGGTTGCCTCTCATGCACAATCGCTATGTACACAGTCACAGACGGTGCACTACGGCACAGAGAAGACACCTACCAGGCATTCTGTGGTGGAGGGGCATGGGAAGAATGGAAGCAGGACAGTAGCAAACTGATGTGGCCCCATGGTTTGACGTGAATGGTTTTGTTGTTTTTCGGGTGTGGCAAACTCATGGAGATCGGAACCGTGTCCCGAAGACCAGAGCAGGGCCGAACACCTGTGTCATCAGAAAGAGAGAAGCGTTATTGGCTGTAAGGAGACGTCGGTACTGCCTTAGTACTGCGTGACAAGTGGCATCTAACGTCGCAGCATCCACTGGACGTGTTGTAACGGGCCTGACATACAGAAGGCTTCTGGAGAGGGTTATTTACTGCCGGAGACCTGCTGTATGATTATCTCTGACGTGTCTTCACAGAAGGGAACGTCTAGAGTGGAACCGTCAACATGCCACCTGGATAGTCGAACAGTGGGCCAATGTTCTTTCCGTAGATGAGTCCCGATTTGGTTTAGAGAGTGATTCTAGACGGTTTCGCATCTGGAGGAAACGTGGAACACGATTTCGCAACCCAAACGTTGTGGAAAGAGGCCGACATCGAGGAGGGTGCCTAATGGCGTGAACAGGGATTATACTGACGACATGAACACGTCCTCATGAACTTTTACAGGTGAATCGCCAATGTTTATCTGCAGTTAGGTATCGTGACGGGATCATTGGACTTCATGTGGGGTTGTTGCGAGGCGCTGTATTGATTGACAATAGTGCCCTACCTCTTGGTAACGGAAGCATTTACACGCGTGGCGTGGCATGCTCGCTCTCTCGATTTCAATCCCATACAGTAAGTCTGGGATGCACTAGGGACACAGGTTAAATCACGTTAGCAACCACCATCGATTCTCGAAGACTTTCGAGGTGCCCATCGTTGCCAGGCCTGTACAGCTGCCACAGGCGGGCACATCCCATACTGAGAACATTCACCAGTTGAGGCAGTGTGTGTCTGAATCCGTTAAATTAGAAATAACGAAAATATATTTGTCTACCGTTATGCAGGTAGCAGTTGTTTGCGTTCTGTATTTCTTTACTTTACTATCATATGTTTATAATGTTTTGTGCCAAAATGAAGGCACCTTCTATTTGTTGCTTTAATTTTGGACACCAGTGTACTATGTCCATATCTTTATCTGAGCTATTGTCTGATGTACGAAGTCGGAATCCATCTCTGAAGTATAATCAACTGATTGTTCGATCTGTTATCCTCCTTTTTTTCCATTAACGTAGTGACATCTAGCTTACATCGCTGTGTATCTATAGCACGCTTTCTTTTCAGTAAAAATCTTTTCTCCGCCCAAGCATTCTCCTTCCATTCGTTCTTTATTGGGTGTCGATGATAGAAGCATAGATTTTGATGCTTTGCCAGAATGTTTCCCTATATATTATTTATAATCCCTCTTGATTGCAGAAAATATTTATTCACATGACCGGTTTCGGTTCCTCCAGAACCATCTTCAGATCTGTAACGATAGTGATACTAATTTACTATTTCACGAATGCAAACGTTTTTCTTCCTATACAATCAACATCAAATGTACCAGAACGTACCTGCAATTTCGGTTACTCCAGTAAATTAGAATCATTACCGTTACAGATCTGCAGATGGTTCTAGAGGAACCGAAACCGGTCATCTGAATAAAAAATTTTTGCAGTCAAGACGGATTATAAATAACATTGGAAATCCAGTGATTGCGGTTATGCCATCAGGCATTATGTCCGTTTTTGCAAAGTTTCCAAAAATCTTTATTTTAGACAGGTGGTATTATATCTTTTGATGAGACGCTCGCACGCAGTGTGTTTTGACTGTCATCTTTTGCGGTCGTTATGGAAATGACGTCATTTTGTCGAAGTTGCGAGAACTTAGCCTGAAATACGTGTCGAGATTTGCCACATGTCGTCATTTTGTGACAAATATGCCATTGTTCACTTTTGGGATAAACTGGAACAATCATTTCACACAAGATTGCAGCTTAAATCCAGTAGTGTCAGCGAGTAACTCATTGGCATTTCCTCTCAAACCGTTCATTACACAATGTTCAAATAAAACATAAGTAAAAAACAGACACATCTCATTTTCTTATCTCTTGAGCGCCCTGCCCCAATGAACTTTCACGGAAAAATAAGTTACACCACCTGTTGATCAGCTCCTGAATCGATGGCAGTCAGTTCAAAAATTCGGTGCGGTTTTTTACTCAACGTGGTCCTTCACTCCCACCTACACTAATAAAGGCAAGTTTAGCAAGGGAAGGCATTACCTGCAGAGGAAACAGCAACTGCTGAAATTAAGTCGTTCAGTCGCACCCAGTATTTTGTGAGGAATTGTGGAATGTACAATATGGAGTGAACGAAGTGTTAAAATGTGGAATCTTTAATTGGTGGCTGTCCGCAACAGTTTGAATGCGGGTCTTGGGGTTCAGATTGTATTTCAATTAGAGTTTGCGAATGAGATACCTTAACTTCTGGGAATAATATACAAATACTCGTTCGACGAATGATCCGTACCTAATAACTGGAATGTTGCACAGGTCATAACGACAAGGAAGCAAGGAGACAGAAGTTATCCACTGAATAACGCACCTACATAATAGGCTGCGACGTGTAGTACGAGTTAGGGAGGTATACTGTGCACCAATATTAGTAAATATCTCGAAGCAAACATTTCATTGGCACATAACCAGCACAGTTCAGAAAATACCGTTCTTGTGAAACACGACTGGACTTTGAGTGCGTTTTTCACAAGCAGCTTCTAATCAATGGTCTCAGCTGTGCTACTGGATTCATGTTTTCCTGCCAGAAAGGTGACAGGTAGTAAACGACAAGTTACCTAGTGTAACCACCGGCCGCTGTGGCCGAGCGGTTCTACGCACTTCAGTCCGCAACCGCACTGCTGCTACGGTCGCAGGTTCGAATCCTGCCTCAGGCATGGATGTGGGTGATGTCCTTAGGTTAGTTAGGTTTAAGTAGTTTCTAACTCTACGGGACTGATGACCTCATATGTTAAGTCCCATAGAGTTTAGAGCCATTTAAAACATTTTATAGTGTATCTAAAGTAATAACGTCAGTTCCCCAAGGAAATCTAAAGATCTTCAGCTGTTCTCAATACGAGGATCGTTCAATACGTAACAACTTTTTTCTTTTGAAAGCAAGTTGGTTTTATTCAGGATTCCAATACACTGCATTATTCCCCACTGTTCTGACTGCAAAACCGTATTTTTCAACATAAACTCCGTTCAATGCGTCGGCCTCACGCTACCTTACTGCGTGAGCGTGTATGACCACATAGTATTAGTCTACTGATCGAAGCCAACGTCTTATTTCATTAGCAACCTCCCCAACATCACGTACTGCCCCACGCGGAGTGCATCCTCCATTGCGCCAAACAGATGGAAGAAGGAAGGAGCGAGTTCCGGACTGTAGGGTAGATGAGGAAGAACAGTCCCATGAATTTTTATGACCTCGTCTAGCGTGTGCAGACTTCTATGAAGCCTGGTGTTGTGATGAAGAAGGGGACGTTCGTTTAAATTTTGTGGCGACGAACACACTGAAGACGTTTCTTCAATTTCCTAAGGGTATCCCAACAATACATTTCAGAAACAATCGTTACATCATGAGGGAGGACATGAAACAGAATAATCTCTTTAGAGTCCCAAATGACCGCCGTCATGTCTTTACCAGCTGATTGTGCCGTTTTTAGGATTTTCTTCGGAGGGGAGGTGATGTGGTTCCACTCCATTAATTGTAGAAGTGTTTCTGGTTCGAAGTGATGAAACCATGTTTCGTTGCCAGTGATAAGACTCGTAACGCACAAGAAACTCTGCACAGACGGCCCTTCATTGCTCCTTATGGTCTTCTGTTAGATGGTGACAAACCTTGCGGGCACACGCCTTTGAGATGCCGCACTGGTGAACGAATGTATCAGCACTACCAATACCAATATTTCAGTTGTGGATCGAGGTGTTTGATTGTGATCCATCCATCACGAAGAATGAGAGGGAGTGCAGGTTCCATCACTGCAGGAGTCACGGCTGTGTGCTCCCGACTGGCACGCTGGAGATCGGACAGGTTTGTGAGACGTTGTTGCGATGATGATAGATGCCTCACTCAACGACTCACCGTGTTTTTGTTTCACTGCCATGTCTCCGAAGACATTCTGCAGTTGCCTATGAATATCTACGATGCTACATGACAGCTTTCTGCTCGGAGTGCACCTCCATTACAGATGGCATTATGAGGGCTACGTATAACGCCGCCAACTGCAGAAAATTCATTAAATGACAGGAATATTCAACGATGTCCCACAACAAATTCCGTATTTTTTCAACCGAAACTGACGTAGAAATAATGTGTTAGATTACTTATTGAACGCACCTCATTTATACAGATGGCTTAGGAGACAATCTAAACTGTCTTTCAGACTTTTTTCAGATGTTGCTGTCGTTTACTGTCTAGTAAAAACATCAAATCGAAACGAATTACGAAATGATTCAGACAAGGTACCTGCATCGTAACAACAGTGGCAATTGACGCTGAACAGTCCTTAATATGAGCACATTTTTTAAAAAATTATTATATCAGTTACTCGATAGAGAACAATAATTTAAATGTTGTCGATTCAACTAGATAGCTAGGGGTTACAATTACGAACGACATAAACTGGAACCATATCATGGAAAATGTTGTGGGGAATGCAGACTAAAGACTGCGTTTCCTTGGCAGAATACTTAGGCTACGACCCCGCGTGGGTCTTTTTCCAGGCGGATTTGAGCAGGAGGAAACCGAGGAATAAGTAGAATTGAAGCGTTTTAGTGATTGTGGCCTCACAGCACTGGAATTCACGCGGCTGCTGCAAAGAAGCGTCGCGTTTCGCAGGTCGCATGCAGAAAAATGCACCGCGGCCTATTTCTCTGCTGGAATTTCAGCTCCCCGAGTGGACATGGAGAAGTTTTTCTCGCAGCGTTCAGTCTGTCTTGTGCTCCAGGTCACAGCGCAATTATGCAACGTGGAGTGTGTGGACACTGATCGTTCAATTCTGTAAGTGCAAGAACATCGATGTTTTTGTGGTATAAGATTCCCAGACTATTAAAAACAGAAGTATGAAGATGGAGTCGTGCACGGAATTACCATGGCACGTGTTTCGGGAGACTGGGATAAAGTGGAACCGGAAGAAAAAAATACAGCTGTAGGTACGGAAATTATACAAAATATTTTATTTATTATTATTACATTAGAGGAGAAACCCGGCGTTGCCTAGGTATTTACTTACTGTCCTGCTTTCACGCCCGTACCACAAAGCGTCTGGCCCTGTGCCTTATGTTTATGACATCATATCTCCTGAAGTACGTGACGTACAATGACGTAATTTTGTCGGTAGATTCATCTGCATATGTGGATACTGGATGCAAAATGTGTTGTGAATGGAATTAGTACCAAAGCCTCAAAAAATTTAAACGTCATGGACGTTGCGGCAATCGTACAATGATATAATTTTGCATTCAGAGTGGTATATTTGTATAATGTCTATAAGATACGTCATGAATATACTTAGTAGTAAAGAAGTAATAAATTACGACGCGATGCTTCATTCGGAGCGTGGAAAGCGGTAAATTAGTAAGCGGTAAACGGTTTTGCCTTTCATCATTTTATAGGGGTTTCAGGGAGAAGAAATTCCGTAGAGGTTTGAAATTACATGTAAACTTTGTTGCAAGTCGGTAAGTGCTTTTATTCTCAAATATTGGAATAAAATCTGGGAATTCAAGTGCCACAGGCTACGCTACTTTTTCACCCCTTTGATAGGAAGATGGGTCTTACTTTCACAGTGATTGCCGCCTTACAGAAAGGAATATGGATACCAAGTTTGACGGAAGTCCGTCCAGTGGTTGAGGAGGAGCTGTGGAACGCACTAACATTTACACATGAGTATATCTGTTTTAATAATATGTATGGATTATTTACGAATCATCATATCGCTGGTATTTTGTTTTGCTGTTTTGCTTCGGAACTGGCAAGATCTTCTCCTCTTTTACGTTTGGGCATTGTCTAAAATATAAAGCAAAAATAACGTTTTACTAACAAATACATTAAGTACACTTTGCATTCTTTTCACACATTATTTTCCATTTATATTCGGTAACTGTATCACTTGCACTACTCAAACTTCACTGTTTGTTTTTATTCACTCACTGTACTAGTTTTTTTGTTCCTCTCTTCGTCACTGACAAGAAACTGACGTTAGATCTCACGACGGGTCTTGCTTTATATACCCCTACCAATGGGTGGCCCCACCAGTGGCAAAATCCAGAACGCACCAAAAAGGCTTCGAATGACCCACAATGATTCAGAACATTCCACAACATTCGAGAGTGCATTGATCTGGAATGTTCCAGGATGTTCCCAAAGATTCTTGAATCTTCCCGAATGCTCCACACTATTCCCGAACATTTCAGAACATCCTAGATCAATGCGGAACATTCTGGAATGTTTTGGAATGCTCTCGAATACTCTAGAATGTCCTGAAATGTTCTAGAACTTCCTAGAGGGTGAATTTTCGCAGCCCTTATATCTTCAAAAGCGCGCCCTTCAGGTAAAAATGGAAACCTTCTTAATGGATGGGGGATAGAGGGCTACCACCACGTATAACTCCCTTGATCGTATCGGGACTCGTTTCTGAGTTTTAGTGACACGCACACTGCACACTTAATTTTATAATGTATATTGATGTGTATTTACAAGCAACTTTAAATTTCAGGTAGGACAACCATTCAGATCTACTCTGTGCAGCTGCTTTGTCAAATCACTGATCAATGACTAGAAAAATAGTAGTCTGAAAAGTGGTCTTTCTATGTGCCTAATTTTCACAGTTTTTCGGAAGTACCACAATTCAGTAGCTTCTTTTCTTGTCTGAAATGCTTATTGTTTTACTATCGTATATGGCTACACGAGGCGAATTCCTTCACAAGTAGAGTTCCCAATATTTAAATTAATATTCAGTGCTAAATAATTTCTCATTTCAGAAACGCTTTCTTTCTGTTGCCAGTCCGTACTTTATACTCTCTCTACTTCAACCATTATCAGTTATTTTCGTACTCAAATAACAAAACTCATCCACTACTTTTAGAGCCCCATTTATAATCTAATTCCCTTAGCATCGTCTGATTCAGTTCTATTACAGTCCATTATACTTGTTTTACTTTTGTCGATGTTCACCTTGTAACCGTTATCAAGGTTTCGTTCAACTGCTCTCAAAAGTCCTCTACCGTCTCTGACAGAATTACGATGTCACCAGGAAACCTCGACTTTTTATTTCATCTCCTAGAGCTCTCTCTCTCCAAGTTTCTTCTTGGTTTCCTTTACTGCTTGCTAGGTGAACAGGTTGATTAACATTGGAGATAGCTTGCTAGCCCTTCTCATTCTCTCCTCAACAAATGGTTCCCTTTCATGATCTTCGACTCTTATGATACCAGTCTCGCTCGCCGTTAGCTTCCTGTATTATATCTCTGCTGCCTTCAGAATTTCAGAGTGTGAATGTCAGTCAAAGGTGTCAAAAGCTCTCCCCAAACATTGGAATCAATTTTAAAATTTTATACGTGGCTGGAGCAACAATCGTAGGAGGAAATCTTCTTGTAGAAATAATTAACAGCAACAGCTAATCAGCTGCAAAATAGAAGGTTTACTTAAACACCTTTACCATTGTTTCAATGTTTCTACAAACGTTGTCTTCAGAACGAAATAGTGATACCCTGTTTTGATAATTTTCAACGAAATGTCCATATATGTACAAATAACTTTTGAGACACCGGCAGGTTCACATAGGGGACTTCTCATTGAAAATTCTCAGAATACGTTGAAACGCTGAAACTATGGTAAATTGGTTTGAATAAACCTTCACGCATTGGCATAATATGTGAAAGATAACCAAAAACCAGATCTCACTGAGTCAACAACAGAAATTTTCTCAAAGCACATATAACCAAGAATCGATACCAGAAAGCTGTACTCCAGTGCCGAAGTGGCAGCTGCGGAATAAAGCATTATTTCGATAGTCTTTGGACAAGATTTAAGGCAGAATAGGTAAGGAAAAGGCGAGGTCTTGGCTGAATAACAGAAACCAAAGAAAACTGAAGAACTGATTTTTAGCTGCACGTGCAGAACCCTTTAATAGAATAGAGAGATCAGGAGAAGACCAGAAATGTTGACTCTGCAAAGAATATGAGGAAAGACCGAGAATACACTCCTGGAAATTGAAATAAGAACACCGTGAATTCATTGTCCCAGGAAGGGGAAACTTTATTGACACATTCCTGGGGTCAGATACATCACATGATCACACTGACAGAACCACAGGTACATAGACACAGGCAACAGAGCATGCACAATGTCGGCACTAGTACAGTGTATATCCACCTTTCGCAGCAATGCAGGCTGCTATTCTCCCATGGAGACGATCGTCGAGATGCTGGATGAAGTCCTGTGGAACGGCTTGCCATGCCATTTCCACTTGGCGCCTCAGTTGGACCAGCGTTCGTGCTGGACGTGCAGACCGCGTGAGACGACGCTTCGTCCAGTCCCAAACATCCTCAATGGGGGTCAGATCCGGAGATCTTGCTGGCCAGGGTAGTTGACTTACACCTTCTAGAGCACGTTGGGTGGCACAGGATACATGCGGACGTGCATTGTCCTGTTGGAACAGCAAGTTCCCTTGTCGGTCTAGGAATGGTAGAACGATGGGTTCGATGACGATTTGGATGTAACGTGCACTATTCAGTGTCCCCTCGACGATCACCAGAGGTGTACGGCCAGTGTAGGACATCGCTCCCCACACCATGATGCCGGGTGTTGGCCCTGTGTGCCTCGGTCGTATGCAGTCCTGATTGTGGCGCTCACCTGCACGGCGCCAAACACGCATACGACCATCATTGGCACCAAGGCAGAAGCGACTCTCATCGCTGAAGACGACACGTCTCCATTCGTCCCTCCATTCACGTCTGTCGCGACACCACTGGAGGCGGGTTGCACGATGTTGGGGCGTGAGCGGAAGACGGCCTAACGGTGTGCGGGACCGTAGCCCAGCTTCATGGAGACGGTTGCGAATGGTCCTCGCCGATACCCCAGGAGCAACAGTGTCCCTAATTTGCTGGGAAGTGGCGGTGCGGTCCCCTACGGTACTGCGTAGGATCCTACGGTCTTGGCGTGCATCCGTGCGTCGCTGCGGCCCGGTCCCAGGTCGACGGGCACGTGCACCTTCCGCAGACCACTGGCGACGACATCGATGTACTGTGGAGACCTCACGCCCCACGTGTTGAGCAATTCGGCGGTACGTCCACCCGGCCTCCCGCATGCCCACTATATGCCCTCGCTTAAAGTCCGTCAACTGCACATACGGTTCACGTCCACGCTGTCGAGGCATGCTACCAGTGTTAAAGACTGCGATGGAGCTCCGTATGCCACGGCAAACTGGCTGACACTGACGGCGGCGGTGCACAAATGCTGCGCATCTAGCGCCATTCGACGGCCAACACCGCGGTTCCTGGTGTGTCCACTGTGCCGTGCGTGTGATCATTGCTTGTACAGCCCTCTCGCAGTGTCCGGAGGAAGTATGGTGGGTCTGACACACCGGTGTCAATGTGTTCTTTTTTCCATTTCCAGGAGTGTATTTTGAGCTGCTCCAAAAGGATCACACAGACGAATTACATACAGAGGAAAAATGCCGTGGCACAAATGATATACTGGAAGTTACGTCTAAATTACCACCGGCCGGCGAGAAAGACCTGGTTGGACAGAAAACTTCGTCGAAAACAAACATGCCGAAGCCCGACTTCAGACAGATCCAATGTAGGGGCACAATACGCAGGCCATCAGAATTCACATTGCCATCACTGGCGCTAGCAAAATCGACGACAGACAACAGAAAAAACTTGTGAGATACAAGCACTTGAAAATCGAAATACAGCAACTGTCGTGAAAATGATTGAAAGTGGTTCTAGATACGCTGCAGGCAGTTTCAAAAGATCTTAGCGGGCACTTGAAACCATCAGCTTTGATAACAGATTAATCACTAAAAATCCGCCGTACTGGTATACGCAGTAATTATCTGCTGGCACATCATGCAGTTCTAGATGTTTAGGACGTGTCCTAATACTTATAAGATACCCAGCATATTGATGTTATCTCTGTTTAATATAGTAATAATAATGATGATGTAATTGCGAGGGTCACTCTAAAAGTAATAGACATTTCTTTTTCGAAAATATAGCTCCAGCTATACGTGTTTGCTACTCGCGGTGATGCATTCATGCATGCATGGCTGTCTGAAGGACGTTGTATTCTGAAGATACAGCCACTGTACACACACAGCTGTATTAAGCACGGAAATCAAGCCCCCTGGTGACACATGAAAATTTGTGCTGGATTAGGACTGTCCCTGTATTTCCTGCTTATCCCGAACTGTCGCCTTACCCATATCAGCTGTCCGTGCACACTTCAAAGACAGATCCAAACAGCTGATGTCAATGAACTGTCGCAAGGTGCGAAACTGTTTCGTAATGTTTGCCACAACTGTAATCCTCAGTGACCATGTTTGTTTCTTCGGGCATGCACAAATATCTGCAGGACGTTGTACTGTGAAAATACAGACACTGTTTGAACAAAGACATTGTCACTGTCACTGATGTATCCATTCCTCTGCTGGCTAAAATGACGTAATATTTGTCTCCCTGTTCGGGATTCACGTGCCAGCATAAGGATTGTGACTGTGTGCCATACGGATCGGTCCTCGAGGCGTGATCGGATAGCAGAAGAGCGTTAAGACGGCTGCTCGTGATGAGCGGGAAATCCGGTTCGAGTCCCAATCCGGCACAAATCTTCATGTGTCACCAGTAAGTAAGATTTCTACGCCTAATATAGCTGATGTGAAAAATATTCGCACTAGCGACAAAATTTCGTAAGGCCATAGAAATATCTCACGTCTGAGTGTGATTCAATCTGCCCGCCTAAGGTACGCTGTCGTAGCACTCCGTCAGGATGACTGTTGCAACTGACGTACATCTGAAGCAGTGTGCTGTTGTAGTATTCCTGTGTTCTGAGAACGAGACAGTGTCACACGTTCACAAGAGATTAAACAAAGTGTTTGTTGATGACGCTGTTATTTGCAGTACAGTTAGCAGTTGGGCAGTCAGACTATCAGGTGAAAGTGGGCGCACGTCAGTAATCGGAAACTTCCGCGTGCGGCAGACTGAGCACTGCGCAGACTCCTGGCGATGTGCAGCGTATTCAAAATCTGATTTTAAACGTATGAAGTTTCCATGTGGGCAACCGCAGCTCATTCTGTACATAGTTAAAAGACCTTTTAAACTTTTTGTGGAAAAGCCTACTAAAAATTGTAGATTCCGCTTGCAGCTACTAATCCATATTCACTTTCGCGATAATGAATCGCATATTAAGGTTTATCTTGCTGGATTACAACGTTGGGTGATCGTATTAGCTTAACGGCTTAATGTAATCCAGCCAAAATAACACGAAGATGCAATTCGTTATCGCGAAACAGGTTGCAGATTGATCCCACAATAAATTAGGATTAGCATCTTCAAGCAGACACTACAGTTTTTAGAATATTTTACCACAATTTTTTTATAAAGCACCTTTAACTTATCTGATTTTGGCTGAAGAACCCTCAACAATGAAAGAACTGTCAGTTCAAGATCGAGGAGAGAAGCAACTGGGTGCAGAACTTTGAGACAGTTGAAAAGAGTGTGGTAAAAGGTAGTTAGAACGAGACTTGAAGATGATGACATCCTTGTAAACCTGTACTGGTATTTAATCCACAGGTCGAAAGGGATGGAAATAGTAAAAAAAAAAAAAAAAAAAAAAACAGAAAGGTTTGGGGGAGAACAAGGGAGATTAGGACTTGCACATCGAGTGTTGTACGTAGTTAAGTGCTTCTGTACACAGTTCATTCAAGCAGAGAATCAACAATCTCAATGACTTTTGCGTGTTATCGACATTGATACTTGCAAGATAGCAGTTCCAGAAGTTCCAAGACAAAAGAAATTCTTTTCGTGTGACATAATTACAGATTAAAAGTTTTCGAATTTATGTTTTTCGCTTGTACTGTGAAACCATGCTTCTTGTCTTATTTCATGATTCGAAGTCGAAGGGAATCATCTTGTAGGTTTTGATGAGTGAGTTTGCGAGTATCAAAATATGTGAAATAAAGGGACTTATATTTTGATTGTATTGACAAACGCTCAATTAATTAGCTCCGTCAAGGACCATAGACCTTAGCATGAGACATAAATTTTAGCTTAACCTGTTTTCAGTTTGAGTCTTTCATTTTTATATTATATACAATATACTACGCTATTTTGTAAAGTATATTATGTATATATGTTTTATAATTATTATTTTCCATTATTCCCTTTTAAGAGAACGATTGAGCTGGAGTAGTCATGACTTCTTTTTCTTTCTTCGTTCTTCGTTCTTCCCCAATTCTCTTCATACGTTCGCTGTGTTCCCTTTTCCGTTCTCTCTAGCAACTTTTTCCCGTTCTGTTCTCCGTGTGTTCTTGTTTAAGTGTGTGTTTCTTTATTATGTTTCTAAACTGTTCTCTGTTGTTGTCTTGTGTGGTTCCCAGTTCTTTAATGTCTTCTTCTGTTCCCGTGACCCACTTTGTCTTGTTTTTGCTCTTGTTTACTATCTGAAAGATTTGTCTTGTGAGCCTGGTTTTATTCATTCTGCTGATATGTCCATAAAATTTCATCCTTCTCTTTCTAATGGTGTCTGTTATTGTTTCTATGCCTTTGTAAATGTCTCTAGTTGATCTCTTCATCCAAATTCCTTGCCGAAGCACTGGTCCATATATTTTCCTCAGAATTTTTATTTCCTGCTTTTCAATCTCTCTTATATTCGTATGACTATCAATCACTGTAGTTCCTGCAGCATAATGTGGTTCTGGTAGGACTACTGTGCTGTAATACCTTAGTTTGCCATTGACAGAAATATATTTCTTATTGTAGTGATTCCAAGTGAGCTTATATGCTTTTGTAATCTGGAGATACTATCTTTATTGGCTATTGAGTTCAGTCCTGATATCCGAATAACAGATATCTGAAGTGGGCAACTTGTGGCACTTTCCCGTATTGAGTAGTAATGGGGAGATTATCTACAGGTTTGTTTTCCATGTACTGTGTTGTCTCGTACGAGGTTAGCAACCCTTGTTTTCTGTGGGATTTCGTGTAGCTTTTCCAATGCATGTTTGGCTTCCTCTCTATTGTTCGTTAGAATGGGAATATCGTCTGCTAAAGCCAGACACTTCACCCTGATTCCCTGGTCTTTTTTAATCTCCTGCTGAATTCCTTTTATTTCCTTTTCCCATGTCTTCATAATTTTTTCCGGAACCATGTTAAATAGAAAGGGGGACATTTCATCTCCTTGGCGAACAAAAGTATGGATATGAAATGCTTTTGATGTTCCACCCATGAATTTAACTTTGGAGGTTAATGCCTGTTGAATAACTGACCTTGTTTTCCTGTCAGTCCTGAACTCCTCTAAAGTTTGGAATAATGTTTGTGTATATATGGAATCGTAAGCCTTTTTACAGTCGACAAAGGTACCACAATACTTCTACTTATTCTTGTTTGCGAAATTGTTTCTAAGTTCCATATCTGTTCGATGCAAGATCGACTTTTGCGAAACCCTGCCTGATGCTCTCCTATTAACTGGTCCGCTTAGTCTCCTAGTCAACGGGGCGTTTGAAAGAATTTTGTATATTACACGGAGTAGTGAAATTCCGCGGTAATTGTTTGTATCGATTTTTGCACATTTTTCGTGGAGAGGGTGGATTAATGCACATTTCCACTTTGCAGGTATTTGTTCAGTTTCCCAAGTGTTTGATAAAATTCTGCGGTTTGCTTCTGTGAGATTATTGTCATTTGATTTCCATACTTCTGCTGATTCCGTCTTCCACCGGAGACTTGTTGTTCTCCAAAGAATTGATTATTTCCTTCACATCTTTAAGTGGTGGTGGATTTTAATCGGGATTGGATGTGAATTTTTCGAAATCTGTTTATTCTGTCGAAGACTCGCAGTTGAGGAGTGAGTGAAAATATTTAACTAAAATTTGACAGTTCTCTTTAGGGTTGGATACAGTGATCCATCGGGCCGGCGAAAGCACAGATTAGGTGTGTGATATCCTGTTAACTTATCTTTGAAAATTTAGCTTATCTTTGTAAATTTTGTTCTTGATAAATTCTTGTTCAGTTTCTTTAATCCAGCTTATGTAATATCTACGTTTTCCTCTTCGTATTGCCTTGGATGAACTCTTCTGTATACTCAAAAAAAACCTGCAATTTGTCTTTAGTTTGTTGCTACTGAAAGTTTTCCAAGCTTGTGTTCTTAATTCTATTGCTTGATCACATACGCTGTTCTATCATCTGTGTTTTCTCTTTCTTTAGTCTGCAGCTCGTGGTCGTGCGGTAGCCTTCCCGCGCCCGGGTTCCCGGGTTCGATTCCGGGCGGGGTCAGGGATTTTTTTTCTGCCAAGTGATGACTGGGTGTTGTGTGATGTCCTTAGGTTAGTTAGATTTAAGTAGTTCTAAGTTCTAGGGGACTGATGACCATAGATGTTAAGTTCCATAGTTTTCAGAGCCATTGTCTTTCTTTGGGGCTTGCCAAATTTCATAGTGTTTTTCAATACTTCTGTATGTTCCTTCCAGTTTCTTGCGTTTGATTTCCCAATTTCCTGGAGAAGTTTAAGGTATTCTGGATCAATTCAGTTTTGTTCGTTGGTGGTTTCCTTCTGTTAGGTTGAAATCTAATATTTATTTGCAGCAGATGGTAGACTGAAGCAAGAAAAAAAACCTTTCTTGTTCGTTCGTTGGGTATTTCTTTAGTATTCTTATTAGATATGACAACATGGTCTATCTGAAATTCAACGAAAATTGAATTTGGTGATTTCCATGTTGCAAGTTTGTTTACAGGCTTAAGGAATTGTGTGGACATTATTTTAAGATAAGAAGTTTTGCAGAAGTTGAACAGTCTCTCGCCGTTTCTATGTATTCTCTTGTGTGCTGTATGAATTCCCGTTGTTTTCCTGAGTTTTCTCTCTTTGCCGAGTTGTCCATTTAAATCTCCGAACATAATTTTCACTTGATGAGTAGGGATTTTATTTAAGGTTTCCTCCAATAGTTCCCAAAAGTTATCTATTACCTGCGGATATTTTCTATTGTAATCATTTGTAGGGGCATGTGCAGTTATCAGTGTGTATCCGTTTCTTTCCAGATTTTACTGAGATTGTGGAGATTCTTTCTAATGTTGAGTGGAAGTTTATTATTGAATCTATAGTTGATTTGTGCATAACAAAAGCTGTGACGAATTGTTTGGGTCCCTTGTTTAGCTGGGCTGCAGTCTTTAAGTTTCCTGAATCATAGTCATTTTCGTCATTAAACCGTGTTTTTTGAATTGCAAGGATTTTTATGTGGAATTTCTCCATAGTATTTCGTCAGTTCCGCCGTACCGATGATCTTCATCTCCGCCTTCACTGCCGTTGAGATCTTCACAGTATCCCTGGCAAGGGGCTCTCACAAGGTACTATCAACCGGGCCAAGTGAACCAAGGCTTTTTAACGAGGTGTGACTCGTCCCTTTCCTCCTTTTTCAACTGGGCTTGGGACCGACTTTGCGGAGTTGTACAAGTGTTTTACCACAGGACTTTGAAATCTTTGTTTTCGTCTTTTATTATCCATGTATGCGATACTGTGTATTCAATGGTTCTTGGTCATGATGTTAGTGAACATACGTGATTCTGTTCTCGACTTTCCTGAGCCAGTTTACTGTCCTTATTCGAAATGGTAACAGCCATTGTGTATTGAAAGTGTACTGTCTGAAATGAATTATGTGTCTTTTGCTTTCATAATATGCACGATATGTGGTACTGGATTTGTAATAGCACTTCAACGTGAGTATCTTCTTACGGAACTTACGTTATCATTTTTCACATTGCACGTCATTTTTGTCACTGTATATGACGTCATTTTTGTTTTGTATTTCATACAGTTCCGTGAACATGGTCTTGGAATGCAGCCGGTTGCTGGAAAAAATACAACTGCGCATTTGTGTTATGTATTTCTTAAAATTAATGCTGATACCCATCTGGGAAGCACACCGATCAGCCAGAACATTATTACCAGAGAACTGTTATCGATGTCCAGGAGATATCTGCCCCACCTAGCAAGGAATGAGTGCTAGTCAGAGAAACGCACGCTGTATGTAATATCAGTGAGCGTGCTGTCCTTGTGTGGAGTGGGGAAGGTGTGCAATCCGTCTGAATTCGACCGAGGGCAGATTGTGATGGACTGGACTCTCGGCACGAACATTTCTGAAGCTGCACGACTTGTCAGATGTTCTAGGGGTGCGAGTGTCTTCAACACGTGGCGAAACCGAGGTGAAACCATGACCAGAGCCGTGGGGTTGGGCGGCCGTCCATCACTACGGGCGTCGGACCGTTAAAACAGGACAGGTGGAGAATTGCAGTGGAACTAACATCAGACTTAAATGATGGGCAGAGTACAAGTGAGACTGATCACACAGTCCACCGAACATTCCTAAAAATGAGTTTCCGCAGCCGACGACCCACGCATGTGCCAATACTAACACTACGACATCGGCAACTACGACGGAAATGGTCACAAGACCTTTGGACGTTGGCGCAGTGGCTGAGCGTTGCGTGATCGATGAATCCCCATACTTTCTTCATCATTCCGACGGGAGGGAGCGAATCCGTCGTCTTCCAGGCAAACAACTCTTTGAGGCCTGTATTGAGGGATGGAGACAAGCTGGTGACGGCTCCATTATGCCCTGGCGAACATTCATAAGGCAATCCATGTCATCAGTGGAGGTCGTGCAAGGCACCATGACGTCCAAGGACTATCGTGCACTGGGTGAAGATCACGTCACCTTTCCATGACGATCCTGTTTCCCGACGGCAGTGTCATTTTTCAACAAAATAATGCTTCACATCACAAGACCAGCTGTGTGATGGAGTGGTTCGAGGAACCCAGTGGCGAGTTCCAGTTGACGTGCTGGCACTCCAACTTGCCGAACATATCTGGCATGTGATTGAACTTAGCGCCAGACCTCATCACCTCCCCCTCTGAAATTTACGAAAAGTAAGTGTGTTGAATGTGCAGATGTGGTGTCAGCTTCCTCTAACAACCTACCAAGGCCTCATTGATTCCATGCCACGACGTGTCGCCACTGCTATTCGTGCCAAAGGTGGACGTTTAATTATAGGGACACAGTTTGAAAACTTTTAATATGTGTCATATTTTCTTTTCCATTAAACCATCGTATAGGGAGCTGCATAAATGCCACGGCGAAAGTAGCATCACGTTGTGGTTTCTTCCGTCGTGGCCAATTCAACGCTTCCAGTAAGATGCGAACCGCCGCAGCAGACGTGTAGCAATTGGCAGGGCGTTCCGACCCATCACAACACGGTGCCCTGATGAAGGCAGGAGAATACCCTTAAAAATTTCATAGTAATTACTGTATAAAAAATAATTTTGTTCGTTCAACAGTTCTCCCCGTGTTTCTATCCAGCGGGCGTAAATTTCATGTTGTTATAGAATATGTTTACAAAAATGAAATGATGGGGAGCTGGGTGGTGGAGTGGCAAGGTGCTGGACCTTATTAAAAACCAAAATACTTTAAACAAATTTATTTAAAATATTTAAAACACAGAGTGTGTGAAGAGATTTGATTTTTCATGATAAAAACGTCCGCCATGGACAATAGGAAATAATATTGCTGATCAGATTGTACTTAGTTAAAAGCGACTACAACCGAAAGCAATAATTAAACTACTATAACTTAAGCTAGTTAAATAAATTCTACGGTTAAGAAAAGTTCATGAACTGTGAAGGATCAAATTTTCATGTTTAAGATGTTCTCAAAAGAAGAAGCAAGCACAGGTTTTGAATTGTTATTTGCAGAACCGATGGCCGTTATAGCTCTCGTGTAGTAAGTGAGGAGCCAATGGAAATGCAGTCACAACAGAACACCTTTCTTTACTTTGGCGTAAGCCATGACCTTCATGGCTCATGGTTTCGATGCGTTTACCTATAATACACCAAAAATATGTAAGCACAAATATAGTTAACACACACATACAATAAAATAACGTTTCCTAACTTCATTACTCAAAGTAAACTAGAAGACAGTCTTCAAATTATTACTCAATGCCGGCCGCGGTGGTCTCGCGGTTCTAGGCGCGCAGTCCGGAACCGTGCGACTGCTACGGTCGCAGGTTCGAATCCTGCCTCGGGCATGGACGTGTGTGATGTCTTTAGGTTAGTTAGGTTTAAGTAGTTCTAAGTTCTAGGGGACTGATGACCACAACAGTTGAGTCCCACAGTGCTCAGAGCCATTTGAACCATTACTTAATGGCCACAGCGAAATGAACCGCCAAATTTAAAGTACTTTGCTTGAAATAATTTTCCAGTGGCTGAGGAAGTTTACGGACCACAAGGAAAACGTACTGATTAACAGTTACTATAACTGGATTGTAACAGCACTCGCCCCTCATTCGGGCCAGAATTACGTAGCAGATTTTGATTAAAGACAACGCTTTCTCACGTGCAGGTCAGCGGAACATACGTTATTTGATTTTACACTTTATTCTATCTTTTTTTACATTGCGCTGCTCTCTTAGTGATTTCTTAATAACCCACAATACATCAAATTGGAAAACAGGGTGATACAGACTGGTAGGTCCCCTGGAACAAACCGATTAACTTCATGAAAGGCCGTAGAAAGCAGACGCTCACCATATCACCGACGTAGTTCGTTCCAGGCAAGCTTGTCAAATATAATAGTAGAAACCACAATGAGACAGAGTGCAGCCTTGAACATACGGCCCAATAGCCGTGCTGTACTCGCAACAGCTCTTCCCAAGGCAGATCCCCGTGGAGGTGAATCCGTGCACTGTGCACCTGGCTAGCGAACCTTACCGAAGCATTCACGCTTCTTGACGGGAGACTGAGCCCTGTTGCTTACTGCTGGCTATCAACTGCACTAAGCGCTACCTTGGCCTCTCCCGTACTAGACCAATGCAGAGAACACAGCTCAGTGTTCCTGCCGAGAACACCGCGCTCACACTGCATGCAGGCCAAAACACTGCAACCTGTTACAGCTCGAAGAACATTGTCGCCAGACGGAACTATCCGCGCATGTCCGCCTTTATATTCACCGTCTTCCACCTGCCCCGTGGTGTCAACGATCCAATATCCACGTATCGACCAAGAGCAAATCTCTCTTCCTCCACACAAGCTTAACCGAAAACTTTGCAGCACGGCTAGAAAAAAAAATTTGGCGGTCTGAGGAATATTTCCATCTATTCTCCTTCCTGTTTTTTATGAATCAAAGGCATTCCTGGTGTTGTGCCCACAATGTGCTTCATACCATAGTTCAACGTTTTGCCCAATTTGGCCTATGTAATGTTACTGCAAATTTAATTTTATACACCGCGGAGTTATTACACTGCTTCTTTTTTGCCATGCTGAGATTATGCCTTAATCTTTATGCTTTAAATCTGAATGAATTCTGATTTGTTACGGCTGTCTGCTTTACCAAAAGCCCTCGACGGTCTCTGTACTTTGCTGTCCATCCAGCACAATGCCACAACCCATCAATAAATTTAAAATATTCTAGTTCTTCCGACTTCTTTGGTCTCCTTTCATTGGGCTATCACACCACCAGCATAGTCGGCTATTTCATTAACATTATTTATTAAACGTGCCGTGAGGGTAACGAGAAAACAACGACTTTGTAATAGTTTTGTTAAAACAACTTACCTTGCCAGTTCGATCCAAACTTAAAGCTTAGAAACAAAGTAGTTTCTTAGTCATAAAGACTCACGAATACAACTGCTTAATTGTTTATTTTATGCTGTTATCATTCACGAAACTGTTAGTTAAAATATACACAACCGTCAGTTTTACAATTTGTAAGTGCTCAACTAAGCGGGTGGTGTAATAGTGCCAGTAAATCAAGACAAATGAAGAACGAATGTAGCAAACAATTTGGTAGTCGCAAATTTTCTTACAGGGATATGACGGAATGTCATGAACGACACATTTGAAATCCTGGCCGGTGGGGGGCTGAATGTAGGAGAGGGGATACGTTTGAAGGCCACTTTCGTACATTGTTATTAAATACCTCGGAAACTATGGCCTTTGGCGTAAACGTATCCGAGCACGAGATTTAAATTTAAATTTGATACAAAAAGCCTCTTTTCATTTTTTCTGTGGGGTTAATAGTTCGCACGTAGCGAGCGACAGAATTTGAAAACCTCACGTGTGTTTCTTGACGGCCAGATATAGAATTTCGGGTTGCATAAAACTACATCGGTAGGGGCACCTGAATCATTCTGTACGTACAATACGTACTTCGACAAAAGTACATCTTAACTCGCGCCTCCAAAACATAAAATTTACCAGGGAACATCCATTTCTGGACGTGAGAATAAAAACTTCTCTAAAAGAGAATAGATGGGTAGCTTGGCCGCAGCGTGTATCGCAAACCAACACGCACTGATTTGTACCTGCAAGCTGACAGTTGGCAGCACCCAGCGCAGAAGAACGGTTTCTAAATATATTAGTCCACAAGGCACACAGCTTGTCAGAACAAGGTAGTATGACATCAGAAATAGTGCATTTGCGCTCAGTCTCCAGCAAAAAATGGATAAACGTTCATACAGATTTAGAAGGCGCTTCAACCACTCTTTCACGCGATAGAGAAGAACAGCGAGATGAAACAAAGATTGAGGCTTACCTGCCCTATTTCTGCTTAGATCAGAAAGATACTCAAGAAGCATAGCATCAAGTGTGTGTTCTGTCAACGTACCAAAATAAGGGGGGTAACGGGAAATATGAAAGGTGATCTTGGTTTACGAAAGCCAGAAATTTGTCACTTGCCGGTATGGCATGTCGTAAATTTAGCAAACAACTAGTTTACTGGCAACAAAATCTGCCATTGTCGACGCTGTCTGAAACTTAAGCATGCTAAGATCTATGAAAAAAAGAGGATTCTGACAAAGCCTACCAAGGTACTGGGGCGCTGTTGTAAGAGAATCAGTGGAGCTAAAGGTGGCAGAAAATTTGATAAATCGTGACAATGGATACCAACTCAGACAGCTCTGGGCAACTCCAATGGAGTTGCTAGAAACGCAGAAGTTCCAATAGCAAGTCTCAACAAAAAGAATTACTGAGAATGTGGACGTGTGTAACAGAGACAAAGCATCAGATGCACCGTACCGAGAACAGAACGCTGGTTTGCTGTCAGGAGCAGCAGACTGAATATGGGAGCATTCAGCACTTTTGATTGTGGGTATGGACCGTAGACGGAGTGCCTTGAACATACCATGGACGGTGGAGAAAGTAGATATAAAATACAGTACAGTGGACGTGTGCCCCTCGACTAGCAGTCTGATGTAGAACCTGACGAAGACGACGAATCACCTTATTGAAATGTTGTGCATGGGTGATACTGATACGCGGCAGTACACCCAAAACCTAAGGACATCAAAATTAACTTTTTTTAATATTCATATTTATGTGATTTATGGAACTATCTGATACGACTCAGAGTTGTGAATGCCACACTCGGAATCAGCAGAAATAATTCACTTCGATACACTTCCTTATTTCAAAATACAGCCAGAGTGCACATTAATGTAATCAAGCAAAAACATAGTTTTAATGTTGTGTAGATCTTCCGCAATATTCACATTATGCAGGGGATTGCCGGCCGCTGTGGCCGAGCGGCTCTAGGCGCTTCAGTCCGGAACCGCGCTGCTCCTACGCGTAACTCACTGTTCGAAATCCCCTCTTACAAATTTCTTTTGACTTTATGAGGTTTTGTGGCCATCAGTTGCTGTTAAATATTTTATGCAGCCTCTAGTTTGTAGGGGAAAATATTGTTCTGGTGTTGCGTCAGAGGACGTACCACATTATATGTCTCAATCCCTGTAGCGCTTTAGTGACCAATGTTCTAACATTTAGGCATATTTAAAGCTTTTTGCTGACGGCAGCGCGTTGGCATTCAAACGCTGAAATTGGGGCTATGCCTTTTTTAAATGACGACGGATATTTGTGGCCGTTGCTCTGCGGCGGAATGGAGTGCTCGTAAAAATGCTGCCTGGCGTCAGTCGGGAGAGCGGTGGACATTCTGTTTCTCTCTGCACGAGCAGAATAATAATGAAAATGAAATATTTCGCAGCATTTATAGCGATAACATTAAACTTCTCTAATGTATGCAGTCAACTGCACGTATGAACGTTGAAGACGGATGTTGCAATCCAGTGTTCACTGTGAAATGTGGAACAGGATATGGGAAAGACAAGAGGCAACTGGCACTGAATAACTGCGTCAGGTCATACTTCACTGTCAGCATTATTTACGAAAGAAGTCTTTACTAAAATGAGGTTCACTCCGATGAAATAACTACAGAATACTTTGCCTTTTTTCTTTTTAGTGACAACGAATAAATTTGTCATCTCGAGCGGTAGTTCAGTTTTTTTCACTAATGGACAACCTAAATAGCCGCTAGCCATTCTCAGTTTTTTAGCGAAACACTAAGTACAGTAATGCACCGAGCGATGAAAGTGTAAGTCGAATTCGCAATAGTCTGGGTCCAAATTCGCATATAAATACATACAAATTATGTTCAGCTGGGACCAGAGACTAAAGAAAACAATCTAACCCGACAGAAATGTTCAATAAAATGGTCATTAATACGACAAATTATATTACAGTAGAGTACTATGCACTTCGACAACATGAACTGAAATTATTGTGAGGTAGAAGACTTAATAAAATCTAACAGTGTCACCAAATTTTTGTTTGCTCACACGCAAAATTTCCTAGTACCACGCCGACAACTTTTTTATCCTCCTTTTGTAGCAGAAATGTGCATTTCGTTGGGGTCTGTTATATGAAATGTATGACACTTTGCAATTGGACTGAGGCCTTCTGTTAAGTTTGCAACCGTCGTATTATCTTCTGATTTAACTGGGTGAAGAGAACCAGGTTATTCAATGTTTTACTATTGCTCACACGTTTGTATAAGCTCTTCAGTTGTCAGTTCCAGTTTGTGTGAATCCAGAAATTCATGAATATCATCACTATCCACTTCTAAATTTAATTGCCTGGCAAGATCGACCACTTCTTCAATCACATTATCAATTTGATCAGAATCTGCTGCTGATTATCCCTCGTTTACAGTGGTAATAAAATGGACATAGTTCTTTCCAGAAACCATTTGGAGATTTTTTTGTGGAATTTAATTCCAATATTGTACAATGAATCTCACATCTAAGACACTGAACTGCTACCAAAGCTCTGTAGCAGAAAGCTGGTTTCCTTACCTCATAGTTTCATATAGATGCGCAGTCGCTTATCTCTTGTAGTAAGCCTTAACTGTTTTAATGGCTCCCTTGTCCACTGACTGAAGCAAGTTGGTTGTATTAAGTGGCAGAAATACAACTTTCACTCGTGGGACGAAGCTAGTTAAAGTAATATGTGACCTGGTGCGTTATCGATTAACAGCAACATTTAAAATGGAATTTGTTTTTAACTGGTAATAACGTTCGACTTGAGATATGAAACGGTCATCAAAACATTCCTCAAAAGGGAAGCTGTTATTCAAGTTTCAGCACTGGGCTTCCAAATCAACGGCAACCAAGCAGCAGATGTTTTTTTAAGGCTCTTGCAGTTTCTGAGCGAGCGTTCGCACCAACCATCACTGTCAATCTAACTTCGGCGGCTTTAAAACCTGGAAATGTTCATCTCTTTATCAGCGCTTACCGCCTCTCCACTTGCTGCGATGTTATGCCAATTACAACGACTTACAGAAATGTATGGCAAATGCCATGATGTCTTATGATATATTTATTGAAAACCTGTTACGATTATTGTTCATCTTCAAAGTCGAAAAATATTATGACAACTTCACGTCCCATACGACTATTTAATCAAAAAAGATACCGTAACTGAGTTGCAAACATCAGAAAAGGTACATTATGCCATAATACCGGCTTAAGCAAACAGAAAACATCTAAAAGTGAAACCATGTAACATCAGTAATTGCACAGCACCATTGCTCGAGTTGTGAATAAATATTTTGTAACACAGCACCGTATTTACCATACATTTTTTCCACGTATATCGATGCTGAAAAAATAACTGACTTTTGAACCGGTTACAGCAGCCGTTAGTAACTTTGAAACATATCATCTCTGACCGGCTCTCTAGCTTCTTCTTTCGAAGTCTCAAAAATCAGCTTGGCTTCAGAGCACGATGTCTTCTGATCAACACAACAATTTTTCACTCTTTCTTGATGATCACTTCACAATTTTAACATTGTTTCCAGCTAAGAGATAATAACATGAAGATACTTGAATAATTGAATATAATTGATAATTGAATTCAAAGATTAAGCATTTTTTACAGCTTCGAGAATTATTATTTTACCTTTTATTACTGTTCTGACTGTTGATTCCGGTAAATGAAACGTCTTAACGAATTCAAAAATTTTATTTTTCGCATTGGGGTCTTTGATAATATGAAGTTTACATTCCAAACATAATGATTTTCTTTTCTTGTTTTATACAGATAAATCAATTCTGAACCGATGACATAATTCGAATCTATCAATCGATCAAGATCCGTGGATAACACGATTCATCATGTAACACGTCAGAACCTGTCGTAGACGCCGAAGGCTGTGTGGGCGGAGTGAATGGGAACAGAAGTGCACGGCACTGAAACAGACGAATCGCGTAAAACGGGGTAGCGGAAGTCGGCAAGGTGCGTGTAACTAACCTTTGTTTTGTAACTAGAGAGATACTGACATAGGTGACAAGGGGGCATTACCATCACCGGCATTCCGGTGAAGTGAGTCCGTTACAGTTGAACCGGCTATATCATTAGTGCGCGCTTCCAGTACGCCTTTCCGAATGAGCATATTGAATTGGCGATTTTTGTGTGATGCCCTCATCTACTCTCCCCAAATGTACGAGAGTTTGCTGATTATCTCTTTCGTTACATCGTTTCTTTTATAGAACTAATTGCATATCGTTTCTAATGACTTCATTTGACCCTTGCTCTTCTTCTTCCTTATAAAGGACCTGTAAACCAAGAATTGCATCAACGATCTGCTTCCAAAGTCTTCTATCTCTTGCTGTCTCTCTCCACCTGCTTGGATCTCTAATGCTACGACGTCCTTCTCTACGCCATCTTTCCACCGTCGGCCCTGTGGTCTTGCTGCCTGAAGAGCGCCCTCTTATGCTTCTTACGAATTCAATTTGATTCCATTCTCTCAGTACATCCCAGCCCATTGCAGTCTACCGCATTTTAATTTCTGGACCTTAGTGGGTTGCATAATTAATCAATTAGTTTCTGTGTTCTTTGAAACTCTCCATTTGTCATTCTCCAACACTGGTCCCCAGATTTTTCCCATCACTTTTCTTTCTAGAACATTCAGTTTTTTTCTTTCTTGGTAAGCGTCCAGCTTTTCGAACTATACGGTACTTCCCGGCAGATGATGGTGTCACATATCTTCATCTTAATGGTGACTCACAAAGCTTTACTTTTGAGTGGGTTGCTTATATCGTGCAGACATCTTGATCGTGAGGATATTCTCTCATTTGTGTCCCGAGTTGCGACATTTTTACTGCCGCAGTGCGAGCCAAGGTATTAAAACTAATGAACGTTTCTGAATGTATAATGGTGGTCAATTTCCAAGTGTGGATTTAGGTTTATGAATCGAACTATTTCTATAAATTCTGTGTTTTCTTGGGTTTGATAAACTAGTTCCCATTTTTCTGGCACTGTGCCTGAGAAATCTGCACATGTCCTTGAGCTCTTCTGACCCTCGTTATTGAGTTTTACTGCTCACGTTTCAATACTGTGTTACCTTAAGGAGAATCGTTTTATAAATTGCTTCGTTTCTCCATTCAACAGTACTTTCCCCATCATCTACGTAATCTGTACGTCACACAATCTAGATCAGTATTACCAATACATACTGAGCGTGTGAGAGCAAGCTTAATCCGTCTGACAATTCGCCATTCTATTGTTCGCATATTTCCAGTTTGTCTTCGGTGAAATAAAGGCGATATGTGCTAAGTTCAAGCGATTTGGACTTCAACACTTTTTAAAATGAACAAAGACTGATGGCTTAATTTATTTAATGATTCAGAAACAACCCGTACCTATGAGATCAGTCACCAAAAGCATTTTTGGACAAACATTTAAAAAATGCTTGCTAATAGTGTTTGCTGATATTAACACACTGAATTTCAAACAATCGAATAACCTGCCTGTGGGCAAAAAAGGCAAAGTTACTACTAATTGCTAGTCGCCTGCGACTGTGCATCTCATTACCGTATTTCATTTTGTTATTCAGTCTCTTATTAATATTAGTGAATGATTCTTCTTCTTTCCTGACTTACTACAACATCGGAACTGTTGGTACTGCAGGTAATTTATGGTGAATTAGCTGTAAGCAATTGCTTTTACAGGCGTTTGTTTCTCCCTGATAACTTTTCAAGATGCCTAGCTTCATTTTCATGTGTTTGTCTTTATTTATACTTCGTGAACATTATTTATTTAGTGACTGCGTTAAAGAATTTTGCAACGAAAGTTGTTACGGCAGCTACTGTAAAATGTTGTAAGAAAACAAACAATGTCACGACGCATAAACACATGAAAACATCTGAAGGTTGGTGAACACAAAATTAATGTATTCTGAAAAACGTGCGTTTCGAATCATAATTTGTGGCGCGATGCGTCGGTAGATGGGTGCCTTTCATATCGATTCCTAAACATTTAATGTCACGGACGTTTTGTACTGACTTTATTTGTTATCAGGGCTGCACTCGCGTCACATGACGAGGTGGTTCGCCAGATTAAACCTTAGAATATGGGGTGAATATAAAATTAATGTACTCTGTTTAATGCTTGTTTTGAGGCATAATTTTTTGGGGAAGCGCGTCGGGAAATACGTGCAATTGATATGGGTTTGTGACCCACTAAACATTTAACGTGACGGACGCTTTAGTTTTTAATTATGGACTAGTAGTATTGCACTTGTCACGTGAAGAGGCTGCCCGCCAGCTTAAGTAAGTGTCTGGATCCGGCCCACAGGTCACCAGATGTTGCCTGTGCCCGGACTACAGTGAGCCGTATGCGGTGAAAATGTAGGGAAAGATAGGGATTGGAATACATCTAGCAAATAATTGAGGATGTAAGGTGCCAGTCCTACGCTGAGATAAAGCGGCACAGCAGAGGAAGTTATGGCGGGCCATATTAAATCAGTGAGGAGACTGATGAGAAAATAGAAGGAATAGCAATAGCAATGGATGCTCCGATACCCAAATAGTTAAGGTGACTGCTTGCGATAAACAGAAAAGTAGGCTCGGGTGACGGACTGGCACAAGCTTTCCTCCACTAGTATCATATCACATGTAAGTCCATCCTGACTGACTTCATCCATCATCTCCAATCCCTTCCATGTCAATGAAATTTATTCTATTGTCACCCACACTTGCGCATTCCTACTGCTAAATAACAATCAGTTACAGTCACAATAATGACATTATTAGTGGTATACGATGCTTCATACGCTGGGAATTCCAATTACGTTCGTGCTATGTAGATCGAATTTCTGTCACCTGAGCTGAATACTGCTCGTGTTAATTGCATTCCTGATCCCAGCGGCTACCAACAGGTCACTCTCCTTCCACCAAACATCAATCCCACCTGCCAAATGCAGGGTAACTCAGGAGGAATGATAAGTGATTCGAGGAGTCATTGAATTTGTGATTATGAACAAAAAAAATCACATAGACTTTTGCCCTATTCTGAATGTTTTTCGAGACAGAACACATTTAATATCACTTTCGTAAGTTTTTCTTAAATAACTCGATAAACTCGAAAACATGCCGCAGCACAAAATTAAACAATACAAAATTTACTCAAAAAAAGTCATATTCATTTTTTTCTCTAGGACTAATAGTTTGCACGAAGAGACCCCGAGAATACTGAAAATTTCGCTCTACGCGCATGCTCTGTAGCCTAGGTTCTGTTATTTACACAATGTACATTAAACGTGTTCCATGTCAGAAACGATTCTGAACAGGGCACATGTCCATATGAAGTTTTTTGTTCAGAATCACTAATTCTATCACCCCTCAAACCATGTACCTCTCCTCCTGATTCACCCTGTATAAAACTTTCCGAGTCTGTCTAAGCATAATGTAAAATTAAATGGAATATAGAATCCTGAAGGAAAACGGAGTACTTGTAAAATAGACCAACTGAAGAAAGGAAATGAAGGTAAAATTAAAAGTATAGGAAATATAAGCGACAAACTTATTTTAAAATATAAGGAGCAGTCAGAAAGGTTCCGTTCTAAGTCTACTCTAGCTCCTTGCCTATATGTCGGTGCTTATACACACGCATCGGAGTCGCGGTGTATTGCATATATACGCCGCAGCAACGCCCGAGTACGGAAACTTTTTTTTTTATCGCCCCTTACATGTCAGTGTGCTGTAACCACGTAGTATGAACGTAGTTTCGCGATTTCCATCTCCAGCATCAGCCTCTTATCATGTTATTAAGTAAGTTGCAATTGTAAGTATTACTTTTACTTTCATAGCATCACTCTGTACTCCCACATTCTAACACTACAAAACTGTTTATGTTTGCATGACTCGTTGACTGCAACAGCGCTTCCGTCCACAGCCGTGCCGCTGAACACTGGTAAACAACGATTCAGTGCTCAGAATAACATAAAAGTCACAGTCTCAGATGAAAGAGGAATTTCGAAGAACATCAGGATAGTTACTTTCAAAGAAACTATGCTTACTTCATCATTCTTGAAACACGGAGTGTTAATCAGTTTTTGCTGATAACGCTGTCGACGAGACCTGTTTGATACTAGCAACTACTGTTATCCAGGAATGCCCAATCTGTTAGTGCTAATCTGCTTTTGATGGCCTCAATGCTCCATCCGTCATGGGTTATTTTGCATCTTAGCTAGCAGAATTCCCTAATTCCGCATACTTCGTGATTACCAATCCTGGCTCTGAGCACTACGCGACTTAACATCTGAGGTCATCAGTCCACTAGAACTTAGAACTACTGAAAACTAACTAACCTAAGGACATCACACACTTCAATACCCGAGGTGGGGTTCGAACCTGCGACCGTAGAGGTCGCGCGGTTCCAGACTGAAGCGCCTAGAACCGCTCGGCCACACAGGCCGGCAATACTAATCCTGAAGTTTATTTTGTCATTGTTCTCATTTCTGCTACGCCTCATCACTTTCGTCTTTCTTCTGTTTACTCTCAGTTCATATTTTGTACTGTTTAGACTGTTCATTTCATTCAGCCGACCTGAAAAATCTTATTCTTCCACTCTTATTATTCTCTCTTGTTTCTTTTACATATTTTGCATTAGCCGTCTTTCCCTATAGTTCACCCCTATTTTTGGCAGAATTTCGAACATCTTGCATCATTTTACATTATCGAACGCTTTTTCTAGGTCGACAAATACTATGAAAATGTCGTGATTTTTCTTTAGTCTTGCTTCCATTATCGACAACAAAATCAGAATTGCCTCTCTGGTGCCTTTACTTTCCCTAAAGCCAATCTGATCGTCATCTAACACATTCTCAATTCTCTTTTCCATTCTTCTGTATATTATGCTTGTCAGCAACTAATATGCATGAGCTGTTAAGCTGATTGTGCGATAGTTCTTACATTTGTCGCTCTTGCATTCTTGGGAATTTTGTGGATGATATTTTTACTGAAGTTAGATCGTATATCGCTAGTCTCATATAATCTACACACCAGCCGCTTGCCTCAATGATTTTAGAAATTCTGATGGAATGTTATCTATCGCTTTTGCCTTATTTGGTTTTAAGCTTCCAGAGTTTTTTAAAATTATGTTTCTAATAATGTATCCCCTATCTCTTCTACGCCGACTCTTGGTTCTTCTTCCATCACAACATAACACAATGTATTCTTTCCACCTATGTGCTTTCTCGTCTGCATTTAACAGCGCTATTCCCATTGCACTCTTAATTTTACCGTCCATGCTCTTAGTTTTTGTATGGGTTGAGTTAGTCCTTCCGACAATCAATTTAGCTTCGCTGTTTGTGCTCTTTATTTCAATCCTAAGTGTTTTGTGTTTTGTATTCCTGAATTTCCTTGAACATATTTGTGCTTCCTTCTTTCGTCGATCAAGTGTAGTATATCTTCTATTACCATGGGTTCTTTCCATTTACCACCTCTCTACCGACGGTTTTCTTTTCAACTTTCGTCATTTCGCTTTTTATAGATGCCCATGACTCTTCAACTGAACTGCCTACTGATCTACTCCTCATCTCTGTATTAATAGCTTCAGCGGACTTCAAGTGATCCTCTTTATTGCTAAGTACATCCGTATCTAATTTCTTAGCACATTCATTCTTTCTGACTATTCTCGTAAACTTGAGCCTATTCTTCATCACTATTAAATTGTGATCTGAGTCTGCATCTGCTCCTGAGTACGCCTTACAGTTCAATATCTGAATTCGGAGTCTCTACCTGACTATGGGACAGTGTCTTAAAAGGAGGATATAAGATGAACATCAACAAAAGCAAATCGAGGATAATGGAATGTAGTCAAATTAAATCGGGTGATGCTGAGGGAATTAGATTAGGAAATGAGACACTTAAAGTAGTAAAGGAGTTTTGCTATTTAGGGAGTAAAATAACTGATGATGGTCGAAGTAGAGAGGATATAAAATGTAGACTGGGAATGGCAAGGAAATCGTTTCTGAAGAAGAGAAATCTGTTAACATCGAGTATAGATTTAAGTGCCAGGAAGTCGTTTCTGAAAGTATTTGTATGGAGTGTAGCTGTAGCCTTGTATGGAAGTGATACATGGACGATAACTAGTTTGGACAAGAAGAGAATAGAAGCTTTCGAAATGTGGTGCTACAGAAGAATGCTGAAGATTAGATGGGTAGATCACATAACTAATGAGGAGGTATTGAATAGAATTGGGGAGAAGAGGAGTTTGTGGCACAACTTGACAAAAAGAAGGGACCAGTTGGCAGGACATGTTTTGAGGCATCAAGGGATCACAAATTTAGCATTGGAGGGCAGCGTGGAGGGTAAAAATCGTAGAGGGAGACCAAGAGATGAATACACTTAGCAGATTCAGAAGGATGTAGGTTGCAGCAAGTACTGGGAGATGAAGAAGCTTGCACAGGATAGAGTAGCATGGAGAGCTGCATCAAACCAGTCTCAGGACTGAAGACCACAACAACAACAACCTGACTATGACATAAACTAACTGAAATCCTCCCGTGTCTCCCGGCCTTTTCCAAATATACCAACTGTTGTGATTCTTGAACAGAGTATTTCTGTTACTATCTGATATTTACTGCAGAATTCAATTAACCTTTTTCCTCTCTCTTTGCCGCGTGCGATTAGCCAAGCGGTCTAAGGCGCTGCAGTCATGGACTGTGCGGCTGGTCCCGGCGGAGGTTCGACTCCTCCTTTGGGCATGGGTGTTTGTGTTTGTCCTTAGGATAATTTAGGTTATGTAGTGTGTAAGCTTAGGGTCTGATGACCTTAGCAGATAAGTCCCATAAGATTTCACACACATTCCTCTCTCATTCCTAGTACCAGGCCCATATTCTCCCGTAACCCTTTCTTCTACTCCTTCCCTTAAAACCGCATCGCAATCCCCCATGACTGTTTCATTTTCTTCTCTCTTTACGTACTGAATTACCCGTTCAACATCCCAGTATACTTTCTCAACCTCTTCATCTTCGGCTTGCGACGTCAGTACGTGCATCTGAACTTTCATCCACCTTATCACTGAGCTGTTCACAGTAACTCACTCTCTGTCCTACCTTTCTATTTATAACAAATCCTACTCTCGTTATTCCAATTGCTGCTACTGTTGACTTTACCATGTACTCATCTGACCAGAACCCGTTGTGTTATTTCCATTTCGCTACACTGTCTCCAATTATACCTACACTAGCTTCGCGCCGCTGCTTTGCTCGCATAGACTGTATGACATTCAGTGATTTTTGGTTTATATTTAATCGAATTTTTATTTTCTTCACAAACTGAAAACACCTTCTAAGCTTTTCGCGCTAATTAAGGCCATATAAGCATGGTTTTTTCCGAATGTACTTCTGACCAAAAAGCGTTTCTGGTAGCTGGAGTCCAATCACGCCTTTTGCGTTCTTGTGGAAATATTTCCATAGCAACTTTCATCCACTATCAAATATTCCGTTATATCCAACCGACAAGTGACAGACCAATTTCCGTAACTTTAGCTTTAAAATTTTTTTAATGTATCGAAATACATTTATAAAAATTTTCGTCCCCTATTGCACGCTCTTAGGGGTCCCATTCCCAGAAACATTGAAACACGTATTTTGTTATTTCTGACCGTGATGTCAAATACCAACTGTTGTAGATGTAGCCTTAAGAACCCTTTAATAGTTCATTACTAATTATTTAATTTTCAAAAGTCTTTCACCCACTATTTTTTCTCCCTTAGGGGGCTGAATTTCCAAAAATGCAGAAACATTCTTTTTTTTAATTTTCTGATTGAGAATCCAGTTTTCGTAGTTATAGCTACAAAATTCTCTTAATAACGACATACCTTCAAAAAGCCTTTGATTCCCTATTTCGTCCCCTTACGACATTCTTAAGCGATGACTGCAGTGTAAAGCTCACGTCCTCGCCAACCTAGCGGTTTGGTCTAAGCGATGATGAGTCAGTGAATCAGTCTTACCCTATTTCAGTACATTAGCGGTTGAATATTCAAAACAGCGAAACACGTATTTTGTCATGTCTAACCGAGAAGCTACACACCAGTTTTCAAAGATTTGGCTTTAAAAATAATTTCACAATAAAATATTTTCGCTAAACGCTTCACCCTGTATATCACCTCATTAGGGGTTCCATTTCCTAAAACAGTGACATGCTTATGTTTTATTTCTAACAGAGGACAGCAGTAAAAGTTTTCATACATTTAGCTTCATAAATGTATGCACAGTGAAAAACTTTCATAGAAACTTTCATTCCCCGTTTCACTCCCTTGGGAGCAGAATTTCGAAAAATGGTGAAAAAAGTATTTTTTATTTCTAACTAAGACATATAATTTGAATTTTCGTAGATTTAGCTTTAAAAAGGCATTCATAATAAAACATTTTCATAAAAAATCTCATCCTGTATTTTAGCCCATTAGGGATTCAATTTACAAGAACACTAAAACATGTATTTTTTTATTTCTAACCGAGACGTCAAATACCGTTGTTCATTGATGTAGCTTTAAAATTCTTTAGTAGTTCTTTCATAAAGAAATATTTAAAAAAAAAGCTTTCACCCACCATTTCACCCCCATAGAGATGAATTTTCCAAAATGCTGGAGGACGTAATTCTTTAGTACTGATGGAGGAACCAAATGCCAAAATCTTCACAATTCCCTTAGTAGCGGCTTTTCAAAGAAACATTCATCACCTATTTCATATTTCTCCACCTTAGGGTTGGAATTTCGAAAAATCCTTTGTTAAACGACGCGTACAGTAAAAGATCCACACCTTCCGCAAATTTCAAGTTTCTGTCCTTAGCGGTTTGGGCTGCGCGATGATGAGTCTGTCAGTCAGCCAGTCAGTCGATTTGGAGAATTATATATGAGGCGTTCAGGAACGCGAAGTTGGGACCGTTTTTAATTCAACCCAATCATTTAAAATTTTGTTAAATAAGAGAAACTCCACAGTATCTCCCAGATCGATTGGATACCTAAGAAATTCTTCTTAGTGCGCTCAACGTTTCCTGTTGCTTTTTCATGTCGCCTAAACTAAGTAATGCTGTTCTTAACTTACCGGTTGGTTTGAATAACATACGATTGGGGGTACTTGAGTTTGCGTGTCATTATCTTCGTCTGAACTTTGAATGATACGTTATATTTAATGGTTTTCCGTATCCAGAAGTGCAACGTCTTCGTAGCGTGTACATTGTTTATTAACCAAAGAGACGTTTAATAGTTTATTTCAGTTATTTTTCGTTCAATGGCAAGGAAGGTGACTGTAGCCCCCATATTTGTCCCATATTGTAATTTCTGCATCCTACAAATGTAAATGACTAGTTCTGCACTTCTGTTAAGACAATTTCTACAATTTCTACAATTATTTGCTGTTAGCTGCAAAATGTTACTTTTGGCAGCAGAGCTAAACTTTGAAACAATCTCGGTAACTCTAGCTCGTAACTACAAAAACTCTACACTAGTCCCCAAGAATATATCCAAGGATAGTAAAACACAGATATATACGTTGATTAGTATAAAATATTTATCTACACTTTACGTTTTTGTATGCTTGGCACAATAAATTGAATTTACAGTAATTCATATACATTATGAGAATGGATGTACGTTTGTATGTGTATTCCACATCTCCTCGTAAACCATTGGACCGATTTCAACCACTCTTGGTACATATACACTCCTGGAAATGGAAAAAAGAACACATTGACACCGGTGTGTCAGACCCACCATACTTCCTCCGGACACTGCGAGAGGGCTGTACAAGCAATGATCACACGCACGGGACAGCGGACACACCAGGAACCGCGGTGTTGGCCGTCGAATGGCGCTAGCTGCGCAGCATTTGTGCACCGCCGCCGTCAGTGTCAGCCAGTTTGCCGTGGCATACGGAGCTCCATCGCAGTCTTTAACACTGGTAGCATGCCGCGACAGCGTGGACGTGAACCGTACGTGCAGTTGACGGACTTTGAGCGAGGGCGTATAGTGGGCATGCGGGAGGCCGGGTGGACGTACCGCCGAATTGCTCAACACGTGGGGCGTGAGGTCTCCACAGTACATCGATGTTGTCGCCAGTGGTCGGCGGAAGGTGCACGTGCCCGTCGACCTGGGACCGGACCGCAGAGACGCACGGATGCACGCCAAGACCGTAGGATCCTACGCAGTGCCGTAGGGGACCGCACCACCACTTCCCAGCAAATTAGGGACATTGTTGCTCCTGAGGTATCGGCGAGGACCATTCGCAACCGTCTCCATGAAGCTGGGCTACGGTCCCGCACACCGTTAGGCCGTCTTCCGCTCACGCCCTAACATCGTGCAGCCCGCCTCCAGTGGTGTCGCGACAGACGTGAATGGAGGGTTGAATGGAGACGTGTCGTCTTCAGCTATGAGAGTCGCTTCTGCGTTGGTGCCAATGATGGTCGTATGCGTGTTTGGCGCCGTGCAGGTGAGCGCTACAATCAGGACTGCATACGACCGAGGCACACAGGGCCAACACCCGGCATCATGGTGTGGGGAGCGATGTCCTTCACTGGCCGTACACCTCTGGTGATCGTCGAAGGGACACTGAATAGTGCACGGTACATCCAAACCGTCATCGAACCCATCGTTCTACCATTCCTAGACCGGCAAGGGAACTTGCTGTTCCAACAGGACAATGCACGTCCGCATGTTTCCCGTGCCACCCAACGTGCTCTAGAAGGTGTAAGTCAACTACCCTGGGCAGCAAGATCTCCGGATCTGTCCCCCATTGAGCATGTTTGGGACTGGATGAAGCGTCGTCTCACGCGGTCTGCACGTCCAGCACGAACGCTGGTCCAACTGAGGCGCCAGGTGGAAATGGCATGGCAAGCCGTTCCACAGGACTACATCCAGCATCTCTACGATCGTCTCCATGGGAGAATAGCAGCCTGCATTGCTGCGAAAGGTGGATATACACTGTACTATTGCCGACATTGTGCATGCTCTGTTGCCTGTGTCTATGTGCCTGTGGTTCTGTCAGTGTGATCATGTGATGTATCTGACCCCAGGAATGTGTCAATAAAGTTTCCCCTTCCTGGGACAATGAATTCACGGTGTTTTTATTTCAATTTCCAGGAGTGTATATGATTTACTATCTGTAATGTATCTCTGTGGGAATAAGAACCAGCCATCTATCAAATGGGTGGGGATGGGGGTGGAAAACCAGTTTAAACCACGACGCGAGAGAGAATATGTATAGTTTAATCACACATTAATTGAAAATGACAGCACTTGGAGACTCACTACAAACATTACACATAATGTGAAACCTTTTCTACTCTCATTCGTGCTGACGACCCGCACAAAATAATGAAAGCAATAAACTTTATCGCTTGCTTTATTTTCGCTGTCGATACAGTAAAAATGCCACATGAAGCATAACGTTTTAAGTTTTTACTTATTTACTACTACCTGTATTCGCAACAAATTTTGCAGGTGGTATTTATCTACACCACTGAGTGCACCACAAAGATTACATCGTTAGTTTAGGAGATATGACATCATAAGCACTCAGATGCGTGAAAAACTACCACATTATGCAATAAGTTTGAATTTATTACTTCGTTGCTACTAACTCTATTCGTAACACTTCTCATACTAAGTATCCACATCTGCCGCAGAATGTACTTACAAAAATCTCTCATTGTACAACTCTGAAGCGCCTTGTCACAGTCTGTCACGAATAACTTGTTCGTTTTGGAGCAATCTTGTAACCTGATGTCCTTACTGACAGGATATGTATTTTTCATTTTTCTTTTATTATATGTTCATTGGTACTGAAGATTTTAGTTGTGTGTACCACACACACAGTAACATGACTAGTTTATGGACAAGGGAGGAAATGTTGATTTTAGTAAGGCTAACATAGAAATTTGACGCGCGTCCATTTTCGTGAGCAAACTAAATGGATTAAGAGCCACAGAGAGCCTACAACCGAGTGAGTAAAATCACGTTAGCCAGCCCGGCCCGTGAGCTGACCGCGCTACCTCTCGTGACGCTAGGTGTCCCGTATGCGTTCTCGTCAACGTTACCTACCTTGTTCCGTGCGACACGGCTTTATGCACTAACGTGCTCAACGCGAGACTGAATGCCGCTCGGTGCGGCTGTGGACACGCGTCCCTATAAAGAAAGCGGAGCAGGCGAAAGGAGAGACGAATGATACTAGTCTAGTGACGATATTGTAGTTGTGGTCTTCAATCGGAGGAATTCTTTGGTGCAGTTCTCTATGCTACTCTGTCCTATGCAAGCCTCTTCATCTCCGAATAACTACTTCAACCTTCTTACGCCACCTACGATTTTTACACTACAAACTTCCCTCCAATACCAATGAGTCCCATCAATCGATCACTTCTTCTAGTCAATCTGCGTCACACATTTCTTTTCTCCTCAGTTCCATCCGCACCTCTTTATCAGTTACGTGATCTATTCGTCTAATCTCCGGTATTCTTCTGTATCACCACATTTATACAGTTTCTATTCTCTTCTAGTGTAAACTTCACTTCCGTACATGGCTACCTCCTGAAAAAGACCATCAGAAAAGTCTTTCTAACAAATTTACGTTCAATGTCAAGAAATTTCTTTTCTTCAGAAACGCTTTCATCGCCATTGCCAGTCTACATTTTATATCCTGTCTACTTCTGACATCATCAATTATTTTGCTGCAAAAATAGCAAAACTCACCTACTACTTTAAGTATTTCATTTCCTAATCTAATTCCCCCAACATCAACTGATTTAATTCTACTACATTCCCTCATTATTTTTTAGTCTTTGTTGATGTTCAACTTATATCCTCCTTTCAAGATAATGTCCATTCCGTTCAACTGCTGTTCCAAGTCCTTTGTTGTCTCTGACAGAATTACAATGTCAGCGGCAAACCTCAAAGTTTTTATTTCTTCTCCCTATACCTTAATTCTTGTTCCAAATGTTTCTTTGGTTTCCTTTACTGCTTGTTCTATGTACTGATTCAAATACAGAGGGGTAAGCTACAACCATGTCTCGTTCCCTTCTCAGCCATTGCTTCCCTTACATGCCCCTCGACTCTTTTTACTGTACAAGATGCAAATAGCCATTCGCTCCCTATATTTTATCCCTGATACCTTAAAAATTTCAAAAAGAGTTCTCACGTTAACACTGTCAAAAGCTTTCACTAGTTCTAGAAATGCTATAAACTTAGGTTTGCTTTTCCTAAGTCGTAGTGTCAGTATTGCCTCGCGTTTTGCTAAATTTTCACGTATCCAAACTGATCCTCCTCGAGTTTGGCTTCTACCAGTTCCTTCGTCTTCTGGAAAGAATTTGTGTTAGTATTTTGCAACTGTAACTTATTAAATTTATAATTCGCTAATATTCACACATGTCAGCACCTGCTTTCTTTGGAATTGGATTACTACAGTCTTGTTGAAGTCGGGGGATATTTCGTCTGTCTCATACATCTGGCATGCCAGAGGGAACAGCTTTGTCTTCTATTCCAGGGGCCTTGGTTCTACTTAGACCGTCCCTGATCTATCAGGTCCTTCTCTCCCACCTTATCTTCATATGCGTCCTCTTTCAGTTAGATAACATTGCCTTCAAGTTCGTCTTCCTTGTACAGGCCCTATATGAATTGCTTCTATCTTTCAGCTTTCTGTACTTTGCCCAGGTCTGGTTCCGCATCTGCGCTCTTGATGTTCACACAGGAAAAAAGAACACATTGACACCGGTGTGTCAGACCCACCATACTTGCTCCGGACACTGCGAGAGGGCTGCACAAGCAATGATCACACGCACGGCACAGCGGACACACCAGGAACCGCGGTGGTGGCCGTCGAATGGCGCTAGCTGCGCAGCATTTGTGCACCGCCGCCGTCAGTGTCAGCCAGTTTGCCGTGGCATACGGAGCTCCATCGCAGTCTTTAACACTGGTAGCATGCTGCGACAGCGTGGACGTGAACCGTATGTGCAGTTGACGGACTTTGAGCGAGGGCGTATAGAGGGCATGAGGGAGGCCGGGTGGACGTACCGCCGAATTGCTCAACACGTGGGGCGTGAGGTCTCCACAGTACATCGATGTTGTCGCCAGTGGTCGGCGGAAGGTGCACGTGCCCGTCGACCTGGGACCGGACCGCAGCGACGCACGGATGCACGCCAAGACCGTAGGATCCTACACAGTGCCGTAGGGGACCGCACCGCCACTTCCCAGCAAATTAGGGACACTGTTGCTCCTGGGGTATCGGCGAGGACCATTCGCAACCGTCTCCATGAAGCTGGGCTACGGTCCCGCACACCGTTAGGCCGTCTTCCGCTCACGCCGCAACATCGTGCAGCCCGCCTCCAGTGGTGTCGCGCCGCTATGCAGCTGATTGCTCCAATACCGCAGGCGTACCGGCTGAAGCCATCCGAAAATCGCCTGCCCTGCAGGAAGTCATTCCTTCATTTTTCAAGAAGGATTTTTCTTATTTGTTTTGAACTGCAAATGGAGCACAGAATTCATGTTTGTGAACATAAATTGAGTGTGTCAATAAATCAATTTGTGATTGTGACCAATGACGCACTGTAAAAGTGGACCAAGCCGGGACACCTCAACTAGCCTACAATCTTGACAACAGTATCGGTATATGTGTTCCACTATCAGAGGTACCATTTTCACTTATAACATTCGACTCGGTCGTTTCCGGACCAGGGTCGCTACCTCACATTGATACACTTACCCTTCCCTATCATCCTTGAAAGTTTGTAACATCATCACGGAATCACCCTGTATATACCGCATTTGAAGATAAGTCTCTATAACGTATATTCACGACTCCATGTTAGTTCCGTTTGAAATTTAAACCATAGCAGCTGATCGATACGAGTCGCACACGCCCTTGAGGTTTCAGTACTGAAAAACAAACAATAAAATATTTCCCTCGTCACATCCTCTGACCCAGCAACGGCCGCGCTACTTTCCCATACGCCCCTGAGGTAAATCACCGAATTCAGAAACGTCAGTTAAAATTAAGCACATCTTAAAATATTACTATCGCTGTAAGTATTTTTGTTTGTTGCTGAGCAGGGAAACTACGCCTTTAAGAAGCTGGTAACGTCAGTTGACGTTTTTGATTCGGCTGTTAGTTGCTGGATGTATATTACTATAAAATACTGCTGAAAATTGAGTGTCACACGAATACGTCAGTCGGGCCTCATGTGTTGCACTTTGACGATTATTGGTATGGACAAAATGCCATTAGTTTTCTGTTGGAAAAATATGGTTTGATTGATTTCATTGTCATTAATGTAGGCCTGAAAACTAACATGAGTGAAAAAATTTTTGTGCAGCTGTTAGCCTCCACGTTAATAAATTACAATCGATGTAACAGTGTGGCGTGTTTTTCAGATGTGAACGTGAGCAATCACCTCGCAGGTAGACGGTCATAATAATTTTTGGACAATGCAATAACAACATTGAAACATCAATATAACCATTAACTGGTGTTCCATAGAAATAAAACTGGGCCCTATGATGACGGCACATAGGTCGTGAAATACGTGGTCAATCTTGTTGACGTATAAACCCCAAAAGCGAAGTAGATGACATTGACACTAGTACTTTAGTATAAGACACATAGGGTCGCAGATGTCGAGAAATACCCGAAAAGTGGTTGACAAATGCCGGACATATGACAACAGATGAGGCACATGCAGCGGTTGAGCCTTACTCTCTGTCGCACTTGGTCATCCCAACTGAAGTCAAGTATTCAAGTAGCTGTGACTCTGGGCTTACGTGCGCGACTTTAGACTCAGGGTTCGGGTTTGGCGTGTGGCAAGCAGTATTTTTTGTATTGCGCTATCCAATTATGTGTTACATTGAGGTAAGATTTACTATTTCATTTACTGGTCCTCACTATTTTATTGCAAGGTGCAGTACAACAAAATCCTAAGGTATTGCACCACGAGTATGTGAGAATAAGCTCCCGAATTGAGTCCACACCAGTAAATGACCAAAGTTTGCTTTACTAAATCAACTCTGTAAAGAAAAGGTGCCAAAGGAAAGAAACACAAAATAAGAATAACTTTTGTTTGGTTACAGCGAGAACAATAACTTTGTAACTTTCACGTTTACAACAAATCACATTTACAAAAGTTGTTCGAGGAAAAAAGAATAACGAAGCGGAGCGATGTGCGGCACTGCGCCCAACAGGAGAGGATAGGGTCGATAAAAACAACCTCTGCACGTGTGCTGTAGTACGTCACATGTTCAACATTTGTCATCCACTCTTGGAGCTTTTTCCTGACATTTGCGGCCGCGTGTGCCTTATATTAAATTACGTGCCTTGGCGTCGTCTGCGTCGTTTTTTCGCTTTTTAAGCGTTAGTAAGAGTGACCAAGGACATAGCAATAAAAAGTTCTTTGCAGTAGGCGAAAATTATCGGGGCTCTAAAAGTCACTTTTAAGAAGTTACAGCTGGGTGATTGTTGTACGTGGATGTCACGGTGGCAAGTGATGGTCCCAAATGATCAGCTAAGATCACATAAAAGTGATTGACTCTGACAGTGAAATAATTGAAACTTGTTACAAATTCTTTCGAGAGTACTTCACTTTTCACTAATACACTCCTGGAAATGGAAAAAAGAACACATTGACACCGGTGTGTCAGACCCACCATACTTGCTCCGGACACTGCGAGAGGGCTGTACAAGCAATGATCACACGCACGGCACAGCGGACACACCAGGAACCGCGGTGTTGGCCGTCGAATGGCGCTAGCTGCGCAGCATTTGTGCACCGCCGCCGTCAGTGTCAGCCAGTTTGCCGTGGCATACGGAGCTCCATCGCAGTCTTTAACACTGGTAGCATGTCGCGACAGCGTGGACGTGAACCGTATGTGCAGTTGACGGACTTTGAGCGAGGGCGAATAGTGGGCATGCGGGAGGCCGGGTGGACGTACCGCCGAATTGCTCAACACGTGGGGCGTGAGGTCTCCACAGTACATCGATGTTGTCGCCAGTGGTCGGCGGAAGGTGCACGTGCCCGTCGACCTGGAACCGGACCGCAGCGACGCACGGATGCACGCCAAGACCGTAGGATCCTACACAGTGCCGTAGGGGACCGCACCGCCACTTCCCAGCACATTAGGGACACTGTTGCTCCTGGGGTATCGGCGAGGACCATTCGCAACCGTCTCCATGAAGCTGGGCTACGGTCCCGCACACCGTTAGGCCGTCTTCCGCTCACGCCCCAACATCGTGCAGCCCGCCTCCAGTGGTGTCGCGACAAGCGTGAATGGAGGGACGAATGGAGACGTGTCGTCTTCAGCGATGAGAGTCGCTTCTGCCTTGGTGCCAATGATGGTCGTATGCGTGTTTGGCGCCGTGCAGGTGAGCGCCACAATCAGGACTGCATACGACGGAGGCACACAGGGCCAACACCCGGCATCATGGTGTGGGGAGTGATCTCCTACACTGGCCGTACACCTCTGGTGATCGTCGAGGGGACACTGAATAGTGCACGGTACATCCAAACCGTCATCGAACCCATCGTTCTACCATTCCTAGACCGGCAAGGGAACTTGCTGTTCCAAGAGGACAATGTATGTCCGCATGTATCCCGTGCCACCCAACGTGCTCTAGAAGGTATAAGTCAACTACCCTGGCCAGCAAGATCTCCGGATCTGTCCCCCGTTGAGCATGTTTGGGACTGGATGAAGCGTCGTCTCACGCGGTCTGCACGTCCAGCACGAACGCTGGTCCAACTGAGGCGCCAGGTGGAAATGGCATGGCAAGCCGTTCCACAGGACTACATCCAGCATCTCTACGATCGTCTCCATGGGAGAATAGCAGCCTGCATTGCTGCGAAAGGTGGATATACACTGTACTAGTGCCGACATTGTGCATGCTCTGTTGCCTGTGTCTATGTGCCTGTGGTTCTGTCAGTGTGATCATGTGATGTATCTGACCCCAGGAATGTGTCAATAAAGTTTCCCCTTCCTGGGACAATGAATTCACGGTGTTCTGATTTCAATTTCCAGGAGTGTATAAACTTCCATTTCTACTGGCTTTTCTCATTATTTTAATACTGGAAATAAAAGATTAATTAACAATTGTGATTTACACAGGCCGTAGAATATGTTGACGAAATCACGAGAAAATTAAACACGCAGTGTTTGACACCGGTGTGCTAAGATTGCCGTTAAGCAGTACGCTTCCGCCATTGAGTGTAAAAGACATATTGACGTCCGTTGAGGAAAATGTGTTAACGGACTGTTGTTGATGCAGAGAGACCTGAAGGTAATGGACTGTGTCGCTGAGGAATGTGGGCGTTCCGAGAACGTGGCGGCTGGTGCGGTAGGCATGTCAGAAATAAGTGATAAACGACTTTCAGGCGAGAGGAGGGGAAGACACTGGTAGCTGGGAAAACGGAAGCCGATTTCTTGGCTGCCACGCTGTAACAGGGTTGGCGGTAATGCTTTGCTTCCTGGAACCGCAGGGCTCAGAAACGTGCCATAGAATGCTGCAGGGGAGGAGGCAACATGAAACTGAGGATCCGTTGTGGCTTAACGCAACCATCACAGTTTGGAGCGATTACTATTACGTTTATTTTCATGTTGTGATTTCACAATTTTTGTACGTAAGGCGTACTAATGACAGCAATATAGTATCGCTGATTGCTTTCTGATTGCATTGATACAATACAATCCTTTCCTAATTTTGTTGTAGTACTGCTATAGTAAATCTGTATTTCGAATGTTGAAGCCACTCTAAAGCGTTAGCCTAGAGTTTGCTAACATGAACTGACGATCGCTACCAGCTAAAGACCATAGTAGGACAGTAGATTCCGAGACGATCAACTTATTTTGCTAATTCCAAAATTCTACAAATATAAATAAAAGAACCTGTAGCGTAATTTTCTAATGTAATTTCTGTTCTGAAAAGTAGCATTTATTCATCAGATGCTGGAGGAAGAATGAATCATAGTTTATACATACAACTATAATCCAAAGGCTTCACGTGACTAAACAGCACTAAAATATAATCGAAATGTTAAGTCCCCTATATAGTTTCGGAAATATTAGAGAGTTGTAAAATTAAAAAGCAATTTTGAAATCAGCACAAAAATTGCTCGAAGATGAGGCACTACATAAAAAAATCTCAGTCCTTTTAAATTTCGTAAAAATTTTACTTACACTCTTTAGAGAAAGAAGAATAAGAGCATCACAAATTGAGCAAGTCAATAACGCGTCGGTGCACCTCTAGCACTTATGCACGCAGTTATTCTGCTTGACATTGATATAGATGGATGCCCTCCTGAGGGATATCGAGCCAAATTCTATCCAATTGGCGCATTCGATCGTCAAAATTCCGCTTGGAGAGCGCTGCCCAAAATGTTCCAAACGTTGTGAGCTAGTGAGAGAATAGGCAACACTGGTAGCCAAGGTAAGGTTTTGAAGCACGAAGACAAGCTGTAGAAACTCTCACCGTATGGGGCGTGCATTACCTTGCTGAAAAGTAAGCCCAGAATGACTTGCCGTAAAGGGCAATAAAATGGGGCATAGAATATCGTTGACGCTTCGCAGTACGGTAAGCGTGCCGCGGATGATAACAAGTCTTGCTATGAAAAGAAATGCCACTCCAGACCATAACTCCTGGTTGTTGCGCAGTATGGTGGACGACAGGTTGGTATCCCAGTGATGTTCAGAGTCTCTCCACATATCTCTTTGCTGGTTATTGGGGCTCAGTTCGAAACAGGATACCAATCAATGTGACTCCAAGTCGATGACGTGTCCGGAGACATCCCACCTAAATAACAGTAGAATACCAACCTGATAGTCTCCTCCTAGCCGACCGCTGTGGCCGAGCGGTTCTAGGCGCTTCAGTCCAGAACCAAGTTGCTGCTACGGTCACTCGATCCAGTCCTGCCTCGGGCATGCATGTGTCTGATGTCCTTAGGTTAGTTAGGTTTATGTAGTTCTAAGTCTAGGAAACTGATGACCTCAGATGTTAATTCCCATAACGCTTGGACCCATTTGAGTCTCCTCCCATACAGCCCCACAGCCAGGGTGATGGTGTGGGGTACCATTCCTTTTCATATGAGGACTCCCTTGGTTGTCATATGTGGCACGCCCACAGCAAAGCGAAACATTGGCGATATTCTACGCCCTATTTTGTTGCCCTCCATGGCAAGCCATCCTGGGCGCACATTTCAGAAAAATCATGATTGCGCGGTCAATGTGAGAGTGTCTACTGCTTCTCTTCGTGTTTGACAAAGTCTCCCTTGGGTAACAAGGTCGCCAGATACCTCCCCAACTGAGGAAGTCTGAAGCATTGTGGGCAGGGCCTCCTAGCAGTTCAGGATTTTGATGATCTAACACACCAGTTGGAAAGAATTTGGCACGATATTCCTAACGAGGGCATCCGACAACTCTATCAGTCAATATAAAGCCGAACAACTGCTTGCATAGCGCCCAGAAGTGGATCAATGTATTATTTCGTTGCTAAATTTGTGAAGCTCTGTGTCTTGAAGAAATCGTTCAGTTGTCACGTGTACATCATATCTAACGATTTTATCCTATTCAAATAATTCCGTCGTGGTGGATTTTTAAATTTTTTGTCTTAGCGTGTACTCGTGTTTTATTTTGCTAAGATGGCAGATCTGTTTCAGGTTATAACAGTGTACTAAAGTGTGTTACTTACCACATTCACACAGATTTCACGTGAAACTGAAAAACTGCTGCAAGCCAGTTCTGATACAGAAGAAGTAAAAAAATGGTTCAAATGTCTCTGAGCACTATGGGACTTAACATCTGAGGTCATCAGTCCCCTAAAACTTAGAACTACTTAAACCTAACTAACCTAAGGACATCACACACATCCATGCCCGAGGCAGGATTCGAACCTGCGACCGTAGCAGCAGCGAGGTTCCGGACTGAAGCGCCTAGAACCGCTCAGCGAAAGCGACCACCCGAGGCAATTTTAATTCCACTTTTAAAGAAAGGATCGCTCACACTTAAATTATTGCCCTTACTAGCTGAATGGGAGAGACCTTGCTTGGAGCTGATGGGTAACCGCTGCCTTGTCTGAATCTTTAAAGCCAGGTAGCTGCACCATCGTCATCGCCGGAGAATTTTTTTTACAATTTAGATACTGCCTACGGTTTTAATGTCGTGCACACTGACGGCTCCAAGCAAGGGGACTCCCTTTGGCAGTTCAGTAGTGTTCTCTGACAATGTCTTCAGGATTCGCCTTCATGGTGAATATACTACACTGGAGGAGCCAAAGAATCTGGTATAGGCACGCTTATTCAAATACAGAGATATGTGAACTCTAAACATTCATGGTGGTGTCTGTTTGTTCTATATCGTGTCTCCCTACCACTTTCGCGCAACGACGCTGTGAGTGTGTTTTTTAGGGAATTAACTAATTTGAACCTGGGACCTGTTGCTGGTAAGGAGACGCCAGACCACACATGACATGTAGAATTCAGAAGAGTTCAGTGAGACTAGCGATGATATAACCAAAATACTAAATGATCTCAGCGCCAGCTCCACTGCACTCCCTGTAAAAGAATCTTAATACTAACTAAATTTAGTGGAAAGGGTTCAAGGCTTTCCTATTTTTAGTTAGCTGGTAAAATAACGTCGAAAAAACAGTTAAGTTTACGATTGGAAATTTTATTCTACTCACAAAACATTGTTTATAAATTTTACTATTGATAAAGGAAATGTTTTAATACAGGATGGTAAAAACCAACTGCGTTCAACAAAAATGTGAACGAATATTCCCTGAATTGGGTTTCCAAGTTCTACAATCGATCGAAGGATGACCTATGCCATATCACATCTATAATCTAGGTTAAATTTAAGTTTCACAAAAGAGAAAACTATCAAAATGGTCTACAGTGACCCTCAATTATCTTTAATTACTTATCTAACTTGTCGTAAATTACAGTGGCTGATGTGGCTTCTCAATAACTATATAACAGAAAAATTATTGCGAACAGATTTTTACTTCAAGTGGCAAATGTGAACACCATGAGTTTTAATTAACGATCGACACTAGTATTACGCAAAAAAGGGGTGTAACAGATGAGTCTTCTGCAGTTCTGAGTGAAGCCTTATGCGCTCAAAAATGCGGCATCGCGTGCGTCCATTACCTTGTCGGTGTTTATGCAGCGTTAGGGCGACAGCGGCCGGCGCACCAGCCATCCAGCTCTCCGTCTCGGAACTAACTCTCCTCTAACTTCTCCTTACTACAATTTACCGAAGTTGGTTTAAAAAAAACTATCTGTCTGTGTTTTCATCTGACCAATCAGGGTCTCAATGTTAACCTTAAATTCCGCCTACTAAAATTCTGTCTATCGAATGAGAAACGTTATACTTTTCGTGGTGGGGCAATGTTTCTAAAGTTTACAGCGTAACAGAGACGCTAAAAAGTCTCACGCTAAAACCTGCAGCTCGTGTGGTCCTTTTAGCGTTATCGTAAGATCTACACTGTTCTTCTGGAGGGCTCTATCTTTTAACATGGGCTAGGGGGTGGTCCTTGACGTACCTGAGACGCGAAAAAGTCTCACGCTAAAACGTGTGGGTGGTAGTGGCCCTTTTTGTGTTATCGTAAGATCTATACTGTTTTTCTGGAGGGCTCTAGCTTTTAGGCTTTTAACATGGGCTGGGGGGTGGTCCTTGACATAACAGGGACGCGAAAAAGTCTCACGCTAAAACGTGCTTGTGGTAGACTTAGAGGTAGGTTGCCGACGTGGGTGTCCAGTCCGTCCGTTATCGTAGGGCCTTCTAGGTTAACACGGTTCTGCTCTCGGCTTCTGTTCTCGTTTCTCCCATCGGAACTGCGTCTGCCTCACGGTGGGAAGGTACGACATGCATTTAGGCATTCTTGTGTTAGTCTGTGGCATTCCATTTGCTCACTCGTTACTTGTATTACTTTGGTTAATTTAATGTCACGATTTATTCGGAGCTATGTGACATACTGCTAGATTTGCTTATTATGTCAGGGTTTTCATGGAAGGTGTTGGATTTACCTGACACCTTACAAAACTGTGGTCGGCGACGCCTGTATAAGACAACAAGTGTCTGGCGCAGTTGTTAAATCGGTTACTGCTCCTATAACGACAGATTATCAAGATTTAAGTGAGTTTGAAAGTAATGTTATGGTCGGCGCACGAGCGATGGGACACAGCATCTCCGAGGTAACGATGAAGTGGGGATTTTCCCGCGCGACCATTTGACAAGTGTACCGTGAATATCGGGAATCGGGCAAAACTTCAAATCTCCCTCATTGTTGCGACAGGAGAAAGATCCTGCAAGAGCGGGACCAACGACGACTGAAGAGAATTGTACAACGTGAAATAAGTGCAACCTTTCCGCAAATTGGTGCAGATTTCAATGCTGGGCCGTCAACAAGTATCAGGTGCGAACCATTCAACGAAACATCATCGATATGGGCTCTCGGAGCCAAAAGCCCACTCGTGTACCTTTGACAACTGCAAAACACAATGCTTTATTTCTAGACTGGATGCTTCAACAATGACATTGGACTGTCGATGACTGGAGACATGTTGCCTGGTCGGACGAGTCTCGTTTCAAATTGTATCGAGCGGATGTGCGTGTACGGGTATGGAAACAACCTCATGAATCTGTGGACCCTGCAAATCAACAGGGGCTGTTCAAGATGGTGGAAGCTCTGTAATGGTGTGGGGCGTGTGCAGTTGTAGTGGTACGGGACTCATGGTGCGTGTAGATACGCTTAGGACAGGTAACACGTACGTAAGCACCCTGTCTGATCACCTGCCTCCATTGATGTCCATTGTGCTTTCGGACAGACTTGGGCAATCCCAGAAGGACAGTGCGATACCCCAAACGTCCGGAATTGCTTCAGAATGGCTCCAGTAACACTCCTTAGTCTTTAAACACTTCCGTTGGGCACCAGACTCAGCAGACATACCTGGGATGGCTTGCAACGTGCTGTTCAGTAGAGGTGTCCACTCCCTCATGCTCTTTGGGACTTATGGATACCCCTGCAGCATTCATGGTATCAGTTCCCACCAGCATTACTTCAAACATTAGTAAAGTCCATCCCAGGTCATGTTGTGGTAGTTCTGAGTGCTCACGATTGCCATACATGGTATTAGGAGGGCGTAGTTTAATTGGCTCTTAGTGTATATTTTCTGCATAGCTCTATGAGATCAAGGGATCACTGGCTCAGATGAGGCGTCTCGAGGGCAAACAGTTTCTTATATGAGACTATTTCCTGTGCCCACGCCCAGATAGACGTCCTACAGCAGCGGGGACCGGGATGTCATTCGCTCGGTAGCAGAGCATGTGGGCATTTGGGGAAACGAACAGGCAGACAAGCCAGCAAGGGGGCCTGCTTCGAACATGCTGTTACACAGTGCGCCATTCACCTGCAGGCTGTCATTTCGTTCGTGAGTTAGAGAGCCATGCAGTTGTGGGAGGAGTGTTGGCTGGCAGTGACGGACAATAAGTTGCGGCAGGTGAAGGCAACTGTATAGTCGTGGCGCTCCTCATGCCAGCCTGTCTGGCGGAATGAAGTGACGCTGACTGTACTCTGAATCGGGCACTGTCGCCTAACGCAGGATTACGCGAACTGTGTTCCCCAGAACAATGGCGTTCCGTGTGAAGTTAACAGGTGCTCGGCGAAAATTTTGTCGGCATTTTGAGGTATTGATTACTTTCTTAAAATTTTAATGTGAGTTCTGCGAGATTAATTACGGACTAAACCCTTTTTAAATTTTTTTAAAAATTTTATTAACCTTCAAAGTGAACAAGGTGTTCCATAACAGTCCCAGGCTTCTCAAAGTGTTACTTCAGAGGAAGTGTTTGGGAACACCTGCCCTAACACAAGGCTGCCTACTCCATTAGAGGATCCTCAGTCTGTGATATAAGTGGCGTGGCAAATTTCTGTACTTCACGTTTTGATAGGTTGTATTCCGTATTGTGATGAGTGGGTAGAAGCAATTTTTTATGGGTACCTGTTCTGTGTCTCAGCTGATAGTAAGACTGCAGTGTCAGGAGTCCAGCCTGAGCCTTCAGGTCGGAGACTTAGATGTGTGGCAGAGTGGCAGGCTCTTCTTTTAATTCAAGCGATGTGCCAGCCATGGCTATCTGCCTGTTTGCTATGCTGTTTTAATTATTTACATTGCTTTGGCCTTTCTTGGTCTAAGTTTTAGATCTATCACTTGACACGATTATCGTATTTTTTGCGTGTACAAATTTCTACTGCGTTTTGTTTCTTTTTTTCTTTTCTGTGTTATTCTGTGAACTCTATTTTATCGACGCTTTTTCGTACCAGCATGAAAGACTTTGCTGTTGTGTACGTATCATCATCATCACATCCAGGTTTATGCTGTGAACCCGAACACTTTCATTGGATTGCCACAAGGTGTAGCGTGATTCGTCACTCCAAATCTTTCGTTTTCTGTCATCCAGTTTCCAGTGGGGACGCTCTGTGGATCACTTCAGGCGTCACTTATCATTCATTACAGAAATGTGCGACTTGTGAAAAGCTGATCGACAACTGTGTCCCATTCGTTCTAACTCCTTACGCACAGTGATATAGGGGTAGCGCCTTTGACTAGTAATCAAAATGTCCTGGCTCACTGGTTCTAACGCCGCCACTGCTTAAATTCTGATTAAAAAAATCCTAGTTCTGTCAACGGTATTGTCAAACGGGATGGAAGATCGGACAGTGCTTTAGGGCATTCCCTTGCTCTTGGGGTGGCAAACTGCCCCCCAAAGGTGGAAGAATTAGCAGCGATCAGTGGCGTAAGGGTGCAGAAGGCAATGGAAACCATTGCTTTAAATACACAAGACATGTGGCGTGTAAGTGAAAAAGTATCATGATGATCTCTCAATCGGCAGACGATTCCGGAGTAGTCCACCATTCGTATCTTCGGGAGGGGACTGACAAGAGGGATGCGAATATGAGAAGAAAGACTGAATAACCAAGGAAAGGGTAACGTGCTAGGAGTTGGGCCAAGGCATGTCATAACATTGAACAGTGTAGAGAAGTTAGAAAACCTGAAATCAGAAAAGCAAAGGCTCACTCCAGATACAGTGAGGGGGTCACTGAAGTGAAATGGAAAGATGAGAAAGATTTCTGGTCACATGAGTAAGATCAACAAACAGCAGAAAATGTTATAACGGGAGTAGGATTCTTTATGAATAGGAAGGTGCGACTGAGATTGAGTTACTGTGAACAGCTCAGAATCGTCAGCAAACCAACACCAACAACAATAGCTCAGGTATATCTACCGACGTCGCTACCAGAAGTTGAGGGTACTGAACGGGTAATTCAGTATGTAAAGAGACATGGAAATTTAATAGTTATCGGAGACTGGAAAGCGGTTGCAGGGAAAGCAATAGAAGGAAGGGATACGCGAGAATATCGGCTTGGTACTAGGATGAGAGAGGAGAAAGACTAATTGTATTCCGCAATAACGAATATTCTGTTCAAAAATCACAAGCGGAGGGGTATACATGGAAAAGGCCGGATACAGGAAGATTCCATTACATCATGATCAGGCAGACATTCCGGAACCAGATATTGGGTTGCGAGGCGTACCCGGGAGCAGATACAGACTGACATCACAATTAGTAATGTTGAATAACACGCTGAAACGCAAGAGACTAGTCAGGTATTATCAATTCGCGAAGACGTTGGACACGGAACTACTAAGAAATGATGACGCACGGTTGAAATTCTCTGAGGATATAGATACAGATGTAATGAATGGCTCAGTAGCCAGCAGAATCTGTGAGACTGGCTACGTACCATCACACTTACAGAAAAACAACATCCACACAATTCCGAAGATCAAGTATCAGGTGCGAACCATTCAACGAAACATCATCGATATGGGCTCTCGGAGCCAAAAGCCCACTCGTGTACCTTTGACAACTGCAAAACACAATGCTTTATTTCTAGACTGGATGCTTCAACAATGACATTGGACTGTCGATGACTGGAGACATGTTGCCTGGTCGGACGAGTCTCGTTTCAGATTGTATCGAGCGGATGTGCGTGTACGGGTATGGAAACTACCTCATGAATCTGTGGACCCTGCAAATCAACAGGGGCTGTTCAAGATGGTGGAAGCTCTGTAATGGTGTGGGGCGTGTGCAGTTGTAGTGGTACGGGACTCATGGTGCGTGTAGATACGCTTAGGACAGGTAACACGTACGTAAGCACCCTGTCTGATCACCTGCCTCCATTGATGTCCATTGTGCTTTCGGACAGACTTGGGCAATCCCAGAAGGACAGTGCGATACCCCAAACGTCCGGAATTGCTTCAGAATGGCTCCAGTAACACTCCTTAGTCTTTAAACACTTCCGTTGGGCACCAGACTCAGCAGACATACCTGGGATGGCTTGCAACGTGCTGTTCAGTAGAGGTGTCCACTCCCTCATGCTCTTTGGGACTTATGGATACCCCTGCAGCATTCATGGTATCAGTTCCCACCAGCATTACTTCAAACATTAGTAAAGTCCATCCCAGGTCATGTTGTGGTAGTTCTGAGTGCTCACGATTGCCATACATGGTATTAGGAGGGCGTAGTTTAATTGGCTCTTAGTGTATATTTTCTGCATAGCTCTATGAGATCAAGGGATCACTGGCTCAGATGAGGCGTCTCGAGGGCAAACAGTTTCTTATATGAGACTATTTCCTGTGCCCACGCCCAGATAGACGTCCTACAGCAGCGGGGACCGGGATGTCATTCGCTCGGTAGCAGAGCATGTGGGCATTTGGGGAAACGAACAGGCAGACAAGCCAGCAAGGGGGCCTGCTTCGAACATGCTGTTACACAGTGCGCCATTCACCTGCAGGCTGTCATTTCGTTCGTGAGTTAGAGAGCCATGCAGTTGTGGGAGGAGTGTTGGCTGGCAGTGACGGACAATAAGTTGCGGCAGGTGAAGGCAACTGTATAGTCGTGGCGCTCCTCATGCCAGCCTGTCTGGCGGAATGAAGTGACGCTGACTGTACTCTGAATCGGGCACTGTCGCCTAACGCAGGATTACGCGAACTGTGTTCCCCAGAACAATGGCGTTCCGTGTGAAGTTAACAGGTGCTCGGCGAAAATTTTGTCGGCATTTTGAGGTATTGATTACTTTCTTAAAATTTTAATGTGAGTTCTGCGAGATTAATTACGGACTAAACCCTTTTTAAATTTTTTTAAAAATTTTATTAACCTTCAAAGTGAACAAGGTGTTCCATAACAGTCCCAGGCTTCTCAAAGTGTTACTTCAGAGGAAGTGTTTGGGAACACCTGCCCTAACACAAGGCTGCCTACTCCATTAGAGGATCCTCAGTCTGTGATATAAGTGGCGTGGCAAATTTCTGTACTTCACGTTTTGATAGGTTGTATTCCGTATTGTGATGAGTGGGTAGAAGCAATTTTTTATGGGTACCTGTTCTGTGTCTCAGCTGATAGTAAGACTGCAGTGTCAGGAGTCCAGCCTGAGCCTTCAGGTCGGAGACTTAGATGTGTGGCAGAGTGGCAGGCTCTTCTTTTAATTCAAGCGATGTGCCAGCCATGGCTATCTGCCTGTTTGCTATGCTGTTTTAATTATTTACATTGCTTTGGCCTTTCTTGGTCTAAGTTTTAGATCTATCACTTGACACGATTATCGTATTTTTTGCGTGTACAAATTTCTACTGCGTTTTGTTTCTTTTTTTCTTTTCTGTGTTATTCTGTGAACTCTATTTTATCGACGCTTTTTCGTACCAGCATGAAAGACTTTGCTGTTGTGTACGTATCATCATCATCACATCCAGGTTTATGCTGTGAACCCGAACACTTTCATTGGATTGCCACAAGGTGTAGCGTGATTCGTCACTCCAAATCTTTCGTTTTCTGTCATCCAGTTTCCAGTGGGGACGCTCTGTGGATCACTTCAGGCGTCACTTATCATTCATTACAGAAATGTGCGACTTGTGAAAAGCTGATCGACAACTGTGTCCCATTCGTTCTAACTCCTTACGCACAGTGATATAGGGGTAGCGCCTTTGACTAGTAATCAAAATGTCCTGGCTCACTGGTTCTAACGCCGCCACTGCTTAAATTCTGATTAAAAAAATCCTAGTTCTGTCAACGGTATTGTCAAACGGGATGGAAGATCGGACAGTGCTTTAGGGCATTCCCTTGCTCTTGGGGTGGCAAACTGCCCCCCAAAGGTGGAAGAATTAGCAGCGATCAGTGGCGTAAGGGTGCAGAAGGCAATGGAAACCATTGCTTTAAATACACAAGACATGTGGCGTGTAAGTGAAAAAGTATCATGATGATCTCTCAATCGGCAGACGATTCCGGAGTAGTCCACCATTCGTATCTTCGGGAGGGGACTGACAAGAGGGATGCGAATATGAGAAGAAAGACTGAATAACCAAGGAAAGGGTAACGTGCTAGGAGTTGGGCCAAGGCATGTCATAACATTGAACAGTGTAGAGAAGTTAGAAAACCTGAAATCAGAAAAGCAAAGGCTCACTCCAGATACAGTGAGGGGGTCACTGAAGTGAAATGGAAAGATGAGAAAGATTTCTGGTCACATGAGTAAGATCAACAAACAGCAGAAAATGTTATAACGGGAGTAGGATTCTTTATGAATAGGAAGGTGCGACTGAGATTGAGTTACTGTGAACAGCTCAGAATCGTCAGCAAACCAACACCAACAACAATAGCTCAGGTATATCTACCGACGTCGCTACCAGAAGTTGAGGGTACTGAACGGGTAATTCAGTATGTAAAGAGACATGGAAATTTAATAGTTATCGGAGACTGGAAAGCGGTTGCAGGGAAAGCAATAGAAGGAAGGGATACGCGAGAATATCGGCTTGGTACTAGGATGAGAGAGGAGAAAGACTAATTGTATTCCGCAATAACGAATATTCTGTTCAAAAATCACAAGCGGAGGGGTATACATGGAAAAGGCCGGATACAGGAAGATTCCATTACATCATGATCAGGCAGACATTCCGGAACCAGATATTGGGTTGCGAGGCGTACCCGGGAGCAGATACAGACTGACATCACAATTAGTAATGTTGAATAACACGCTGAAACGCAAGAGACTAGTCAGGTATTATCAATTCGCGAAGACGTTGGACACGGAACTACTAAGAAATGATGACGCACGGTTGAAATTCTCTGAGGATATAGATACAGATGTAATGAATGGCTCAGTAGCCAGCAGAATCTGTGAGACTGGCTACGTACCATCACACTTACAGAAAAACAACATCCACACAATTCCGAAGATCTCAGGGGCATTAAGTGCGAAAACTATCGGAAAAGCAGCTTAATAGAAGTGCATCCAAGCTGCTGAAGAATGTGAAAGAAAATTGAGGAACAGTTAGATAACAACCAGTTTGGCTTCAGAAAATTTAAAGGCAGTACTCACGTTATACTTGATAATGGAAGCAAGATTGAGAAAAATCAAGACATGTTCATAGCATTCGATAGACTGGCGTTTGTCTTTGTACAGCGGTGCAACGTGTTAGAAATGTTGACGAAAATGAGAAAGACAGGTAATATACAGTATGAACAAAACCAAATGACTGGAAGACAAAGTAATGCTCGGTTTAAAAAGGATGTAATACAAGGTTGCAGTCTTATGCCCTTATTCTTCGATAGATACATGGAAGAAGTAATGACGGAAATGAATAAGAGGTAAAAGAAAAAAAAAGGTAATGAAATGTAGCAAAATTGGGATCTTGAAGTCGAACATGTTAAGGAATTGTGTTACCTTGGATGCAAAATTGCCTAGGACGGACGAAGCAAGGAGGATATAAAAAGCGAGACTAGCACAGGCAAAGGAGGGCATTCCTGGCCAAAATATGGGCCTCAATTTGAGGAAAAATTTTCTGAGAATGTGCGTTTGGAGCATAGCATTGTATGGTAACGGTGGGAAAACCGAAACGGGAGAGAATCGAAGCGTTTGGGACGTGTTGTCACAGACGAATGTTGGAAATGACGACGACCAATAAGGAACGGGAAGGTTCTCCGCAAAATTGCTCAAGGAGGGAACACATGTATACACACAAAAACTGACACGAGGAAGACTTGATGACAGAACATATGTTAAGGCATCAAGGAATAACCCTCCATGGTCCTACTCCACCAAGACGACGGTTCAAATCCTGGCCCACCCATCCCACTTTAAGTTTTCCGTAAATACCCTATATCGCTCCAGGCGAATCCTGGTTTGGTTCCACTGAAAAGGTACGGCCGATTCCGTTGCTCAACTTTGAACTTGTGCCTTGTCTCTAATTACCTCCATGTCGACGGGACATAATTCTTTTTTTCCTTTTCTATGATATTGGAGGGAAGTGTTGAGGTTACAGGTGCTACTGTGAAATGAAGAGGTTACGAGATGAAATCGTTGTGGGCCGCATGAGTCAGAACACTGATTAAAAAAAAGGGGAAGAAGAGCGATGTGTGAGCCATGCAAATCATGGAATTTGAAAAATTGCATAGACAAGTGATTATTCTGTGTTTCTTTGAAAATAAATTAACAGAATTTAAACTACATGTGCATCCTGACTGTCACAGATGCGAGTTATATTACCTGTGATAGTATCACTGAAGTCTACCTTAGTGTCATAGAGAGGTGTAGGTAGCATAACTGGGGCCTGGGGCACGGCACTTTATTGCACCGCCCCCAACGGCGCCCTAGCCACAATGCATCACTGTCGTTCCACCACACCCTCCTCGGCGCCCTGGATAAAATATTACACTTTATTGCCTCTCCCGCCTCCAGGACCACACACAGGAGCGTAATATATAGAATGTACTCTAATATAATTATTTTACTAATAATAAAAGAATGTAGCACCAACCTTAAAATATCTGTAATATATTACGAATATTCAGTACTTACCAACGCAAAATAACAGTAGTATTTCCTGAAAAATCTTATTTTTCCATGAACGTCATTTGGCGCCCTTCTGCAAGTGGCGCCAGGGACATGATAGAACCCTTGCCACGCCCACCCCCCTCTCACCCCGCCACGGTGTACGCCATCGGTGTCGTAACAATATTGAAAGAGCGTAAATTTACGCTTAGAAATATTGGCACTAATTAATAAAGTTAGTTGACTTGGCGGTGAAAGTTTTTAAAGACTGAGCAAAGCGACAGATATTAGAGAGCTATTTCACAATATTGAAGTAAGGTTTGAAAGTCATTAAAACAGTCATTAATCAGAAAATAACTTTGAAACTGAGAGTACTAGTAAACAAACTTAAGAAAATCTTGACATGTTGTTTGGCACTACATTGCTTTACGTGTGATAAGACTATATTTATTTATGTATAGGAGGCTTGTAGTAACAGATCACGTAAGCTAGGAAAATGAGTCTGAAGGTTATCTTCCATAACTCAAGATGGTGAACTATTTGAAAGAATCCAGATTATTTTCGCAGTCGTGTATTGTCCCATCGCATTGACGAAAATTAATACTGTACTGAGGAGCTGATTCGCTAAAATAACTCTCTCGTGAAACTCTTAGGGAAAAACTTATTTTACTGATAGAAATTTTAAGTCTGATGATTGCAGTTCCCTTGTTTCCCAAAATAAGTGTCAGACTTGGGCTGGTTACAGAACTTTTCATTTGCAGTAAACAGTAACAACTACTTTGTGTGACCTGATAAAAACATTTCAAACTTCTCATTTCTCTGTATATTGATTATGGTGTATCTGATTTCCTAAGTAAATATTTAGCAGCACGATCACGGTAAAATATTAGCAAAATAATGAGATGAGAGGGAGTTGCAGACTGGCTCTCTCGCTACCCGCTTACGTCAATCAGAAGCAAAAACATGTCTGTGCACTTCATAGTCACTCACCTAACAGACACTGGCAATAATACGTCCGGCATGTACTCCGTGCGAAAGTCATACAGTGGACTCGATGTAAAAATAACGATCCACACAGAAAGTGGAATAAATAAAACAGCGAATGGCCATGAAGTTGTGACAAGACTTCCCCATTAGCGCAGTGCAGAGTTTTGCAGCTCATCCACTCAGCAATATTGAGCAGATATTTCACAATAATACGTAATGTACTGCGTTTGTGAGTGAAAACAGCCCCAAAGAGTAACGGGCAATATGCACCCTGCGAATTGCCGTGGCGTTTTATAAGAAGATTGTTCGCAGGAAATAGGCAGGTCTGCGATAGAGAGTGGTTCGTTGTGCGACTTTTGCCAAGCAGCCTGGCATTGAATTTCTGTCAAACAGGTGACTGTCAGAGATTTGCCACCGTAAACTTAGTTATAAGCGTCCTGCACGTTACACGTTACTGCGAATCGTTCAAAAAATAGCCGACAGCATCAATACATTAGCTTTTGAGTACTCTCTATCGCCTGTAGCTTTGCAAGCAAACAGCTTTCCGGGCATCTCCAGAAACAGACATCCAGAGACAGAATATCAACGTTTCCAACGTCTGAAGCAGATGAATTGACTCACGGATGTGGATTAACTTCAGTTTCTTCCGAACAGAGTTTCTCGACCAGAAAGCAAACAAGTATCGTTACAAAATGGGTTCTACAACGAATTACTTGTATTATTGTATGGTGTGGATTTTCTCTTGAAACATAGACAAAAACTACTCTGTTATGGCTTTATATCAGATAGGTCATGCAAGAAACAAAACGTGAAAGCCTTTTGTCAAGAACACTTCGCTGGTGCACTTGTACTCGGCCATTAGTTCAAACGCCACAACATTGTAAAACAGGACAACCAAAAAGTCCTCACACCACAATTCGATGGAGAGCGTGTGCACATTTTCTGAGCGAACTATCATGTCCACCATCCGACCTAAAATTATGTTCTCATCCACTGTCAGCTTAACGAAGACTATGTGTCTCTGTGAGGCATGGGACCCGATTAGTGTCTTATGTGAGGTGGAATTTTCAAAACACTGTTTCGGAAGGTATTAAAAATGGAAGCCGAATGTTATGCATGTATAGAGCTTTCAAATGTGAATTGTGTGCAGGATGGAATAGGTTGCTGAACATTAACCTCGCTCCATCCCACTCCCTTCCCCTCTCTTCCACGTTAGCTTTTCCGAAACACAAGCAACATCGTGACAGGCAGAACTGCACACAGAAAACCGAGCTACAACGGACGCGACGCATTTCAGCCAACCACAAGAGCAGCAATAGAGCGATACAATAGACTTATAGCTTTTACACAGCAGTCATCGCAAAGACAGAGAGAACAAACTTCCCCATAAGCACAGGAAACCATCTTCTGCTGCGGCGGACTCGCCTGTCCAAAACGCCAAGAATGTCTCAAAAAATCGCACGTGCAAAACCGTATGGTGAAGTTGCACATTGTGTCAAATGAATCAAAAAGCCAATTGGTCATTCTCTACAGACACACCAAACAAAGCAAGCACTCCGGCATAGTGATTCAATAGACCACAAACTGTCAGCAACCAATCGAAAGGTCCCAAACATTAAAATACTGAAGTGCCATTCTTGACGACACTCGACCGAAACTATCGGAGCAGAACACGCTCCGTCCGTTCGAGACTGTAGGAAGCCGACGCACTTGCTATCATTTACGTACGCATAAAGTCTGTAGGCTCTGTGCTCGAATGTGCAGCTGTGGCTATGTGTAGTTCCAGTGGCTTACGTAGCGACACCTACATATCGCGGTGCACCGTAACCTAAAACTAAGATGACGTGCTGAAAAGAAATGCCACCAAATTACTTATGTGAAAACTCTTACAGTGTTTTCAATGACACAAAACGTTATTAACATTCTACATCTATATTCTTCGTGTCAAAATATTTATTTCTCAATAGTCACATTATTGACGGACGTGTTGTTGCAGCTTTACCTGCGTGAGCAGCGAAAATTTAGTACGCGACAAAAGTTTTCCCTTTCATCAATTTGTAGTGTTGTCAGCGAGAAATAGCTTCGTACATATTTGAAATTACGTGTAATGTTTTTTACAATTCACTAAGTGCTGTCATTGTCTAATACTGGATGAATAAAATCTGTGTATTCCTGCGTTTCGGGCTACACTGCTGTTTCACCCCTCCCCCCCCCCCCCCCTTTTGATAGACAAGTGGTTCTTACTCCCACAGCGATTCTTTCCAAACAGTAAGTGTTATGTGTACCAAGTTCGTTTGCAATTGTTCCACTATTTTATAAGGAGATGTGGAACATACATACTTACATTCGTACTTCAGCTTTTATAATATGTATTGACAACACTCGTCTCCATAGCCGAGGTCATTAACGTAAGCCTGTGCATTAACGCTTACCCCCGATGTAAGCCGTTTCGAATTCTGGAGGTGGATGAAATTTTCACTGTCAGAATTGGACCTAAAACTGGAGTAGAGGACATGACGTAAAGATCCTGGTCATCATTCTATGCGCCTATGTCCTGGATTAAATTCCTGTCCTCTCCGAATTGTCTCATGAAGTGAGGACATGGGACTCTGTTGGTGGTGATCCGTGCGTCGGACTGGCACGTTAAGCTCGACGTCTCACTCGGAACTATTCGAAAGGAGTAGACAAAGTCCTGGAGCTGGGTTTCACCCTCGCATTTCTATATCTACAGCTAGATCTGCATATATTCTCTGCAAATCACCGTGAGGAAGACGGCAGAGAATACTTCCAGTGTACCAGTTCTTAGTCAGTCCCGTTCCTTTCACGTATGGAGCGCAGGAAGAACGATAGTTTGAATGGCTCTGGGCGTGCAGTAGTTATTCTATTCTTATCCTCACGATCCCAAGGTGAGCGATAGTTAAGAGGTGCTAGTATACTCCTAGAATCATCATTTAATAGATTCTCGTAATAGCTCACGTGTCGGCCGCTGTGACCGAGCTGTTCTAGGCGCTTCAGCACGGAAAGGCGCTGCTGATACGGTCGCAGGTTCGAATCCTGCCTCGAGCACGGATGTGTGTGATGTCCTTAGGTTAGTTAGGTTTAAGTAGTTCGAAGTCTAAGGGCGGAAGAATCAGCAATGATCAACGACATGAGGATGCAGAAGGCAATGGAAACCACTGCATTAAAGACACGTAAAGTGTATCCACAGGACATGTGGCCTGTAGTTGAAGAAGTGTCGTGATGATCTCTCCATTGGCAAAAGATTCCGGAATAGTCCCCCATTCGGATCTCCGGGAGGGGACTGCCAAGGGGGAGGTTATCATGAGAAAAAGATTGAATAATCAACGAAAGGGTAACGTTCTACGAGTCGGGGCGTGGAATGTCAGAAGCTTGAACGTGGTAGGGAAACTAGAATATCTGAAAAGGGAAATGCAAAGGCTCAATCTAGATATAGTAGGGGTCAGTGAAGTGAAGTGGAAGGAAGACAAGGATTTCTGGTCAGATGAGTATCGGGTAATATCAACAGCAGCAGAAAATGGTATAACAGGTGTAGGATTCGTTATGAATAGGAAGGTAGGGCAGAGGGTGTGTTACTGTGAACAGTTCAGTGACCGGGTTGTTCTAATCAGAATCGACAGCAGACCAACACCGACAACGATAGTTCAGGTATACATGCCGACGTCGCAAGCTGAAGATGAACAGATAAAGTGTATGAGGATATTGAAAGGGTAACGCAGTATGTAAAGGGGGACGAAAATCTAATAGTCATGGGCGACTGGAATGCAGTTGTAGGGGAAGGAGTAAAAGAAAAGGCTACCGGAGAATATGGGCTTGGGACAAGGAATGAAAGAGGAGAAAGACTGAGTTCTGTAACAAGTTTCAGCTAGTAATAGCGAATACCCTGTTCAAGAATCACAAGAGGAAGAGGTATACTTGGAAAAGGCCGAGAGATACGGGAAGATTTCAATTAGATTACATCATGGTCAGACAGAGATTCTGAAATCAGATACTGGATTGTAAGGCGTACCCAGAAGCAGATATAGACTCAGATCACAATAAAGTAGTGATGAAGAGTAGGCTGAAGACATTAGTCAGGAAGAATCAATACGCAAAGAAGTGGGATACGGAAGTTCTAAGGAATGACGAGATACGTTTGAAGTTCTCTAACGCTATAGATACAGCAATAAGGAATATCGAAGTAGGCAGCACAGGTGAAGAGGGCCATCACAGAAGTTGGAAAGAAAACATAGGTACAAAAATGGTAGCTGCGGAGAAACCATGGGTAACAGAAGAAATACTTCAGTTGATTGATGAAAGCAGGAAGTACAAACATGTTCCGGGTAAATCAGGAATACAGAAATACAAGTCGTTGAGGAATGAAATAAATAGAAAGTGCAGGGAAGCTAAGACGAAATGGCTGCAGGAAAAATGTGAAGGCATCGAAAAAGATATGATTGTCGGAAGGACAGACTCAGCATACAGGAAAGTCAAAACAACCTTTGGTGACATTAAAAGCAACGGTGGTAACATTAAGAGTGCAACGGGAATTCCACTGTTAAATGCAGAGGAGAGAGCAGATAGGTGGAAAGAATACATTGAAAGCCTCTATGAGTGTTTATATTTGTCTGATGTGATAGAAGAAGAAACAGGAGTCGATTTACAAGAGATAGGGGATCCAGTATTAGAATCGGAATTTAAAAGAGCTTTGGAGGACTTAAGGTCAAATAAGGCAGAAGGGGTAGATAACATTCCATCGGAATTTCTAAAATCATTAGGGGAAGTTGCAACAAAACGACTATTCATGTCGGTGTCTAGAATATATGAGTCTGGCGACATACCATCTGACTTTCGGAAAAGCATCATCCACACAATTCCGAAGACGGCAAGTGCTGACAAGTGCGAGAATTATCGCAAAATCAAGCTTAACAGCTCACGCATCGAAGCTGCTTACAAGAATAATATACAGAAGAATGGAAAAGAAAATTGAGAATGCGCTAGGTGACGATCAGTTTGGCTTTAGGAAAAGTAAAGGCACGAGAGAAGCAATTCTGACGTTACGGCTAAAAAGGGAAGCAAGGCTAAAGAAAAATCAAGACACGTTCATAGGATTTGTCGACCTGGAAAAAGCGTTCGTCAATATAAAATGGAGCAAGCTGTTCGAGATTATGAAAAAAGTAGGGGAAAGCTATAGGGAGAGACGGGTCATATACAATATGTACAACAACAAAGAGGGAGTAATAAGAGTGGACGATCAAGAACGAAGTGATCGTATTAAGAAGAGAGTAAGACAAGGCTGTAGCCTTTCGCCCCTACTTGTCAATCTGTACATCGAGGAAGCAATGATGGAAATAAAAGAAAGGGTCAGGAGTGGAATTAAAATACAAGGTGAAAGGATATAAATGATACGATTCGCTGATGACATTGCTATCCTGAGTGAAAGTGAAGAAGAATTAAATGATCTGCTGAACGGAATGAACAGTCTAATGAGTACACAGTATGTTTTGAGAGTAAATCGGAGAAAGACGAAGGTAATGAGAAGTAGTAGAAATGAGAAAAGCGAGAAACTTAACATCAGGATTGATGGTCACGAAGTCAATGAAGTTATTGAATTCTGCTACCTAGGCAGTAAAATAACCAATGACGGACGAAGCAAGGAGGACATCAAAAGCAGACTCGCTATGGCAAAAAAAGCATTTCTGGCCAAGAGAAGTCTACTAATATCAAATACCGGCCTTAATTTGAGGTAGTAAAACATGGACTGTGGGAAAACCGGAACAGAAGAGAATCGATGCATTTGAGATGTGGTGCTATAGACGAATGTTGAAAATTAGGTGGATTGATAAGGTAAGGAATAAGGAGGTTCTACGCAGAAACGGAGAGGAAAGGAATATGTGGAAAACACTGATAAGGAGATGGGACAGGATGATAGGACATCTGCTAAGACATGATGGAATGACTTCCATGGTATTAGAGGGAGCTGTAGAGGGCAAAAACTGTAGAGGAAGACAGAGATGAGAATACGTCAAGCAAATAATTGAGGTCGTAGGTTGCAAGTGCTACTCTGAGATGAAGAGGTTAGCACAGGAAAGGAATTCGTGGCGAGCCGCATCAAACCAGTCAGTAGACTGATGACAAAAAAAAAAAATCTAAGGGACTGATGATGGTTCAAATGGCTCTGAGCACTATGGGACTTGACATCTGTGGTCATCAGTCCCCTAGATCTTAGAACTACTTAAGCCTAACTAACCTAAGGACATCACACACATCCATGCCCGAGGCAGGATTCGAACCTGCGACCGTAGCAGTCACGCGGTTCCGGACTGCGCGCCTAGAACCGCTAGACCACTGCGGCCGTCTAAGGGAGTGATGACCCCAGATCTTAAGTCCCATGGTGCTTTGAGCCAAAAACAGTTTATGTCTGTGTCAAGACTCTTCTAGTTAAGTTCCTTCACTAATTCTGTGACACTCTCCCACGCTGAAACAAATATGTGATATTTATCCTGTCCTTTTCTGTATATTTTCAATAACCCCTGTTAGTCCTCTCTAGTACGGGTCCCATACATGTGAGCAATATTCTAGAACTGGTCACACGAGTGATTTGTAACTAATCTCCTTTATTGACTGATTACACTTCCCCAGTATCTTACTAATAAGCCGAAGTGTACCACCCGCTTCAACCGAGGCTGAGCCTATGTGATCATTTCATTTCATATCCATACAAAGGTATTTCTATAAGTTTCCCAGTTCCAGCAGTGACTCATTGATGTTATAGGATACCACGTTTTTTCGTCTTGTGAAGCGCAAAGTTTTACATTTGCGAACATTTAGAGTAAGATGCCAATGTCTGCACCAATATGAAATCTGATCAATACCTGACTGAATATTTATGCACCTTCTTTCGGATAGTAATTCATTATAGGTAACTGTATGACCTGCAAAAAGCCTATTTTTACTATTAATATTGTCTGCTAGGTCATTAATATGCAACATGAACAGCAAGGATCCCGACACATTTCACTGGGGCACAGCCGAAGTTTCTGTTACATCTCACAATTACTGGAAGATAATATGCTGTGTCCTCCCTACCAAAAAATTCTCAATCCAGTCACAAATTTCACTTCAAACCCAATATGACCGTAGTTTTCGACAACAAGCGGATGCGCGGTACTGATTCAAATGCTTTTCGGAAATCAAAATACTGCATCTATCTGACTGCCAAGATCCGAAGTTTTCAGTGCGCCATGTGAAAAAAGTGGGATTTGGGTTTTACATGATCGAAGTTTTCATAATCCATGATGGCTGACAATGAGGAGGTCATTCTATTCAATGTACCTCATCATGTTTCAACTCCGAATATGCTCTAAGATTCTACAACAAATCGGTGTCAAGGATATTGGACCATAGTTTAGTGGTTCACTTCTACCACCCTTCTTGTAGACAGGTGTGACCTGTACCTTTTTCCAACAACTGGCCACGGTTTTTTATTCGAGGGATGTACGATAGGCTATAGTTAGAATCAGGGCTAACTCAGCCGAAAATTCAGTACAGAATCGGACAGGGCTTGCAGCTTTGTTCAAATTTAACGATTTCAGCTGTTTCTCCACATCTCTTACCCTAATACTTTATCATTCATCTTTCCAGTGGCACTGTGGTTAAATCTGGGCAATTTTCCTGTGTTTCCCTTTGTAAAGGAACGTTTTAAATCTGAGTCAAGCGTTTCAGCCTTTGCTACTCATAAATTCAGTTCCTGTGTCGTTCGCAAGCTACTGGACAATAATTTTGGTGCCACCAACAGCCTTCGCATAAGACCAGCCCTGCGCTTTCTTTTACACCTTTTACGCATTAATCTGTGTTTACATTGACAGTGTACCACGGAAGTTCCCTCCCATTAGTAATTGTTCTACTGGGTACATACCTATCCACTGCATGGTCAACTATTTCTTTAAACATGAGGCAGAGTTCATCTACATGCTCCTGCCCTATGCTGAAAGTTTCAAGCTCCTCACTGATATATGACACTACTGATTTTTTATCTAGTTTTTGAACATATGTAACTTTCTGCTTGTTTTAGTTGTCCTCTGTACGTTGGTAATCATTGTTGCCACAACCGCGTAATGGTCAGTGATACCAGTTTCGATGTGGAATCCTCAAAGGAGTCAGACCTACTTGTTGCTATTAGATCCATTATATTTCCATCGTAAGTGGGGTTCCTACTATGTGTTCTAAATATTTTCCAGAGGAACCATTTATTAATGTTTCATAGGATGCCTTATCACATCTACACTAACAAAACTCCAAATTGATTGTTAGATCATTAAAATCTCCACGGATGATTACAGTATAATTGGGCAACTTACGTAAAAGTGAACTGAAGTTCCCTCTAAACTTTTCGGTTGCATCAGGAGATGAGTCTGGCGGGCGATAGAAGGATCCATTTGTCATTTTATGTTCACCCCCGATACTGTGTCTTGCCCAAACAATCTCACATGCAGCTACAGTTTGCCTCATCATCATAGCATCAACATAACAGTACATTATACACTCACCTACACCTACAAGCACTCATACGACAAAACTCTCCCACATCCACAAGGAAAAGGGCCAAGGAAAGCACCCTATTCGAGAGGCAGCTGAACCCATCTCGCGATATATCCCAGCCAACAATGCCATATGACATTTATTTACATCATTGGTAACATCTCACTCTGAATAGGAACTCCTGAAGCTCTTTTTTCGTTTCCATCACCGCTTCTTAGATGTGCAGATTGAACACTAAAGGTTTACATCTGCTCCCATCTCTTAGAACCTCTGTAAGCCGAGCATTTCGTGCTTAGTCTTTCATTCTTATTCTTCCCTCTTGGAAGTGAAGTACACATTCCGTAGCCCGCGGTTGCAGCATAGATGAAGACGAGCTTCAACAGTCTTATGCTGCCTTGTAATAGTAGAACGTGAAGATAATAGATAAAAGGGGTGGGGAGAGACTACCAATTATTCAACTGTTACAAGAGTTCTTACATGAATACAAAATTTCACTTACTTTATGAAACTTGTTTCAGAAAGGCCATTTTATATCACCATGTCATTATCCCAAACCTGATACAAAATCTGCACCACGTTCCAATGTCTCACGACATATGCATATTTTACATTCAGCATTTAACGGGTATCTATGTCTATGGAATTAACTGAAGCTTTATCACCGAATTACCATGAGGGATTGCGGATGTAATAGAGTTCTTAAATGACAATTTATAGTAGTTTCTGGCCCCCAGCATGGGTTATAGACACCCGTCAAGCACTGTCCTGACCTATTCACATACAAACCGTTACGACCCACTGATACCTTTAATTTTATTTTAGTTGCCTACATTGCTTTTTAATAGTTTATATCATTTCTATTTGATTCTCTAACTGCCACCTCGCACCCAATAAGGCTTACATCTGAATTAGACGACTCTTTATTGTAAGTTCATCCCGCTTGTTTTTCGCGTACGCAGCCACGTTTTATTATTGGTAGTTTGCGGGACGTCTCCAGGTCTGTCCGGCTTAACATTCGCGCTCGCACAAGTGCAGCTCTCTCTTTACGTCATGTTAATTTGTTAATGATGGATACAGATTCTTCTTTAACAGTTTTTGGTTACTACTGTAATTTCCTCACTGTACAATAAGCTAACAGTATGTGTGATTATAGATTTTTTATAGACCTTAAGCCCATGATAATTTTAAGAGGATGGTCAGTTGGCCTTCCTACTTGTTATATCGGACACATAGGAAAATCCATTTCTATATCTGGTCCACCGCTGTTCATAACCACAGCATGTAATCATTTAGTGCACACCACCTACGCCAGGCAACGGCGAGATAGGTAACTTTATAAGCGGGTCTGCCACCTCTGTTGTCGCTCCGCCTGTTTCGTAGTGCTGTGCAGCAGACTTCGAAGAGTCACGTTCTTCGCCAATATACAATGATGATGCGAGGATGTTATCAATTGCGTGTATTTAATCAACTGTGTGTTTTTCTCAAGATGTGTATATGCCTGGAGTACGTTTTCGCTTTGACTTCATGTAATGCAACCTGGTACTTTCATACCAAGTTCCATGAGGTAACTGAAATTTGTATTTTATATAATATGTGATATTAACTGTTGTCTCTCCCCCTTTTATTATCTTCGTCTTCTCTCCTTACGTCAGCTGCTGGCAGCGTAACGCTGTTGAAATCGGTGTCTTGGAACAATAAAAGTGTCTACTCTGCGATCGTCGCTTACCAAATGTGTCCTTCACTTCCAACCATATCTATCACCCCACAGAACAGCACGTTTTCTCTCCTCTACACTACCATCTTCCCCTATATCTTGCACATGTTCTCCTCAGAATTTCGAACATTTTGAAGCGTTTTACAGTGTTGAACGCTTTCTCTACATTGACAAATCGTATGAACGGGCCTTGTTTTATTTTCGGTCTTGTATCCATTATCAATCGCAAGATCAGAGCTGCCTCTCTGGTGCCTTCACCTTTTCTGAGGCCACGCTGACAGTCATCTAACATATCCTCAATTTTCTTTTCCATATTTCTGTACATTATTGTTGTCAGAAACTTGGATGTAAAAGGTGTTCAGCTGAATGTGCGATTACTCTAGTAGTTATCTGCTTTTGCTCTCTTCCAGATTGTTTGGATGAAAGTATTACGAAAGTCTGATGTGCATATCCAGAGTAATAGCTTTTACAAACCATCTTCAGTAGTCGCATCGTTACCATTGCCACTAATGATTTTGGAAATTCCGAAGAAATGTTAACTTCTCTAGCTCAGTTAAAACCGTACGCCACATGCTGTAGTCCGAGAAACCAGTCTGGGGGTGTGCAAACTATCGGAACCAGCCTCAGATGGAGGGAAATAATATTTTCGTCGTTTATGAAACTTTGATGACTATAGAGTTATCCCAGCTACGGTATTAACACGGATAACTTGTTACTATCCTCGATGTGATTTATACTTGATCAGCGTCTTTCGTCGTCGGAGAAAGGGACTGACCTGTGTCCGTTCAGCAATTGCATACCTTTTTAGAAACGGTTCTGAGGGAAGCAGCGTGCATTTTAAGGAATAGTTTCGATTACACTTTGCAACGTGTGTCTGACTACTCACTTCAAATACATATTTACACAGATTTCTTTTTAACTATTTCAGCTCTATGTGACTCCTTAATCCGTACTACTATTCTATATTTAATATTACATACATTATTTTCAGCTTAGGCGACCGAATACACAAGCTGTAGGTGCGTCAGTGAGCACCACACGGTGGACTTGAACTACTAGAAAGTGTACGTTATACATTGTTAGGTTACATGACGGATATAGACTTCCGTATTACCTGTTTCATTACAGGGTACATGTCGTCACTCCATCAGATATTGCGGAAGGATTTCAACTTAATTCGCGATCCTGGCGCAAAGTCTGGTGAGCAGGGACTATTCTTACATACGTGTTCCCTCTGTGGTCGGCCACATACTGACAATTAAACTTTCACGATGTTTTTGATTTAAAGCAGCTATACCAAACATGAGGTAAACCAATCAAAAATGTGTTAGTAACCTTTGCTGCCAAGGAAGATGTTATCTGATGGGATCTATCAATGAACGTTCTGACACAGGGATCTTCCATTAAACGGAAGGCGTTACACTACTTCGTATGGGCTAAATGTAGCAAACAAACGGTCATACGGTTCTCTGTTACCGCCGTCTCCTCTTCTAAACCAGGTAGGCGCTGGCAAGTGACTTGATGCATCAAAAGCAGATATATATGAGCGTCAGTATCCAAATAATGGAAAAATTATTTTAATTTTGGGTTAGATAATAATGCTTACACTGTGCTCAGTTGTTATTTACACACATACGGTTCATAGTGATGTAGAATCAAAGGAAATATATCTTATGCTCAAAATTTGCATGTAACATAGTTGAAAAATGTTCGAAATGAAAATAAAAATTGCGGAGAAACCTCCCCAAATATTGTAAGTAATAAACAAATGAATCATTTTAATCATTCCAGTTATTTAGGCTATGACATCACTCATAATAAATGTAATTTTGGTAAAAAAAATTACATACTCGTTAAATATATGGGGATTGATACTGGCTTTTTACCACACATAATAGAATGAAATTTTGTAAATAGTGCATATTTTGGCATTCTTTTTCAAAATAAATTACGTATTGCAAACATATGACAAAAGAAATTCAGAAATACGCTCCTGGAAATGGAAAAAAGAACACATTGACACCGGTGTGTCAGACCCACCATACTTGCTCCGGACACTGCGAGAGGGCTGTACAAGCAATGATCACACGCACGGCACAGCGGACACACCAGGAACCGCGGTGTTGGCCGTCGAATGGCGCTAGCTGCGCAGCATTTGTGCACCGCCGCCGTCAGTGTCAGCCAGTTTGCCGTGGCATACGGAGCTCCATCGCAGTCTTTAACACTGCTAGCATGCCGCGACAGCGTGGACGTGAACCGTATGTGCAGTTGACGGACTTTGAGCGAGGGCGTATAGTGGGCATGCGGGAGACCGGGTGGACGTACCGCCGTATTACTCAACACGTGGAGCGTGAGGTCTCCACAGTACATCGATGTTGTCGCCAGTGGTCGGCGGAAGGTGCACGTGCCCGTCGACCTGGGACCGGACCGCAGCGACGCACGGATGCACGCCAACACCGTAGGATCCTACGCAGTGCCGTAGGGGACCGCACCGCCACTTCCCAGCAAATTAGGGACACTGTTGCTCCTGAGGTATCGGCGAGGACCATTCGCAACCGTCTCCATGAAGCTGGGCTACGGTCTCGCACACCGTTAGGCCGTCTTCCGCTCACGCCCCAACATGGTGCAGCCCGCCTCCAGTGGTGTCGTGACAGGCGTGAATGGAGGGACGAATGGAGACGTGTCGTCTTCAGCGATGAGAGTCGCTTCTGCCTTGGTGCCAATGATGGTCGTATGCGTGTTTGGCGCCGTGCAGGTGAGCGCCACAATCAGGACTGCATACGATCGAGGCACACAGGGCCAACACCCGGCATCCTGGTGTGGGGAGCGATCTCCTACACTGGCCGTACACCTCTGGTGATCGTCGAGGGGACACTGAATAGTGCACGGTACCACCAAACCGTCATCGAACCCATCGTTCTACCATTCCTAGACCGGCAAGGGAACTTGCTGTTCCAACAGGACAATGCACGTCCGCATGTATCCCGTGCCACCCAACGTGCTCTAGAAGGTGTAAGTCAACTACCCCGGCCAGCCGGATCTGTCCCCCATTGAGCATGTTTGGGACTGGATGAAGCCTCGTCTCACGCGGTCTGCACGTCCAGCACGAACGCTGGTCCAACTGAGGCGCCAGGTGGAAATGGCATGGCAAGCCGTTCCACAGGACTACATCCAGCATCTCTACGATCGTCTCCATGGGAGAATAGCAGCCTGCATTGGTGCGAAAGGTGGATATACACTGTACTAGTGCCGGCATTGTGCATGCTCTGTTGCCTGTGTCTATGTGCCTGTGGTTCTGTTAGTGTGATCATGTGATGTATCTGACCCCAGGAATGTGTCAATAAAGTTTCCTCTTCCTGGGACAACGAATTCACGGTGTTCTTATTTCAGTTTCCAGGAGTGTATAATATTATTAGATTCGTTGTAACTAGAGTTGTAAAACTGCAGCATGCTAATGTAGACTGTCATAAGTAAGTGTAGTCTACGATAGGTTTCGTAGTAGCTGAGGTCAGTTTAGGTCGTACTCGCTTTACCAGTACTTTAGGAGTTTTACGTTCCCATCGGGCTTTACCACATACGCATCCAATGAGTCTCACTGGACTCTCCTTGGAACTAGAAACGGTCAACCGTGTAGAAACTGAATGAGGATATATGAAGGACCAAGTAGCCTAGGAACATATTTGTTTTACGCAAATGTCACCTTGTCTGTTACTAAAAAGTAAACAGTACTTATAACAAAACTGAAATTTTTGATATTTATTTCATGTTTCATTCGAAGATTGTAAAAAAGAAAACAATACTGATTTATCATATAGCGCTATAAATGACATTTCCTCAAGATAAAGACAAAATAAATGAAGACCACAAACAATACATCAAACATCGCCCCCATATTTCGTCGAACTTACATAAAAACGTTTTACATTTATCAATAATAAAAGGAGACTCATGACTTTCATCATGATGAAGAACGGTCTATTGAGTTAAAAATAACACCAATAATTACACATGTGATTTTTTTATGTTTGTGCATGTAAACTGTATTTGCACCAACAGTACCTCCTTTGTTAACAAAGAAGAAAGAAACTACGCGATCAACAAATTTCTAATACTTATAAAGTATAATTAACATTCTGTAACAATGTAAAATACACAGCTCTAATTATGTATAAAACACACAGCCAAACAAAAAAGAAAAAAATGGAAAGAGAAGTTGTCGGCACCCAGTTTCTCTTTTACACATTCTTTTCTGTTTCTATCCCTACCAACGATACTACCATTTACCATGTCATTTGTGTAGTGTAAAGAAACTACCGTACCGTAGATTTGGTACAGTGCAGCTCTAGTTGTAACTTTAAACTGACGCCCAAGCGTCTCTACACCTGAAAGTCCCCCAGTGATTCAGACAAAAATATTACCCGGAGACAGACTGATTGTTGTTGTTGTTGTGGTCTTCAGTCCTGAGACTAGTTTGATGCAGCTTTCCATGCTACTCTACTCTGTGCAAGCTTCTTCATCTCCCAGTACTTACTGCAACCTACTTCCTTCTGAATCTGCTTAGTGTATTCATCTCTTGGTCTCCCTCTAAGATTTTCACCCTCCACGCAGCCCTCCAATACTAAATTGGTGATCCCTTTATACCTCAGAACATGTCCTACCAACCGATCCCTTCTTCTTGTCAAGTTGTGCCACAAACTCCTCTTCTCCCCATTTCTATTCAATACCTCATCATTAGTTATGTGAACTACCCATCTAATCTAGAGCATTTCTCTTAGCACCACATTTCGAAATCTTCTATTCTCTTTCTGTCCAAACTATTTGTCGTCCATGTTTCACTTCGATACATGGCTACACTCTATACAGATACTTTCAGAAACTACTTCCTGACACTTAAATGTATACTTGATGAAAACAAATTTGTCTTCTTCAGAAATGCTTTCCTTCCCATTGCCAGTCTACATTTGATATCCTCTCTACTTCGACCATCATCAGTCATTTTGCTCCCCAAATAGCAAATCCCCTTTACTACTTTAAGTGTCTCATTTCCTAATCTAATTCTTTCGGCATCACGCGATTTAATTCGATTACATTCCATTATCCTCGTTTTGCTTTTGTTGATGTTCATCTCATATCCTCCTTTCAAGACACTGTCCACCCCGTTCAACTGCTCTCCCAAGTACTTTGCTGTCCCTGACAGAATTACAATGTCATCTGCGAACCTCAAAGTTTTTATTTCTTCTATATGGATTTTAATACCTACTCCGATTTTTTCTTTTGTTTCCTTTACTGCTTGCTCAATATACAGATTGAATAACATCGGGGATAGACTACAGCCCTGTCTCACTCCCTTTCCAACCGCTGCTTCCCTTTCATGTCCCTCGACTCTTATAACTGCCATCTGGTTTCTGTACAAATTGTAAATAGCCTTTCGCTCCCTGTATTTTACCCCTGCCACCTTAAGAATTTGAAAGAGAGTGTTCCAGTCAACATTGTCAAAAGCTTTCTCAAAGTCTACAAATGCTAGAAACGTAGGTTTGCCTTTTCTTAATCTAGCTTCTAAGGTAAGCCGTAGGGTCAGTATTGCCTCAGGTGTTCCAATATTTCTACGGAATCCAAACTGATCTTCCCCGAGGTCGGCTTCTACCAGTTGTGCCATTCGTCTGTAAGGAATTCGCGTTAGTATTTTGCATCCGTGGTTTATTAAACTGATAGTTCGGTAATTTGCACATCTGTCAACACCTGCTTTCTTTGGTGTAGGAATTATTATATTCTTCTTGATGAGTGACTCTCCCAAAGCTGTCAGTAGTTCTAATGGAATGTTGTCTACTCCCGGGGCTTTGTTACGACTTAAGTCTTTCAGTGCTCTGGCTAACTCTTCACGCAGTATCCTATCTCCCATTTCATCTTCATCTACATCCTCTTCCATTTCCATAATATTGCCCTTAAGTACATCGCCCTTGTATAGACCCTTTATATACTCCTTCCACCTTTCTGCTTTCCCCTCTTTGCTTAGATCTGGGTTTCCATCTGTGCTCTTGATATTCATGCAAGTGGTTATCTTTTCTCCAAAGGTGTCTTTAATTTTCTTGTAAGCAGTATCTATCTTACCCCTAGTGAGATAAGCCTCTACATCCTTACATTTGTCCGCTAGGCGTCCCTGCTTAGCCATATTGCACTTCCTATCGATGTCATTTTTGAGACGTTTGTATTCCTTTCTGCCTGCTTCATTTAATGCATTTTTATATTTCCTCCTTTCATCAATTAAATTCAATATTTCGTCTGTTACCCAAGGATTTCTACTAGACCTCCTCCTTTTACCTACTTGATCCTCTGCTGCCTTCTCTACTTCGTCCCTCGGAGCTACCCATTCTTCTTCTACTGTACTTCTTTCCCCCATTGCTGTCAATTGCTCCCTTACGCTCTCGCTGAAACTCTGTACAACCTCTGGATTAGTCAGTTTATCCAGGTCCCATCTCCTTAAATTCCCACCTTTTTGCAGTTTCATCAGTTTTCATCTACAATTCATAACCAATAGATTGTGGTCAGAGTCCACATCTGCCCCTGGAAATGTCTTACAATTTAAAATCTTACCATTATATAATCTATCTGATACCTTTTAGTATCTCCGTGATTCTTCCATGCTTACAACCTTCTTTTATGACTCTTGAACCAAGTGTTAGCTATGGTTAAGTTATGCTCTGTGCAAAATTCTACCAGGCGGCTTCCTCTTTCATTTCTTACCCCCAATCCATATTCACCTACTACGTTTCCTTCTCTTCCTTTTCTTACTATTGAATTCCAGTCATCCATGACTATTAAATTTTCGTCTCCCTTCACTATCTGAATAATTCCTTTTATTTCATCATACATTTTTTCAATTTCTTCGTCATCTGCAGAGCTAGTTGGCATATAAACTTGTACTTCTGTTGTAGGTGTGGGCTTCGTGTCTATCTTGGCCACAATAATGCGTTCACTATGCTGTTTGTAGTAGCTTACCTGCACTCCAATTTTTTTATTCGTATTGAACCTACTCCTGCATTACCCCTATTTGATTTTGTATTTATAACACTGGATTCACCTGATCAAAAGTATTGTTCCTCCTGCCACCGTACTTCGCTAATTCGCACTATATCTAACTTTAACCTATCAATTTCCTTTTTTAATTTTTCTAACCTACCTTCCCGATTAATGGATCTGACATTCCACGCTCCGATCCGTAGAACGCCAGTTTTATGTCTTCTGATAACGACGTCCTCTTGAGTAGCCCCCACCCGGAGATCCGAATTGGAGACTATTTACCTACGGAATATTTTACCCTAGAGGACGCCATCATCATTTAACCATACAGTAAAGCTGTGTGCCCTCGGGAAAAATTACGGCTGTAGTTTCCCCTAGCTTTCAGCCGTTCGCAGTACCAGCACAGCAAGGCCATTTTGGTTAGTGTTACAAGGCCAGATCAGTCAATCATCCAGACTGTTGCCCCTGCAACAACTGATAAGGCTGCTGCCCCTCTTCAGGAACTACACATTGTTTGGCCTCTCAACAGATATCCCTCCGTTGTGGTTGCACTGATCAGACTGATTATGTCTTGATAAATCAAACATATAGAAACAGCTGTTTGTCAATGAAAACCTATCCAGGTGCCGACATTAACACAGACCACGTTCCACTAGTTGGTGTCTTTAAAATCAGAGTGAAGAGAGTTCAAAAGAAAGAAGTCAAAATGTTTGATATCCGCAAAGTAAAAGAATCTTGCATAAGAGAAAATGCAGGAGTCCATCTCAATAATGAACTGAGGTCTCTGTTAGGTAACTTGTGCACAGAAGAGAAAATTAAAATGAGAAGCTCTACAGTGGAGTCAGTTACAGATGAACATTTGAAATACAATGTCACCAAAAAGAAGTCATGGATGACTGAAGAGATATTTAAAATGATGGATGGAAGGAGGGAAGTGAAAAGTAATCCTGATGAATACAAGAATATCAACAAGGAGATCAAGAAACGGATACGAGAAGGTAAGGAAAGAGAAATACAGGAACAGCGCGATGAAACAGAGAAATCGCAATTGAAGCATGATAGTTTCAACATTTATAAAAAAAGAAAGGGAAGTGACAGGAAATTACAGGAAAAGGACAGGAAAAAGGTTGATGAATAATGAGGGCAAAATAACAGTTGGACAAGATAAGCTTAAAGAAACATGGGAAACGGACATAGCACAACTTTTTTTATGACAACGGGCGAGAACTTCCTCAAATATATTGCGAAACAGGACCTAGAATACTGCTGGAAGAAGTACAAGCTGCGATAAATGGAATGAAAGATGGTGAATCATCAGGTCCCGACAGTGTGAATGCCGAAATTCTTAAGCTGCTCTGTGAGGATAATTTAAAAAGGGTGACTGCAATATTCAATAACTTCTACGACTCTGGTAACATTACAGGCGAATGGTTTATATCCGAATTCATTACACTGCCCAATAAGCCCGGAGTCTTGTGGAGAATACAGGACCATCAGCCTCATGAGTCACCTGCTACAGATCTTTCTGTGGGCCATTCACCAAAGAATTTACAAGATCTGTGAGGAACAAATTTCTCCTACACAGTTTGGTTTCAGAAATACATTTGGCACGCGCGAAGCATGATTTAGTACCCAGGTACTTTTTCAAAGGTACAGAGACGCGAATTGCCACATGCCTGCTTTATTAATTATCAGAAGGCTTTCGACAGAGTAAAAACCAGAAGATTGTTGACATTTTAAGAAGGATTGGTTTGGATGATAAAGACGTACGTATAATTGTTAACCTATATTAGAACCAGTCGGCTTCGGTCAGGCTGGACAGAGAACATATAGAAGGCATAGACATTCTACGAGGAGTAACGCAGGGTAGTATATTATCCCCACCGACTTTCAACATCTATTCAGGGCACATCTTTAAGGAAGCTCTTGATGAAGTAGAGATGGGATTGCTCTTAAACGGAAAATACATCAATAACATCCGATATGCTGACGACGCAGTAATATTTTCTGATACTGAGGATAGTTTGCACTACCTTATCGATAGACTTGCACAAAAAAAACTCTGAATATCGTTTCGATGTCAACCCTCAAAAACGGAAACAATGATAATCAAGAAATCAGAGTCCCTGTAGGTCACATTAAGATAGGCCAAAATCACGTAGAGCAAGTATATAAATACACGCACTAAAATAAATGACCTGTGGGATCTTTCTGATGAGGTGAGAACTGGAATTGGAAAAGCCAGAGCTGTCTTCAGTAAGATGAGTAATCTTTTCAAGAATCATGGATTAGCAATGACGACGAAGATCAGACTTCTACCCTGCTAGGTATTTTCCACCCTCTTTTATGATGTTGAAACATGGACTCTGAGAGGATCGTTGGGTAAGCTGCTGGAGGCTTTAGAAATGTGGCTGTACAGGAGAATGTTAAGAATACCGTGGTCAGCGCATGTCACAAATGTCGAGATTGTACGGAGAATGAAGAAAGACAAAGAAGTACTGGCCACGGTGAAAGCAAGAAAGATCCAGAACTAGGGCACATCATGTGGAACAAAAACAGATACCATCTCCTCCAGACCATTCTGCAAGGAAAAATACCAGGGAAGAGAAGTGTTGGCCGGGGAAGAATATCCTGGCTTAATAACATCAGAGCGTGGACCTCTAAAACATTTACAGAGCTATTTAGAACTGCAAGTGGCAGGAAAATCACTGCCACGATGGTTGGCAATACCCGGAACGGATAGGAACCAGAAGAAGAATATTCATTTATTGGCGATAAGAGGACCAATTTTCTCATCCTACCACATGAAAGAAACAATACATGGACAACAAATATAAAGACAAAGATATACAAACGAAATGGTTGTAGAGACAGAATTAGGGTCTACGTATCTGAAAAAAAAATGGTTTCTTTAACATCAGTAAGTCACAGGTTGGGAGAGGGTGAAGTACTCTGAAATGTTCCAGAAAGTACTAATTATCGTACTGCAACACTAATCAGAAACTATATAATCAAGAGGCGGCAAGACCCCCGAGGAACCTGGTGTAGCAAATTAAGTGCTTAAGTCGTTATCTCGTTTAAGAGAGACTTTACCTGGGCCAGTAAAATCGACCGTCTCTGGCTCTTACCTAATTAATCCCGAGATATTTACGTACGTGGTGTGGCTCCAGTTCTCTTCGTCGGAGGCTGTAACTTAAATTTGTCTAATAAATTACTCCCCAATGCGTAACACGGGCTTCTGAACACATTGTTAAACGTAAAATTACGAGTACGTAATGATAAAGTATACTATCCGCGTAAAGGCACGCTCACATTTTATTCGCTTTTCTTCTTTCCGTAATTTACACAGCGTTTCACACTGTGCGTTGTGCCTTTCGGAAATAATGATACTGAAAGGACGCTCTTTCACTTGTACGAAATTATAAGGTCTGCTTAAAAAAATCGAATACAGATTAAGATCATACAACAGTGAAATTAGGAAAAGCGGAAACCACAATAAGCCTTAGTGCAATGGTTCCCAAACTGGGGCTAATTACCCGAAAATGAAATTTTGTTAGGCGTCGAAAGGAAAGAGTTAGATTGTGAGTCCATCACGAAACTAAGTTATCTTTATAATATCACAATATTATCACTATTTCATAAATTTTAATACTTATTACGAATGTTAGTAATAATTAAATGCTTTTAAAATACTACGAGAGCTGTCATTGAGCTTCTTTTGGCGGAAAACCAGAGCATTGCAGATGTTCATAAGCGCTTGCAGAATGTCTGCTGAGAACTGGCTGTGAACAAAAGCACGGTGAGTCGTTGGGCGAGGCGACTGTTACTGTCGCAATAAGGTCGCACAAACGTCTCCGATATCCCTCGTGCCGACCGGCTTCACACGACTGTGACTCCTGCAATGTTGGAACTTGCGGACACACTCATTCGAGGTGATCGACGGATCACTGTCAAACACCGCACTGCTCAAATTGAAGCCTCTGTTAGCAATGCTGACACACTCGTTCTTCAGTTGGGGTATTCAATGGTGTGTGCCCGATGGATTCCGCACCGCCTAACAGAAGACCACAAACAGCAAAAGAAGACCATCTGTGCGGAATTGCTTGCGAGTTACAGGGCTGATCGTGACAATTTTTTGTCGAACATCGTCATGGGCGATGGAACATGGGTTCATCACTTCGAACCAGAAATAAAACGGCAAACCATGAAGTGGCGCCACACAACATCTGCTCCGAAGAAAAAGTCCAAAGGCGCACTCTCAGCCGGTGTAGTCATGGTGACTCTCTCAACGACTCTTATGCGGATATTCTCTTTGATATCTCCGTTATGGAGCAACGATCAACTCTCAAGTGCATGGTGCTATCTCCAGGAAATTGAAGAAACGACGTCAAAGTGTTCGCCGCCACAAAAATCCAAAACGTTCTTCTTCATGACAACGCAAGGTCTCACACAAGTGTGTACACCTTAAAGGAGGCCACAAAACCTCATTGGACTGTTCATTCTCACCCACCTTCCAGCCCGGATCTCACATCTTCCGATTTATATCTGTTATTCCAAAGAAGAATGCACTCCGAGGGAAACAGTACGTGGACGATGGGAAGGTTACTAATGCAGCAAGAAGTTGGCTCCGACGTCGATCGGTAGAGTGGTATCAGGCTGGCAAATAGGTCCTCCCATTAAGGTGGGGTAAAGCCATCGAATTGAACAGAGATTAGGTTAAAAAATAGGGTTCTGAAGTCAAAAGAGTGGGAAATAATATGGTGTACTGGAATGATGAATAAAACTAACATTTTTATAGAAATTGAATGTGTTGAATTACTTATTGAACGCACTTCGTAGCAATAACGCGTGATACACTCTGGTGGAAGTTGCAACTAGTGAAACAAATGAATGAACATCGTCTTCCTTACATAGTTGAGCCACTATATATGTACTTTGTAATGTAGATCTGTGGCAATAAAGCTTAGTCTTATACGAGGGTTGGAACTTCAGTAGCGGCAAATATTTATTTACAGCTCTTACAAAATAGACAAGAGTTTCAAAGTTTTACTGACCTTCAGAGTTGTCACCAGCATTGTGTATAACCCGTTTCCAGCGATGTGTAAGTCGTAGGATACTCTTAGCAGCGCCAGTTGTGTTGACAGTTCGAGTGGCGCGGTCTACTGTCCGACGAATTTGTAACAATTCTGAAGCGAATGCCGTGAAGTGTTTCCTTCACTTTAGAAATCGAGTTGAATTCATTAGGGCTTAAGTCAGGGGAATGCAGTTGGTGGTACGGCACTTAGCAGCCCCATCAGTCAAACAAATCAGCTTGCACTGTACGTGCTTGAGCATTGTCCTGCAAAATGATAGTCAGGTCCTGCAGAAAATGTCATCACTTCCGTCTCTAGGCTGATCGTAGGTTGTGTTCCAAAAATGAACAGCATAGAGACAGAAGTGATGACCTTTTCTGCAGGACCTGACTATCATTTTGCTGGACAATTCTTAAGCACGTACAGAGCAAGCTGTTACTGA